>NC_064929.1:25625000-26250000 GCF_023897955.1 Schistocerca gregaria | reverse complement strand
TAGTTTCCGATGCACATCTGGAGGCATTCTGTAATCTGTGTTCCTTCAGAGTGTTGATTAAACACAGAAATTGCATCGGAATAGCATATAACAGTCACCATGCGGACATCTCTAAATGGGAGTAGCGTCTTAAACTGTCTACGCTTTAATCGTTCCCTGGAAGACCAGTAGTTGTTTCCGAAGCACATCTGTAGGCATTCCGTATTATGTGGACCTTCAGAGTGTTGATGAACACAAAAATTGCATCGGCATTGAATACAATAAGCACCATGCGGACTTTTCTCCTTGGGAGTAATGTCTTAAACTGTCTACGTTTTGATCGATTATTTGAAAACCAGTATTAGTTTCCGAAGCACATCTGTAGGCATTCCGTAATCTGTGGACCTTCACAGTGTTGATGGAACACAAAAATTGCATCGGCATTGAATAAAATATACTCCATGCCGACTTTTCTCCATGGGAGTAATGTCTTAAACTGTCTACGCTTTGGTCGTTCCCTATAAGACCAGTAGCAGTTTCCGAATCACATCTGTATGCATTCCGTAATCTGTGGACCTTCAGAACGTTGACGAAACACAAAAATTGCATCGTCATTGAATAAAATATACTCTATGCCGACTTTTCTCCATGGGAGTAATGTCATAAACAGTCTACGCTTTGATCGATTCCTGGAAGACCAGTAGTAGTTTCCGAAGCACATCTGGAAGCATTCTGTAATCTGTGGACCATCAGAGTGTTGATGAAACACAAAAATTGCATCGACATGAATACAATAAGCACCATGCGTACTTTTCTCCATGGGAGTAATGTCTAAAACTGTCTACGCTTTGATCGTTCCCTGGAAGACCAGTAGTTGATTTCGAAGCACATCTGGAGGCATTCTGTAATCTGTGGACCTTCAGAGTGATGATGAAACACAGAAACTGCAACGGCATTGACTACAATAAGTACAATGAGAACTTTTTTTCCATGGGAGTAATGTCTTAAACTGTCTACGGTTTGATCGGTCCCTGGAAGACCAGTAGTTGTTTCCGAAGCACATCTGTAATCATTCCGTAATCTGTGGACCTTCAGAGTGTTGATGAAACACAAAAATTGCATCGGCATTGAATACAATATGTACCATGCGGACTTTTCTCCATGGGAGTAATGACTTAAACTATCTACGGTTTGATCGATTCCTGGAAGACCAGTAGTAGTTTCCGAAGCACATCTGAGGGCATTCTGTAATCTGTGGACCTTCAGAGTGTTGATGAAACACAAAAATTGCACCGGCATTGAAAGCAATATGTTCCATGCGGAATTTTCTCCAAGGTAGTAATGTCTCAATCTGTCTACGCCTTGGTCGTTCTATGGAAGACCAGTAGTAGTTTCTGAAGCACATCTGTAGGCATTCCGT
The DNA here is from genome assembly GCF_023897955.1 of Schistocerca gregaria. Lineage (NCBI taxonomy): Eukaryota > Metazoa > Arthropoda > Insecta > Orthoptera > Acrididae > Schistocerca > Schistocerca gregaria. Next base: position 26,248,601 of record NC_064929.1, on the reverse strand, counting down.
AATCTGTGGACCTTCAGAGTTTTGATCAAACACAAAAATTGCATTGGCATTGAATACAAGAAGCACCATGCGGAATTTCCTCCATTGGAGTAATGTCTCAATTGGTCTACGCTTTGATTGATTCCTGGAAGACCAATAGTAGTTTCCGAAGCACATCTGGAGGCATTCTGTAATCTGTGGACCTACAGAGTGTTGATGAAACACAAAAATTGCACCGGCATTGAATACAATAAGCACCATGCGGACTTTTCTTAATGGGAGTAATGTCTCATTTTGTCTACGCTTTGATCGATACCTGGAAAACCAGTAGTAGTTTCCGAAGCACATCTGGAGGCATTCCGTGATATGTGGACCTTCAGTGTTGATGAAACAGAAAAATTGCATCGGCATTGAATACAATAAGCACCATGCGTACTTTTCTCCATCGGTGTAATGTCTTAAACAGTCTACGCTTTGCTCGATTCCTTTATGACCAGTAGTATTTTTTCCGAATCACATCTGGAAGCATTCTGTAATCTGTGGACCATCAGAGTGTTGATGAAACACAAAAATTGCATTGGCATTGAATACAATAAGCACCTTGAGTACTTTTCTCCATGGGAGTAATGACTTAAACTGTCTACGCTTCGATCGTTCCCTCGAAGACCAGTAGTTGTTTCCGAAGCACATCTGTAGACATTCCGTAATCTGTGGACCTTCAGAGTGTTGATGAAACACAAAATTGCATCGGCATTAAATACAATAAGCACCATGCGTACTTTTCTCTATGGGATTAATGTCTTCAACTGTCTACGCTTTGATCGATTCCTGTAAGGCCAGTAGTAGTTTCCGATGCACATCTGGAGGCATTCTGTAATCTGTGTTCCTTCAGAGTGTTGATTAAACACAGAAATTGCATCGGAATAGAATATAACAGTCACCATGCGGACATCTCTAAATGGGAGTAGTGTCTTAAACTGTCTACGCTTTAATCGTTCCCTGGAAGACCAGTAGTTGTTTCCGAAGCACATCTGTAGGCATTCCGTATTATGTGGACCTTCAGAGTGTTGATGACGCACAAAAATTGCATCGGCATTGAATACAATAAGCACCATGCGGACTTTTCTCCTTGGGAGTAATGTCTTAAACTGTCTACGCTTTGATCGATTATTTGAAAACCAGTATTAGTTTCCGAAGCACATCTGTAGGCATTCCGTAATCTGTGGACCTTCACAGTGTTGATGAAACACAAAAATTGCATCGGCATTGAATAAAATATACTCCATGCCGACTTTTCTCCATGGGAGTAATGTCTTAAACTGTCTACGCTTTGGTCGTTCCCTATAAGACCAGTAGCAGTTTCCGAAACACATCTGTATGCATTCCGTAATCTGTGGACCTTCAGAACGTTGACGAAACACAAAAATTGCATCGGCATTGAATAAAATATACTCCATGCCGACTTTTCTCCATGGGAGTAATGTCATAAACAGTCTACGCTTTGATCGATTCCTGGAAGACCAGTAGTAGTTTCCGAAGCACATCTGGAAGCATTCTGTAATCTGTGGACCATCAGAGTGTTGACGAAACACAAAAATTACATCGACATGAATACAATAAGCACCATGCGTACTTTTCTCATTGGGAGTAATGTCTAAAACTGTCTACGCTTTGATCGTTCCCTGGAAGACCAGTAGTTGATTTCGAAGCACATCTTGGGGCATTCTGTAATCTGTGGACCTTCAGAGTGATGATGAAACACAGAAACTGCAACGGCATTGACTACAATAAGTACAATGAGAACTTTTTTCCATGGGAGTAATGTCTTAAACTGTCTACGCTTTGATCGGTCCCTGGAAGACCAGTATCAGTTTCCGAAGCACATCTGTAGGCATTCCTTAATCTGTGTACCCTCAGAGTGGCGATTAAACACTGAAATTGCATCGGGATAGAATATAACTATCACCATGCGGACTTTTAACCATGGGAGTAATGTGTCAAACAGTCTACGCCTTGATCGTTCCCTGGAAGACCAGTAGCAGTTTCCTAAGCACATCTGGAGGCATTCCGTAATCTGTGGACCTTCAGAGTGTTGATCAAACACAAAAATTGCATCGGAATTGAATACAATGAGTACCATGCGGAATTCTCTCCATGGGAGTAATGTCTTAAACTGTCTACGCTTTGATCGTTCCCTGGATGACCAGTAGTTGTTTCCGAAGCACATCTGGAGGCATTCTGTAATCTGTGGACCTTCAGAGTGTTGATGAAAGACAAAAATTGCATCGGCATTCAATACAATAAGCACCATGCGGACTTTTCGCCATGGGAGTTATGTCTCAATTTGTCTACGCTTTGATCGATTCCTGGAAGACCAGTAGTAGTTTCCGAAGCACATCTGTAGGCATTCTGTGATCTGTGGAACTTCGGAGTGTTGATCAAACACAAAAATTGCATCGGCATTGAATACAATAAGTACCATGCGGAATTCTCTCCATGGGAGTAATGTCTTAAACTGTCTACGCTTTGATCGTTCCCTGGATGACCAGTAGTTGTTTCCGAAGCACATCTGGAGATATTCTGTAATCTGTGGACCTTCAGAGTGTTGATGAAACACAAAAATTGCACCGGCATTGAATACAATAAGCACCATGCGGACTTTACTCCATGGGAGTAATGTCTCAATTTGTCTACGCTTTGATCGATACCTGGAAAACCAGTAGTAGTTTCCGAAGCACATCTGGAGGCATTCTGTAATCTGTGTTCCTTCAGAGTGTTGTTTAAACACAGAAATTGCATCGGGATAGAGTATAACAGTCACCATGCGGACTTCTCTAAATGGGAGTAGTGTCCTAAACTGTCTACGCTTTAATCGTTCCCTGGAAGACCAGAAGTTGTTTCTGAATCACATCTGTAGGCATTCCGTAATATGTGGACCTTCAGAGTGTTGATGAAGCACAAAAATTGTATCGGCATTGAATACAATAAGCACCATGCGGACTTTTCTCCTTGGGAGTAATGTCTTAAACTGTCTACGCTTTGATCGATTCCTTTAAGACCAGTAGTAGTTTCCGAAGCACATCTGGACGCATTCTGTAATCTGTGTTCCTTCAGAGTATTGATTAAACACAGAAATTGCATCGGGATAGAATATAACAGTCACCATGCGGACTTCTCTAAATGGGAGTAATGTCTTAAACTGTCTACGCTTTGATCGTTCCCTGGATGACCAGTAGTTGTTTCCGAAGCACATCTGGAGGCATTCTGTAATCTGTGGACCTTCAGAGTGTTGATGAAAGACAAAAATTGCATCGGCATTGAATACAATAAGCACCATGCGGACTTTTCTCCATGGGAGTTATGTCTCAATTTTTCTACGCTTTGATCGATACCTGGAAAACCAGTAGTAGGTTCCGGAGCACATCTGGAGGCATTCTGTTATCTGTGGATCTACAGAGTGTTGATGAAACACAAATAGTGCATTGGCATTGAATACAATAAGCACCTTGAGTACTTTTCTCCATGGGAGTAATGACTTAAACTGTCTACGCTTCGATCGTTCCCTCGAAGACCAGTAGTTGTTTCCGAAGCACATCTGTAGGCATTCCGTAATCTGTGGACCTTCAGAGGGTTGATGAAACACAAAATTGCATCGGCATAAAATACAATAAGCACCATGCGTACTTTTCTCTATGGGATTAATGTCTTCAACTGTCTACGCTTTGATCGTTTCCTGTAAGACCAGTAGTAGTTTCCGATGCACATCTGGAGGCATTCTGTAATCTGTGTTCCTTCAGAGTGTTGATTAAACACAGCAATTGCATCGGAATAGAATATAACAGTCACCATGCGGACATCTCTAAATGGGAGTAGTGTCTTAAACTGTTTACGCTTTAATCGTTCCCTGGAAGACCAGTAGTTGTTTCCGAAGCACATCTGTAGGCATTCCGTATTATGTGGACCTTCAGAGTGTTGATGAACACAAAAATTGCATCGGCATTGAATACAATAAGCACCATGCGGACTTTTCTCCTTGGGAGTAATGTCTTAAACTGTCTACGCTTTGATCGATTATTTGAAAACCAGTATTAGTTTCCGAAGCACATCTGTAGGCATTCCGTAATCTGTGGACCTTCACAGTGTTGATGAAACACATAAATTGCATCGGCATTGAATAAAATATACTCCATGCCGACTTTTCTCCATGGGAGTAATGTCTTAAACTATCTACGCTTTGGTCGTTCCCTATAAGACCAGTAGCAGTTTCCGAATCACATCTGTATGCATTCCGTAATCTGTGGACCTTCAGAACGTTGACGAAACACAAAAATTGCATCGGCATTGAATAAAATATACTCCATGCCGACTTTTCTCCATGGGAGTAATGTCTTAAACTGTCTACGCTTTGATCGATTCCTTTAAGACCAGTAGTAGTTTCCGAAGCACATCTGGACGCATTCTGTAATCTGTGTTCCTTCAGAGTGTTGATTAAACACAGAAATTGCATCGGGATAGAATATAACAGTCACCATGCGGACTTCTCTAAATGGGAGAAGTGTCTTAAACTGTCTACGCTTTAATTGTTCCCTGGAAGACCATTATTTGTTTCAGAAGCGCATCTGTAGGCATTCTGTAATCTGTGTTCTATCAGAGTATTGATTAAACACAGAAATTGCATCGGGATAGAATATAACAGTCACCATGCGGACTTCTCTCCATGGGAGTAGTGTCTTAAAATGTCTACGCTTAAATCGTTCCCTGGAAGACCAGTAGTTGTTTCCGAAGCACATCTGTAATCATTCCGTAATCTGTGGACCTTCAGAGTGTTGATGAAACACAAAATTGCATCGGCATTGAATACAATAAGCACCATGCGGACTTTTCTACATGGGAGTATTGTCTCAATTTTTCTACGCTTTGATCGATACCTGGAAAACCAGTAGTAGTTTCCGGAGCACATCTGGAGGAATTCTGTTATCTGTGGATCTTCAGAGTGTTGATGAAACACAAATATTGCATTGGCATTGAATACAATAAGCACCTTGAGTGCTTTTCTCCATGGGAGTAATGACTTAAACTGTCTACGCTTCGATCGTTCCCCCGAAGACCAGTAGTTGTTTCCGAAGCACATCTGTAGGCATTCCGTAATATGTGGACCTTCAGAGTGTCGATGAAACACAAAAATTGCATCGGCATTGAATACAATAAGCACCATGCGTACTTTTCTCTATGGGATTAATGTCTTCAACTGTCTACGCTGTGATCGATTCCTGTAAGACCAGTAGTAGTTTCCGATGCACATCTGGAGGCATTCTGTAATCTGTGTTCCTTCAGAGTGTTGATTAAACACAGAAATTGCATCGGAATAGAATATAACAGTCACCATGCGGACATCTCTAAATGGGAGTAGTGTCTTAAACTGTCTACGCTTTAATCGTTCCCTGGAAGACCAGTAGTTGTTTCTGAAGCACATCTGGAGGCATTCCGTATTATGTGGACCTTCAGAGTGTTGATGAAGCACAAAAATTGCATCGGCATTGAATACAATAAGCACCATGCGGACTTTTCTCCTTGGGAGTAATGTCTAAAACTGTCTACGCTTTGATCGTTCGCTGGAAGACCAGTAGTTGATTTCGAAGCACATCTGGAGGCATTCTGTAATCTGTGGACCTTCAGAGTGATGATGAAACACAGAAACTGCAACGGCATTGACTACAATAAGTACAATGAGAACTTTTTTCCATGGGAGTAATGTCTTAAACTGTCTACGCTTTGATCGGTCCCTGGAAGACCAGTATCAGTTTCCGAAGCACATCTGTAATCATTCCTTAATCTGTGTACCCTCAGAGTGTCGATTAAACACTGAAATTGCATCGGGATAGAATATAACTGTCACCATGCGGACTTTTAACCATGGGAGTAATGTGTCAAACAGTCTACGCCTTGATCGTTCCCTGGAAGACCAGTAGCAGTTTCCGAAGCACATCTGGAGGCATTCCGTAATCTGTGGACCTTCAGAGTGTTGATCAAACACAAAAATTGCATCGGAATTGAATACAATGAGTACCATGCGGAATTCTCTCCGTGGGAGTAATGTCTTAAACTGTCTACGCTTTGATCGTTCCCTGGATGACCAGTAGTTGTTTCCGAAGCACATCTGGAGGCATTCTGTAATCTGTGGACCTTCAGAGTGTTGATGAAAGACAAAAATTGCATCGGCATTGAATACAATAAGCACCATGCGGACTTTTCTCCATGGGAGTTATGTCTCAATTTGTCTACGCTTTGATCGATTCCTGGAAGACCAGTAGTAGTTTCCGTAGCACATCTGTAGGCATTCTGTAATCTGTGGACCTTCGGAGTGTTGATTAAACACAAAAATTGCATCGGCATTGAATACAATAAGTACCATGCGGAATTCTCTCCACGGGAGTAATGTCTTAAACTGTCTACGCTTTGATCGTTCCCTGGATGACCAGTAGTTGTTTCCGAAGCACATCTGCAGGCATTCTGTAATCTGTGGCCCTTCAGAGTGTTGATGAAACACAAAAATTGCACCGGCATTGAATACAATAAGCACCATGCGGACTTCACTCCATGGGAGTAATGTCTCAATTTGTCTACGCTTTGATCGATACCTGGAAAACCAGTAGTAGTTTCCGAAGCACATCTGGAGGCATTCTGTAATCTGTGTTCCTTCAGAGTGTTGATTAAACACAGAAATTGCATCGGGATAGAATATAACAGTCACCATGCGGACTTCTCTAAATGGGAGTAGTGTCCTAAACTGTCTACGCTTTAATCGTTCCCTGGAAGACCAGAAGTTGTTTCTGAAGCACATCTGTAGGCATTCCGTAATATGTGGACCTTCAGAGTGTTGATGAAGCACAAAAATTGTATCGGCATTGAATACAATAAGCACCATGCGGACTTTTCTCCTTGGGAGTAATGTCTTAAACTGTCTACGCTTTGATGGATTCCTTTAAGACCAGTAGTAGTTTCCGAAGCACATCTGGACGCATTCTGTAATCTGTGTTCCTTCAGAGTGTTGATTAAACACAGAAATTGCATCGGGATAGAATATAACAGTCACCATGCGGACTTCTCTAAATGGGAGAAGTGTCTTAAACTGTCTACGCTTTAATTGTTCCCTGGAAGACCATTATTTGTTTCAGAAGCGCATCTGTAGGCATTCTGTAATCTGTGTTCTATCAGAGTATTGATTAAACACAGAAATTGCATCGGGATAGAATATAACAGTCACCATGCGGACTTCTCTAAATGGGAGTAGTGTCTTACACTGTCTACACTTTAATCGTTCCCTGGAAGACCAGTAGTTGTTTCCGAAGCACATCTAAAATCATTCCGTAATCTGTGGACCTTCAGAGTGTTGATGAAACACAAAAATTGCATCGGCATTGAATACAATAAGCACCATGCGGACTTTTCTCCATGGGAGTATTGTCTCAATTTTTCTACGCTTTGATCGATACCTGGAAAACCAGTAGTAGTTTCCGGAGCACATCTGGAGGCATTCAGTCATCTGTGGATCTTCAGAGTGTTGATGAAACACAAATATTGCATTGGCATTGAATACAATAAGCACCTTGAGTACTTTTCTCCATGGGAGTAATGACTTAAACTGTCTACGCTTCGATCGTTCCCTCGAAGACCAGTAGTTGTTTCCGAAGCACATCTGTAGGCATTCCGTAATCTGTGGACCTTCAGAGTGTTGATGAAACACAAAATTGCATCGGCATTGAATACAATAAGCACCATGCGTACTTTTCTCTATGGGATTAATGTCTTCAACTGTCTACGCTTTGATCGATTCCTGTAAGACCAGTAGTAGTTTCCGATGCACATCTGGAGGCATTCTGTAATCTGTGTTCCTTCAGAGTGTTGATTAAACACAGAAATTGCATCGGAATAGAATATAACAGTCACCATGCGGACATCTCTAAATGGGAGTAGTGTCTTAAACTGTCTACGCTTTAATCGTACCCTGGAAGACCAGTAGTTGTTTCCGAAGCACATCTGTAGGCATTCCGTATTATGTGGACCTTCAGAGTGTTGATGAACACAAAAATTGCATCGGCATTGAATACAATAAGCACCATGCGGACTTTTCTCCTTGGGAGTAATGTCTTAAACTGTCTACGCTTTGATCGTTTATTTGAAAACCAGTATTAGTTTCCGAAGCACATCTCTAGGCATTCCGTAATATGTGGACCTTCACAGTGTTGATGAAACACAAAAATTGCATCGGCATTGAATAAAATATACTCCATGCCGACTTTTCTCCATGGGAGTAGTGTCCTAAACTGTCTACGCTTTAATCGTTCCCTGGAAGACCAGAAGTTGTTTCTGAAGCACATCTGTAGGCATTCCGTTATATGTGGACCTTCAGAGTGTTGATGAAGCACAAAAATTGTATCGGCATTGAATACAATAAGCACCATGCGGACTTTTCTCCTTGGGAGTAATGTCTTAAACTGTCTACGCTTTGATCGATTCCTTGAAAACCAGTATTAGTTTCCGAAGCACATCTGTAGGCATTCCGTATTATGTGGACCTTCAGAGTGTTGATGAAGCACAAAAATTGCATCGGCATTGAATACAATAAGCACCATGCGGACTTTTCTCCTTGGGAGTAATGTCTAAAACTGTCTACGCTTTGATCGTTCGCTGGAAGACCAGTAGTTGATTTCGAAGCACATCTGGAGGCATTCTGTAATCTGTGGACCTTCAGAGTGATGATGAAACACAGAAACTGCAACGGCATTGACTACAATAACTACAATGAGAACTTTTTTCCATGGGAGTAATGTCTTAAACTGTCTACGCTTTGATCGGTCCCTGGAAGACCAGTATCAGTTTCCGAAGCACATCTGTAATCATTCCTTAATCTGTGTACCCTCAGAGTGTCGATTAAACACTGAAATTGCATCGGGATAGAATATAACTGTCACCATGCGGACTTTTAACCATGGGAGTAATGTGTCAAACAGTCTACGCCTTGATCGTTCCCTGGAAGACCAGTAGCAGTTTCCGAAGCACATCTGGAGGCATTCCGTAATCTGTGGACCTTCAGAGTGTTGATCAAACACAAAAATTGCATCGGAATTGAATACAATGAGTACCATGCGGAATTCTCTCCGTGGGAGTAATGGGTTAAACTGTCTACGCTTTGATCGTTCCCTGGATGACCAGTAGTTGTTTCCGAAGCACATCTGGAGGCATTCTGTAATCTGTGGACCTTCAGAGTGTTGATGAAAGACAAAAATTGCATCGGCATTGAATACAATAAGCACCATGCGGACTTTTCTCCATGGGAGTTATGTCTCAATTTGTCTACGCTTTGATCGATTCCTGGAAGACCAGTAGTAGTTTCCGAAGCACATCTGTAGGCATTCTGTAATCTGTGGACCTTCGGAGTGTTGATTAAACACAAAAATTGCATCGGCATTGAATACAATAAGTACCATGCGGAATTCTCTCCACGGGAGTAATGTCTTAAACTGTCTACGCTTTGATCGTTCCCTGGATGACCAGTAGTTGTTTCCGAAGCACATCTGCAGGCATTCTGTAATCTGTGGCCCTTCAGAGTGTTGATGAAACACAAAAATTGCACCGGCATTGAATACAATAAGCACCATGCGGACTTCACTCCATGGGAGTAATGTCTCAATTTGTCTACGCTTTGATCGATACCTGGAAAACCAGTAGTAGTTTCCGAAGCACATCTGGAGGCATTCTGTAATCTGTGTTCCTTCAGAGTGTTGATTAAACACAGAAATTGCATCGGGATAGAATATAACAGTCACCATGCGGACTTCTCTAAATGGGAGTAGTGTCCTAAACTGTCTACGCTTTAATCGTTCCCTGGAAGACCAGAAGTTGTTTCTGAAGCACATCTGTAGGCATTCCGTAATATGTGGACCTTCAGAGTGTTGATGAAGCACAAAAATTGTATCGGCATTGAATACAATAAGCACCATGCGGACTTTTCTCCTTGGGAGTAATGTCTTAAACTGTCTACGCTTTGATGGATTCCTTTAAGACCAGTAGTAGTTTCCGAAGCACATCTGGACGCATTCTGTAATCTGTGTTCCTTCAGAGTGTTGATTAAACACAGAAATTGCATCGGGATAGAATATAACAGTCACCATGCGGACTTCTCTAAATGGGAGAAGTGTCTTAAACTGTCTACGCTTTAATTGTTCCCTGGAAGACCATTATTTGTTTAAGAAGCGCATCTGTAGGCATTCTGTAATCTGTGTTCTATCAGAGTATTGATTAAACACAGAAATTGCATCGGGATAGAATATAACAGTCACCATGCGGACTTCTCTAAATGGGAGTAGTGTCTTACACTGTCTACACTTTAATCGTTCCCTGGAAGACCAGTAGTTGTTTCCGAAGCACATCTAAAATCATTCCGTAATCTGTGGACCTTCAGAGTGTTGATGAAACACAAAAATTGCATCGGCATTGAATACAATAAGCACCATGCGGACTTTTCTCCATGGGAGTATTGTCTCAATTTTTCTACGCTTTGATCGATACCTGGAAAACCAGTAGTAGTTTCCGGAGCACATCTGGAGGCATTCAGTTATCTGTGGATCTTCAGAGTGTTGATGAAACACAAATATTGCATTGGCATTGAATACAATAAGCACCTTGAGTACTTTTCTCCATGGGAGTAATGACTTAAACTGTCTACGCTTCGATCGTTCCCTCGAAGACCAGTAGTGGTTTCCGAAGCACATCTGTAGGCATTCCGTAATCTGTGGACCTTCAGAGTGTTGATGAAACACAAAATTGCATCGGCATTGAATACATTAAGCACCATGCGTACTTTTCTCTATGGGATTAATGTCTTCAACTGTCTACGCTTTGATCGATTCCTGTAAGAGCAGTAGTAGTTTCCGATGCACATCTGGAGGCATTCTGTAATCTGTGTTCCTTCAGAGTGTTGATTAAACACAGAAATTGCATCGGAATAGAATATAACAGTCACCATGCGGACATCTCTAAATGGGAGTAGTGTCTTAAACTGTCTACGCTTTAATCGTACCCTGGAAGACCAGTAGTTGTTTCCGAAGCACATCTGTAGGCATTCCGTATTATGTGGACCTTCAGAGTGTTGATGAACACAAAAATTGCATCGGCATTGAATACAACAAGCACCATGCGGACTTTTCTCCTTGGGAGTAATGTCTTAAACTGTCTACACTTTGATCGATTCCTTGAAAACCAGTATTAGTTTCCGAAGCACATCTGTAGGCATTCTGTAATCTGTGGACCTTCAGAGTGTTGATGAAAGACAAAAATTGCATCGGCATTGAATACAATAAGCACCATGCGGACTTTTCTCCATGGGAGTTATGTCTTAATTTGTCTACGCTTTGATCGATTCCTGGAAGACCAGTAGTAGTTTCCGAAGCACATCTGTAGGCATTCTGTAATCTGTGGACCTTCGGAGTGTTGATCAAACACATAAATTGCATCGGCATTGAATACAATAAGTACCATGCGGAATTCTCTCCATGGGAGTAATGTCTTAAACTGTCTACGCTTTGATCGTTCCCTGGATGACCAGTAGTAGTTTCCGAAGCACATCTGTAGGCATTCTGTAATCTGTGGACCTTCGGAGTGTTGATCAAACACATAAATTGCATCGGCATTGAATACAATAAGTACCATGCGGAATTCTCTCCTTGGGAGTAATGTCTTAAACTGTCTACGCTTTGATCGTTCCCTGGAAAACCAGTAGTAGTTTCCGAAGCACATCTGGAGGCATTCTGTAATCTGTGTTCCTTCAGAGTGTTGATTAAACACAGAAATTGCATCGGGATAGAATATAACAGTCACCATGCGGACTTCTCTAAATGGGAGTAGTGTCCTAAACTGTCTACGCTTTAATCGTTCCCTGGAAGACCAGAAGTTGTTTCTGAAGCACATCTGTAGGCATTCCGTAATATGTGGACCTTCAGAGTGTTGATGAAACACAAAAATTGTATCGGCATTGAATACAATAAGCACCATGCGGACTTTTCTCCATGGGAGTATTGTCTCAATTTTTCTACGTTTGATCGATACCTGGAAAACCAGTAGTAGTTTCCGGAGCACATCTGGAGGCATTCTGTTATCTGTGGATCTTCGGAGTGTTGATGAAACTCAAATATTGCATTGGCATTGAATACAATAAGCACCTTGAGTACTTTTCTCCATGGGAGTAATGACTTAAACTGTCTACGCTTCGATCGTTCCCTCGAAGACCAGTAGTTGTTTCCGAAGCACATCTGTAGGCATTCCGTAATATGTGGACCTTCAGAGTGTTGATGAAACACAAAAATTGCATCGGCATTGAATACAATAAGCACCATGCGTACTTTTCTCCATGGGATTAATGTCTTAAACTGTCTACGCTTTGATCGATTCCTGTAAGACCAGTAGTAGTTTCCGAAGCACATCTGGAGGCATTCCGTAATATGTGGACCTTCAGAACGTTGACGAAACACAAAAATTGCATCGGCATTGAATAAAATATACTCCATGCCGACTTTTCTCCATGGGAGTAATGTCTTAAACAGTCTACGCTTTGATCGATTCCTGGAAGACCAGTAGTAGTTTCCGAAGCACATCTGGAGGCATTCTGTAATCTGTGTACCTTCAGAGTGTTGATTAAACACAGAAATTGCATCAGGATAGAATATAACAGTCACCATGCGGACTTCTCTCCATGGGAGTAATGTCTTAAATTGTCTATTCTTTAATCGTTCCCTGGAAGACCAGTAGTTGTTTCCGAAGCACATCTAAAATCATTCCGTAATCTGTGGACCTTCAGAGTGTTGATGAAACACAAAAATTGCATCGGCATTGAATACAATAAGCACCATGCGGACTTTTCTACATGGGAGTATTGTCTCAATTTTTCTACGCTTTGATCGATACCTGGAAAACCAGTAGTAGTTTCCGGAGCTCATCTGGAGGCATTCAGTTATCTGTGGATCTTCAGAGTGTTGATGAAACACAAATATTGCATTGGCATTGAATACAATAAGCACCTTGAGTACTTTTCTCCTTGGGAGTAATGTCTTAAACTGTCTACGCTTTGATCGATTATTTGAAAACCAGTATTAGTTTCCGAAGCACATCTGTAGGCATTCCGTAATATGTGGACCTTCCCAGTGTTGATGAAACACAAAAATTGCATCGGCATTGAATAAAATATACTCCATGCCGACTTTTCTCCATGGGAGTAATGTCTTAAACTGTCTACGCTTTGGTCGTTCCCTATAAGACCAGTAGCAGTTTCCGAATCACATCTGTATGCATTCCGTAATCTGTGGACCTTCAGAACGTTGACGAAACACAAAAATTGCATCGGCATTGAATAAAATATACTCCATGCCGACTTTTCTCCATGGGAGTAATGTCATAAACAGTCTACGCTTTGATCGATTCCTGGAAGACCAGTAGTAGTTTCCGAAGCACATCTGGAAGCATTCTGTAATCTGTGGACCATCAGAGTGTTGATGAAACACAAAAATTGCATCGACATGAATACAATAAGCACCATGCGTACTTTTCTCCTTGGGAGTAATGTCTAAAACTGTCTACGCTTTGATCGTTCCCTGGAAGACCAGTAGTTGATTTCGAAGCACATCTGGAGGCATTCTGTAATCTGTGGACCTTCAGAGTGATGATGAAACACAGAAACTGCAATGGCATTGACTACAATAAGTACAATGAGAACTTTTTTCCATGGGAGTAATGTCTTAAACTGTCTACGCTTTGATCGGTCCCTGGAAGAGAAGTATCAGTTTCTGAAGCACATCTGTAGGCATTCCTTTATCTGTGTACCCTCAGAGTGTCGATTAAACAATGAAATTGCATCGGGATAGAATATAACTGTCACCATGCGGACTTTTAACCATGGGAGTAATGTGTCAAACAGTCTACGACTTGATCGTTCCCTGGAAGACCAGTAGCAGTTTCCGAAGCACATCTGGAGGCATTCCGTAATCTGTGGACCTTCAGAGTGTTGATCAAACACAAAAATTGCATCGGAATTGAATACAATGAGTACCATGCGGAATTCTCTCCATGGGAGTAATGTCTTAAACTGTCTACGCTTTGATCGTTCCCTGGATGACCAGTAGTTGTTTCTGAAGCACATCTGGAGGCATTCTGTAATCTGTGGACCTTCAGAGTGTTAATGAAAGACAAAAATTGCATCGGTATTGAATGCAATAAGCACCATGCGGACTTTTCTCCATGGGAGTTATGTCTCAATTTGTCTACGCTTTGATCGATTCCTGGAAGACCAGTAGTAGTTTCCGAAGCACATCTGTAGGCATTCTGTAATCTGTGGACCTTCGGAGTGTTGATCAAACACAAAAATTGCATCGGCATTGAATACACTAAGTACCATGCGGAATTCTCTCCATGGGAGTAATGTCTTAAACTGTCTACGCTTTGATCGTTCCCTGGATGACCAGTAGTTGTTTCCGAAGCACATCTGGAGGCATTCTGTAATCTGTGGACCTTCAGAGTGTTGATGAAGCACAAAAATTGTATCGGCATTGAATACAATAAGCACCATGCGGACTTTTCTCCTTGGGAGTAATGTCTTAAACAGTCTACGCTTTGATCGATTCCTTGAAAACCAGTATTAGTTTCCGAAGCACATCTGTAGGCATTCTGTAATCTGTGGACTTTCAGAGTGTTGATGAAACACAAAAAATTGCATCGGCATTGAATACAATAAGCACCATGGGGACTTTTCTCCATGGGAGTATTGTCTCAATTTTTCTACGTTTGATCGATACCTGGAAAACCAGTAGTAGCTTCCGGAGCACATCTGGAGGCATTCTGTTACCTGTGGATCTTCAGAGTGTTGATGAAACTCAAATATTGCATTGGCATTGAATTCAATAAGCACCTTGGGTACTTTTCTCCATGGGAGTAATGACTTAAACTGTCTACGCTTCGATCGTTCCCTCGAAGACCAGTAGTTGTTTCCGAAGCACATCTGTAGGCATTCCGTAATATGTGGACCTTCAGGGTGTTGATGAAACACAAAAATTGCATCGGCATTGAATACAATAAGCACCATGCGTACGTTTCTCCATGGGATTAATGTCTTAAACTGTCTACGCTTTGATCGATTCCTGTAAGACCAGTAGTAGTTTCCGAAGCACATCTGGAGGCATTCCGTAATATGTGGACCTTCAGAACGTTGACGAAACACAAAAATTGCATCGGCATTGAATAAAATATACTCCATGCCGACTTTTCTCCATGGGAGTAATGTCTTAAACATTCTACGCTTTGATCGATTCCTGGAAGACCAGTAGTAGTTTCCGAAGCACATCTGGAGGCATTCTGTAATCTGTGTACCTTCAGGGTGTTGATTAAACACAGAAATTGCATCGGGATAGAATATAACAGTCACCATGCGGACTTTTCTCCATGGGAGTAATGTCTTAAATTGTCTATTCTTTGATCGTTCCCTGGAAGACCAGTAGTAGCTTCCGAAGCACATCTGGAGGCATTCTGTAATCCGTGGACCATCAGAGTGTTGATGAAACAAAGAAACTGCTTCGGGATAGAATACAACAGGCACCATGCGGACTTTTCTCCTTGGGAGAAATGTGTTAAACTGTCTACGATTTGATCGTACCCTGTAAGACCAGTAGCAGTGTCTGAAGCACATCTGTAGTCAATCCGTAATCTGTGGACCCTCAGGGTGTTGACGAAACACAAAAATTGCATCGGCATTGAATACAATAAGCACCATGCGGACTTTCCTCCTTGGGAGTAATGTCATAAACTGTCTACGCTTTGATTGTTCCCTGGAAGGCCAGTAGTAGTTTCCGAAGCACATCTGGAAGCACTCTGTAGTCTGTGGACCATCAGAGTGTTGATGAAACACAAAATTTGCATCGACATGAGTACAATAAGCACCAGGCGGACTTTTCTCCTTGGGAGTAATGTCTAAAACTGTCTACGCTTTGATCGTTCCCTGGAAGACCAGTAGTTGATTCCGAAGCACATCTGGAGGCATTCTGTAATCTGTGGACCTTCAGAGTGATGATGAAACACAGAAACTGCAACGGCATTGACTACAATATGTACAATGAGAACTTTATTCCATGGGAGTAATGTCTTAAACTGTCTACGCTTTGATCGGTCCCTGGAAGACCAGTATCAGTTTCCGAAGCACATCTGTAGGCATTCCTTAATCTGTGTACCCTCAGTGTGTCGATTAAACACTGAAATTGCATCGGTATAGAATATAACTGTCACCATGCGGACTTTTATCCATGGCAGTAATGTGTCAAACTGTCTACGCCTTGATCGTTCCCTGGAAGACCAGTAGCAGTTTCCGAAGCACATCTGTAGGCATTCCGTAGTCTGTGGTCCTTCAGAGTGTTGATCAAACACAAAAATTGCATCGGCATTGAATACAATGAGTACCATGCGGATTTCTCTCCTCGGGAGTAATGTCTTAAACTGTCTACGATTTGATCGTTCCCTGGATGACCAGTAGTTGTTTTCGAAGCACTTCTGGAGGCATTCTGTAATCTGTGGACCTTCAGAGTGTTGATGAAAGAAAAAAATTGCATCGGCATCGAATACAATAAGCACCATGCGGACTTTTCTCCATGGGAGTAATGTCTCACATTGTCTACGCTTTGATCGATTCCTGGAAGACCAGTAGTAGTTTCCGAAGCACATCTGTAGGCATTCTGTAATCTGTGGACATTCAGAGTGTTGATCAAACACAAAAATTGCATCGGCATTGAATACAATAAGTACCATGCGGAATTCTCTCCATGGGAGTAATGTCTTAAACTGTCTACGCTTTGATCGTTCCCTGGCTGACCAGTAGTTGTTTCCAAAGCACATCTTGAGGCATTCTGTAATCTGTGAACCTTCAGAGTGTTGATGAAACACAAAAATTGCACCGGCATTGAATACAATAAGCACCATGCGGACTTTACTCCATGGGAGTAATGTCTCAATTTGTCTACGCTTTGATCGATACCTGGAAAACCAGTAGTAGTTTCCGAAGCACATCTGGAGGCATTCTGTTATCTGTGGATCTTCAGAGTGTTGATGAAACACAAATATTGCATCGGCATTGAATACAATAAGCACCTTGAGGACTTTTCTCCATGGGAGTAATAGCTTAAACTGTCTACGCTTCGAACGTTCCCTCGAAGACCAGTAGTTGTTTCCGAAGCACATCTGGAGGCATTCTGTAGTCTGTGGACCTTCAGAGTGATGATGAAACACAGAAACTACAACGGCATAGACTACAATAAGTACAATGAGAACTGTTTTCCATGGGAGTAACGTCTTAAACTGTCTACGCTTTGATCGGGCCCTGGAAGACCAGAATCAGTTTCAAAAAGCACATCTGTAGGCATTCCTCAATCTGTGTACCTTCAGAGTGTTGCTGAAACACAAAAATTGCATCGGCATTGAATAAAATAAGCACCATGCGGACTTTTCTCCATGGGAGTAATCTGTTAATCAGACTATGCTTTGATCGTTCCCTGGAAGACCAGTAGTTGTTTCCGATGCATATCTGGACTCATTCCGTAATCTGTGGACCATCAGAGTGATGATGAAACACAGGAACTGCATCGGGATTGAATGTAACAGTCACCATGCGGACTTTTCTCCATGGGAGTAATGTCTCAATTTGTCTACGCTTTGATCGATTCCTGGAAGACCAGTAGTAGTTTCCGAAGCACATCTGTAGGCATTCCGTAATGTGTGGAACTTCAGAAAGTTGATGAAACACAAAAATTGCATCGGCAATGAATACAATATGCACCACGTGGACTTTTCTCCATGGGAGTAATACCTTAAACTGTCTACGCTTTGATCGTTCCCGGGATGACCAGTAGTTGTTTCCGAACCACATCTGGAGGCATTCTGTAATCTGTGGACCTTCAGAGTGTTGATGAAACACAAATATTGCATCGGAATTCAATACAATAAGCACCTTGAGGACTTTCCTCCATGGGAGTAATGTCTTAAACTGTCTACGCTTTGATCGTTCCCTGGATGACCAGTAGTTGTTTCCGAAGCACATCTGGAGGCATTCTGTAATCTGTGTCCCTCAGAGTGTTGATCAAACACAGAAATTGCATCGGGATAGAATATAACAGTCACCATGCGGACTTTTCTAAATGGGAGTAGTGTCTTAAACTGTCTACGCTTTAACCGTTCCCTGGAAGACCAGTAGTTGTTTCCGAAGCACATCTGTAATCATTCCGTACTCTGTGGACCTTCAGAGTGTTGATGAAGCACAAAAATTGCATCGGCATAGAATACAATAAGCACCATGCGGACTTTTCTCCAAGGGAGAAATGTCTTAAACTGTCTACGCTTTGATCCTTCCCTGGAAGACCAGTAGTAGTTTCCGAAGCACATCTGTAGGCATTCCGTAATCTGTGGACCTTCAGAGTGTTGATGAAACGCAAAAATTGCATCGGCATTGAATACAATAGGAACCATGCGGACTTTTCTCCATGGGAGTAATGTCTTAAACTATCTACGCTTTGATCGATTCCTGGAAAACCAGTAGTAGTTACCGAAACACATCTGGAGGCATTCTGTAATCCGTGGACCTTCAGAGTGTTGATGAAACACAAAAATTGCATCGGCATTGAATACTTTAAGCACCATGCGGACTTTTCTCCATGGGAGTAATGTCTTAAACTGTCTACGCTTTGACAGATTCCTGGAAGACCATTAGTATTTTCTGAAGCACATCTGTAGGCATTCTGTAATCTGTGGACCTTCAGAGTGTTGATCAAACACAAACATTGCATCGGTATTGAATACAATAAGTACCATGCGGAATTCTCTCCATGGGAGTAATGTCTTAAACTGTCTACGCTTTGATCGTTCGCTGGATGACCAGTAGTTGTTTCCGGACCACATCTGGAGGCATTCTGTAATCTGTGGACCTTCAGAGTGCTGATGAAACACAAAAATTGCATCGGCATTGAATACAATAAGCACCATGCGGACTTTTCTCCATGGGAGTAATGTCTCAATTTCTCTAAGCTTTGATCGATACCTGGAAAACCAGTAGTAGTTTCCCAAGCACATCTGGAGGCATTCTGTTATATGTGGATCTTCAGAGTGTTGATGAAACACAAATATTGCATCGGCATTTATTACAATAAGCACCTTGAGGAGTTTTCTCCATGGGAGTAATGGCTTAAACTGTCTACGCTTCGATCGTTCCCTCGAAGACCAGTAGTTGTTTCTGAAGCACATCTGTACGCATTCCGTAATATGTGGACCTTCAGATTGTTGATGAAACACAAAAATTGCATCGGCATTGAATACAATAAGCACCATGCGTACTTTTCTCCATGGGAGTAATGTCTTAAACTGTCTACGCTTTGATCGATTCCTTTAAGACCAGTAGTAGTTTCCGAAGCACATCTGGAGGCATTCTGTAACCTGTGTTCCTTCAGAGTGTTGATTAAACACAGAAATTGCATCGGGATAGAATATAACAGTCACCATGCGGACTTCTCTAAATGGGAGTAGTGTCCTAAACTGTCTACGCTTTAATCGTTCCCTGGAAGACCAGAAGTTGTTTCCGAAGCACATCTGTAGGCATTCCGTAATATGTGGACCTTAAGAGTGTTGATGAAGCACAAAAATTGTATCGGCATTGAATACAATAAGCACCATGCGGACTTTTCTCCTTGGGAGTAATGTCTTAAACTGTCTACGCTTTGATCGATTCCTTGAAAACCAGTATTAGTTTCCGAAGCACATCTGTAGGCATTCTGTAATCTGTGGACTTTCAGAGTGTTGATGAAACACAAAAATTGCATCGGCATTGAATACAATAAGCTCCATGCGGACTTTTCTCCATGGGAGTAATGTCTCACATTGTCTACGCTTTGATCGATTCCTGGAAGACCAGTAGTAGTTTCCGAAGCACATCTGTAGGCATTCTGTAATCTGTGGACATTCAGAGTGTTGATCAAACACAAAAATTGCATCGGCATTGAATACAATAAGTACCATGCGGAATTCTCTCCATGGGAGTAATGTCTTAAACTGTCTACGCTTTGATAGTTCCCTGGATGACCAGTAGTTGTTTCCCAAGCACATCTGGAGGCATTCTGTGATCTGTGGACCTTCAGAGTGTTGATGAAACACAAAAATTGCACCGGCATTGAATACAATAAGCACCATGCGGACTTTACTCCATGGGAGTAATGTCTTAAACTATCTACGCTTTGATCGATTCCTGGAAAACCAGTAGTAGTTACCGAAACACATCTGGAGGCATTCTGTAATCCGTGGACCTTCAGAGTGTTGATGAAACACAAAAATTGCATCGGCATTGAATACAATAAGCACCATGCGGACTTTTCTCCATGGGAGTAATGTCTTAAACTGTCTACCCTTTGATCGATTCCTGGAAGACCAGTAGTAGCTTCTGAAGCACATCTGTAGGCATTCTGTAATCTGTGGACCTTCAGAGTGTTGATCAAACACAAAAATTGCATCGGTATTGAATACAATAAGTACCATGCGGAATTCTCTCCATGGGAGTAATGTCTTAAAACTGTCTACGCTTTGATCGTTCCCTGGATGACCAGTAGTTGTTTCCAGACCACATCGGAGGCATTCTGTAATCTGTGGACCTTCAGAGTGTTGATGAAACACCAAAATTGCATCGGCATTGAATACAATAAGCACAATGCGGACTTTTCTCCATGGGAGTAATGTCTCAATTTCTCTAAGCTTTGATCGATACCTGGAAAACCAGTAGTAGTTTCCCAAGCACATCTGGAGGCATTCTGTTATATGTGGATCTTCAGAGTGTTGATGAAACACAAATATTGCATCGGCATTTATTACAATAAGCGCCTTGAGGAGTTTTCTCCATGGGAGTAATGGCTTAAACTGTCTACGCTTCGATCGTTCCCTCGAAGACCAGAAGTTGTTTCTGAAGCACATCTGTACGCATTCCGTAATATGTGGACCTTCAGATTGTTGATGAAACACAAAAATTGCATCGGCATTGAATACAATAAGCACCATGCGTACTTTTCTCCATGGGAGTAATATCTTAAACTGTCTACGCTTTGATCGATTCCTTTAAGACCAGTAGTAGTTTCCGAAGCACATCTGGAGAAATTCTGTAATCTGTGTTCCTTCAGAGTGTTGATTAAACACAGAAATTGCATCGGGATAGAATGTAACAGTCACCATGCGGACTTCTCTAAATGGCAGTAGTGTCCTAAACTGTCTACGCTTTAATCGTTCCCTGGAAGACCAGAATTTGTTTCCGAAGCACATCTGTAGGCATTCCGTAATATGTGGACCTTAAGAGTGTTGATGAAGCACAAAAATTGTATCGGCATTGAATACAATAAGCACCATTCGGACTTTTCTCCTTGGGAGTAATGTATTAAACTGTCTACGCTTTGATCGATTCCTTGAAAACCAGTATTAGTTTCCGAAGCACATCTGTAGGCATTCTGTAATCTGTGGACTTTCAGAGTGTTGATGAAACAAAAAATTGCATCGGCATTGAATACAATAAGCTCCATGCGGACTTTTCTCCATGGGAGTATTGTCTCAATTTTTCTACGTTTGATCGATACCTGGAAAACCAGTAGTAGTTTCCGGAGCACATCTGGAGGCATTCTGTTATCTGTGGATCTTCAGAGTGTTGATGAAACTCAAATATTGCATTGGCATTGAATACAATAAGCACCTTGAGTACTTTTCTCCATGGGAGTAATGACTTAAACTGTCTACGCTTCGATCGTTCCCTTGAAGACCAGTAGTTGTTTCCGAAGCACATCTGTAGGCATTCCGTAATATGTGGACCTTCAGAGTGTTGATGAAACACAAAAATTGCATCGGCATTGAATACAATAATCACCATGCGTACTTTTCTCCATGGGATTAATGTCTTAAACTATCTACGCTTTGATCGATTCCTGGAAAACCAGTAGTAGTTACCGAAACACATCTGGAGGCATTCTGTAATCCGTGGACCTTCAGAGTGTTGATGAAACACAAAAATTGCATCGGCATTGAATACTTTAAGCACCATGCGGACTTTTCTCCATGGGAGTAATGTCTTAAACTGTCTACGCTTTGACAGATTCCTGGAAGACCATTAGTATTTTCTGAAGCACATCTGTAGGCATTCTGTAATCTGTGGACCTTCAGAGTGTTGATCAAACACAAACATTGCATCGGTATTGAATACAATAAGTACCATGCGGAATTCTCTCCATGGGAGTAATGTCTTAAACTGTCTACGCTTTGATCGTTCGCTGGATGACCAGTAGTTGTTTCCGGACCACATCTGGAGGCATTCTGTAATCTGTGGACCTTCAGAGTGCTGATGAAACACAAAAATTGCATCGGCATTGAATACAATAAGCACCATGCGGACTTTTCTCCATGGGAGTAATGTCTCAATTTCTCTAAGCTTTGATCGATACCTGGAAAACCAGTAGTAGTTTCCCAAGCACATCTGGAGGCATTCTGTTATATGTGGATCTTCAGAGTGTTGATGAAACACAAATATTGCATCGGCATTTATTACAATAAGCACCTTGAGGAGTTTTCTCCATGGGAGTAATGGCTTAAACTGTCTACGCTTCGATCGTTCCCTCGAAGACCAGTAGTTGTTTCTGAAGCACATCTGTACGCATTCCGTAATATGTGGACCTTCAGATTGTTGATGAAACACAAAAATTGCATCGGCATTGAATACAATAAGCACCATGCGTACTTTTCTCCATGGGAGTAATGTCTTAAACTGTCTACGCTTTGATCGATTCCTTTAAGACCAGTAGTAGTTTCCGAAGCACATCTGGAGGCATTCTGTAACCTGTGTTCCTTCAGAGTGTTGATTAAACACAGAAATTGCATCGGGATAGAATATAACAGTCACCATGCGGACTTCTCTAAATGGGAGTAGTGTCCTAAACTGTCTACGCTTTAATCGTTCCCTGGAAGACCAGAAGTTGTTTCCGAAGCACATCTGTAGGCATTCCGTAATATGTGGACCTTAAGAGTGTTGATGAAGCACAAAAATTGTATCGGCATTGAATACAATAAGCACCATGCGGACTTTTCTCCTTGGGAGTAATGTCTTAAACTGTCTACGCTTTGATCGATTCCTTGAAAACCAGTATTAGTTTCCGAAGCACATCTGTAGGCATTCTGTAATCTGTGGACTTTCAGAGTGTTGATGAAACACAAAAATTGCATCGGCATTGAATACAATAAGCTCCATGCGGACTTTTCTCCATGGGAGTAATGTCTCACATTGTCTACGCTTTGATCGATTCCTGGAAGACCAGTAGTAGTTTCCGAAGCACATCTGTAGGCATTCTGTAATCTGTGGACATTCAGAGTGTTGATCAAACACAAAAATTGCATCGGCATTGAATACAATAAGTACCATGCGGAATTCTCTCCATGGGAGTAATGTCTTAAACTGTCTACGCTTTGATAGTTCCCTGGATGACCAGTAGTTGTTTCCCAAGCACATCTGGAGGCATTCTGTGATCTGTGGACCTTCAGAGTGTTGATGAAACACAAAAATTGCACCGGCATTGAATACAATAAGCACCATGCGGACTTTACTCCATGGGAGTAATGTCTTAAACTATCTACGCTTTGATCGATTCCTGGAAAACCAGTAGTAGTTACCGAAACACATCTGGAGGCATTCTGTAATCCGTGGACCTTCAGAGTGTTGATGAAACACAAAAATTGCATCGGCATTGAATACAATAAGCACCATGCGGACTTTTCTCCATGGGAGT
The DNA here is from genome assembly GCF_023897955.1 of Schistocerca gregaria. Taxonomy (NCBI): domain Eukaryota; kingdom Metazoa; phylum Arthropoda; class Insecta; order Orthoptera; family Acrididae; genus Schistocerca; species Schistocerca gregaria. The sequence continues at coordinate 26,224,755 of NC_064929.1, read as the reverse complement.
AATGTCTTAAACTGTCTACCCTTTGATCGATTCCTGGAAGACCAGTAGTAGCTTCTGAAGCACATCTGTAGGCATTCTGTAATCTGTGGACCTTCAGAGTGTTGATCAAACACAAAAATTGCATCGGTATTGAATACAATAAGTACCATGCGGAATTCTCTCCATGGGAGTAATGTCTTAAAACTGTCTACGCTTTGATCGTTCCCTGGATGACCAGTAGTTGTTTCCAGACCACATCGGAGGCATTCTGTAATCTGTGGACCTTCAGAGTGTTGATGAAACACCAAAATTGCATCGGCATTGAATACAATAAGCACAATGCGGACTTTTCTCCATGGGAGTAATGTCTCAATTTCTCTAAGCTTTGATCGATACCTGGAAAACCAGTAGTAGTTTCCCAAGCACATCTGGAGGCATTCTGTTATATGTGGATCTTCAGAGTGTTGATGAAACACAAATATTGCATCGGCATTTATTACAATAAGCGCCTTGAGGAGTTTTCTCCATGGGAGTAATGGCTTAAACTGTCTACGCTTCGATCGTTCCCTCGAAGACCAGAAGTTGTTTCTGAAGCACATCTGTACGCATTCCGTAATATGTGGACCTTCAGATTGTTGATGAAACACAAAAATTGCATCGGCATTGAATACAATAAGCACCATGCGTACTTTTCTCCATGGGAGTAATATCTTAAACTGTCTACGCTTTGATCGATTCCTTTAAGACCAGTAGTAGTTTCCGAAGCACATCTGGAGAAATTCTGTAATCTGTGTTCCTTCAGAGTGTTGATTAAACACAGAAATTGCATCGGGATAGAATGTAACAGTCACCATGCGGACTTCTCTAAATGGCAGTAGTGTCCTAAACTGTCTACGCTTTAATCGTTCCCTGGAAGACCAGAATTTGTTTCCGAAGCACATCTGTAGGCATTCCGTAATATGTGGACCTTAAGAGTGTTGATGAAGCACAAAAATTGTATCGGCATTGAATACAATAAGCACCATGCGGACTTTTCTCCTTGGGAGTAATGTCTTAAACTGTCTACGCTTTGATCGATTCCTTGAAAACCAGTATTAGTTTCCGAAGCACATCTGTAGGCATTCTGTAATCTGTGGACTTTCAGAGTGTTGATGAAACAAAAAATTGCATCGGCATTGAATACAATAAGCTCCATGCGGACTTTTCTCCATGGGAGTATTGTCTCAATTTTTCTACGTTTGATCGATACCTGGAAAACCAGTAGTAGTTTCCGGAGCACATCTGGAGGCATTCTGTTATCTGTGGATCTTCAGAGTGTTGATGAAACTCAAATATTGCATTGGCATTGAATACAATAAGCACCTTGAGTACTTTTCTCCATGGGAGTAATGACTTAAACTGTCTACGCTTCGATCGTTCCCTTGAAGACCAGTAGTTGTTTCCGAAGCACATCTGTAGGCATTCCGTAATATGTGGACCTTCAGAGTGTTGATGAAACACAAAAATTGCATCGGCATTGAATACAATAATCACCATGCGTACTTTTCTCCATGGGATTAATGTCTTAAACTGTCTACGCTTTGATGGATTCCTGTAAGACCAGTAGTAGTTTCCGATGCACATCTGGAGGAATTCTGTAATCTGTGTTCCTTCAGAGTGTTGATTAAACACAGAAATTGCATCGGTATAGAATATAACAGTCACCATGCGGACTTCTCTAATTGGGAGTAGTGTCTTAAACTGTCTACGCTTTAAACGTTAACTGGAAGACCAGTAGTTGTTTCCGAAGCACATCAGTAGGCATTCCGTAATATGTGGACCATCAGAACGTTGACGAAACACAAAAATTGCATCGGCGTTGAATTAAATATACTCCATGCCGACTTTTCTCCATGGGAGTAATGTCTTAAACAGTCTACGCTTTGATCGATTCCTGGAAGACCAGTAGTAGTTTCCGAAGCACATCTGGAGGCATTCTGTAATCTCTGTACCTTCAGAGTGTTGATTAAACACAGAAATTGCATCGGGATAGAATATAACAGTCACCATGCGGACTTTTCTCCATGGGAGTAGTGTCTTAAACTGTCTACGCTTTGATCGTTCCCTTTAAGATCAGTTGTTGTTTCCGAAGCACATCCGGAGGCATTCTGTATTCTGTGGACCTTCATAGTGATGATGAAACACAGAAACTGCAATGGCATTGGCTACAATAAGTACAATGCGGACTTTTCTCCATGGGAGTAATGACTTAAATTGTCTATTCTTTGATCGTTCCCTGGAAGACCAGTAGTAGTTTCCGAAGCACATCTGGAGGCATTCTGTAATCCGTGGACCATCAGAGTGTTGATGAAACACAGAAACTGCTTCGGGATTGAATACAACAGGCACCATGCGGACTTTTCTCCATGGGAGAAATGTGTTAAACTGTCTACGATTTGATCGTACCCTGTAAGACCAGTAGCAGTGTCTGAAGCACATCTGTAGTCAATCCGTAATCTGTGGACCCTCAGGGTGTTGACGAAACACAAAAATTGCATCGGGATAGAATATAACTGTCACCATGCGGACTTTTATCCATGGGAGTAATGTGTCAAACTCTCTACGCCTTGATCGTTCCCTGGAAGACCAGTAGCACTTTCCGAAGCACATCTGTAGGCATTCCGTAATCTGTGGACCTTCAGAGTGTTGATCAAACACAAAAATTGCATCGGCATTGAATACAATGAGTACCATTCGGAATTCTCTCTATGGGAGTAATGTCTTAAACTGTCTACGCTTTGATCGTTCCCTGGATGACCAGTAGTAGTTTCGGAAGCACATCTGTAGGCATTCTGTAATCTGTGGACCTTCAGAGTTTTGATGAAGCACAAAAATTGCACCGGCATTGAATACAATAAGCAACATGCGGACTTTACTCAATGGGAGTAATGTCTCAATTTGTCTACGCTTTGATCGATACCTGGAAAACCAGTAGTAGTTTCCGAAGCACATCTGGAGGCATTCTGTTATCTGTGGATCTTCAGAGTGTTGATGAATCACAAATATTGCATCGGCATTGAATACAATAAGCACCTTGAGGACTTTTCTCCATGGGAGTAATGTGTTAAACAGTCTATGCTTTGATCGTTCCCTGGAAGACCAGTAGTTGTTTCCGATGCGCATCTGGACTCATTCCGTAATCTGTGGACCATCAGAGTGATGATGAAACACAGGAACTGCATCGGGATTGAATGTAACAGTCACCATGCGGAATTTTCTCCATGGGAGTAATGTCTTAAACTGTCTACGCTTTGATCGATTCCTGGAAGACCAGTAGTAGTTTCTGAAGCACATCTGTAGGCATTCTGTAATCTGTGGACCTTCAGAGTGTTGATCAAACACAGAAATTGCATCGGCATTGAATACAATAAGCACCATGCGTACTTTTCTCCATGGGAGTAATGTCTTAAACTGTCTACGCTTTGATCGATTCCTTTAAGACCAGTAGTAGTTTCCGAAGCACATCTGGAAGCATTTTGTAATCTGTGTACCTTCAGAGTGTTGATTAAACACAGATATTGCATCGCGATAGAATGTAACAGTCACCATGCGGACTTTTCTCCATGGGAGTAATGTGTTAAACAGCCTATGCTTTGATCGTTCCCTGGAAGACCAGTAGTTGTTTCCGATGCACATCTGGACTCATTCCGTAATCTGTGGACCATCAGAGTGATGATGAATCACAGGAACTGCATCGGGATTGAATGTAACAGTCACCATGCGGACTTTTCTAGATGGGAGTAATGTCTCAATTTGTCTACGCTTTGATCGATTCCTGGAAGACCAGTAGTAGTTTCCGAAGCACATCTGTAATCATTCCGTAATCTGTGGACCTTCAGAGTGTTGATGAAACACAAAAATTGCAACGGCATTGAATACAATAAGTACCATGCAAACTTTTCTCCATGGGAGTAATGTCTTAAACTGTCTACGCTTTGATCCGTTCCCTGGAAGACCAGTAGTAGTCTCCGAAGCACATCTGGAGGCATTGTGTAACCTGTGGACCATCAGAGTGTTGACGAAACACAGAAACTGCATAGGGATTGAATACAGCAGGCACCATGCGGAATTTTCTCCATGGGAGTAATGTCTAATTTGTCTACGCTTTGATCGATTCCTTGAAAACCAGTATTAGTTTCCGAAGCACATCTGGAGGCATTCTGTAATCTGTGGACTTTCAGAGTGTTGATGAAACACAAACATTGAATCGTCATGGAATACAATAAGCACCATGCGTACTTTTCTCCATGGGAGTAATGTCTTAAACTGTCTACGCTTTGATCGATTCCTTTAAGACCAGTAGTAGTTTCCGAAGCAGATCTGGAAGCATTTTGTAATCTGTGTACCTTCAGAGTGTTGATTAAACACAGATATTGCATCGCGATAGAATGTAACAGTCACCATGCGGACTTTTCTCGATGGGAGTAATGTGTTAAACAGTCTATGCTTTGATCGTTCCCTGGAAGACCAGTAGTTGTTTCCGATGCACATCTGTAATCATTCCGTAATCTGTGGACCTTCAGAGTGTTGATGAAACACAAAAATTGCATCGGCATTGAATACAATAAGTGCCATGCAAACTTTTCTCCATGGGAGTAATGTCTTAAACTGTCTACGCTTTGATCCGTTCCCTGGAAGACCAGTAGTAGTCTCCGAAGCACATCTGCAGGCATTGTGTAACCTGTGGACCATCAGAGTGTTGACGAAACACAGAAACTGCATAGGGATTGAATACAGCAGGCACCATGCGGACTTTTCTCCATGGGAGTAAAGTCTTAATCTGTCTACGCTTTGATCGTTCCCTGGAAGACCAGTAGCAGTTTCCGAAACACATCTGTAGGAATTCCGTAATCTGTGGACATTCAGAGTGTTGATGAAACACAAAAATTGCATCGGCATTGAATACAGTATGAACCATGCGGACGTTTCTCCATGGGAGTAGTGTCTTAAACTGTCTACGCTTTGATCGTTCCCTGGAAGACCAGGATCAGTTTCCGAAGCACATCTGTTGGCATTCCTTAATCTGTGTACCTTCAGAGTGTCGATTAAACACTGAAATTGCATCGGGATAGAATATAACTGTCACCATGCGAACTTTTCTCCATGGGAGTAATGTGTCAAACTGTCTACGCCTTGATCGTTCCCTGGAAGACCAGTATCAGTTTCCGAAGCACATCTGTAGGCATTCCGTAATCTGTGGACCTTCAGAGTGTTGATCAAACACAAAAATTGCATCGGCATTGAATACAATAAGTACCATGCGGAATTTTCTCCATGGGAGTAATGTCTTAAACTGTCTACGCTTTGATGGTTCCCTGGATGACCAGTAATTGTTTCCTAAGCACATCTGGAGGCATTCTGTAATCTGTGGACCATCAGACTGTTGATGAAACACAAAAATTGCATCGGCATTGAGTACAATAAGCACCATGCGGACTTTTCTCAATGGGAGTAATGTCTTAAACTGTCTACGCTTTGATCGATACCTGGAAAGCCAGTAGTAGTATTCGAAGCACATCTGGAGGCATTCTGTTATCTGTGGAACTTCAGAGTGTTGATGAAACAAAAATATTGCATCGGCTTGAATACAATAAGCACCTTGATGACTTTTCTCCATGGGAGTAATGGACTTAACTGTCTACGCTTCGATCGTGCCTTCGAAGACCAGTAGTTGTTTCCGAAGCACAGATGGAGGCATTCTGCAATCTGTGGACCATCAGAGTGTTGATGAAACACAGAAACTGCATCGGGATTGAATACAACAGGCACCATGCAGACTTTCCTCCATTTGAGTAATGTCATAAACTGTTACGCTTTGATCGTGCCCTGAAAGACCGGTAGCAGTTTCCGAAGCACATCTGTATGCATTACGTAATCTGTGGACCATCTGAGTGTTGATGAAACACAAAAATTGCATCGACATTGAATACAATCAGCACTATGCGTACTTTCCTCCTTGGGAGTAATGTCTTAAACTGTCTTCGCTTTGATTGATTCCTGGAAAACAAGTAGTAGTTTGCGAAGCACATCTGGAGGCATTCTGTAATCTGTGGACCTTCAGAGTGTTGATGAAACGCAGAAATTGCATCGGCATTGAATACAATAAGCACCATGCGTACTTTTCTCCATGGGAGTAATGTCTTAAACTGTCTACGCTTTGATCGATTCCTGGAAGACCAGTAGTAGTTTCCGTAGCACATCTGTAGGCATTCCGTAATCTGTGGACCTTCAGAGTGTTGATGAAACACAAAAATTGCATCGGCATTGAATACAATAAGCACCATGCGGACTTTTCTCCATGGGAGTAATGTCTAAAACTGTCTACGCTTTGATCGATTCCTGGAAAACAAGTAGTAGTTTCCGAAGCACATCTGGAGGCATTCTGTAATCCGTGGACCTTCAGAGTGTTGATGAAACACAAAAATTGCATCGGCATTGAATACAATAATCATGCGGACTTTTCTCCATGGGAGTAATGTCTTAAACTATCTACGTTTAGATCGATTCCTGGAAGACCAGTAGTAGTTTCTGAAGCACATCTGGAAGCATTCTGTAATCTGTGTACTTTCAGAGTGTTGATTAAACAAAGAAATTGCATCGGGACAGAATGTAACAGTCACCATGCGAACTTTTCTCCATGGGAGTAATGTCTTGAACAGTCTACCCTTTGATCGTTCCCTGGAAGTCCAGTAGTTGTTTCCGATGCACATCTGGAGGCATTCCGTAATCTGTGGACCTTCAGAGTGTTGATGAAACAGAAAAATTGCATCTGCATTGAATACAATAAGCACCATGCGTAATTTTGTCCATGGGAGTAATGTCTCAAACTGTCTACGATTTGATCGATCCCTGGAAGACCAGTAGTAGTTTCCGAAGCACATCTGTAATCATTCCGTAATCTGTGTACCTTCAGAGTGTTGATGAAACACAAAAATTGCATCGGCATTGAATACAATTAGTTCCATGCGGACTTTTCTCCATGGGAGTAATGTCTGAAACTGTCTACGCTTTGATCCGTTCCCTGGAAGACCAGTAGTAGTCTCCGAAGCACATCTGGAGGCATTGTGTAACCTGTGGACCATCAGAGTGTTGATGAAACACAGAAACTGCATAGGGATTGAATACAGCAGCACCATGCGGACATTTCTCCATGGGAGTAATGTCTTAAACTGTCTACGCTTTGATCGATTCCTGGAAGACCAGTAGTAGTTTCTGAAGCACATCTGGAGGCATTGTGTAATCTGTGTACCTTCACAGTGTTGATTAAACACAGAAATTGCATCGGGATAGAATGTGACAGTCACCATGCGGAGTTTACTCCATGGGAGTAATGTCTTAAACAGTCTACGCTTTGATCGTTCCCTGGAAGACCAGTAGTTGTTTCCGATGCACATCTGGAGTCATTCCGTAATCTGTGGACCATCAGAGTGATAATGAAACACAGAAACTGCATCGGGATGAATATAACAGTAACCATGCGGACTTTTCTCCATGGGAGTAATGTCTTAAACTATCTACGGTTTGATCGATTCCTGGAAGGCCACTAGTAGTTTCCGAAGCACATCTTGAGGCATTCTATAATCTGTGGACCTTCAGAGTGTTGATGAAACACAAAAATTGCACCGGCATTGAAAGCAATATGTACGATGCGGAATTTTCTCCAAGGTAGTAATGTCTCAATCTGTCTATGCCTTGATCGTTTCATGGAAGACCAGTAGAAGTTTCTGAAGCACATCTGGGGGAATTCTGTAATCTGTGGACCTTCAGAGTGTTGATGAAACACAAAAATTGCATCGGCATTGCATACAATAAGTACCATGGGGACTTTTCTCCATGGGAGTAATGTCTTAAACTGTCTACGATTTGATTGTTCCCTGGAAGACCAGTATCAGTTTCAAAAGTACATCTGTAGGCATTCCGTAATCTGTGGACCTTCAGAGTGGTGATGAAACACAAAAATTGCATCGGCATTGACTCAATAAGCACCATGTGGACTTTTCTCCATGGGAGTAAAGTCTTAAACTGTCTACGCTTTGATCGTTCCCTGGAAGACCAGCAGCAGTTTCCGAAACACATCAGTAGCCATTCCGTAATCTGTGGACTTTCAGAGTGTTGATGAAACACAGAAATTGCATCGGCATTAAATACAATAAGTACCATGCGGACTTTTCTCCATGGGATTAATGTCTTAAACTGTCTGCGCTTTGATCGTTCCCTGGAAGGTCAGTAGTTGTTTCCGAACCACATCTGGAGGCATTCTGTAACCTGTGGACCTTCTGAGTGTTGATGAAACACTAAAACTGCATCGGCATTGAATACAGTAAGCACCATGCGTACTTTTCTCCATGGGAGTAATGTCTCAAACTGTCTACGGTTTGATCGATTCCTGGAAGACCAGTAGTAGTTTCTGACGCACATCTGGACTCATTTTGTAATCTGTGTACCTTCAGAGTGTTGATTAAACACAGAAATTGCTTCACGATGGAATGTAACAGTCATCATGCGGACTTTTGTCCATGGGAGTAGTGTCTTAAAAAGTCTATCCTTTGATCGTTCCCTGGAAGACCAGTAGTTGTTTCCGATGCACATCTAAACTCATTCCGTAATATGTGGACAATCAGAGTGATGATGAAACAACGAAACTGCATCGGTATTGAATATAACAGTCACCATGCGAACTTTTCTGCATGTGAGTAATGTCTCAATTTGTCTACGATTTGATTGATTCCTGGAAGACCAGTAGTAATTTCCGAAGCACATCTGGAGGCATTCTGTTATCTGTGTCCCTCAGAGTGTTGATTAAACACAGAAATTGCATCGGGATAGAATATAAGAGTCACCATGCGGACTTTTCACCATGGGAGTAATGTCTTAAACTGTCTACGCTTTAATCGTTCCATGGAAGACCAGTAGATGTTTCCGAAGCACATCTGTAGGCATTCCGTAATCTGTGGACCTTCAGAGTGTTGATGAAGCACAAAAATTGCATCGGCATTGTATACAGTAAGCACGATGCGGACTTTTCTCCAAGGGAGAAATGTTTTAAACTGACTACGCTTTGATCGTTCCCTGGAAGACCAGTAATAGTTTCCAAAGCACATCTGTAGGCACTCTGTAATCTGTGGATCTTCAGAGTGTTGATCAAACACAAAAATTGCATCGGCATTGAATACAATAAGCACCATGCGGACTTTTCTCCATGGGAGTAATGTCTTAAACTGTCTACGCTTTGATCGATTCCTGGAAAACCAGTAGTAGTTTCCAAAGCACATCTGTAGGCATTCCGTAATCTGTGGACCTTCAGAGTGTTGATGAAACACAAAAATTGCATCGGCATTGAATACAATAAGTACCATGCAGACTTTTCTCCATGGGAGTAATGTCTTAAACTGTCTACGCTTTGATCGATTCCTGGAAGACCAGTAGTCGTTTCTGAAGCACATCTGGAGGCATTTTGTAATCTGTCTACCTTCAGAGTGTTGATTAAACACAGAAATTGCATCGGGATAGAATGTAACAGTCACCATGCGGAGTTTACTCCATGGGAGTAATGTCTTAAACAGTCTACGCTTTGATCGTTCCCTGGAAGACCAGTAGTTGTTTCCGAAGCACATCTGGAAGCATTCTGTAATATGAGTACTTTCAGAGTGTTGATTAAACACAGAAATTGCATCGGGATAGAATATAACAGTCACCATCCGGACTTTTTTCCATGGGGGTATTGTCTTAAACTGTCTACGCTTTGATCGTTCCCTGGAAGATCAGTAGTTGTTTCCGAAGCACATCTGGAGGCATTCTGTAACCTGTGGACCTTCAGAGTGTTGATGAAACACAAAAATTGCATCGGCTTTGAATACAATAAGCACCATGCGGACTTTTCTCCATGGGTGTAATGTCTTAAACTGTCTACGGTTTGATCGATACCTGGAAAGCCAGTAGTAGTTTCCGAAGCACATCTGGAGGCATTCTGTTATCTGTGGTTCTTCAGAGGGTTGATGAAACACAAATATTGCATCGGCATTGATACAATAAGCACCTTGAGGACTTTTCTCCATGGGAGTAATGGCTTAAACTGTCTACGCTTCGATCGTACCCCGAAGACCAGTAGTTGTTTCCGAAGCACAGATGGAGTCATTCTGTAATCTGTGGACCTTCAGAGTGGTGATGAAACACAAAAATTGCATCGGCATTGATTACAATAAGCACCATGTGGAGTTTTCTACATGGAAGTAAATTCTTAAACTGTGTACGCTTTGATCGTTCCCTGGAAGGCCAGCAACAGTTTCCGAAACACATCTGTGGGCATTCCGTAAACTGTGGACCTTCAGAGTGTTGATGAAACACAAAAATTGCATCGGCATTAAATACAATAAGTACCATGTGGACTTTTCTCCATGGGATTAAGGTCTTAATCTGTCTACGCTTTGATCGTTCCCTGGAAGACCAGTATCAGTTTCCGAAGCTCATCTGTAGGCATTCCATAATCTGAGTACCTTCAGAGTGTCTATTAAACACTGAAATTGCATAGGGATAGAATATAACTGTCACCATGCGGACTTTTCTCCATGGGAGTAATGTGTCAAACTGTCTACGCCTTGATCGTTCCCTGGAAGACCAGTAGTTGTTTCCGAAGCACATCTGGAGGCATTCTGTTATCTAAGTACTTTCAGAGTGTTGATTAAACACAGAAATTGCATCGGGATAGAATACAACAGTCGCCATGCGGACTTTTTTCCATGGGGGTATTGTCTTAAACTGTCTACGCTTTGATCGTTCCCTGGAAGATCAGTAGTTGTTTCCGAAGCACATCTGGCGTCATTCTGTAACCTGTGGACCTTCAGAGTGTTGATGAAACACAAAAATTGCATCGGCATTGAATACAATAAGCACAATGCGGACTTTTCTCCATGGGAGTAATGTGTTAAACTGTCTACGTTTTAGTGGTTCCCTGGATGACTAGTAGTTGTTTCCGAAGCACATCTGTAGGCATTCTGTAATCTGTGGACCTTCAGAGTGTTGATGAAACACAAAAATTGCATCGGCATTGAATACAATAAGCACCATGCGGACTTTTCTCCATGGGTGTAATGTCTTAAACTGTGTACGCTTTGATCGACACCTGGAAAGCCAGTAGTAGTTTCCGAAGCACATCTGGAGGCATTCTGTAATCTGTGGTCCTTCAGAGTGTTGATGAAACACAAAAATTGCATCGGCATTGAATACAATAAGCACCATGCGGACTTTTCTCCATGGGTGTAATGTCTTACACTGTCTACGCTTTGATCGATACCTGGAAAGCCAGTAGTAGTTTCCGAAGCACATCTGGAGGCATTCTGTTATCTGTGGTTCTTCAGAGTGTTGATGAAACACAAATATTGCATCGGCATTGAATACAATAAGCACCTTGAGGACTTTTCTCCATGGGAGTAATGGCTTAAACTAGCTACGCTTCGATCGTACCCCGAAGACCAGTAGTTGTTTCCGAAGCACAGATGGAGGCATTCTGTAATCTGTGGACCTTCAGAGTGGTGATGAAACACAAAAATTGCATCGGCATTGATTGCAATAAGCACCACGTGGACTTTTCTCCATGGGTGTAAAGTCTTAAACTGTCTACGCTTTGATCGTTCCCTGGAAGACCAGCAACAGTTTCCGAAACACATCTGTGGGCATTCCGTAATCTGTGGACCTTCAGAGTGTTGATGAAACACAAAAATTGCACCGGCATTGCATACAATATGTACCATGCGGACTTTTCTCCATGGGAGTAATGTCTTAAACTGTCTACGCTTTGATCGTTCCCTGGAAGACCAGTATCAGTTTCCGAAGCACATCTGTAGGCATTCCGTAATTTGTGGACCTTCAGAGTGGTGATGAAACACTAAAATTGCATCGGCATTAAATACGATAAGTACCATGCGGACTTTTCTCCATGGAGTAATGTCTTAATCTTTCTACGCTTAGATCGTTCCCTGGAAGACCAGTATCAGTTTCCGAAGCTCATCTGTAGGCATTCCTTAATCTGTGTACCTTCCGAGTGTCGATTAAACACTGAAATTGCATCGGGATAGAATATAACTGTCACCATGCGTACTTTTCTCCATCGGAGTAATGTGTCAAACTGTCTACGCCTTGATTGTTCCCTGGAAGACCAGTAGTTGTTTCCGAAGCACATCTGGAGGCATTCTGTAATCTGAGTACTTTCAGAGTGTTGATTAAACACAGAAATTGCATCGGGATAGAATATAACAGTCACCATGCGGACTTTTTTCCATGGGGGTATTGTCTTAAACTGTCTACGCTTTGATCGTTCCCTGTAAGACCAGTAGCAGTTTACGAAGCACATCAGTAGGCATTCCGTAATCTTTGGACCTTCAGAGTGTTGATGAAAGACAAAAATTGCATCGGCATTGAATACAATAAGTTCCATGCGGAATTTTCTCCATGGGAGTAAAGTCTTAAACTGTCTACGCTTTGATCGATTCCTGGAAGACCTGTAGTAGTTTCCGAAGCACATCTGGAGGCATTCTGTAATCTGTGGACTTTCAGAGTGTTGATGAAACACAAAAATTGCATCGGCATTGAATACAATATGCACCATGCGGACTTTTCTCCATGGGAGTAATGTCTTAAACTGTCTACGCTTCGATCGATACCTGGAAAGCCAGTAGTAGTTTCCGAAGCACATCTAGAGGCATTCTGTAATCTGTGTACCTTCTGAGTGTTGATTAAACAAAGAAATTGCTTCGGGATAGAATATAACAGTCACCATGCGGACTTTTCTCCATGGGAGTAATGTCTTAAACAGTCTACGCTTTTGATCGTTCCCTTTAAGACCAGTAGTTGTTTGCGAAGCACACCTGGAGGCATTCTGTAATCTGTGGACCTTCAGAGTGTTGATGAAACACAAAAATTGCATCGGCATTGAATACAATATGTACCATGCGGACTTCCCTCCATGGGAGTATGTATTAAGCTGTCTACGCTTTGGTCGTTCCCTGGAAGACCAGTAGTAGTTTATGAAGCACATCTGCAGGCCTTCTGTAATCTGTGGACCATCAGAGTGTTAATGAAACACAGAAACTGCGTCGGGATTAAATACAACAGGCACCATGCGATCTTTTCTCCATGGGAGTGATGTCTCAAGCTGTCAACGCTTTGATCGATTCCTGGAAGACCAGTAGTAGTTTCCGAAGCACGTCTGTAGGCATTCCGTAATCTGTGGACCTTCAGAGTGTTCATGAAACACAAAAATTGCATCGGCAATGAACACAATATGCACCACGCGGACTTTTCTCCATGCGAGTAATGTCTTAAACTGTCTACGCTTTGATCGATTCCTATAAGACCAGTTGTAATTTCCGAAGCACATCTGGAGGCATTCTGTAATCTGTGTTCCTTCAGAGTGTTGATTAAACACAGAAATTGCATCGGGATAGAATATAACAGTCACTATGCGGACTTCTCTAAATGGGAGTAGTGTCTTAAACTGTCTACGCTTTAATCGTTCCCTGGAAGACCAGTAGTTGTTTCCGAAGCACATCTGTAGGCATTCCGTAATATGTGGACCTTCAGAGTGTTGATAAAGCACAAAAATTGCATCGGCATTGAATACAATAAGCACCATGCGTACTTTTCTCCATGGGAGTAATGTCTCAAACTGTCTACGGTTAAATCGATTCCTGGAAGACCAGTAGTAGTTTCTGACGCACATCTGGACTCATTTTGTAATCTGTGTACCTTCGGAGTGTTGATTAAACACAGAAATTGCTTCGCGATATAATGTAACTGTCATCATGCGGACTTTTCTCCATGGGAGTAGTGTCTTAAAAAGTCTATGCTTTGATCGTTCCCTGGAAGACCAGTAGCTCTTTCCGATGCACATCTGGACTCATTCCGTTATCTGAGGACCATCAGAGTGATGATGAAACACAGAAACTGCATCGGTATTGAATATAACAGTCACCATGCGGACTTTTCTCCATGGGAGTAATGTCTCAATTTGTCTACGATTTGATCGATTCCTGGAAACCAGTAGTAGTTTCCGAAGCACATCTGGAGGCATTCTGTTATCTGTGTCCCTCAGAGTGTTGATTAAACACAGAAATTGAATCGGGATAGAATATAACAGTCACCATGCGGACTTTTCACCATGGGAGTAATGTCTTAAACTGTCTACGCTTTAATCGTTCCATGGAAGACCAGTAGTTGTTTCCGAAGCACAGATGGAGGCATTCTGTAATCTGTGGACCTTCAGAGTGGTGATGAAACACAAAAATTGCATCGGCATTGATTGCAATAAGCACCACGTGGACTTTTCTCCATGGGTGTAAAGTCTTAAACTGTCTACGCTTTGATCGTTCCCTGGAAGACCAGCAACAGTTTCCGAAACACATCTGTGGGCATTCCGTAATCTGTGGACCTTCAGAGTGTTGATGAAACACAAAAATTGCACCGGCATTGCATACAATATGTACCATGCGGACTTTTCTCCATGGGAGTAATGTCTTAAACTGTCTACGCTTTGATCGTTCCCTGGAAGACCAGTATCAGTTTCCGAAGCACATCTGTAGGCATTCCGTAATTTGTGGACCTTCAGAGTGGTGATGAAACACTAAAATTGCATCGGCATTAAATACGATAAGTACCATGCGGACTTTTCTCCATGGAGTAATGTCTTAATCTTTCTACGCTTAGATCGTTCCCTGGAAGACCAGTATCAGTTTCCGAAGCTCATCTGTAGGCATTCCTTAATCTGTGTACCTTCCGAGTGTCGATTAAACACTGAAATTGCATCGGGATAGAATATAACTGTCACCATGCGTACTTTTCTCCATCGGAGTAATGTGTCAAACTGTCTACGCCTTGATTGTTCCCTGGAAGACCAGTAGTTGTTTCCGAAGCACATCTGGAGGCATTCTGTAATCTGAGTACTTTCAGAGTGTTGATTAAACACAGAAATTGCATCGGGATAGAATATAACAGTCACCATGCGGACTTTTTTCCATGGGGGTATTGTCTTAAACTGTCTACGCTTTGATCGTTCCCTGTAAGACCAGTAGCAGTTTACGAAGCACATCAGTAGGCATTCCGTAATCTTTGGACCTTCAGAGTGTTGATGAAAGACAAAAATTGCATCGGCATTGAATACAATAAGTTCCATGCGGAATTTTCTCCATGGGAGTAAAGTCTTAAACTGTCTACGCTTTGATCGATTCCTGGAAGACCTGTAGTAGTTTCCGAAGCACATCTGGAGGCATTCTGTAATCTGTGGACTTTCAGAGTGTTGATGAAACACAAAAATTGCATCGGCATTGAATACAATATGCACCATGCGGACTTTTCTCCATGGGAGTAATGTCTTAAACTGTCTACGCTTCGATCGATACCTGGAAAGCCAGTAGTAGTTTCCGAAGCACATCTAGAGGCATTCTGTAATCTGTGTACCTTCTGAGTGTTGATTAAACAAAGAAATTGCTTCGGGATAGAATATAACAGTCACCATGCGGACTTTTCTCCATGGGAGTAATGTCTTAAACAGTCTACGCTTTTGATCGTTCCCTTTAAGACCAGTAGTTGTTTGCGAAGCACACCTGGAGGCATTCTGTAATCTGTGGACCTTCAGAGTGTTGATGAAACACAAAAATTGCATCGGCATTGAATACAATATGTACCATGCGGACTTCCCTCCATGGGAGTATGTATTAAGCTGTCTACGCTTTGGTCGTTCCCTGGAAGACCAGTAGTAGTTTATGAAGCACATCTGCAGGCCTTCTGTAATCTGTGGACCATCAGAGTGTTAATGAAACACAGAAACTGCGTCGGGATTAAATACAACAGGCACCATGCGATCTTTTCTCCATGGGAGTGATGTCTCAAGCTGTCAACGCTTTGATCGATTCCTGGAAGACCAGTAGTAGTTTCCGAAGCACGTCTGTAGGCATTCCGTAATCTGTGGACCTTCAGAGTGTTCATGAAACACAAAAATTGCATCGGCAATGAACACAATATGCACCACGCGGACTTTTCTCCATGCGAGTAATGTCTTAAACTGTCTACGCTTTGATCGATTCCTATAAGACCAGTTGTAATTTCCGAAGCACATCTGGAGGCATTCTGTAATCTGTGTTCCTTCAGAGTGTTGATTAAACACAGAAATTGCATCGGGATAGAATATAACAGTCACTATGCGGACTTTTCTAAATGGGAGTAGTGTCTTAAACTGTCTACGCTTTAATCGTTCCCTGGAAGACCAGTAGTTGTTTCCGAAGCACATCTGTAGGCATTCCGTAATATGTGGACCTTCAGAGTGTTGATAAAGCACAAAAATTGCATCGGCATTGAATACAATAAGCACCATGCGTACTTTTCTCCATGGGAGTAATGTCTCAAACTGTCTACGGTTAAATCGATTCCTGGAAGACCAGTAGTAGTTTCTGACGCACATCTGGACTCATTTTGTAATCTGTGTACCTTCGGAGTGTTGATTAAACACAGAAATTGCTTCGCGATATAATGTAACTGTCATCATGCGGACTTTTCTCCATGGGAGTAGTGTCTTAAAAAGTCTATGCTTTGATCGTTCCCTGGAAGACCAGTAGCTCTTTCCGATGCACATCTGGACTCATTCCGTTATCTGAGGACCATCAGAGTGATGATGAAACACAGAAACTGCATCGGTATTGAATATAACAGTCACCATGCGGACTTTTCTCCATGGGAGTAATGTCTCAATTTGTCTACGATTTGATCGATTCCTGGAAACCAGTAGTAGTTTCCGAAGCACATCTGGAGGCATTCTGTTATCTGTGTCCCTCAGAGTGTTGATTAAACACAGAAATTGAATCGGGATAGAATATAACAGTCACCATGCGGACTTTTCACCATGGGAGTAATGTCTTAAACTGTCTACGCTTTAATCGTTCCATGGAAGACCAGTAGTTGTTTCCGAAGCACATCTGTAGGCATTCCGTAATCTGTGGACCTTCAGAGTGTTGATGAAGCACAAAAATTGCATCGGCATTGTATACAGTAAGCACGATGCGGACTTTCCTCCAATGGAGAAATGTCTTAAACTGTCTACGCTTTGATCGTTCCCTGGAAGACCAATAGTAGTTTCCAAAGCACATCTGTAGGCATTCCGTAATCTGTGGACCTTCAGAGTGTTGATGAAATACAAAAATTGCATCGGCATTGAATACAATAAGCACCATGCGGACTTTTCTCCATGGGAGTAATGTCTTAAACTGTCTACGCTTTGATCGATTCCTGGAAGACCAGTAGTAGTTTCTGAAGCAAATCTGGAGGCACTCTGTAATCTGTCTACCTTCAGAGTGTTGATTAAACACAGATATTGCATCGGGATAGAATGTAACAGTCACCATGCGGAGTTTACTCCAATGGAGTAATGTCTTAAACAGTCTACGCTTTGATCGTTCCCTGGAAGACCAGTAGTTGTTTCCGATGCACATCTGGACTCATTCCGTAATCTGTGGACTATCAGAGTGATAATGAAACACAGAAACTGCATCGAGATGAATATAACAGTCACCATGCGGACTTTTCTCCATGGGAGTAATGTCTCAAACTGTCTACGGTTTCATCGATTCCTGGAAGACCAGTAGTAGTTTTCGAAGCACATCTGTAATCATTCCGTAATCTGTGGACCTTCAGAGTGTTGATGAAACACAAAAATTGCACCGGCATTGAAAGCAATATGTACCACGCGGAATTTTCTCCAAGGTAGTAATGTCTCAATCTGTCTATGCCTTGATCGTTCCATGGAAGACCAGTAGTAGTTTCTGAAGCACATCTGGGGGAATTCTGTACTCTGTGGACCTTCAGACTGTTGATGAAACACAAAAATTGCATCGGCATTGCATACAATAAGTATTATGCCGACTTTTCTACATGGGAGTAATGTCTTAAACTGTCTACGCTTTGATCGTTCCCTGGAAGACCAGTATCAGTTTCCGAAGCACATCTGAAGGCATTCCGTTTACTGTGGACCTTCAGAGTGGTGATGAAACACAAAAATTGCATCGGCATTGATTACAATAAGCACCATGTGGACTTTTCTCCATGGGAGTAAAGTCTTAAACTGTCTACGCTTTGATCGTTCCCTGGAAGACCAGCAACTGTTTCCGAAACACATCTGTAGGCATTCCGTAATCTGTGGACCTTCACAGTGTTGATGAAACACAAAAATTGCATCGGCATTAAATACAATAAGTACCATGTGGACTTTTCTCCATGGGATTAATTTCTTATCTGTCTACGCTTTGATCGTTCCCTGGAAGACCAGTATCAGTTTCCGAAGCTCATCTGTAGGCATTCCTTAATCTGTGTACCTTCAGTGTGTCTATTAAACACTGAAATTGCATAGGGATAGAATATAACGTTCACCATGCGGACTTTTCTCCGTGGGAGTAATGTGTCAAACTGTCTACGCCTTGATCGTTCCCTGGAGGACCAGTAGTTGTTTAAAAAGCACATCTGGAGGCATTCTGTAATCTGAGTACTTTCAGAGTGTTGATTAAACACAGAATATGCATCGGGATAGAATATAACAGTCACCATGCGGACTTTTTTCCATGGGGGTATTGTCTTAAACTGTCTGCGCTTTGATCGTTCCCTGGAAGATCAGTAGTTGTTTCCGAAGCACATCTGGAGGCATTCTGTTACCTGTGGACCTTCTGAGTGTTGATGAAACACAAAAAATGCATCGGCATTGAATACAATAAGCACCATGCGGACTTTTCTCCATGGGAGTAATGTCTAAAACTGTCTACGGTTTGATCGATTGCTGGAAGACCAGTAGCAGTTTCCGAAGCACATCTGTAGGCATTCCGTAATCTGTGGACCTTCAGAGTGTTGATGAAACACAAACATTGCATCGGCATCGAATACAATAAATACCATGCGGAGTTTTCTCCATGGGAGTAATGTCTTAAACTGTCTACGATTTGATCGATTCCTGGAAGACCTGTAGTAGTTTCCGAAGCACATCTGTAGGCATTCTGTAATATGTGGACCTTCAGAGTGTTGATGAAACACAAAAGTTGCATCGGCATTGAATACAATAAGCACCATGCGGACTTTTCTCCATGGGTGTAATGTCTTAAACTGTCTACGCTTTGATCGATACCTGGAAAGCCAGTAGTAGTTTCCGAAGCACATCTGGAGGCATTCTGTAATCTGTGGTCCATGAGAGTGTTGATGAAACACAAAACTTGCATCAGCATTGAATACAATAAGCACCATGCGGGCTTTTCTCCATAAGTGTAATGTCTTAAACTGTCTACGCTTTGATCGATACCTGGAAAGCCAGTAGTAGTTTCCGAAGCACATCTGGAGGCATTCTGTTATCTGTGGTTCTTCAGAGTGTTGATGAAACACAAATATTGCATCGGCATTGAATACAATAAGCACCTTGAGGACTTTTCTCCATGGGAGTAATGGCTTAAACTGTCTACGCTTCGATCGTACCCCGAAGACCAGTAGTTGTTTCCGAAGCACAGATGGAGGCATTCTGTAATCTGTGGACCTTCAGAGTGGTGATGAAACACAAAGATTGCATCGGCATTGATTACAATAAGCACCAGGTGGACTTTTCTCCATGGGAGTAAAGTCTTAAACTGTCTACGCTTTGATCGTTCCCTGGAAGACCTGCAACAGTTTCCGAAACACATCTGTGGGCATTCCGTAATCTGTGGACCTTCAGAGTGTTGATGAAACACAAAAATTGCATCGGCATTAAATACAATAAGTACCATGCGGACTTTTCTCCATGGGATTAATGTCTTAATTTGTCTACGCTTTGATCTTTCCCTGGAAGACCAGTATCAGTTTCCGAAGCTCATCTGTAGGCATTCCATAATCTGTGTACCTTCAGAGTGTCTATCAAACACTGAAATTGCATAGGGATAGAATATAACAGTCACCATGCGGACTTTTTTCCATGGGGGTATTGTCTTAAACTGTCTACGCTTTGATCGTTCCCTGGAAGATCAGTAGTTGTTTCCGAAGCACATCTGGCGGCATTCTGTAACCTGTGGACCTTGTGAGTGATGATGAAACACAAAAACTGCATCGGCATTGTATACAATAAGCACCATGCGGACCTTTCTCCATGGAAGTAATGTCTAAAACTGTCTACGGTTTGATCGATTCCTGGAAGACCAGTAGCTGTTTCCGAAGCACATCTGTAGGCATTCCGTAATCTGTTGACCTTCAGAGTGTTGATGAAACACAAAAATTGCATCGGCATTGAATACAATAAGCTCCATGCGGACTTTTCTCCATGGGAGTAATGTCTTAAACTGTCTACGCTTTGACGGTTCCCTGGATGACTAGTAGTTGTTCCCGAAGCACATCTGTAGGCATTCTGTAATCTGTGGACCTTCAGAGTGTTGATGAAACACAAAAATTGCATCGGCATTGAATACAATAAGCACCATGCGGACTTTTCTCCATGGGTGTAATGTCTTAAACTGTCTACGCTTTGATCGATACCTGGAAAGCCAGTAGTAGTTTCCGAAGCACATCTGGAGGCATTCTGTAATATGTGGACCTTCAGAGTGTTGATAAAGCACAAAAATTGCATCGGCATTGAATACAATAAGCACCATGCGTACTTTTCTCCATGGGAGTAATGTCTCAAACTGTCTACGGATAAATCGATTCCTGGAAGACCAGTAGTAGTTTCTGACGCACATCTGGACTCATTTGGTAATCTGTGTACCTTCAGAGTGTTGATTAAACACAGAAATTGCTTCGCGATATAATGTAACTGTCATCATGCGGACTTTTCTCCATGGGAGTAGTGTCTTAAAAAGTCTATGCTTTGATCGTTCCCTGGAAGACCAGTAGCTCTTTCCGATGCACATCTGGACTCATTCCGTAATCTGAGGACCATCAGAGTGATGATGAAACACAGAAACTGCATCGGTATTGAATATAACAGTCACCATGCGGACTTTTCTCCATGGGAGTAATGTCTCAATTTGTCTACGATTTGATCGATTCCTGGAAGACCAGTAGTAGTTTCCGAAGCACATCTGGAGGCATTCTGTTATCTGTGTCCCTCAGAGTGTTGATTAAACACAGAAATTGAATCGGGATAGAATATAACAGTCACCATGCGGTCGTTTCACCATGGGAGTAATGTCTTAAACTGTCTACGCTTTAATCGTTCCATGGAAGACCAGTAGTTGTTTCCGAAGCACATCTGTAGGCATTCCGTAATCTGTGGACCTTCAGAGTGTTGATGAAGCACAAAAATTGCATCGGCATTGTATACAGTAAGCACGATGCGGACTTTTCTCCAATGGAGAAATGTCTTAAACTGTCTACGCTTTGATCGTTCCCTGGAAGACCAATAGTAGTTTCCAAAGCACATCTGTAGGCATTCCGTAATCTGTGGACCTTCAGAGTGTTGATGAAATACAAAAATTGCATCGACATTGAATACAATAAGCACCATGCGGACTTTTCTCCATGGGAGTAATGTCTTAAATTGTCTAAGCTTTGATCGATTCCTGGAAGACCAGTAGTAGTTTCTGAAGCACATCTGGAAGCATTCTGTAATCTGTCTACCTTCAGAGTGTTGATTAAACACAGAAATTGCATCGGGATAGAATGTAACAGTCACCATGCGGAGTTTACTCCAATGGAGCAATGTCTTAAACAGTCTACGCTTTGATCGTTCCCTGGAAGACCAGTAGTTGTTTCCGATGCACATCTGGACTCATTCCGTAATCTGTGGACTATCAGAGTGATAATGAAACACAGAAACTGCATCGAGATGAATATAACAGTCACCATGCGGACTTTTCTCCATGGGAGTAATGTCTCAAACTGTCTACGGTTTCATCGATTCCTGGAAGACCAGTAGTAGTTTCCGAAGCACATCTGTAATCATTCCGTAATCTGTGGACCTTCAGAGTGTTGATGAAACACAAAAATTGCACCGGCATTGAAAGCAATAAGTACCACGCGGAATTTTCTCCAAGGTAGTAATGTCTCAATCTGTCTAAGCCTTGATCGTTCCATGGAAGACCAGTAGTAGTTTCTGAAGCACATCTGGGGGAATTCTGTAAGCTGTGGACCTTCAGACTGTTGATGAAACACAAAAACTGCATCGGCATTGCATACAATAAGTATTATGCCGACTTTTCTACATGGGAGTAATGTCTTAAACTGTCTACGCTTTGATCGTTCCCTGGAACACCAGTATCAGTTTCCGAAGCACATCTGTAGGCATTCCGTAATCTGTGGACCTTCAGAGTGGTGATGAAACACAAAAATTGCATCGGCATTGATTACAATAAGCACCATGTGGACATTTCTCCATGGGAGTAAAGTCTTAAACTGTCTACGCTTTGATCGTTCCCTGGAAGACCAGCAACAGTTTCCGAAACACATCTGTAGGCATTCCGTAATCTGTGGACCTTCACAGTGTTGATGAAACACAAAAATTGCATCGGCATTAAATACAATAAGTACCATGTGGACTTTTCTCCATGGGATTAATGTCTTATCTGTCTACGCTTTGATCGTTCCCTGGAAGACCAGTATCAGTATCCGAAGCTCATCTCTAGGCATTCCTTAATCTGTGTACCTTCAGAGTGTCTATTAAACACTGAAATTGCATAGGGATAGAATATAACGTTCACCATGCGGACTTTTCTCCGTGGGAGTAATGTGTCAAACTGTCTACGCCTTGATCGTTCCCTGGAAGACCAGTAGTTGTTTACGAAGCACATCTGGAGGCATTCTGTAATCTGAGTACTTTCAGAGTGTTGATTAAACACAGAATTTGCATCGGGATAGAATATAACAGTCACCATGCGGACTTTTTTCCATGGGGGTATTGTCTTAAACTGTCTGCGCTTTGATCGTTCCCTGGAAGATCAGTAGTTGTTTCCGAAGCACATCTGGAGGCATTCTGTTACCTGTGGACCTTCTGAGTGTTGATGAAACACAAAAACTGCATCGGCATTGAATACAATAAGCACCATGCGGACATTTCTCCATGGGAGTAATGTCTAAAACTGTCTACGGTTTCATCGATTCCTGGAAGACCAATAGCAGTTTCCGAAGCACATCTGTAGGCATTCCGTAATCTGTGGACCTTCAGAGTGTTGATGAAACAAAAACATTGCATCGGCATCGAATACAATAAATACCATGCGGAATTTTCTCCATGGGAGTAATGTCTTAAACTGTCTACGATTTGATCGATTCCTGGAAGACCTGTAGTAGTTTCCGAAGCACATCTGTAGGCATTCTGTAATATGTGGACCTTCAGAGTGTTGATGAAACACAAAAGTTGCATCGGCATTGAATACAATAAGCACTATGCGGGCTTTTCTCCATAAGTGAAATGTCTTAAACTGTCTACGTTTTGATCGATACCTGGAAAGCCAGTAGTAGTTTCCGAAGCACATCTGGAGGCATTCTGTTATCTGTGGTTCTTCAGAGTGTTGATGAAACACAAATATTGCATCGGCATTGAATACAATAAGCACCTTGAGGACTTTTCTCCATGGGAGTAATGGCTTAAACTGTCTACGCTTCGATCGTACCCCGAAGACCAGTAGTTGTTTCCGAAGCACAGATGGAGGCATTCTGTAATCTGTGGACCTTCAGAGTGGTGTTGAAACACAAAAATTGCATCGGCATTGATTACAATAAGCACCATGTGGACTTTTCTCCATGGGAGTAAAGTCTTAAACTGTCTACGCTTTCATCGTTCCCTGGAAGACCAGCAACAGTTTCCGAAACACATCTGTGGGCATTCCGTAATCTGTGGACCTTCAGAGTGTTGATGAAACACAAAAATTGCATCGGCATTAAATACAATAAGTACCATGCGGACTTTTCTCCATGGGATTAATGTCTTAATCTGTCTACGCTTTGATCTTTCCCTGGAAGACCAGTATCAGTTTCCGAAGCTCATCTGTAGGCATTCCATAATCTGTGTACCTTCAGAGTGTCTATCAAACACTGAAATTGCATTGGGATAGAATATAACAGTCACCATGCGGACTTTTTTCCATGGGGGTATTGTCTTAAACTGTCTACGCTTTGATCGTTCCCTGGAAGATCAGTAGTAGTTTCCGAAGCACATCTGGCGGCATTCTGTAACCTGTGGACCTTCTGAGTGATGATGAAACACAAAAGCTGCATCGGCATTGAATACAATAAGCACCATGCGGACCTTTCTCCATGGAAGTAATGTCTAAAACTGTCTACGGTTTGATCGATTCCTGGAAGACCAGTAGCTGTTTCCGAAGCACATCTGTAGGCATTCCGTAAACTGTGGACCTTCAGAGTGTTGATGAAACACAAACATTGCATCGGCATTGAATACAATAAGTACAATACGGAATTTTCTCCATGGGAGTAATGTCTTAAACTGTCTACTTTTTTATCGATTCCTGGAAGACCTGTAGTAGTTTCCGAAGCACATCTGGAGGCATTCTGTAATCTGTGGACCTTCAGAGTGTTGATGAAACACCAAAATTGCATCGGCATTGCATACAATAAGCACCATGCGGACTTTTCTCCATGGGAGTAATGTCTTAAACTGTCTACGCTTTGACGGTTCCCTGGATGACTAGTAGTTGTTCCCGAAGCACATCTGTAGGCATTCTGTAATCTGTGGACCTTCAGAGTGTTGATGAAACACAAAAATTGCATCGGCATTGAATACAATAAGCACCATGCGGACTTTTCTCCATGGGTGTAATGTCTTAAACTGTCTACGCTTTGATCGATACCTGGAAAGCCAGTAGTAGTTTCCGAAGCACATCTGGAGGCATTCTGTAATCTGCTGTCCTTCAGAGTGTTGATGAAACACAAAAATTGCATCAGCATTGAATACAATAAGCACCATGCGGGCTTTTCTCCATAAGTGTAATGTCCTAAACTGTCTACGCTTTGATCGATACCTGGAAAGCCAGTAGTAGTTTCCGAAGGACATCTGGAGGCATTCTGTTATCTGTGGTTCTTCAGAGTGTTGATGAAACACAAATATTGCATCGGCATTGAATACAATAAACACCTTGAGGACTTTTCTCCATGGTAGTAATGGCTTAAACTGTCTACGCTTCGATCGTACCCCGAAGACAAGTAGTTGTTTCCGAAGCACAGATGGAGTCATTCTGTAATCTGTGGACCTTCAGAGTGGTGATGAAACACAAAAATTGCATCCGCATTGATTACAATAAGCACCATGTGGTCTTTTCTCCATGGGAGTAATGTCTTAAACTGTCTACGGTTTGATCGTTCCCTGGAAGACCAGCAACAGTTTCCGAAACACATCTGTGGGCATTCCCTAATCTGTGGACCTTCAGAGTGTTGATGAAACACAAAAATTGCATCGGCATTAAATACAGTAATTACCATGCGGACTTTTCTCCATGGGATTAAGGTCTTAATCTGTCTACGCTTTGATCGTTCCCTGGAAGACCAGTATCAGTTTCCGAAGCTCATCTGTAGGCATTCCATAATCTGTGTACCTTCATAGTGTCTATTAAACACTGAAATTGCATAGGGATAGAATATAACTGTCACCATGCGGACGTTTCTCCATGGGAGTAATGTGTCAAACTGTCTACGATTTGATAGTTCCCTGGAAGACCAGTAGTTGTTTCCGAAGCACATCTGGAGGCATTCTGTAATCTGAGTACTTTCAGAGTGTTGATTAAACACAGAAATTGCATCGGGATAGAATATAAGAGTCACCATGCGGACTTTTTTCCATGCGGGTATTGTCTTAAACTGTCTACGCTTTGATCGTTCCCTGGAAGATCAGTAGTTGTTTCCGAAGCACATCTGGCGGCATTCTGTAACCTGTGGACCTTCTGAGTGTTGATGAAACACAAAAACTGCATCGGCATTGAATACAGTTTGCACCATGCGGACTTTTCTCCATGGAAGTAATGTCTAAAACTGTCTACGGTTTGATCGATTCCTGGAAGACCAGTAGCAGTTTCCGAAGCACATCCGTAGGCATTCCGTAATCTGTGGACCTTCAGAGTGTTGATGAAACAAAACATTGCATCGGCATTGAATACAATACGTACAACGCGGAATTTTCTCCATGGGAGTAATGTCTTAAACTGTCTACGATTTGATCGATTCCTGTAAGACCTGTAGTAGTTTCCGAAGCACATCTGGAGGCATTCTGTAATCTGTGGACCTTCAGAGTGTTGATGAAACACAAAAATTGCATCGGCATTGAATACAATAAGCACCATGCGGACTTTTCTCCATGGGAGTAATGTCTTAAACTGTCTACGCTTTGATGGTTCCCTGGATGACTAGTAGTTGTTTCCGAAGCACATCTGTAGGCATTCTGTAATCTGCGGACCTTCAGAGTGTTGATGAAACACAAAAATTGCATCGGCATTGAATACAATTAGCACCATGCGGGCTTTTCTCCATGGGTGTAATGTCTTAAACTGTCTACGCTTTGATCGTTCCCTGGAAGACCAGCAACAGTTTCCGAAACACATCTGGAGGCATTCTGTAATCTGTGGACTTTCAGAGTGTTGATGAAACACAAAAATTGCATCGGCATTGAATACAATAAGTACAATGCGGACTTTTCTCCATGGGATTAATGTCTTAATCTGTCTACGCTTTGATCTTTCCCTGGAAGACCAGTATCAGTTTCCGAAGCTCATCTGTAGGCATTCCATAATCTGTGTACCTTCAGAGTGTCTATCAAACACTGAAATTGCATGGGGATAGAATATAACAGTCACCATGCGGACTTTTTTCCATGGGGGTATTGTCTTAAACTGTCTACGCTTTGATCGTTCCCTGGAAGATCAGTAGTAGTTTCCGAAGCACATCTGGCGGCATACTGTAACCTGTGGACCTTCTGAGTGATGATGAAACACAAAAACTGCATCGGCATTGAATACAATAAGCACCATGCGGACCTTTCTCCATGGAAGTAATGTCTAAAACTGTCTACGGTTTGATCGATTCCTGGAAGACCAGTAGCTGTTTCCGAAGCACATCTGTAGGCATTCCGTAAACTGTGGACCTTCAGAGTGTTGATGAAACACAAACATTGCATCGGCATTGAATACAATAAGTACAATACGGAATTTTCTCCATGGGAGTAATGTCTTAAACTGTCTACTTTTTTATCGATTCCTGGAAGACCTGTAGTAGTTTCCGAAGCACATCTGGAGGCATTCTGTAATCTGTGTTCCTTCAGAGTGTTGATGAAACACCAAAATTGCATCGGCATTGAATACAATAAGCACCATGCGGACTTTTCTCCATGGGAGTAATGTCTTAAACTGTCTACGCTTTGACGGTTCCCTGGATGACTAGTAGTTGTTCCCGAAGCACATCTGTAGGCATTCTGTAATCTGTGGACCTTCAGAGTGTTGATGAAACACAAAAATTGCATCGGCATTGAATACAATAAGCACCATGCGGACTTTTCTCCATGGGTGTAATGTCTTAAACTGTCTACGCTTTGATCGATACCTGGAATGCCAGTAGTAGTTTCCGAAGCACATCTGGAGGCATTCTGTAATCTGTGGTCCTTCAGAGTGTTGATGAAACACAAAAATTGCATCAGCATTGAATACAATAAGCACCATGCGGGCTTTTCTCCATAAGTGTAATGTCCTAAACTGTCTACGCTTTGATCGATACCTGGAAAGCCAGTAGTAGTTTCCGAAGGACATCTGGAGGCATTCTGTTATCTGTGGTTCTTCAGAGTGTTGATGAAACACAAATATTGCATCGGCATTGAATACAATAAGCACCTTGAGGACTTTTCTCCATGGTAGTAATGGCTTAAACTGTCTACGCTTCGATCGTACCCCGAAGACAAGTAGTTGTTTCCGAAGCACAGATGGAGTCATTCTGTAATCTGTGGACCTTCAGAGTGGTGATGAAACACAAAAATTGCATCCGCATTGATTACAATAAGCACCATGTGGTCTTTTCTCCATGGGAGTAAAGTCTTAAACTGTCTACGGTTTGATCGTTCCCTGGAAGACCAGCAACAGTTTCCGAAACACATCTGTGGGCATTCCCTAATCTGTGGACCTTCAGAGTGTTGATGAAACACAAAAATTGCATCGGCACTAAATACAGTAATTACCATGCGGACTTTTCTCCATGGGATTAAGGTCTTAATCTGTCTACGCTTTGATCGTTCCCTGGAAGACCAGTATCAGTTTCCGAAGCTCATCTGTAGGCATTCCATAATCTGTGTACCTTCATAGTGTCTATTAAACACTGAAATTGCATAGGGATAGAATATAACTGTCACCATGCGGACGTTTCTCCATGGGAGTAATGTGTCAAACTGTCTACGATTTGATCGTTCCCTGGAAGACCAGTAGTTGTTTCCGAAGCACATCTGGAGGCATTCTGTAATCTGAGTACTTTCAGAGTGTTGATTAAACACAGAAATTGCATCGGGATAGAATATAAGAGTCACCATGCGGACTTTTTTCCATGCGGGTATTGTCTTAAACTGTCTACGCTTTGATCGTTCCCTGGAAGATCAGTAGTTGTTTCCGAAGCACATCTGGCGGCATTCTGTAACCTGTGGACCTTCTGAGTGTTGATGAAACACAAAAACTGCATCGGCATTGAATACAGTTTGCACCATGCGGACTTTTCTCCATGGAAGTAATGTCTAAAACTGTCTACGGTTTGATCGATTCCTGGAAGACCAGTAGCAGTTTCCGAAGCACATCCGTAGGCATTCCGTAATCTGTGGACCTTCAGAGTGTTGATGAAACAAAACATTGCATCGGCATTGAATACAATACGTACAACGCGGAATTTTCTCCATGGGAGTAATGTCTTAAACTGTCTACGATTTGATCGATTCCTGTAAGACCTGTAGTAGTTTCCGAAGCACATCTGGAGGCATTCTGTAATCTGTGGACCTTCAGAGTGTTGATGAAACACAAAAATTGCATCGGCATTGAATACAATAAGCACCATGCGGACTTTTCTCCATGGGAGTAATGTCTTAAACTGTCTACGCTTTGATGGTTCCCTGGATGACTAGTAGTTGTTTCCGAAGCACATCTGTAGGCATTCTGTAATCTGCGGACCTTCAGAGTGTTGATGAAACACAAAAATTGCATCGGCATTGAATACAATAAGCACCATGCGGACTTTTCTCCATGGGAGTAATGTCTTAAACTGTCTACGCTTTGATGGTTCTCTGGATGACTAGTAGTTGTTTCCGAAGCACAGATGGAGTCATTCTGTAATCTGTGGACCTTCAGAGTGGTGATGAAAAACAAAAATTGCATCCGCATTGATTACAATAAGCACCATGTGGTCTTTTCTCCATGGGAGTAAAGTCTTAAACTGTCTACGGTTTGATCGTTCCCTGGAAGACCAGCAACAGTTTCCGAAACACATCTGTGGGCATTCCCTAATCTGTGGACCTTCAGAGTGTTGATGAAACACAAAAACTGCATCGGCATTGAATACAATAAGCACCATGCGGACGTTTCTCCAAGGAAGTCATGTCTAAAACTGTCTACAGTTTGATCGATTCTTGGAAGACCAGTAGCAGTTTCCGAAGCACATCTGTAGGCATTCCGTAATCTGTGGACCTTCAGAGTGTTGATGAAACACAAACATTGCATCGGCATTGAATACAATACGTACAATGCGGAATTTTCTCCATGGGAGTAATGTCTAAAACTCTCTACGGTTTGATCGATTCCTGGAAGACCAGTAGCAGACTCCGAAGCACATCTGTAGGCATTCCGTAATCTGTGGACCTTCAGAGTGTTGATGAAACACAAACATTGCATCGGCATTGAATACAATAAGTACCATGCGGAATTTTCTCCATGGGAGTGAAGTCTTAAACTGTCTACGCTTTGATCGATTCCTGGAAGACCTGTAGTAGTTTCCGAAGCACATCTGGAGGCATTCTGTAATCTGTGGACTTTCAGAGTGTTGATGAAACACAAAAATTGCATCGGCATTGAATACAATAAGTACCATGCGGACTTCCCTCCATGGGAGTATGTCTTAAACTGTCTACGCTTTGGTCGTTCCCTGGAAGACCAGTAGTAGTTTATGAAGCACATCTTTAGGCCTTCTGTAATCTGTGGACCATCTGAGTGTTAATGAAACACAGAAACTGCGTCGGGATTGAATACAACAGGCACCATGCGGACTTTTCTCCATGCGAGTAATGTCTTAAACTGTCTACGCTTTGATCGATTCCTTTAAGACCAGTAGTAGTTTCCGAAGCACATCTGGAGGCATTCTGTAATCTGTGTTCCTTCAGAGTGTGGATTATACACAGAAATTGCATCGGGATAGAATATAACAGTCACCATGCGGACTTCTCTAAATGGGAGTAGTGTCTTAAACTGTCTACGCTTTAATCGTTCCCTGGAAGACCAGTAGTTGTTTCCGAAGCACATCTGTACGCATTCCGTAATATGTGGACCTTCAGAGTGTTGATAAAACACAAAAATTGCATCGGCATTGAATACAATAAGCACCATGCGTACTTTTCTCCATGGGAGTAATGTCTCAAACTGTCTACGGTTTGATCCATTCCTGGAAGACCAGTAGTAGTTTCTGACGCACATCTGGAGGCATTTTGTAATCTGTGTACCTTCAGAGTGTTGATTAAACACAGAAATTGCTTCGCGATAGAATGTAACAGTCATCATGCGGAGTTTTCTCCATGGGAGTAGTTTCTTAAAAAGTCTATGCTTTGATCGTTCCCTGGAAGACCAGTAGCTGTTTCCGATGCACATCTGGACTCATTCCGTAATCTGTGGACCATCAGAGTGATGATGAAACAGAGAAACTGCATCGGTATTGAATATAACAGTCACCATGCGGTCTTTTCTCCATGGGAGTATTGTATCAATTTGTCTACGATTTGATCGATTCCTGGAAGACCAGTAGTAGTTTCCGAAGCACATCTGGAGGCATTCTGTTATCTGTGTCCCTCAGAGTGTTGATTAAACACAGAAATTGCATCGGGATAGAATATAACAGTCACCATGCGGACGTTTCACCATGGGAGTAATGTCTTAAACTGTCTACGCTTTAATCGTTCCATGGAAGACCAGTAGTTGTTTCCGAAGCACATCTGTAGGCATTCCGTAATCTGTGGACCTTCAGAGTGTTGATGAAGAACAAAAATTGCATCGGCATTGTATACAGTAAGCACGATGCGGACTTTTCTCCAATGGAGAAATGTCTTAAACTGTCTACGCTTTGATCGTTCCCTGGAAGACCAGTAGTAGTTTCCAAAGCACATCTGTAAACATTCCGTAATCTGTGGAACTTCAGAGTGTTGATGAAATACAAAATTTTGCATCGGCATTGAATACAATAAGCACCATGCGGACTTTTCTCCATGGGAGTAATGTCTTAAACGGTCTACGCTTTGATCGTACCCTGGAAGACCTGTAGTTGTTTCCGATACACATCAGGACTCATTCCGTAATCTGTGGACTATCAGAGTGATAATGAAACACAGAAACTGCATCGAGATGAATATAACAGTCACCATGCGGACTTTTCTCCATGGGAGTAATGTCTCAAACTGTCTACGGTTTCATCGATTCCTGGAAGACCAGTAGTAGTTTCCGAAGCACATCTGTAATCATTCCGTAATCTGTGGACCTTCAGAGTGTTGATGAAACACAAAAATTGCATCAGCATTGAATACAATATGTACCATGCGGACTTTTCTCCATGGGAGTAATGTCTTAAACTATCTACGGTTTGATCGATTCCTGGAAGACCAGTAGTAGTTTCCGAAGCACATCTTGAGGCATTCTGTAATCTGTGGACCTTCAGAGTGTTGATGAAACAGAAAAATTGCACCGGCATTGAAAGCAATATGTACCATGCGGAATTTTCTCCAAGGTAGTAATGTCTCAATCTGTCTATGCCTTGATCGTTCCATGGAAGACCAGTAGTAGTTTCTGAAGCACATCTGGGGGAATTCTGTAATCTGTGGACCTTCAGAGTGTTGATGAAACACAAAAATTGCTTCGGCATTGCATACAATAGGTACCATGCGGACTTTTCTACATGGGAGTAATGTCTTAAACTGTCTACGCTTTGATCGTTCCCTGGAAGACCAGAATCAGTTTCCGAAGCACATCTGTAGGCATTCCGTAATCTGTGGACCTTCAGAGCGGTGATGAAACATAAAAATTGCATCGGCATTAATTACAATAAGCACCATGTGGACTTTTCTCCATGGGAGTAAAGTCTTAAACTGTCTACGCTTTGATCGTTCCCTGGAAGACCAGCAACAGTTTCCGAAACACATCTGTAGGCATTCCGTAATCTTTGGACCTTCAGAGTGGTGATGAAACACAAAAATTGCATCGGCATTAAATGCAATAAGTACCATGCGGACTTTTCTCCATGGGAGTAATGTCTTAATCTTTCTACGCTTTGATCGTTCCCTGGAAGACCAGTATCAGTTTCCGAAGCTCATCTGTAGGCATTCCTTAATCTGTGTACCTTCCGAGTGTCGATTAAACACTGAAATTACATCGGGATAGAATATAACTGTCACCATGCGGACTTTTCTACATGGGAGTAATGTGTCAAACTGTCTACGCCTTGATCGTTCCCTGGAAGACCAGTAGTTGTTTCCGAAGCACATCTGGAAGCATTCTGTAATCTGAGTACTTTCAGAGTGTTGATTAAACACAGAAATTGCATCGGGATAGAATATAACAGTCACCATGCGGACTTTTTTCCATGGGGGTATTGTCTTAAACTGTCTACGCTTTGATCGTTCCCTGGAAAATCAGTAGTTGTTTCCGAAGCACATCTGGAGGCATTCTGTAACCTGTGGACCTTCTGAGTGTTGATGAAACACAAAAACTGCATCGGCATTGAATACAATAAGCACCATGCGGACTTTTCTCCATGGGAGTAATGTCTAAAACTGTCTACGCTTTGATGGTTCCCTGGATGACTAGTAGTTGTTTCCGAAGCACATCTGTAGGCATTCTGTAATCTGTGGACCTTCAGAGTGTTGATGAAACACAAAAATTGCATCGGCATTGATTACAATAAGTACCATGCGGTATTTTCTCCATGGGAGTAATGTCTTAAACTGTCTACGATTTGATCGATTCCTGGAAGACCTGTAGTAGTTTCCGAAGCACATCTGGAGGCATTCTGTAATCTGTGGACCTTCACAGTGTTGATGAAACACAAAAATTGCATCGGCATTGAATACAATAAGCACCATGCGGACTTTTCTCCATGGGAGTAATGTCTTAAACTGTCTAAGCTTTGATGGTTCCCTGGATGACTAGTAGTTGTTTCCGAAGCACATCTGGAGGCATTCTGTAATCTGAGTACTTTCAGAGTGTTGATTAAACACAGAAATTGCATCGGGATAGAATATAACAGTCACCATGCGGACTTTTTTCCATGGGGGTATTGTCTTAAACTGTCTACGCTTTGATCGTTCCCTGGAAGATCAGTAGTTGTTTCCGAAGCACATCTGGAGGCATTCTGTAACCTGTGGACCTTCTGAGTGTTGATGAAACACAAAAACTGCATCGGCATTGAATACAATAAGTACCATGCGGAATTTTCTCCATGGGAGTAATGTCTTAAACTGTCTACAATTTGATCGATTCCTGGAAGACCTGTAGTAGTTTCCGAAGCACATCTGGAGGCATTCTGTAATCTGTGGACCTTCAGAGTGTTCATGAAAAACAGAAACTGCATTGGGATTGAATACAACAGGCATCATGCGAACTTTTCTCCTAGGGACCAATGTCTCAAACTTTCTTACGATTTGATCGATTCCTGGAGGACCAGTGGTAGTTTCCGAAGGACATGTGTAATCATTCCGTAATCTGTTGACCTTCAGAGTGTTGATGAAACACAAAAATTGCATCGGCATTGAATACAATATGTACCATGCGGACTTTTCTCCACGGGAGTAATGACTTAAACTATCTACGGTTTGATCGATTCCTGGAAGACCAGTAGTAGTTTCCGAAGCACATCTGAGGGCATTCTGTAATCTGTGGACCTTCAGAGTGTTGATGAAACACAAAAATTGCACCGGCATTGAAAGCAATATGTACCATGCGGAATTTTCTCCAAGGTAGTAATGTCTCAATCTGTCTACGCCTTGGTCGTTCTATGGAAGACCAGTAGTAGTTTCTGAAGCACATCTGGGGGAATTCTGTAATCTGTGGACCTTCAGAGTGTTGATGAAACACAAAAATTGCATCGGCATTGCATACAATAAGTACCATGCGGATTTTTCTCCATGAAAGTAATGTCTTAAACTGTCTATGCTTTGATCGTTCCCTGGAAGACCAGTATCAGTTTCCGAAGCACATCTGTAGGCATTCCGTCATCTGTGGACCTTCAGAGTGTTGATGAAACACAAAACTTGCATCGGCATTAAATACAATAAGTACCATGCGGTCTTTTCTCCATTGGAGTAATGTCTTAATCTTTCTACGCTTTGATCGTTCCCTGGAAGGCCAGTATCAGTTTCCGAAGCTCATCTGTAGGCATTCCTTAATCTGCGTACCTTCCGAGTGTCGATTAAACACTGAAATTGCATCGGGATAGAATATAACAGTCACCATGCGGACTTTTATCCATGGGGGTATAGTCTTAAACTGTCTACGCTTTGATCATTCCCTGGAAGATCAGTAGTTGTTTCCGAAGCACATCTGGAGGCATACTGTAACCTGTGGACCTTCTGAGTGTTGATGAAACACAAAAACTGCATCGGCATTGAATACAATAAGTACCATGCTGAATTTTCTCCATGGGAGTAATGTCTTAAACTGTCTACGATTTGATCGATTCCTGGAAGACCAGTGGTAGTTTCCGAAGGACATGTGTAGGCATTCCGTTATCTGTGGACTTTCAGAGTGTTGATGAAACACAAAAATTGCATCGGCATTGAATACAATAATCACCTTGCGGACTTTTCTCCATTGGAGTAATGTCTTAAACTGTCTACGGTTTGATCGATTCCTGGAAGACCAGTAGTAGTTTCCGAAGACCATCTGGAGGCATTCTGTAATCTGTGTAACTTCAGAGTGTTGATTAAACAAATAATTTGCATCGGGATAGAATATAACAGTCACCGTGCGGACTTCTCTCCATGGGAGTAATGTCTTAAACTGCCTACGCTTTGATCGTTCCCTTTAAGACCAGTAGCCGATTCCGAAGCACATCTGGAGGCATTCTGTAATCTGTGGACCTTCAGAGTGTTGATGAGACACAAAAAGTGCATCGGCATTGAATACCATTAGCACCATGCGGACTACCTTCCATGGGAGTATGTCTTAAACTGTGTACGCTTTGATCGTTCCCTGGAAGACCAGTAGTAGTTTATGAAGCACATCTGGAGGCCTTCTGTAATCTGTGGACCATGAGATTGTTAATGAAACACAGAAACTGCGTCGGGATTGAATACAACAGGTACCAGGCGGACTTTTCTCCATGGGAGTAATATCTCAAACTGTCAACGCTTTGATCGATTCCTGGAAGACCAGTAGTAGTTTCCGAAGCACATCTGTAGGCATTCCGTAATCTGTGGACCTTCAGAGTGTTGATGAAACACAAAAATTGCATCGGCAATGAATACAATATGCACCACGCGGACTTTTCTCCATGGGAGTAATGTCTTAAACTGTCTACGCTTTGATCGATTCCTTTAAGACCAGTGGTAGTTTCCGAAGCACATCTGGAGGCATTCTGTAATCTGTGTTCCTTCAGAGTGTTGATTAAACACAGAAATTGCATCGGGATAGAATATAACAGTCACCATACGGACTTCTCTAAATGGGAGTAATGTCTTAAACTGTCTACGCTTTAATCGTTCCCTGGAAGACCAGTGGATGTTTCCGAAGCACATCTGTAGGCATTCCGTAACATGTGGATATTCAGAGTGTTGATGAAGCACAAAATTTGCATCGGCATTGAATACAATAAGCTCCATGCGGACTTTTCTCTTTGGGAGTAATGTCTTAAATTGTCTATTCTTTGATCGATTCCTTGAAAACCAGTATTAGTTTCCGAAGCACATCTCTAGGCATTCTGTAGTCTGTGGACTTTCAGAGTGTTGATGAAACACAAAAATTGCATCGCCATTGAATACAATAAGCACCATGCGGACTTTTCTCCATGGGAGTAATGTCTTAAACTGTCTACGCTTTGATAGACTCCTGGAAAACCAGTAGTAGTTTCCGAAGCACATCTGGAGGCATTCTGTAATCTGTGGACCTTCAGAGTGGTGGTGAAACACAAAAATTGCACCGGCATTGAAAGCAATATGTACCATGCGGAATTTTCTCCAAGGTAGTAATGTCTCAATCTGTCTACGCCTTGGTCGTTCTATGGAAGACCAGTAGTAGTTTCTGAAGCACATCTGGGGGACTTCCGTAATCTGTGGACCTTCAGAGTGTTGATGAAACACAAAAATTGCATCGGCATTGCATACAATAAGTACCATGCGGAATTCTCTCCATGGGAGTAATGTCTTAAACTGTCTATGCTTTGATCGTTCCCTGGAAGACCAGTATCAGTTTCCGAAGCACATCTGTAGGCATTCCGTAATCTGTGGACCTTCACAGTGGTGATGAAACACAAAAATTGCATCGGCATTAAATACAATAAGTACCATGCGGACTTTTCTCCATGGGAGTAATGTCTTAATCTTTCTACGCTTTGATCGTTCCCTGGAAGACCAGTATCAGTTTCCGAAGCTCATCTGTGGGCATTCCTTAATCTGTGTACCTTCCGAGTGTCGATTAAACACTGAAATTGCATCGGGATAGAATATAACTGTCACCATGCGGACTTTTCTACATGGGAGTAATGTGTCAAACTGTCTACGCCTTGATCGTTTCCTGGAAGACCAGTAGTTGTTTCCGAAGCACATCTGGAGGCATTCTGTAATCTGAGTACTTTCAGAGTGTTGATTAAACACAGAAATTGCATCGGGATAGAATATAACAGTCACCATGCGGACTTTTTTCCATGGGGGTATTGTCTTAAACTGTCTACGCTTTGATCGTTCCCTGGAAGATCAGTAGTTGTTTCCGAAGCACATCTGGAGGCATTCTGTAACATGTGGACCTTCTGAGTGTTGATGAAACACAAAAACTGCATCGGCATTGAATACAATAAGTACCATGCGGAATTTTCTCCATGGGAGTAATGTCTTAAACTGTCTACAATTTGATCGATTCCTGGAAGACCTGAAGTAGTTTCCGAAGCACATCTGGAGGCATTCTGTAATCTGTGGACCTTCAGAGTGTTGATGAAAAACAGAAACTGCATTGGGATTGAATACAACAGGCATCATGCGAACTTTTCTCCAAGGGAC
Organism: Schistocerca gregaria; assembly: GCF_023897955.1. NCBI lineage: Eukaryota > Metazoa > Arthropoda > Insecta > Orthoptera > Acrididae > Schistocerca > Schistocerca gregaria. The sequence goes on along the minus strand of NC_064929.1, from coordinate 26,187,338 downwards.
TAATGTCTCAAACTTTCTTACGATTTGATCGATTCCTGGAGGACCAGTGGTAGTTTCCGAAGGACATGTGTAATCATTCCGTAATCTGTGGACCTTCAGAGTGTTGATGAAACACAAAAATTGCATCGGCATTGAATACAATATGTACCATGCGGACTTTTCTCCATGGGAGTAATGACTAAAACTATCTAGGGTTTGATCGATTCCTGGAAGACCAGTAGTAGTTTCCGAAGCACATCTGAGGGCATTCTGTAATCTGTGGACCTTCAGAGTGTTGATGAAACACAAAAATTGCACCGGCATTGAAAGCAATATGTACCATGCGGAATTTTCTATAAGGTAGTAATGTCTCAATCTGTCTACGCCTTGGTCGTTCTATGGAAGACCAGTAGTAGTTTCTGAAGCACATCTGGGGGAATTCTGTAATCTGTGGACCTTCAGAGTGTTGATGAAACACAAAAATTGCATCGGCATTGCATACAATAAGTACCATGCGGACTTTTCTCCATGGGAGTAATGTCTTAAACTGTCTATGCTTTGAACGTTCCCTGGAAGACCAGTATCAGTTTCCGAAGCACATCTGTAGGCATTCCGTAATCTGTGGACCTTCAGAGTGTTGATGAAACACAAAACTTGCATTGGCATTAAATACAATAAGTACCATGCCGACTTTTCTCCATGGCAGTAATGTCTTAATCTTTCTACGCTTTGATCGTTCCCTGGAAGACCAGTATCAGTTTCCGAAGCTCATCTGTAGGCATTCCTTAATCTGTGTACCTTCCGAGTGTCGATTAAACACTGAAATTGCATCGGGATAGAATATAACAGTCACCATGCGGACTTTTATCCATGGGGGTATAGTCTTAAACTGTCTACGCTTTGATCATTCCCTGGAAGATCAGTAGTTGTATCCGAAGCACATCTGGAGGCATACTGTAACCTGTGGACCTTCTGAGTGTTGATGAAACACAAAAACTGCATCGGCATTGAATACAATAAGTACCATGCTGAATTTTCTCCATGGGAGTAGTCTTAAACTGTCTACGATTTGATCGATTCCTGGAAGACCAGTGGTAGTTTCCGAAGGACATGTGTAGGCATTCCGTTATCTGTGGACTTTCAGAGTGTTGATGAAACACAAAAATTGCATCGGCATTGAATACAATAATCACCTTGCGGACTTTTCTCCATTGGAGTAATGTCTTAAACTGTCTACGGTTTGATCGATTCCTGGAAGACCAGTAGTAGTTTCCGAAGAACATCTGGAGGCATTCTGTAATCTGTGTAACTTCAGAGTGTTGATTAAACAAATAATTTGCATCGGGATAGAATATAACAGTCACCGTGCGGACTTCTCTCCATGGGAGTAATGTCTTAAACTGCCTACGCTTTGATCGTTCCCTTTAAGACCAGTAGCTGATTCCGAAGCACATCTGGAGGCATTCTGTAATCTGTGGACCTTCAGAGTGTTGATGAGACACAAAAAGTGCATCGGCATTGAATACCATTAGCACCATGCGGACTACCTTCCATGGGAGTATGTCTTAAACTGTGTACGCTTTGATCGTTCCCTGGAAGACCAGTAGTAGTTTATGAAGCACATCTGGAGGCCTTCTGTAATCTGTGGACCATGAGATTGTTAATGAAACACAGAAACTGCGTCGGGATTGAATACAACAGGTACCAGGCGGACTTTTCTCCATGGGAGTAATATCTCAAACTGTCAACGCTTTGATCGATTCCTGGAAGACCAGTAGTAGTTTCCGAAGCACATCTGTAGGCATTCCGTAATCTGTGGACCTTCAGAGTGTTGATGAAACACAAAAATTGCATCGGCAATGAATACAATATGCACCACGCGGACTTTTCTCCATGGGAGTAATGTCTTAAACTGTCTACGCTTTGATCGATTCCTTTAAGACCAGTGGTAGTTTCCGAAGCACATCTGGAGGCATTCTGTAATCTGTGTTCCTTCAGAGTGTTGATTAAACACAGAAATTGCATCGGGATAGAATATAACAGTCACCATACGGACTTCTCTAAATGGGAGTAGTGTCTTAAACTGTCTACGCTTTAATCGTTCCCTGGAAGACCAGTGGATGTTTCCGAAGCACATCTGTAGGCATTCCGTAACATGTGGATATTCAGAGTGTTGATGAAGCACAAAATTTGCATCGGCATTGAATACAATAAGCTCCATGCGGACTTTTCTCTTTGGGAGTAATGTCTTAAATTGTCTATTCTTTGATCGATTCCTTGAAAACCAGTATTAGTTTCCGAAGCACATCTCTAGGCATTCTGAAGTCTGTGGACTTTCAGAGTGTTGATGAAACACAAAAATTGCATCGCCATTGAATACAATAAGCACCATGCGGACTTTTCTCCATGGGAGTAATGTCTTAAACTGTCTACGCTTTGATAGACTCCTGGAAAACCAGTAGTAGTTTCCGAAGCACATCTGGAGGCATTCTGTAATCTGTGGACCTTCAGAGTGGTGGTGAAACACAAAAATTGCACCGGCATTGAAAGCAATATGTACCATGCGGAATTTTCTCCAAGGTAGTAATGTCTCAATCTGTCTACGCCTTGGTCGTTCTATGGAAGACCAGTAGTAGTTTCTGAAGCACATCTGGGGGACTTCTGTAATCTGTGGACCTTCAGAGTGTTGATGAAACACAAAAATTGCATCGGCATTGCATACAATAAGTACCATGCGGAATTCTCTCCATGGGAGTAATGTCTTAAACTGTCTATGCTTTGATCGTTCCCTGGAAGACCAGTATCAGTTTCCGAAGCACATCTGTAGGCATTCCGTAATCTGTGGACCTTCAGAGTGGTGATGAAACACAAAAATTGCATCGGCATTAAATACAATAAGTACCATGCGGACTTTTCTCCATGGGAGTAATGTCTTAATCTTTCTACGCTTTGATCGTTCCCTGGAAGACCAGTATCAGTTTCCGAAGCTCATCTGTGGGCATTCCTTAATCTGTGTACCTTCCGAGTGTCGATTAAACACTGAAATTGCATCGGGATAGAATATAACTGTCACCATGCGGACTTTTCTACATGGGAGTAATGTGTCAAACTGTCTACGCCTTGATCGTTCCCTGGAAGACCAGTAGTTGTTTCCGAAGCACATCTGGAGGCATTCTGTAATCTGAGTACTTTCAGAGTGTTGATTAAACACAGAAATTGCATCGGGATAGAATATAACAGTCACCATGCGGACTTTTTTCCATGGGGGTATTGTCTTAAACTGTCTACGCTTTGATCGTTCCCTGGAAGATCAGTAGTTGTTTCCGAAGCACATCTGGAGGCATTCTGTAACATGTGGACCTTCTGAGTGTTGATGAAACACAAAAACTGCATCGGCATTGAATACAATAAGTACCATGCGGAATTTTCTCCATGGGAGTAATGTCTTAAACTGTCTACAATTTGATCGATTCCTGGAAGACCTGAAGTAGTTTCCGAAGCACATCTGGAGGCATTCTGTAATCTGTGGACCTTCAGAGTGTTGATGAAAAACAGAAACTGCATTGGGATTGAATACAACAGGCATCATGCGAACTTTTCTCCAAGGGACTAATGTCTCAAACTTTCTTACGATTTGATCGATTCCTGGAGGACCAGTGGTAGTTTCCGAAGGACATGTGTAATCATTCCGTAATCTGTGGACCTTCAGAGTGTTGATGAAACACAAAAATTGCATCGGCATTGAAAGCAATATGTACCATGCGGACTTTTCTCCATGGGAGTAATGACTAAAACTATCTACGGTTTGATCGATTCCTGGAAGACCAGTAGTAGTTTCCGAAGCACATCTGAGGGCATTCTGTAATCTGTGGACCTTCAGAGTGTTGATGAAACACAAAAATTGCACCGGCATTGAAAGCAATATGTACCATGCGGAATTTTCTATAAGGTAGTAATGTCTCAATCTGTCTACGCCTTGGTCGTTCTATGGAAGACCAGTAGTAGTTTCTGAAGCACATCTGGGGGAATTCTGTAATCTGTGGACCTTCAGAGTGTTGATGAAACACAAAAATTGCATCGGCATTGCATACAATAAGTACCATGCGGACTTTTCTCCATGGGAGTAATGTCTTAAACTGTCTATGCTTTGAACGTTCCCTGGAAGACCAGTATCAGTTTCCGAAGCACATCTGTAGGCATTCCGTAATCTGTGGACCTTCAGAGTGTTGATGAAACACAAAACTTGCATTGGCATTAAATACAATAAGTACCATGCCGACTTTTCTCCATGGCAGTAATGTCTTAATCTTTCTACGCTTTGATCGTTCCCTGGAAGACCAGTATCAGTTTCCGAAGCTCATCTGTAGGCATTCCTTAATCTGTGTACCTTCCGAGTGTCGATTAAACACTGAAATTGCATCGAGATAGAATATAACTGTCACCATGCGGACTTTTCTACATGGGAGTAATGTGTCAAACTGTCTACGCCTTGATCGTTCCCTGGAAGACCAGTAGTTGTTTCCGAAGCACATCTGGAGGCATTCTGTAATCTGAGTACTTTCAGAGTGTTAATTAAACACTGAAATTGCATCGGGATAGAATATAACAGTCACCATGCGGACTTTTTTCTATGGGGGTATTGTCTTAAACTGTCTACGCTTTGATCGTTCCCAGGAAGATCAGAAGTTGTTTCCGAAGCACATCTGGAGGCATTCTGTAACCTGTGGACCTTCTGAGTGTTGATGAAACACAAAAACTGCATCGGCATTGAATACAATAAGTACCATGCGGAATTTTCTCCATGGGAGTAATGTCTTAAACTGTCTACGATTTGATCGATTCCTGGAAGACCAGTGGTAGTTTCCGAAGGACATGTGTAGGCATTCCGTTATCTGTGGACTTTCAGAGTGTTGATGAAACACAAAAATTGTATCGGCATTGAATACAATAAGCACCTTGCGGACTTTTCTCCATTGGAGTAATTTCTTAAACTGTCTACGGTTTGATCGATTCCTGGAAGACCAGTAGTAGTTTCCGAAGCACATCTGGAGGCATTCTGTAATCTGTGTAACTTCAGAGTGTTGATTAAACAAGGAATTTGCATCGGGATAGAATATAACAGTCACCATGCGGACTTTTCTCCATGGGAGTAATGTCTTAAACTGTCTACGCTTTGATCGTTCCCTTTAAGACCAGTAGTTGTTTCCGAAGCACATCTGGAGGCATTCTGTAATCTGTGGACCTTTAGAGTATTGATGAAACACAGAAACTGCATCGGCATTGAATACAATAAGCACATTGCGGACTTTTCTCCATTTGAGTAATGTCTTAAACTGTCTACGGTTTGATCGATTCGTGGAATACCAGTAGTAGTTTCCGAAGCACATCTAGAGGCATTCTGTAATCTGTGTACCTTCAGAGTGTTGATTAAACAAAAAAATTGCATCGGGATAGCATATAACAGTCACATTGAGGACTTTTCTCCATGGGAGTAATGTCTTAAACTGTCTACGCTTTAATCGTTCCCTGGAAGACCAGTAGTTGTTTCCGAAGCACATCTGTACGCATTCCGTAATATGTGGACCTTCAGAGTGTTGATAAAACACAAAAATTGCATCGGCATTGAATACAATAAGCACCATGCGTACTTTTCTCCATGGGAGTAATGTCTCAAACTGTCTACGGTTTGATCGATTCCTGGAAGACCAGTAGTAGTTTCTGACGCACATTTGGAGGCATTTTGTAATCTGTGTACCTTCAGAGTGTTGATTAAACACAGAAATTGCTTCGCGATAGAATGTAACAGTCATCATGCGGAGTTTTCTCCATGGGAGTAGTTTCTTAAAAAGTCTATGCTTTGGTCGTTCCCTGGAAGACCAGTAGCTGTTTCCGATGCACATCTGGACTCATTCCGTAATCTGTGGACCATCAGAGTGATGATGAAACAGAGAAACTGCATCGGTATTGAATATAACAGTCACCATGCGGACTTTTCTCCATGGGAGTATTGTATCAATTTGTCTACGATTTGATCGATTCCTGGAAGACCAGTAGTAGTTTCCGAAGCACATCTGGAGGCATTCTGTTATCTGTGTCCCTCAGAGTGTTGATTAAACACAGAAACTGCATCGGGATAGAATATAACAGTCACCATGCGGACGTTTCACCATGGGAGTAATGTCTTAAACTGTCTACGCTTTAATCGTTCCATGGAAGACCAGTAGTTGTTTCCGAAGCACATCTGTAGGCATTCCGTAATCTGTGGACCTTCAGAGTGTTGATGAAGAACAAAAATTGCATCGGCATTGTATACAGTAAGCACGATGCGGACTTTTCTCCAATGGAGAAATGTCTTAAACTGTCTACGCTTTGATCGTTCCCTGGAAGACCAGTAGTAGTTTCCAAAGCACATCTGTAGGCATTCCGTAATCTGTGGACCTTCAGAGTGTTGATGAAATACAAAATTTGCATCGGCATTGAATACAATAAGCACCATGCGGACTTTTCTCCATGGGAGTAATGTCTTAAACGGTCTACGCTTTGATCGTTCCCTGGAAGACCTGTAGTTGTTTCCGATGCACATCTGGACTCATTCCGTAATCTGTGGACTATCAGAGCGATAATGAAACACAGAAACTGCATCGAGATGAATATAACAGTCACCATGCGGACTTTTCTCCATGGGAGTAATGTCTCAAACTGTCTACGGTTTCATCGATTCCTGGAAGACCAGTAGTAGTTTCCGAAGCACATCTGTAATCATTCCGTAATCTGTGGACCTTCAGAGTGTTGATGAAACACAAAAATTGCATCGGCATTGAATACAATATGTACCATGCGGACTTTTCTCCATGGGAGTAATGTCTTAAACTATCTACGGTTTGATCGATTCCTGGAAGACCAGTAGTAGTTTCCGAAGCACATCTTGAGGCATTCTGTAATCTGTGGACCTTCAGAGTGTTGATGAAACAGAAAAATTGCACCGGAATTGAAAGCAATATGTACCATGCGGAATTTTCTCCAAGGTAGTAATGTCTTAATCTGTCTATGCCTTGATCGTTCCATGGAAGACCAGTAGTAGTTTCTGAAGCACATCTGGGGGAATTCTGTAATCTGTGGACCTTCAGAGTGTTGATGAAACACAAAAATAGCATCGGCATTGCATACAATAGGTACCATGCGGACTTTTCTACATGGGAGTAATGTCTTAAACTGTCTACGCTTTGATCGTTCCCTGGAAGACCAGAATCAGTTTCCGAAGCACATCTGTAGGCATTCCGTAATCTGTGGACCTTCAGAGCGGTGATGAAACATAAAAATTGCATCGGCATTAATTACAATAAGCACCATGTGGACTTTTCTCCATGGGAGTAAAGTCTTAAACTGTCTACGCTTTGATCGTTCCCTGGAAGACCAGCAACAGTTTCTGAAACACATCTGTAGGCATTCCGTAATCTTTGGACCTTCAGAGTGTTGATGAAACACAAAAATTGCATCGGCATTAAATACAATAACTACCATGCGGACTTTTCTCCATGGGATTAATGTCTTAATCTGTCTACGCTTTGATCGTTCCCTGGAAGACCAGTATCAGTTTCCGAAGCTCATCTGTAGGCATTCCTTAATCTGTGTACCTTCAGAGTGTCTATTAAACACTGAAATTGCTTAGGGATAGAATATAACGGTCACCATGCGGACTTTTCTCTGTGGGAGTAATGTGTCAAACTGTCTACGCCTTGATCGTTCCCTGGAAGACCAGTAGTTGTTTCCGAAGCACATCTGGAAGCATTCTGTAATCTGAGTACTTTCAGAGTGTTGATTAAACACAGAAATTGCATCGGGATAGAATATAACAGTCACCATGCGGACTTTTTTCCATGGGGGTATTGTCTTAAACTGTCTACGCTTTGATCGTTCCCTGGAAAATCAGTAGTTGTTTCCGAAGCACCTCTGGAGGCATTCTGTAACCTGTGGACCTTCTGAGTGTTGATAAAACACAAAAACTGCATCGGCATTGAATACAATAAGCACCATGCGGACTTTTCTCCATGGGAGTAATGTCTAAAACTGTCTACGCTTTGATGGTTCCCTGGATGACTAGTAGTTGTTTCCGAAGCACATCTGTAGGCATTCTGTAATCTGTGGACCTTCAGAGTGTTGATGAAACACAAAAATTGCATCGGCATTGATTACAATAAGTACCATGCGGAATTTTCTCCATGGGAGTAATGTCTTAAACTGTCTACGATTTGATCGATTCCTGGAAGACCTGTAGTAGTTTCCGAAGCACATCTGGAGGCATTCTGTAATCTGTGGACCTTCACAGTGTTGATGAAACACAAAAATTGCATCGGCATTGAATACAATAAGCACCATGCGGACTTTTCTCCATGGGAGTAATGTCTTAAACTGTCTAAGCTTTGATGGTTCCCTGGATGACTAGTAGTTGTTTCCGAAGCACATCTGTAGGCATTCTGTAATCTGTGGACCTTCAGAGTGTTGATGAAACACAAAAATTGCATCAGCATTGAATACAATAAGCACCATGCCGACTTTTCTGTATGGGTGTAATGTCTTAAACTGTCTATGCCTTGATCGTTCCCTGGAAGACCAGTATCAGTTTCCGAAGCACATCTGTAGGCATTCCGTAATCTGTGGACCTTCAGAGTGGTGATGAAACACAAAAATTGCATCGGCATTAAATACAATAAGTACCATGCGGACTTTTCTCCATGGGAGTAATGTCTTAATCTTTCTACGCTTTGATCGTTCCCTGGAAGACCAGTATCAGTTTCCGAAGCTCATCTGTAGGCATTCCTTAATCTGTGTACCTTCCGAGTGTCGATTAAACACTGAAATTACATCGGGATAGAATATAACTGTCACCATGCGGACTTTTCTACATGGGAGTAATGTGTCAAACTGTCTACGCCTTGATCGTTCCCTGGAAGACCAGTAGTTGTTTCCGAAGCACATCTGGAGGCATTCTGTAATCTGAGTACTTTCAGAGTGTTGATTAAACACAGAAATTGCATCGGGATAGAATATAACAGTCACCATGCGGACTTTTTTCCATGGGGGTATTGTCTTAAACTGTCTACGCTTTGATCGTTCCCTGGAAGATCAGTAGTTGTTTCCGAAGCATCTCTGGAGGCATTCTGTAACCTGTGGACCTTCTGAGTGTTGATGAAACACAAAAACTGCATCGGCATTGAATACAATAAGTACCATGCGGAATTTTCTCCGTGGGAGTAATGTCTTAAACTGTCTACAATTTGATCGATTCCTGGAAGACCTGTAGTAGTTTCCGAAGCACATCTGGAGGCATTCTGTAATCTGTGGACCTTCAGATTGTTGATGAAAATCAGAAACTGCATTGGGATTGAATACAACAGGCATCATGCGAACTTTTCTCCTAGGGACCAATGTCTCAAACTTTCTTACGATTTGATCGATTCCTGGAGGACCAGTGGTAGTTTCCGAAGGACATGTGTAATCATTCCGTAATCTGTGGACCTTCAGAGTGTTGATGAAACACAAAAATTGCATCGGCATTGAATACAATATGTACCATGCGGACTTTTCTCCATGGGAGTAATGACTTAAACTATCTACGGTTTGATCGATTCCTGGAAGACCAGTAGTAGTTTCCGAAGCACATCTGAGGGCATTCTGTAATCTGTGGACCTTCAGAGTGTTGATGAAACACAAAAATTGCACCGGCATTGAAAGCAATATGTTCCATGCGGAATTTTCTCCAAGGTAGTAATGTCTCAATCTGTCTACGCCTTGGTCGTTCTATGGAAGACCAGTAGTAGTTTCTGAAGCACATCTGGGGGAATTCTGTAATCTGTGGACCTTCAGAGTGTTGATGAAACACAAAAACTGCATCGGCATTGAATACAATAAGTACCATGCTGAATTTTCTCCATGGGAGTAATGTCTTAAACTGCCTACGCTTTGATCGTTCCCTTTAAGACCAGTAGCTGATTCCGAAGCACATCTGGAGGCATTCTGTAATCTGTGGACCTTCAGAGTGTTGATGAGACACAAAAAGTGCATCGGCATTGAATACCATTAGCACCATGCGGACTACCTTCCATGGGAGTATGTCTTAAACTGTGTACGCTTTGATCGTTCCCTGGAAGACCAGTAGTAGTTTATGAAGCACATCTGGAGGCCTTCTGTAATCTGTGGACCATGAGATTGTTAATGAAACACAGAAACTGCGTCGGGATTGAATACAACAGGTACCAGGCGGACTTTTCTCCATGGGAGTAATATCTCAAACTGTCAACGCTTTGATCGATTCCTGGAAGACCAGTAGTAGTTTCCGAAGCACATCTGTAGGCATTCCGTAATCTGTGGACCTTCAGAGTGTTGATGAAACACAAAAATTGCATCGGCAATGAATACAATATGCACCACGCGGACTTTTCTCCATGGGAGTAATGTCTTAAACTGTCTACGCTTTGATCGATTCCTTTAAGACCAGTGGTAGTTTTCGAAGCACATCTGGAGGCATTCTGTAATCTGTGTTCCTTCAGACTGTTGATTAAACACAGAAATTGCATCGGGATAGAATATAACAGTCACCATACGGACTTCTCTAAATGGGAGTAGTGTCTTAAACTGTCTACGCTTTAATCGTTCCCTGGAAGACCAGTGGATGTTTCCGAAGCACATCTGTAGGCATTCCGTAACATGTGGATATTCAGAGTGTTGATGAAGCACAAAATTTGCATCGGCATTGAATACAATAAGCTCCATGCGGACTTTTCTCTTTGGGAGTAATGTCTTAAATTGTCTATTCTTTGATCGATTCCTTGAAAACCAGTATTAGTTTCCGAAGCACATCTCTAGGCATTCTGTAGTATGTGGACTTTCAGAGTGTTGATGAAACACAAAAATTGCATCGCCATTGAATACAATAAGCACCATGCGGACTTTTCTCCATGGGAGTAATGTCTTAAACTGTCTACGCTTTGATAGATTCCTGGAAAACCAGTAGTAGTTTCCGAAGCACATCTGGAGGCATTCTGTAATCTGTGGACCTTCAGAGTGGTGGTGAAACACAAAAATTGCACCGGCATTGAAAGCAATATGTACCATGCGGAATTTTCTCCAAGGTAGTAATGTCTCAATCTGTCTACGCCTTGGTCGTTCTATGGAAGACCAGTAGTAGTTTCTGAAGCACATCTGGGGGACTTCTGTAATCTGTGGACCTTCAGAGTGTTGATGAAACACAAAAATTGCATCGGCATTGCATACAATAAGTACCATGCGGAATTCTCTCCATGGGAGTAATGTCTTAAACTGTCTATGCTTTGATCGTTCCCTGGAAGACCAGTATCAGTTTCCGAAGCACATCTGTAGGCATTCCGTAATCTGTGGACCTTCAGAGTGGTGATGAAACACAAAAATTGCATCGGCATTAAATACAATAAGTACCATGCGGACTTTTCTCCATGGGAGTAATGTCTTAATCTTTCTACGCTTTGATCGTTCCCTGGAAGACCAGTATCAGTTTCCGAAGCTCATCTGTGGGCATTCCTTAATCTGTGTACCTTCCGAGTGTCGATTAAACACTGAAATTGCATCGGGATAGAATATAACTGTCACCATGCGGACTTTTCTACATGGGAGTAATGTGTCAAACTGTCTACGCCTTGATCGTTCCCTGGAAGACCAGTAGTTGTTTCCGAAGCACATCTGGAGGCATTCTGTAATCTGAGTACTTTCAGAGTGTTGATTAAACACAGAAATTGCATCGGGATAGAATATAACAGTCACCATGCGGACTTTTTTCCATGGGGGTATTGTCTTAAACTGTCTACGCTTTGATCGTTCCCTGGAAGATCAGTAGTTGTTTCCGAAGCACATCTGGAGGCATTCTGTAACATGTGGACCTTCTGAGTGTTGATGAAACACAAAAACTGCATCGGCATTGAATACAATAAGTACCATGCGGAATTTTCTCCATGGGAGTAATGTCTTAAACTGTCTACAATTTGATCGATTCCTGGAAGACCTGAAGTAGTTTCCGAAGCACATCTGGAGGCATTCTGTAATCTGTGGACCTTCAGAGTGTTGATGAAAAACAGAAACTGCATTGGGATTGAATACAACAGGCATCATGAGAACTTTTCTCCAAGGGACTAATGTCTCAAACTTTCTTACGATTTGATCGATTCCTGGAGGACCAGTGGTAGTTTCCGAAGGACATGTGTAATCATTCCGTAATCTGTGGACCTTCAGAGTGTTGATGAAACACAAAAATTGCATCGGCATTGAATACAATATGTACCATGCGGACTTTTCTCCATGGGAGTAATGACTAAAACTATCTACGGTTTGATCGATTCCTGGAAGACCAGTAGTAGTTTCCGAAGCACATCTGAGGGCATTCTGTAATCTGTGGACCTTCAGAGTGTTGATGAAACACAAAAATTGCACCGGCATTGAAAGCAATATGTACCATGCGGAATTTTCTCCAAGGTAGTAATGTCTCAATCTGTCTACGCCTTGGTCGTTCTATGGAAGACCAGTAGTAGTTTCTGAAGCACATCTGGGGGAATTCTGTAATCTGTGGACCTTCAGAGTGTTGATGAAACACAAAAATTGCATCGGCATTGCATAAAATAAGTACCATGCGGACTTTTCTCCATGGGAGTAATGTCTTAAACTGTCTATGCTTTGAACGTTCCCTGGAAGACCAGTATCAGTTTCCGAAGCACATCTGTAGGCATTCCGTAATCTGTGGACCTTCAGAGTGTTGATGAAACACAAAACTTGCATTGGCATTAAATACAATAAATACCATGCCGACTTTTCTCCATGGGAGTAATGTCTTAATCTTTCTACGCTTTGATCGTTCCCTGGAAGACCAGTATCAGTTTCCGAAGCTCATCTGTAGGCATTCCTTAATCTGTGTACCTTCCGAGTGTCGATTAAACACTGAAATTGCATCGGGATAGAATATAACAGTCACCATGCGGGCTTTTCTACATGGGAGTAATGTGTCAAACTGTCTACGCCTTGATCGTTCCCTGGAAGACCAGTAGTTGTTTCCGAAGCACATCTGGAGGCATTCTGTAATCTGAAAACTTTCAGAGTGTTAATTAAACACTGAAATTGCATCGGGATAGAATATAGCAGTCACCATGCGGACTTTTTTCTATGGGGGTATTGTCTTAAACTGTCTACGCTTTGATCGTTCCCTGGAAGATCAGAAGTTGTTTCCGAAGCACATCTGGAGGCATTCTGTAACCTGTGGACCTTCTGAGTGTTGATGAAACACAAAAACTGCAGCGGCATTGAATACAATAAGTACCATGCGGAATTTTCTCCATGGGAGTAATGTCTTAAACTGTCTACGATTTGATCGATTCCTGGAAGACCAGTGGTAGTTTCCGAAGGACATGTGTAGGCATTCCGTTATCTGTGGACTTTCAGAGTGTTGATGAAACACAAAAATTGTATCGGCATTGAATACAATAAGCACCTTGCGGACTTTTCTCCATTGGAGTAATTTCTTAAACTGTCTACGGTTTGATCGATTCCTGGAAGACCAGTAGTAGTTTCCGAAGCACATCTGGAGGCATTCTGTAATCTGTGTAACTTCAGAGTGTTGATTAAACAAAGAATTTGCATCGGGATAGAATATAACAGTCACCATGCGGACTTTTCTCCATGGGAGTAATGTCTTAAACTGTCTACGCTTTGATCGTTCCCTTTAAGACCAGTAGTTGTTTCCGAAGCACATCTGGAGACATTCTGTAATCTGTGGACCTTTAGAGTGTTGATGAAACACAGAAACTGCATCGGCATTGAATACAATAAGCACATTGCGGACTTTTCTCCATTTGAGTAATGTCTTAAACTGTCTACGGTTTGATCGATTCGTGGAATACCAGTAGTAGTTTCCGAAGCACATCTAGAGGCATTCTGTAATCTGTGTACCTTCAGAGTGTTGATTAAACAAAAAAATTGCATCGGGATAGAATATAACAGTCACATTGAGGACTTTTCTCCATGGGAGTAATGTCTTAAACTGTCTACGCTTTTGATCGTTCCCTTTAAGACCAGTAGCTGTTTCCGAAGCACATCTGGAGGCATTCTGTAATCTGTGGACCTTCAGAGTGTTGATGAGACACAAAAAGTGCATCGGCATTGAATACCATTAGCACCATGCGGACTACCTTCCATGGGAGTATGTCTTGAACTGTGTACGCTTTGATCGTTCCCTGGAAGACCAGTAGTAGTTTATGAAGCACATCTGGAGGCCTTCTGTAATCTGTGGACCATGAGATTGTTAATGAAACACAGAAACTGCGTCGGGATTGAATACAACAGGCACCATGCGGACTTTTCTCCATGGGAGTAATATCTCAAACTGTCAACGCTTTGATCGATTCCTGGAAGACCAGTAGTAGTTTCCGAAGCACATCTGTAGGCATTCCGTAATCTGTGGACCATCAGAGTGTTGATGAAACACAAAATTTGCATCGGCAATGAATACAATATGCACCACGCGGACTTTTCTCCATGGGAGTAATATCTTAAACTGTCTACGCTTTGATCGATTCCTTTAAGACCAGTAGTAGTTTCCGAAGCACATCTGTAGGCATTCCGTAACATGTGGAAATTCAGAGTGTTGATGAAGCACAAAAATTGCATCGGCATTGAATACAATAAGCTCCATGCGGACTTTTCTCTTTGGGAGTAATGTCTTAAACTGTCTACGCTTTGATCGATTCCTTGAAAACCAGTATTAGTTTCCGAAGCACATCTGGAGGCATTCTGTAATCTGTGGACTTTCAGAGTGTTGATGAAACACAAACATTGCATCGTCATTGAATACAATAAGCACCATGCGGACTTTTCTCCATGGGAGTAATGTCTGAAACTGTCTACGCTTTAGTCGTTCCCTGGAAGACCAGTGGTTGTTTCCGAAGCACATCTGTAGGCATTCCGTAATCTGTGGACCATCAGAGTTTTGACGAAACACAAAAATTGCATCGGCAATGCATACAATATGCACCACGCGGACTTTTCTCCATGGGAGTAATATCTTAAACTGTCTACGCTTTGATCGTTCCCTGGAAGATCAGTAGTTGTTTCCGAAGCACATCTGGAGGCATTCAGCAACCTGTGGAACTTCTGAGTGTTGATGAAACACAAAAACAGCATCGGCATTGAATACAATAAGCACCATGCGAACTTTTCTCCAAGGGAGTAATGTCTAAAACTGTCTACGATTTGATCGATTCCTGGAAGACCTGTAGTAGTTTTCGAAGCACATCTGGAGGCATTCTGTAATCTGTGGACCTTCAGAGTGTTGATGAAACACAAAAATTGCATCGGCATTGAATACAATAAGCACCATGCGGACTTTTCTCCATGGGAGTAATGTCTTAAACTGTCTACGCTTTGATGGTTCCCTGGATGACTAGTAGTTGTTTCCGAAGCACATCTGTAGGCATTCTGTAAACTGTGGACCTTCAGAGTGTTGATGAAACACAAAAATTGCATCGGCATTGAATACAATAAGCATTATGCGGACTTTTCTCCATGGGTGTAATGTCTTAAGCTGTCTACGCTTTGATCGATACCTGGAAAGCCAGTAGTAGTTTCCGAAGCACATCTGGTGGCATTCTGTAATCTGATGTCCTTCAGAGTGTTGATGAAACACAAATATTGCATCGGTATTGAATACAATAAGCACCTTGAGGACTTTTCTCCATGGGAGTAATGTCTTAAACTGTCTACGCTTTGATCGTTCCCTGGAAGACCAGTATCAGTTTCCGAAGCACATCTGTAGGCATTCCGTAATCTGTGGACCTTCAGAGTGGTGATGAAACACTAAAATTGCATCGGCATTAAATACAATAAGTACCATGCGGGCTTTTCTCCATGGGAGTAATGTCTTAATCTTTCTAGGCTTTGAACGTTCCCTGGAAGACCAGTATCAGTTTCCGAAGCTCATCTGTAGGCATTCCTTAATCTGTGTACCTTCCGAGTGTCGATTAAACACTGAAATTGCATCGGGATAGAATATAACTGTCACCATGCGGACTTTTCTCCATGGGAGTAATGTGTCAAACTGTCTACGCCTTGATCGTTCCCTGGAAGACCAGTAGTTGTTTCCGAAGCACATCTGGAAGCATTCTGTAATCTGAGTACTTTCAGAGTTTTGATTAAACACAGAAATTGCATCGGGATAGAATATAACAGTCACCATCCGGACTTTTTTCCATGGGGGTATTGTCTTAAACTGTCTACGCTTTGATCGTTCCCTGTAAGACCAGTAGCAGTTTACGAAGCACATCAGTAGCCATTCCGTAATCTTTGGACCTTCAGAGTGTTGATGAAAGACAAAAATTGCATCGGCATTGAATACAATAAGCACCATGCGGAGTTCTCTCCATGGGAGTAATGTCTTAAACTGTCTACGCTTTGATCGTTCCCTGGAAGATCACTAGTTTTTCCGAAGCACATCTGGAGGCATTCTGTAATCTGTGGACCTTCAGAGTGTTGATGAAACACAAAAATTGCATCGGCATTGAATACAATACGTACCATTCGGACTTCCCTCCATGGGAGTATGTATTAAACTGTCTACGCTTTGGTCGTTCCCTGGAAGACCAGTAGTAGTTTATGAAGCACATCTGGAGGCCTTCTGTAATCTGTGGACCATCAGAGTGTTAATGAAACACAGAAACTGCGTCGGGATTGAATACAACAGGCACCATGCGGACTTTTCTCCATGGGAGTAATGTCTCAAACTGTCAACGCTTTGATCGATTCCTGGAAGACCAGTAGTAGTTTCCGAAGCACAACTGTAGGCATTCCGTAATCTGTGGACCTTCAGAGTGTTGATAAAGCACAAAAATTGCATGGGCATTGAATACAATAAGCACCATGCGGACTCTTCTCCATGGGAGTAATGTCTTAAACTGTCTACGCTTTTATCGATACCTGGAAAGCCAGTAGTAGTTTCCGAAGCACATCTAGAGGCATTCTGTAATCTGTGTACCTTCAGAGTGTTGATTAAACAAAGAAATTGCTTCGGGATAGAATATAACAGTCACCATACGGACTTTTCTCCATGGGAGTAATGTCTTAAACAGTCTACGCTTTTGATCGTTCCCTTTAAGACCAGTAGTTGTTTCCGAAGCACACCTGGGGGTATTCTGTAATCTGTAGACGTTCAGAGTGTTGATGAAACACAAAAATTGCATCGGCATTGAATACAATAAGTACCATTCGGACTTCCCTCCATGGGAGTATGTATTAAACTGTCTACGCTTTGGTCGTTCCCTGGAAGACCAGTAGTAGTTTATGAAGCACATCTGGAGGCCTTCTGTAATCTGTGGACCATCAGAGTGTTAATGAAACACAGAAACTGCGTCGGGATTGAATACAACAGGCACCATGCGGACTTTTCTCCATGGGAGTAATGTCTCAAACTGTCAACGCTTTGATCGATTCCTGGAAGACCAGTAGTAGTTTCCGAAGCACAACTGTAGGCATTCCGTAATCTGTGGACCTTCAGAGTGTTGATAAAGCACAAAAATTGCATCGGCATTGAATACAATAAGCACCATGCGTAATTTTCTCCATGGGAGTAATGTCTCAAACTGTCTACGGTTTGATCGATTCCTGGAAGACCAGTAGTAGTTTCTGACGCACATCTGGAGACATTTTGTAATCTGTGTACCTTCAGAGTGTTGATTAAACACAGAAATTGCTTCGCGATAGAATGTAACAGTTATCTTGCGGACTTTTCTCCATGGGAGTAGTGTCTTAAAAAGTCAATGCTTTGATAGTTCCCTGGAAGACCAGTAGCTGTTTCCGATGCAAATCTGGACTCATTCCGTAATCTGTGGACCATCAGAGTGATGATGAAACACAGAAACTGCATCGGTATTGAATATAACAGTCACCATGCGGACTTTTCTCCATGGGAGTAATGTCTCAATTTGTCTATGATTTGATCGATTCCAGAAAGACCAGTAGTAGTTTCCGAAGCACATGTGGATGCATTCTGTTATCTGTGTCCCTCAGAGTGTTGATTAAACACAGAAATTGCATCGGGATAGAATATAACAGTCACCATGCGGACGTTTCCCCATGGGAGTAATGTCTTAAACTGTCTACGCTTTAATCGTTCCATGGAAGACCAGTAGTTGTTTCCGAAACACATCTGTAGGCATTCCGTAATCTGTGGACCTTCAGAGTGTTGATGAAACACAAAACTTGCATTGGCATTAAATACAATAAATACCATGCCGACTTTTCTCCATGGGAGTAATGTCTTAATCTTTCTACGCTTTGATCGTTCCCTGGAAGACCAGTATCAGTTTCCGAAGCTCATCTGTAGGCATTCCTTAATCTGTGTACCTTCCGAGTGTCGATTAAACACTGAAATTGCATCGGGATAGAATATAACAGTCACCATGCGGACTTTTCTACATGGGAGTAAAGTGTCAAACTGTCTACGCCTTGATCGTTCCCTGGAAGACCAGTAGTTGTTTCCGAAGCACATCTGGAGGCATTCTGTAATCTGAAAACTTTCAGAGTGTTAATTAAACACTGAAATTGCATCGGGATAGAATATAACAGTCACCATGCGGACTTTTTTCTATGGGGGTATTGTCTTAAACTGTCTACGCTTTGATCGTTCCCTGGAAGATCAGAAGTTGTTTCCGAAGCACATCTGGAGGCATTCTGTAACCTGTGGACCTTCTGAGTGTTGATGAAACACAAAAACTGCAGCGGCATTGAATACAATAAGTACCATGCGGAATTTTCTCCATGGGAGTAATGTCTTAAACTGTCTACGATTTGATCGATTCCTGGAAGACCAGTGGTAGTTTCCGAAGGACATGTGTAGGAATTCCGTTATCTGTGGACTTTCAGAGTGTTGATGAAACACAAAAATTGTATCGGCATTGAATACAATAAGCACCTTGCGGACTTTTCTCCATCGGAGTAATTTCTTAAACTGTCTACGGTTTGATCGATTCCTGGAAGACCAGTAGTAGTTTCCGAAGCACATCTGGAGGCATTCTGTAATCTGTGTAACTTCAGAGTGTTGATTAAACAAGGAATTTGCATCGGGATAGAATATAACAGTCACCATGCGGACTTTTCTCCATGGGAGTAATGTCTTAAACTGTCTACGCTTTGATCGTTCCCTTTAAGACCAGTAGTTGTTTCCGAAGCACATCTGGAGGCATTCTGTAATCTGTGGACCTTTAGAGTGTTGATGAAACACAGAAACTGCATCGGTATTGAATACAATAAGCACATTGCGGACTTTTCTCCATTTGAGTAATGTCTTAAACTGTCTACGGTTTGATCGATTCGTGGAATACCAGTTGTAGTTTCCGAAGCACATCTGTAGGCATTCCGTAACATGTGGAAATTCAGAGTGTTGATGAAGCACAAAAATTGCATCGGCATTGAATACAATAAGCTCCATGCGGACTTTTCTCTTTGGGAGTAATGTCTTAAACTGTCTACGCTTTGATCGATTCCTTGAAAACCAGTATTAGTTTCCGAAGCACATCTGGAGGCATTCTGTAATCTGTGGACTTTCAGAGTGTTGATGAAACACAAACATTGAATCGTCATGGAATACAATAAGCACCATGCGGACTTTTCTCCATGGGAGTAATTTCTTAAACTGTCTACGGTTTGATCGATTCCTGGAAGACCAGTAGTAGTTTCCGAAGCACATCTGGAGGCATTCTGTAATCTGTGTAACTTCAGAGTGTTGATTAAACAAAGAATTTGCATCGGGATAGAATATAACAGTCACCATGCGGACTTTTCTCCATGGGAGTAATGTCTTAAACTGTCTACGCTTTGATCGTTCCCTTTAAGACCAGTAGTTGTTTCCGAAGCACATCTGGAGGCATTCTGTAATCTGTGGACCTTTAGAGTGTTGATGAAACACAGAAACTGCATCGGTATTGAATACAATAAGCACATTGCGGACTTTTCTCCATTTGAGTAATGTCTTAAACTGTCTACGGTTTGATCGATTCGTGGAATACCAGTAGTAGTTTCCGAAGCACATCTGTAGGCATTCCGTAATCTGTGGACCATCAGAGTGTTGATGAAACACAAAAATTGCATCGGCAATGAATACAATATGCACCACGCGGACTTTTCTCCATGGGAGTAATATCTTAAACTGTCTACGCTTTGATCGATTCCTTTAAGACCAGTAGTAGTTTCCGAAGCACATCTGTAGGCATTCCGTAACATGTGGAAATTCAGAGTGTTGATGAAGCACAAAAATTGCATCGGCATTGAATACAATAAGCTCCATGCGGACTTTTCTCTTTGGGAGTAATGTCTTAAACTGTCTACGCTTTGATCGATTCCTTGAAAACCAGTATTAGTTTCCGAAGCACATCTGGAGGCATTCTGTAATCTGTGGACTTTCAGAGTGTTGATGAAACACAAACATTGAATCGTCATTGAATACAATAAGCACCATGCGGACTTTTCTCCATGGGAGTAATGTCTTAAACTGTCTACGCTTTGATGGTTCCCTGGATGACTAGTAGTTGTTTCCGAAGCACATCTGTAGGCATTCTGTAATCTGTGGACCTTCAGAGTGTTGATGAAACACAAAAATTGCATCGGCATTGAATACAATAAGCATTATGCGGACTTTTCTCCATGGGTGTAATGTCTTAAGCTGTCTACGCTTTGATCGATACCTGGAAAGCCAGTAGTAGTTTCCGAAGCACATCTGGTGACATTCTGTAATCTGATGTCCTTCAGAGTGTTGATGAAACACAAATATTGCATCGGTATTGAATACAATAAGCACCTTGAGGACTTTTCTCCATGGGAGTAATGTCTTAAACTGTCTACGCTTTGATCGTTCCCTGGAAGACCAGTATCAGTTTCCGAAGCACATCTGTAGGCATTCCGTAATCTGTGGACCTTCAGAGTGGTGATGAAACACTAAAATTGCATCGGCATTAAATACAATAAGTACCATGCGGACTTTTCTCCATGGGAGTAATGTCTTAATCTTTCTACGGTTTGATCGATTCCTGGAAGACCAGTAGTAGTTTCTGACGCACATCTGGAGGCATTTTGTAATCTGTGTACCTTCAGAGTGTTGATTAAGCACAGAAATTGCTTCGCGATAGAATGTAACAGTCATCATGCGGACTTTTCTCCATGGGAGTAGTGTCTTAAAAAGTCTATGCTTTGAACGTTCGCTGGAAGACCAGTAGCTGTTTCCGATGCACATCTGGACTCATTCCGTAATCTGTGGACCATCAGAGTGATGATGAAACACAGAAACTGCATCGATATTGAATATAACAGTCACCATGCGGACTTTTCTCCGTGGGAGTAATGTCTCAATTTGTCTACGATTTGATCGATTCCTGGAAGACCAGTAGTAGTTTCCGAAGCACATCTGGAGGCATTCTGTTATCTGTGTCCCTCAGAGTGTTGATTAAACACAGAAATTGCATCGTGATAGAATATAACAGTCACCATGCGGACGTTTCACCATGGGAGTAATGTCTTAAACTGTCTACGCTTTAATCGTTCCATGGAAGACCAGTAGTTGTTTCCGAAGCACATCTGTAGGCATTCCGTAATCTGTGGACCTTCAGAGTGTTGATGAAGCACAAAAATTGCATCGGCATTGTATACAGTAAGCACGATGCGGACTTTTCTCCAATGGAGAAATGTCTTAAACTGTCTAAGCTTTGATCGTTCCCTGGAAGACCAGTAGTAGTTTCCAAAGCACATCTGTAGGCATTCTGTAATCTGTGGACCTTCAGAGTGTTGATGAAACACAAAAATTGCATCGGCATTGAATACAATAAGCATTATGCGGACTTTTCTCCATGGGTGTAATGTCTTAAGCTGTCTACGCTTTGATCGTTCCCTGGAAGACCAGTATCAGTTTCCGAAGCTCATCTGTAGGCATTCCTTAATCTGTGTACCTTCCGAGTGTCGATTAAACACTGAAATTGCATCGGGATAGAATATAACTGTCACCATGCGGACTTTTCTCCATGGGAGTAATGTGTCAAACTGTCTACGCCTTGATCGTTCCCTGGAAGACCAGTAGTTGTTTCCGAAGCACATCTGGAAGCATTCTGTAATCTGAGTACTTTCAGAGTTTTGATTAAACACAGAAATTGCATCGGGATAGAATATAACAGTCACCATCCGGACTTTTTTCCATGGGGGTATTGTCTTAAACTGTCTACGCTTTGATCGTTCCCTGGAAGACCAGTATCAGTTTCCGAAGCACATCTGTAGGCATTCCGTAATCTGTGGACCTTCAGAGTGGTGATGAAACACTAAAATTGCATCGGCATTAAATACAATAAGTACCATGCGGACTTTTCTCCATGGGAGTAATGTCTTAATCTTTCTACGCTTTGATCGTTCCCTGGAAGACCAGTATCAGTTTCCGAAGCTCATCTGTAGGCATTCCTTAATCTGTGTACCTTCCGAGTGTCGATTAAACACTGAAATTGCATCGGGATAGAATATAACTGTCACCATGCGGACTTTTCTCCATGGGAGTAATGTGTCAAACTGTCTACGCTTTGATCGTTCCCTGGAAGACCAGTATCAGTTTCCGAAGCACATCTGTAGGCATTCCGTAATCTGTGGACCTTCAGAGTGGTGATGAAACACTAAAATTGCATCGGCATTAAATACAATAAGTACCATGCGGACTTTTCTCCATGGGAGTAATGTCTTAATCTTTCTACGCTTTGATCGTTCCCTGGAAGACCAGTATCAGTTTCCGAAGCTCATCTGTAGGCATTCCTTAATCTGTGTACCTTCCGAGTGTCGATTAAACACTGAAATTGCATCGGGATAGAATATAACTGTCACCATGCGGACTTTTCTCCATGGGAGTAATGTGTCAAACTGTCTACGCCTTGATCGTTCCCTGGAAGACCAGTAGTTGTTTCCGAAGCACATCTGGAAGCATTCTGTAATCTGAGTACTTTCAGAGTTTTGATTAAACACAGAAATTGCATCGGGATAGAATATAACAGTCACCATCCGGACTTTTTTTCATGGGGGTATTGTCTTAAACTGTCTACGCTTTGATCGTTCCCTGTAAGACCAGTAGCAGTTTACGAAGCACATCAGTAGCCATTCCGTAATCTTTGGACCTTCAGAGTGTTGATGAAAGACAAAAATTGCATCGGCATTGAATACAATAAGCACCATGCGGAGTTCTCTCCATGGGAGTAATGTCTTAAACTGTCTACGCTTTGATCGTTCCCTGGAAGATCACTAGTTGTTTCCGAAGCACATCTGGAGGCATTCTGTAACCTGTGGACCTTCTGAGTGTTGATGAAACACAAAACTGCATCGGCATTGAATACAATAAGCACCATCCGGACTTTTCTCCATGGGAGTAATGTCTAAAACTGTCTACGGTTTGTTCGATTCCTGGAAGACCAGTAGCAGTCTCCGAAGCACATCTGCAGGCATTCCGTAATCTGTGGACCTTCAGAGTGTTGATGAAACACAAACATTGCATCGGCATTGAATACAATAAGTACCATGCGGAATTTTCTCCATGGGAGTAAAGTCTTAAACTGTCTACGCTTTGATCGATTCCTGGAAGACCTGTAGTAGTTTCCGAAGCACATCTGGAGGCATTCTGTAATCTGTGGAACTTCAGAGTGTTGATGAAACACTAAAATTGCATCGGCATTAAATACAATAAGTACCATTCGGACTTCCCTCCATGGGAGTATGTATTAAACTCTCTACGCTTTGATCGTTCCCTGGAAGACCAGTAGTAGTTTATGAAGCACATCTGGAGGCCTTCTGTAATCTGTGGACCATCAGAGTGTTAATGAAACACAGAAACTGCGTCGGGATTGAATACAACAGGCACCATGCGGACTTTTCTCCATGGGAGTAATGTCTCAAACTGTCAACGCTTTGATCGATTCCTGGAAGACCAGTAGTAGTTTCCGAAGCACATCTGTAGGCATTCCGTAATCTGTGGACCTTCAGAGTGTTGATAAAGCACAAAAATTGCATCGGCATTGAATACAATAAGCACCATGCGTAATTTTCTCCATGGGAGTAATGTCTCAAACTGTCTACGGTTTGATCGATTCCTGGAAGACCAGTAGTAGTTTCTGACGCACATCTGGAGACATTTTGTAATCTGTGTACCTTCAGAGTGTTGATTAAACACAGAAATTGCTTCGCGATAGAATGTAACAGTTATCTTGCGGACTTTTCTCCATGGGAGTAGTGTCTTAAAAAGTCAATGCTTTGATCGTTCCCTGGAAGACCAGTAGCTGTTTCCGATGCACATCTGGACTCATTCCGTAATCTGTGGACCATCAGAGTGATGATGAAACACAAAAACTGCATCGGTATTGAATATAACAGTCACCATGCGGACTTTTCTCCATGGGAGTAATGTCTCAATTTGTCTATGATTTGATTGATTCCAGGAAGACCAGTAGTAGTTTCCGAAGCACATCTGGATGCATTCTGTTATCTGTGACCCTCAGAGTGTTGATTAAACACAGAAATTGCATCGGGATAGAATATAACAGTCACCATGCGGACGTTTCTCCATGGGAGTAATGTCTTAAACTGTCTACGCTTTAATCGTTCCATGGAAGACCAGTAGTTGTTTCCGAAACACATCTGTAGGCATTCCGTAATCTGTGGACCTTCAGAGTGTTGATGAAGCACAAAAATTGCATCGGCATTGTATACAGTAAGCACGATGCGGACTTTTCTCCAATGGAGAAATGTCTTAAACTGTCTACGCTTTGATCGTTCCCTGGAAGACCAGTATCAGTTTTCGAAGCACACCTGTAGGCATTCCGTAACCTGTGGACCTTCAGAGTGGTGATGAAACACTAAAATTGCATCGGCATTAAATACAATAAGTACCATGCGGACTTTTCTCCATGGGAGTAATGTCTTAATCTTTCTACGGTTTGATCGATTCCTGGAAGACCAGTAGTAGTTTCTGACGCACATCTGGAGGCATTTTGTAATCTGTGTACCTTCAGAGTGTTGATTAAGCACAGAAATTGCTTCGCGATAGAATGTAACAGTCATCATGCGGACTTTTCTCCATGGGAGTAGTGTCTTAAAAAGTCTATGCTTTGAACGTTCGCTGGAAGACCAGTAGCTGTTTCCGATGCACATCTGGACTCATTCCGTAATCTGTGGACCATCAGAGTGATGATGAAACACAGAAACTGCATCGATATTGAATATAACAGTCACCATGCGGACTTTTCTCCATGGGAGTAATGTCTCAATTTGTCTACGATTTGATCGATTCCTGGAAGACCAGTAGTAGTTTCCGAAGCACATCTGGAGGCATTCTGTTATCTGTGTCCCTCAGAGTGTTGATTAAACACAGAAATTGCATCGTGATAGAATATAACAGTCACCATGCGGACGTTTCACCATGGGAGTAATGTCTTAAACTGTCTACGCTTTAATCGTTCCATGGAAGACCAGTAGTTGTTTCCGAAGCACATCTGTAGGCATTCCGTAATCTGTGGACCTTCAGAGTGTTGATGAAGCACAAAAATTGCATCGGCATTGACACTAGATCGCGTGTTCGGACTTTTCTCCAATGGAGAAATGTCTTAAACTGTCTAAGCTTTGATCGTTCCCCTGGAAGACCAGTAGTAGTTTCCAAAGCACATCTGTAGGCATTCCGTAATCTGTGGACCTTCAGAGTGTTGATGAAATACAAAAATTGCATCGGCATTGAATACAATAAGCACCATGCGGACTTTTCTCCATGGAAGTAATGTCTTAAACTGTCTACGCTTTGATCGATTCCTGGAAAACCAGTAGTAGTTTCTGAAGCACATCTGGAGGCATTCTGTAATCTGTCTACCTTCAGAGTGTTGATTAAACACAGAAATTGCAGCGGGATAGAATGTAACAGTCACCATGCGGAGTTTACACCATGGGAGTAATGTCTTAAACAGTCTACGCTTTGATCGTTCCCTGGAAGACCAGCAGTTGTTTCCGATGCATATCTGGACTCATTCCGTAATCTGTGGACTATCAGAGTGATAATGAAACACAGAAAGTGCAGCGAGATGAATATAACAGTCACCATGCGAACTTTTCTCCATGGGAGTAATGTCTCAAACTGTCTACGGTTTCATCGATTCCTGGAAGACCAGTAGTAGTTTCCGAAGCACATCTGTAATCATGCCGTAATCTGTGGACCTTCAGAGTGTTGATGAAACACAAAAATTGCATCGGCATTGAATACAGTAAGCACCATGCGACTTTTCTCCATGGGTGTAATGTCTTAAACTGTCTACGCTTTGATCGATACCTGGAAAGCCAGTAGTATTTTCCGAAGCACATCTGGAGGCATTCTGTATTCTGTGGCCCTTCAGATGGTTGAAGAAACACAAAAATTGCATCGGCATTGAATACAATAAGCACAATGCGGACTTTTCTCCATGGGTGTAATGTCTTAAACTGTCTACGCTTTGATCGATACCTGGAAAGCCAGTAGTAGTGTCCGAAGCACATCTGGAGGCATTCTGTTATCTGTGGTTCTTCAGAGTGTTGATGAAACACAAATATTGCATCGGCATTGAATACAATAAGCACCTTGAGGACTTTTCTCCATGGGAGTAATGGCTTAAACTGTCTACGCTTCGATCGTTCCCCGAAGACCAGTAGTAGTTTCCGAAGCACATCTGGAGGCATTCTGTAATCTGTGGACCTTCAGAGTTTTGATGAAACACAGAAACTGCATTGGGATTGAATACAACAGGCATCATGCGAACTTTTCTCCAAGGGACTAATGTCTCAAACTTTCTTACGATTTGATCGATTCCTGGAGGACCAGGGGTAGTTTCCGAAGGACATGTGTAATCATTCCGTAATCTGTGGACCTTCAGAGTGTTGATGAAACACAAAAATTGCATCGCCATTGAATACAATATGTACCATGCGGACTTTTCTCCATGGGAGTAATGTCTTAAACTATCTACGGTTTGATCGATTCCTGGAAGACCAGTAGTAGTTTCCGAAGCACATCTGGAGGCATTCTGTAATCTGTGGACCTTCAGGGTTTTGATGAAACACAACAATTGCACCGGCATTGAAAGAAATATGTACCATGCGGAATTGTCTCCAAGGTAGTAATGTCTCAATCTGTCTACGCCTTGGTCGTTCTATGGAAGACCAGTAGTAGTTTCTGAAACACATCTGGGGGACTTCTGTAATCTGTGGACCTTCAGAGTGTTGACGAAACACAAAAATTGCATCGGCATTGAATACAATAAGTACCATGCGGACTTTTCTCCATGGCAGTAATGTCTTAAACTGTCTATGTTTTGATCGTTCCCTGGAAGACCAGTATCAGTTTCCGAAGCACATCTGTAGGCTTTCCGTAATCTGTGGACCTTCAGAGTGGTGATGAAACACAAAAATTGCATCGGCATTAAATACAATAAGTACCTTGCGGACTTTTCTCCATGGGAGTAATGTCTTAATCTTACTACGCTTTGATCGTTCCCTGGAAGACCAGTATCAGTTTCCGAAGCTCATCTGTAGGCATTCCTTAATCTGTGTACCTTCCGAGTGTCGATTAAACACTGAAATTGCAGCGGGATAGAATATAACTGTCACCATGCGGACTTTTCTACATGGGAGTAATGTGTCAAACTGTCTACGCCTTGATCGTTCCCTGGAAGACCAGTAGTTGTTTCCGAAGCACATCTGGAGGCATTCTGTAATCTGAGTACTTTCAGAGTGTTGATTAAACACAGAAATTGCATCGGGATAGAATATAACAGTCACCATGCGGACTTTTTTCCATGGGGATATTGTCTTAAACTGTCTACGCTTTGATCGTTCCCTGGAAGATCAATAGTTGTTTCCGAAGCACATCTGGAGGCATTCTGTAACCTGTGGACCTTCTGAGTGTTGATGAAACACAAAAACTGCATCGGCATTGAATACAATAAGTATCATGCGGAATTTTCTCCATGGGAGTAATGTCTTAAACTGTCTACAATATGATCGATTCCTGGAAGACCTGTAGTAGTTTCCGAAGCACATCTGGAGGTATTCTGTAATCTGTGGACCTTCAGAGTGTTGATGAAACACAGAAACTGCATTGGGATTGAATACAACAGGCATCATGCGAACTTTTCTCCAAGGGACTAATGTCTCAAACTTTCTTACGATTTGATCGATTCCTGGAGGACCAGTGTTAGTTTCTGAAGGACATCTGTAATCATTCCGTAATCGGTGGACCTTCAGAGTGTTGATGAAACACAAAAATTGCATCGGCATTAAATACAATATGTACCATGCGGACTTTTCTCCATGGGAGTAATGTCTTAAACTATCTACGGTTTGATCGATTCGTGGAAGACCAGTAGTAGTTTCCGAAGCACATCTGGAGGCATTCTGTAATCTGTGGACCTTCAGAGTGTTGATGAAAAACAAAAATTGCACCGGCATTGAAAGCAATATGTACCATGCGGAATTTTCTCCAAGGTAGTAATGTCTCAATCTGTCTACGCCTTGGTCGTTCTATGGAAGACCAGTAGTAGTTTCTGAAGCACATCTGGGGGACTTCTGTAATCTGTGGACCTTCAGAGTGTTGATGAAACACAAAAATTGCATCGGCATTGCATTCAATAAGTACCATGCGGACTTTTCTCCATGGGAGTAATGTCTTAAACTGTCTATGCTTTGATCGTTCCCTGGAAGACCAGTATCAGTTTCCGAAGCACATCTGTAGGCATTCCATAATCT
The DNA here is from genome assembly GCF_023897955.1 of Schistocerca gregaria. Classification (NCBI taxonomy): domain Eukaryota; kingdom Metazoa; phylum Arthropoda; class Insecta; order Orthoptera; family Acrididae; genus Schistocerca; species Schistocerca gregaria. The sequence continues at coordinate 26,158,535 of NC_064929.1, read as the reverse complement.
GTGGACCTTCAGAGTGGTGATGAAACACAAAAATTGCATCGGCATTAAATACAATATGTACCATGCGGATTTTTCTCCATGGGAGTAATGTCTTAATCTTTCTACGCTTTGATCGTTCCCTGGAAGACCAGTATCAGTTTCCGAAGCTCATCTGTAGGCATTCCTTAATCTGTGTACCATCCGAGTGTCGATTAAACACTGAAATTGCATCGGGATAGAATATAACTGTCACCATGCGGACTTTTCTACATGGGAGTAATGTGTCAAACTGTCTACGCCTTGATCGTTCCCTGGAAGACCAGTAGTTGTTTCCGAAGCACATCTGGAGGCATTCTGTAATCTGAGTACTTTCAGAGTGTTGATTAAATACAGAAACTGCATCGGGATAGAATATAACAGTCACCATGCGGACTTTTTTCCATGGGGGTATTGTTTTAAACTGTCTACGCTTTGATCGTTCCCTGGAAGATCAGTAGTTGTTTCCGAAGCACATCTGGAGGCATTCTGTAACCTGTGGACCTTCTGAGTGTTGATGAAACACAAAACTGCATCGACATTGAATACAATAAGTACCATGCAGAATTTTCTCCATGGGAGTAATGTCTTAAACTGTCTACGATTTGATCGATTCCTGGAAGACCTGTAGTACTTCCCGAAGCACATCTGGAAGCATTCTGTAATCTGTGGACCTTCAGAGTGTTGATGAAACACAAAAATTGCATCGGCATTGAATACAATAAGTACCATGCGGTATTTTCCCCATGGGAGTAGTGTCTTAAACTGTCTACGATTTGATCGATTCTTGGAAGACCAGTAGTTGTTTCCGAAGCACATCTGTAGGCATTCTGTAATCTGTGGACCTTCAGAGTGTTGATGAAACACAAAAATTGCATCGGCATTGAATACAATAAGCACCCTGCGGACTTTTCTCCATGGGTGTAATGTCTTAAACTGTCTACGCTTTGATCGATAACTGGAAAGCCAGTAGTAGTTTCCGAAGCACATCTGGAGGCATTCTGTAATCTGTGGACCTTCAGAGTGTTGATGAAACACAATAATTGCATCGGCATTGAATACAATAAGTACCATGCAGAATTTTCTCCATGGGAGTAATGTCTTAAACTGTCTACGTTTTGATCGATTCTTGGAAGACCTGTAGTAGTTTCCGAAGCACATCTGGAGGCATTCTGTAATCTGTGGACCTTCAGAGTGTTGATGAAACACAAACATTGCATCGGCATTGAATTCAATAAGTACCATGCGGTATTTTCCCCATGGGAGTAGTTTCTTAAACTGTGTACGATTTGATCGATTCCTGGAAGACCTGTAGTAGTTTCCGAAGCACATCTGGAGGCATTCTGTAATCTGTGTACCTTCAGAGTGTTGATTAAACAAAGAAATTGCATCGTCATTGAATACAATAAGCACCATGCGGACTTTTCTCCATGGGAGTAATGTCTTAAACTGTCTACGCTTTGATGGTTCCCTGGATGACCAGTAGTTGTTTCCGAAGCACATCTGTAGGCATTCTGTAATCTGTGGACCTTCAGAGTGTTGATGAAACAAAAAAATTGCATCAAAATTGAATACAATAAGCACCCTGCGGACTTTTCTCCATGGGTGTAATGTCTTAAACTGTCTACGCTTTGATCGATAACCGGAAAGCCAGTAGTAGTTTCCGAAGCACATCTGGAGGCATTCTGTAATCTGGGGACCTTCAGAGTGTTGATGAAACACAAAAATTGCATCGGCATTGAATACAATAAGCACCATGCGGACTTTTCTCCATGAGTGTAATGTCTTAATCTGTCTACGCTTTGATCGATACCTGGAAAGCCAGTAGTAGTTTCCGAAGCACATCTGGAGGCATTCTGTAATCTGTGGATCTTCAGAGTGTTGATGAAACACAAATATTGCATCGGCATTGAATACAATAAGCACCTTGAGGACTTTTCGCCAAGGGAGTAATGGCTTAAACTGTCTACGCTTCGATCGTTCCCTCGAAGACCAGTATTTGTTTCCGAAGCACAGATGGAGGCATTCTGTAATCTGTGGACCATCAGAGTGTTGATGAAACACAGAAACTGCATCGGGATTGAATACAACAGGCACCATTCAGACTTTTATCCATGGGAGTAATGTCATAAATTGTGTACGCTTTGATCGTTCCCTGAAAGACCGTTAGCAGTTTCCGAAGGACATCTGTATGCATTCCGTAATCTGTGGACCTTCTGAGTGTTGATGAAACACAAAAATTGCATCGACATTGAATACAATAAGCACCATGCGTACTTTTCTCCTTGGGAGTAATGTCTTAAACTGTCTACGCTTTGATCGATTCCTTTAAGACCAGTAGTAGTTTCCGAAGCACATCTGGAGGCATTCTGTAATCTGTGTTCCTTCAGAGTGTTGATTAAACAAAGAAATTGCTTCGGGTTAGAATTCAACAGTCACCATGCGGACGTTTCTCCATGGGAGTAATGTCTTAAACTGTCTACGCTTTAATCGTTCCATGGAAGACCAGTAGTTGTTTCCGAAACACATCTGTAGGCATTCCGTAATCTGTGGACCTTCAGAGTGTTGATGAAGCACAAAAATTGCATCGGCATTGTATACAGTAAGCACGATGCGGACTTTTCTCCAATGGAGAAATGTCTTAAACTGTCTACGCTTTGATCGTTCCCTGGAAGACCAGTATCAGTTTCCGAAGCACACCTGTAGGCATTCCGTAACCTGTGGACCTTCAGAGTGGTGATGAAACACTAAAATTGCATCGGCATTAAATACAATAAGTACCATGCGGACTTTTCTCCATGGGAGTAATGTCTTAATCTTTCTACGGTTTGATCGATTCCTGGAAGACCAGTAGTAGTTTCTGACGCACATCTGGAGGCATTTTGTAATCTGTGTACCTTCAGAGTGTTGATTAAGCACAGAAATTGCTTCGCGATAGAATGTAACAGTCATCATGCGGACTTTTCTCCATGGGAGTAGTGTCTTAAAAAGTCTATGCTTTGAACGTTCGCTGGAAGACCAGTAGCTGTTTCCGATGCACATCTGGACTCATTCCGTAATCTGTGGACCATCAGAGTGATGATGAAACACAGAAACTGCATCGATATTGAATATAACAGTCACCATGCGGACTTTTCTCCGTGGGAGTAATGTCTCAATTTGTCTACGATTTGATCGATTCCTGGAAGACCAGTAGTAGTTTCCGAAGCACATCTGGAGGCATTCTGTTATCTGTGTCCCTCAGAGTGTTGATTAAACACAGAAATTGCATCGTGATAGAATATAACAGTCACCATGCGGACGTTTCACCATGGGAGTAATGTCTTAAACTGTCTACGCTTTAATCGTTCCATGGAAGACCAGTAGTTGTTTCCGAAGCACATCTGTAGGCATTCCGTAATCTGTGGACCTTCAGAGTGTTGATGAAGCACAAAAATTGCATCGGCATTGTATACAGTAAGCACGATGCGGACTTTTCTCCAATGGAGAAATGTCTTAAACTGTCTAAGCTTTGATCGTTCCCTGGAAGACCAGTAGTAGTTTCCAAAGCACATCTGTAGGCATTCTGTAATCTGTGGACCTTCAGAGTGTTGATGAAACACAAAAATTGCATCGGCATTGAATACAATAAGCATTATGCGGACTTTTCTCCATGGGTGTAATGTCTTAAGCTGTCTACGCTTTGATCGTTCCCTGGAAGACCAGTATCAGTTTCCGAAGCTCATCTGTAGGCATTCCTTAATCTGTGTACCTTCCGAGTGTCGATTAAACACTGAAATTGCATCGGGATAGAATATAACTGTCACCATGCGGACTTTTCTCCATGGGAGTAATGTGTCAAACTGTCTACGCCTTGATCGTTCCCTGGAAGACCAGTAGTTGTTTCCGAAGCACATCTGGAAGCATTCTGTAATCTGAGTACTTTCAGAGTTTTGATTAAACACAGAAATTGCATCGGGATAGAATATAACAGTCACCATCCGGACTTTTTTCCATGGGGGTATTGTCTTAAACTGTCTACGCTTTGATCGTTCCCTGGAAGACCAGTATCAGTTTCCGAAGCACATCTGTAGGCATTCCGTAATCTGTGGACCTTCAGAGTGGTGATGAAACACTAAAATTGCATCGGCATTAAATACAATAAGTACCATGCGGACTTTTCTCCATGGGAGTAATGTCTTAATCTTTCTACGCTTTGATCGTTCCCTGGAAGACCAGTATCAGTTTCCGAAGCTCATCTGTAGGCATTCCTTAATCTGTGTACCTTCCGAGTGTCGATTAAACACTGAAATTGCATCGGGATAGAATATAACTGTCACCATGCGGACTTTTCTCCATGGGAGTAATGTGTCAAACTGTCTACGCTTTGATCGTTCCCTGGAAGACCAGTATCAGTTTCCGAAGCACATCTGTAGGCATTCCGTAATCTGTGGACCTTCAGAGTGGTGATGAAACACTAAAATTGCATCGGCATTAAATACAATAAGTACCATGCGGACTTTTCTCCATGGGAGTAATGTCTTAATCTTTCTACGCTTTGATCGTTCCCTGGAAGACCAGAATCAGTTTCCGAAGCTCATCTGTAGGCATTCCTTAATCTGTGTACCTTCCGAGTGTCGATTAAACACTGAAATTGCATCGGGATAGAATATAACTGTCACCATGCGGACTTTTCTCCATGGGAGTAATGTGTCAAACTGTCTACGCCTTGATCGTTCCCTGGAAGACCAGTAGTTGTTTCCGAAGCACATCTGGAAGCATTCTGTAATCTGAGTACTTTCAGAGTTTTGATTAAACACAGAAATTGCATCGGGATAGAATATAACAGTCACCATCCGGACTTTTTTCCATGGGGGTATTGTCTTAAACTGTCTACGCTTTGATCGTTCCCTGTAAGACCAGTAGCAGTTTACGAAGCACATCAGTAGCCATTCCGTAATCTTTGGACCTTCAGAGTGTTGATGAAAGACAAAAATTGCATCGGCATTGAATACAATAAGCACCATGCGGAGTTCTCTCCATGGGAGTAATGTCTTAAACTGTCTACGCTTTGATCGTTCCCTGGAAGATCACTAGTTGTTTCCGAAGCACATCTGGAGGCATTCTGTAACCTGTGGACCTTCTGAGTGTTGATGAAACACAAAACTGCATCGGCATTGAATACAATAAGCACCATCCGGACTTTTCTCCATGGGAGTAATGTCTAAAACTGTCTACGGTTTGTTCGATTCCTGGAAGACCAGTAGCAGTCTCCGAAGCACATCTGCAGGCATTCCGTAATCTGTGGACCTTCAGAGTGTTGATGAAACACAAACATTGCATCGGCATTGAATACAATAAGTACCATGCGGAATTTTCTCCATGGGAGTAAAGTCTTAAACTGTCTACGCTTTGATCGATTCCTGGAAGACCTGTAGTAGTTTCCGAAGCACATCTGGAGGCATTCTGTAATCTGTGGAACTTCAGAGTGTTGATGAAACACTAAAATTGCATCGGCATTAAATACAATAAGTACCATTCGGACTTCCCTCCATGGGAGTATGTATTAAACTCTCTACGCTTTGATCGTTCCCTGGAAGACCAGTAGTAGTTTATGAAGCACATCTGGAGGCCTTCTGTAATCTGTGGACCATCAGAGTGTTAATGAAACACAGAAACTGCGTCGGGATTGAATACAACAGGCACCATGCGGACTTTTCTCCATGGGAGTAATGTCTCAAACTGTCAACGCTTTGATCGATTCCTGGAAGACCAGTAGTAGTTTCCGAAGCACATCTGTAGGCATTCCGTAATCTGTGGACCTTCAGAGTGTTGATAAAGCACAAAAATTGCATCGGCATTGAATACAATAAGCACCATGCGTAATTTTCTCCATGGGAGTAATGTCTCAAACTGTCTACGGTTTGATCGATTCCTGGAAGACCAGTAGTAGTTTCTGACGCACATCTGGAGACATTTTGTAATCTGTGTACCTTCAGAGTGTTGATTAAACACAGAAATTGCTTCGCGATAGAATGTAACAGTTATCTTGCGGACTTTTCTCCATGGGAGTAGTGTCTTAAAAAGTCAATGCTTTGATCGTTCCCTGGAAGACCAGTAGCTGTTTCCGATGCACATCTGGACTCATTCCGTAATCTGTGGACCATCAGAGTGATGATGAAACACAAAAACTGCATCGGTATTGAATATAACAGTCACCATGCGGACTTTTCTCCATGGGAGTAATGTCTCAATTTGTCTATGATTTGATTGATTCCAGGAAGACCAGTAGTAGTTTCCGAAGCACATCTGGATGCATTCTGTTATCTGTGACCCTCAGAGTGTTGATTAAACACAGAAATTGCATCGGGATAGAATATAACAGTCACCATGCGGACGTTTCTCCATGGGAGTAATGTCTTAAACTGTCTACGCTTTAATCGTTCCATGGAAGACCAGTAGTTGTTTCCGAAACACATCTGTAGGCATTCCGTAATCTGTGGACCTTCAGAGTGTTGATGAAGCACAAAAATTGCATCGGCATTGTATACAGTAAGCACGATGCGGACTTTTCTCCAATGGAGAAATGTCTTAAACTGTCTACGCTTTGATCGTTCCCTGGAAGACCAGTATCAGTTTTCGAAGCACACCTGTAGGCATTCCGTAACCTGTGGACCTTCAGAGTGGTGATGAAACACTAAAATTGCATCGGCATTAAATACAATAAGTACCATGCGGACTTTTCTCCATGGGAGTAATGTCTTAATCTTTCTACGGTTTGATCGATTCCTGGAAGACCAGTAGTAGTTTCTGACGCACATCTGGAGGCATTTTGTAATCTGTGTACCTTCAGAGTGTTGATTAAGCACAGAAATTGCTTCGCGATAGAATGTAACAGTCATCATGCGGACTTTTCTCCATGGGAGTAGTGTCTTAAAAAGTCTATGCTTTGAACGTTCGCTGGAAGACCAGTAGCTGTTTCCGATGCACATCTGGACTCATTCCGTAATCTGTGGACCATCAGAGTGATGATGAAACACAGAAACTGCATCGATATTGAATATAACAGTCACCATGCGGACTTTTCTCCATGGGAGTAATGTCTCAATTTGTCTACGATTTGATCGATTCCTGGAAGACCAGTAGTAGTTTCCGAAGCACATCTGGAGGCATTCTGTTATCTGTGTCCCTCAGAGTGTTGATTAAACACAGAAATTGCATCGTGATAGAATATAACAGTCACCATGCGGACGTTTCACCATGGGAGTAATGTCTTAAACTGTCTACGCTTTAATCGTTCCATGGAAGACCAGTAGTTGTTTCCGAAGCACATCTGTAGGCATTCCGTAATCTGTGGACCTTCAGAGTGTTGATGAAGCACAAAAATTGCATCGGCATTGTATACAGTAAGCACGATGCGGACTTTTCTCCAATGGAGAAATGTCTTAAACTGTCTAAGCTTTGATCGTTCCCTGGAAGACCAGTAGTAGTTTCCAAAGCACATCTGTAGGCATTCCGTAATCTGTGGACCTTCAGAGTGTTGATGAAATACAAAAATTGCATCGGCATTGAATACAATAAGCACCATGCGGACTTTTCTCCATGGAAGTAATGTCTTAAACTGTCTACGCTTTGATCGATTCCTGGAAAACCAGTAGTAGTTTCTGAAGCACATCTGGAGGCATTCTGTAATCTGTCTACCTTCAGAGTGTTGATTAAACACAGAAATTGCAGCGGGATAGAATGTAACAGTCACCATGCGGAGTTTACACCATGGGAGTAATGTCTTAAACAGTCTACGCTTTGATCGTTCCCTGGAAGACCAGCAGTTGTTTCCGATGCATATCTGGACTCATTCCGTAATCTGTGGACTATCAGAGTGATAATGAAACACAGAAAGTGCAGCGAGATGAATATAACAGTCACCATGCGAACTTTTCTCCATGGGAGTAATGTCTCAAACTGTCTACGGTTTCATCGATTCCTGGAAGACCAGTAGTAGTTTCCGAAGCACATCTGTAATCATGCCGTAATCTGTGGACCTTCAGAGTGTTGATGAAACACAAAAATTGCATCGGCATTGAATACAGTAAGCACCATGCGACTTTTCTCCATGGGTGTAATGTCTTAAACTGTCTACGCTTTGATCGATACCTGGAAAGCCAGTAGTATTTTCCGAAGCACATCTGGAGGCATTCTGTATTCTGTGGCCCTTCAGATGGTTGAAGAAACACAAAAATTGCATCGGCATTGAATACAATAAGCACAATGCGGACTTTTCTCCATGGGTGTAATGTCTTAAACTGTCTACGCTTTGATCGATACCTGGAAAGCCAGTAGTAGTGTCCGAAGCACATCTGGAGGCATTCTGTTATCTGTGGTTCTTCAGAGTGTTGATGAAACACAAATATTGCATCGGCATTGAATACAATAAGCACCTTGAGGACTTTTCTCCATGGGAGTAATGGCTTAAACTGTCTACGCTTCGATCGTTCCCCGAAGACCAGTAGTAGTTTCCGAAGCACATCTGGAGGCATTCTGTAATCTGTGGACCTTCAGAGTTTTGATGAAACACAGAAACTGCATTGGGATTGAATACAACAGGCATCATGCGAACTTTTCTCCAAGGGACTAATGTCTCAAACTTTCTTACGATTTGATCGATTCCTGGAGGACCAGGGGTAGTTTCCGAAGGACATGTGTAATCATTCCGTAATCTGTGGACCTTCAGAGTGTTGATGAAACACAAAAATTGCATCGCCATTGAATACAATATGTACCATGCGGACTTTTCTCCATGGGAGTAATGTCTTAAACTATCTACGGTTTGATCGATTCCTGGAAGACCAGTAGTAGTTTCCGAAGCACATCTGGAGGCATTCTGTAATCTGTGGACCTTCAGGGTTTTGATGAAACACAACAATTGCACCGGCATTGAAAGAAATATGTACCATGCGGAATTGTCTCCAAGGTAGTAATGTCTCAATCTGTCTACGCCTTGGTCGTTCTATGGAAGACCAGTAGTAGTTTCTGAAACACATCTGGGGGACTTCTGTAATCTGTGGACCTTCAGAGTGTTGACGAAACACAAAAATTGCATCGGCATTGAATACAATAAGTACCATGCGGACTTTTCTCCATGGCAGTAATGTCTTAAACTGTCTATGTTTTGATCGTTCCCTGGAAGACCAGTATCAGTTTCCGAAGCACATCTGTAGGCTTTCCGTAATCTGTGGACCTTCAGAGTGGTGATGAAACACAAAAATTGCATCGGCATTAAATACAATAAGTACCTTGCGGACTTTTCTCCATGGGAGTAATGTCTTAATCTTACTACGCTTTGATCGTTCCCTGGAAGACCAGTATCAGTTTCCGAAGCTCATCTGTAGGCATTCCTTAATCTGTGTACCTTCCGAGTGTCGATTAAACACTGAAATTGCAGCGGGATAGAATATAACTGTCACCATGCGGACTTTTCTACATGGGAGTAATGTGTCAAACTGTCTACGCCTTGATCGTTCCCTGGAAGACCAGTAGTTGTTTCCGAAGCACATCTGGAGGCATTCTGTAATCTGAGTACTTTCAGAGTGTTGATTAAACACAGAAATTGCATCGGGATAGAATATAACAGTCACCATGCGGACTTTTTTCCATGGGGATATTGTCTTAAACTGTCTACGCTTTGATCGTTCCCTGGAAGATCAATAGTTGTTTCCGAAGCACATCTGGAGGCATTCTGTAACCTGTGGACCTTCTGAGTGTTGATGAAACACAAAAACTGCATCGGCATTGAATACAATAAGTATCATGCGGAATTTTCTCCATGGGAGTAATGTCTTAAACTGTCTACAATATGATCGATTCCTGGAAGACCTGTAGTAGTTTCCGAAGCACATCTGGAGGTATTCTGTAATCTGTGGACCTTCAGAGTGTTGATGAAACACAGAAACTGCATTGGGATTGAATACAACAGGCATCATGCGAACTTTTCTCCAAGGGACTAATGTCTCAAACTTTCTTACGATTTGATCGATTCCTGGAGGACCAGTGTTAGTTTCTGAAGGACATCTGTAATCATTCCGTAATCGGTGGACCTTCAGAGTGTTGATGAAACACAAAAATTGCATCGGCATTAAATACAATATGTACCATGCGGACTTTTCTCCATGGGAGTAATGTCTTAAACTATCTACGGTTTGATCGATTCGTGGAAGACCAGTAGTAGTTTCCGAAGCACATCTGGAGGCATTCTGTAATCTGTGGACCTTCAGAGTGTTGATGAAAAACAAAAATTGCACCGGCATTGAAAGCAATATGTACCATGCGGAATTTTCTCCAAGGTAGTAATGTCTCAATCTGTCTACGCCTTGGTCGTTCTATGGAAGACCAGTAGTAGTTTCTGAAGCACATCTGGGGGACTTCTGTAATCTGTGGACCTTCAGAGTGTTGATGAAACACAAAAATTGCATCGGCATTGCATTCAATAAGTACCATGCGGACTTTTCTCCATGGGAGTAATGTCTTAAACTGTCTATGCTTTGATCGTTCCCTGGAAGACCAGTATCAGTTTCCGAAGCACATCTGTAGGCATTCCATAATCTGTGGACCTTCAGAGTGGTGATGAAACACAAAAATTGCATCGGCATTAAATACAATATGTACCATGCGGATTTTTCTCCATGGGAGTAATGTCTTAATCTTTCTACGCTTTGATCGTTCCCTGGAAGACCAGTATCAGTTTCCGAAGCTCATCTGTAGGCATTCCTTAATCTGTGTACCATCCGAGTGTCGATTAAACACTGAAATTGCATCGGGATAGAATATAACTGTCACCATGCGGACTTTTCTACATGGGAGTAATGTGTCAAACTGTCTACGCCTTGATCGTTCCCTGGAAGACCAGTAGTTGTTTCCGAAGCACATCTGGAGGCATTCTGTAATCTGAGTACTTTCAGAGTGTTGATTAAATACAGAAACTGCATCGGGATAGAATATAACAGTCACCATGCGGACTTTTTTCCATGGGGGTATTGTTTTAAACTGTCTACGCTTTGATCGTTCCCTGGAAGATCAGTAGTTGTTTCCGAAGCACATCTGGAGGCATTCTGTAACCTGTGGACCTTCTGAGTGTTGATGAAACACAAAACTGCATCGACATTGAATACAATAAGTACCATGCAGAATTTTCTCCATGGGAGTAATGTCTTAAACTGTCTACGATTTGATCGATTCCTGGAAGACCTGTAGTACTTCCCGAAGCACATCTGGAAGCATTCTGTAATCTGTGGACCTTCAGAGTGTTGATGAAACACAAAAATTGCATCGGCATTGAATACAATAAGTACCATGCGGTATTTTCCCCATGGGAGTAGTGTCTTAAACTGTCTACGATTTGATCGATTCTTGGAAGACCAGTAGTTGTTTCCGAAGCACATCTGTAGGCATTCTGTAATCTGTGGACCTTCAGAGTGTTGATGAAACACAAAAATTGCATCGGCATTGAATACAATAAGCACCCTGCGGACTTTTCTCCATGGGTGTAATGTCTTAAACTGTCTACGCTTTGATCGATAACTGGAAAGCCAGTAGTAGTTTCCGAAGCACATCTGGAGGCATTCTGTAATCTGTGGACCTTCAGAGTGTTGATGAAACACAATAATTGCATCGGCATTGAATACAATAAGTACCATGCAGAATTTTCTCCATGGGAGTAATGTCTTAAACTGTCTACGTTTTGATCGATTCTTGGAAGACCTGTAGTAGTTTCCGAAGCACATCTGGAGGCATTCTGTAATCTGTGGACCTTCAGAGTGTTGATGAAACACAAACATTGCATCGGCATTGAATTCAATAAGTACCATGCGGTATTTTCCCCATGGGAGTAGTTTCTTAAACTGTGTACGATTTGATCGATTCCTGGAAGACCTGTAGTAGTTTCCGAAGCACATCTGGAGGCATTCTGTAATCTGTGTACCTTCAGAGTGTTGATTAAACAAAGAAATTGCATCGTCATTGAATACAATAAGCACCATGCGGACTTTTCTCCATGGGAGTAATGTCTTAAACTGTCTACGCTTTGATGGTTCCCTGGATGACCAGTAGTTGTTTCCGAAGCACATCTGTAGGCATTCTGTAATCTGTGGACCTTCAGAGTGTTGATGAAACAAAAAAATTGCATCAAAATTGAATACAATAAGCACCCTGCGGACTTTTCTCCATGGGTGTAATGTCTTAAACTGTCTACGCTTTGATCGATAACCGGAAAGCCAGTAGTAGTTTCCGAAGCACATCTGGAGGCATTCTGTAATCTGTGGACCTTCAGAGTGTTGATGAAACACAAAAATTGCATCGGCATTGAATACAATAAGCACCATGCGGACTTTTCTCCATGAGTGTAATGTCTTAATCTGTCTACGCTTTGATCGATACCTGGAAAGCCAGTAGTAGTTTCCGAAGCACATCTGGAGGCATTCTGTAATCTGTGGATCTTCAGAGTGTTGATGAAACACAAATATTGCATCGGCATTGAATACAATAAGCACCTTGAGGACTTTTCGCCAAGGGAGTAATGGCTTAAACTGTCTACGCTTCGATCGTTCCCTCGAAGACCAGTATTTGTTTCCGAAGCACAGATGGAGGCATTCTGTAATCTGTGGACCATCAGAGTGTTGATGAAACACAGAAACTGCATCGGGATTGAATACAACAGGCACCATTCAGACTTTTATCCATGGGAGTAATGTCATAAATTGTGTACGCTTTGATCGTTCCCTGAAAGACCGTTAGCAGTTTCCGAAGGACATCTGTATGCATTCCGTAATCTGTGGACCTTCTGAGTGTTGATGAAACACAAAAATTGCATCGACATTGAATACAATAAGCACCATGCGTACTTTTCTCCTTGGGAGTAATGTCTTAAACTGTCTACGCTTTGATCGATTCCTTTAAGACCAGTAGTAGTTTCCGAAGCACATCTGGAGGCATTCTGTAATCTGTGTTCCTTCAGAGTGTTGATTAAACAAAGAAATTGCTTCGGGTTAGAATTCAACAGTCACCATGCGGACTTTTCTCCATGGGAGTAATGTCTTAAACAGTCTACGCTTTTGATCGTTCCCTTTAAGACCAGTAGTTGTTTCCGAAGCACACCTGGAGGCATTCTGTAATCTGTGGACCTTCAGAGTGTTGATGAAACACAATAATTGCATCGGCATTGAATACAATAAGTACCATGCAGAATTTTCTCCATGGGAGTAATGTCTTAAACTGTCTACGATTTCATCGATTCTTGGAAGACCTGTAGTAGTTTCCGAAGCACATCAGGACTCATTCCGTAATCTGTGGACCATCAGAGTGATGATGAAACACAGAAACTGCATCGGTATTGAATATAACAGTCACCATGCGGACTTTTCTCCATGGGAGTAATGTCTTAATTTGTCTACGATTTGATCGATTCCTGGAAGACCAGTAGTAGTTTCCGAAGCACATCTGGAGGCATTCTGTTATCTGTGTCCCTCAGAGTGTTGATTAAACACAGAAATTGCATCGTGATAGAATATAACAGTCACCATGCGGACGTTTCACCATGGGAGTAATGTCTTAAACTGTCTACGCTTTAATCGTTCCATGGAAGACCAGTAGTTGTTTCCGAAGCACATCTGTAGGCATTCCGTAATCTGTGGACCTTCAGAGTGTTGATGAAGCACAAAAATTGCATCGGCATTGTATACAGTAAGCACGATGCGGACTTTTCTCCAATGGAGAAATGTCTTAAACTGTCTAAGCTTTGATCGTTCCCTGGAAGACCAGTAGTAGTTTCCAAAGCACATCTGTAGGCATTCCGTAATCTGTCGACCTTCAGAGTGTTGATGAAATACAAAAATTGCATCGGCATTGAATACAATAAGCACCATGCGGACTTTTCTCCATGGGAGTAATGTCTTAAACTGTCTACGCTTTGATCGATTCCTGGAAAACCAGTAGTAGTTTCTGAAGCACATCTGGAGGCATTCTGTAATCTGTCTACCTTCAGAGTGTTGATTAAACACAGAAATTGCATCGGGATAGAATGTAACAGTCACTATGCGGAGTTTACACCATGGGAGTAATGTCTTAAACAGTCTACGCTTTGATCGTTCCCTGGAAGACCAGTAGTTGTTTCCGATGCATATCTGGACTCATTCCGTAATCTGTGGACTATCAGAGTGATAATGAAACCTAGAAACTGCAGCGAGATGAATATAACAGTCACCATGCGAACTTTTCTCCATGGGAGTAATGTCTCAAACTGTCTACTGTTTCATCGATTCCTGGAAGACCAGTAGTAGTTTCCGAAGCACATCTGTAATCATTCCGTAATCTGTGGACCTTCAGAGTGTTGATGAAACACAAAAATTGCATCGGCATTGAATACAGTAAGCACCATGCAACTTTTCTCCATGGGTGTAATGTCTTAAACTGTCTACGCTTTGATCGATACCTGGAAAGCCAGTAGTATTTTCCGAAGCACATCTGGAGGCATTCTGTAATCTGTGGACATTCAGAGGGTTGATGAAACACAAAAATTGCATCGGCATTGAATACAATAAGCACAATGCGGACTTTTCTCCATGGGTGTAATGTCTTAAACTGTCTACGCTTTGATCGATACCTGGAAAGCCAGTAGTAGTGTCCGAAGCACATCTGGAGGCATTCTGTTATCTGTGGTTCTTCAGAGTGTTGATGAAACACAAATATTGCATCGGCATTGAATACAATAAGCACCTTGAGGACTTTTCTCCATGGGAGTAATGGCTTAAACTGTCTACGCTTCGATCGTTCCCCGAAGACCAGTAGTAGTTTCCGAAGCACATCTGAGGGCATTCTGTAATCTGTGGACCTTCAGAGTTTTGATGAAACACAGAAACTGCATTGGGATTAATACAACAGGCATCATGCGAACTTCTCTCCAAGGGACTAATGTCTCAAACTTTCTTACGATTTGATCGATTCCTGGAGGACCAGGGGTAGTTTCCGAAGGACATGTGTAATCATTCCGTAATCTGTGGACCTTCAGAGTGTTGATGAAACACAAAAATTGCATCGCCATTGAATACAATAAGTACCATGCGGACTTTTCTCCATGGCAGTAATGTCTTAAACTGTCTATGTTTTGATCGTTCCCTGGAAGACCAGTATCACTTTCCGAAGCACATCTGTAGGCTTTCCGTAATCTGTGGACCTTCAGAGTGGTGATGAAACACAAAAATTGCACCGGCTTTGAAAGCAATATGTACCATGCGGAATTGTCTCCAAGATAGTAATGTCTCAATCTGTCTACGCCTTGGTCGTTCTATGGAAGACCAGTAGTAGTTTCTGAAACACATCTGGGGGACTTCTGTAATCTGTGGACCTTCAGAGTGTTGATGAAACACAAAAATTGCATCGGCATTGAATACAATAAGTACCCTGCGGACTTTTCTCCATGGCAGTAATGTCTTAAACTGTCTATGTTTTGATCGTTCCCTGGAAGACCAGTATCAGTTTCCGAAGCACATCTGTAGGCTTTCCGTAATCTGTGGAACTTCAGAGTGGTGATGAAACACAAAAATTGCATCGGAATTAAATACAATAAGTACCTTGCGGACTTTTCTCCATGGGAGTAATGTCTTAATCTTTCTACGCTTTGATCGTTCCCTGGAAGACCAGTATCAGTTTCCGAAGCTCATCTGTAGGCATTCCTTAATCTGTGTACCTTCCGAGTGTCGATTAAACACTGAAATTGCAGCGGGATAGAATATAACTGTCACCATGCGGACTTTTCTACATGGGAGTAATGTGTCAAACTGTCTACGCCTTGATCGTTCCCTGGAAGACCAGTAGTTGTTTCCGAAGCACATCTTAAGGCATTCTGTAATCTGAGTACTTTCAGAGTGTTGATTAAACACAGAAATTGCATCGGGATAGAATATAACAGTCACCATGCGGACTTTTTTCCATGGGGATATTGTCTTAAACTGTCTACGCTTTGATCGTTCCCTGGATGATCAGTAGTTGTTTCCGAAGCACATCTGGAGGCATTCTGTAACCTGTGGTCCTTCTGAGTGTTGATGAAACACAAAAACTGCATCGGCATTGAATACAATAAGTATCATGCGGAATTTTCTCCATGGGAGTAATGTCTTAAACTGTCTACAATTTGATCGATTCCTGGAAGACCTGTAGTAGTTTCCGAAGCACATCTGGAGCGATTCTGTAATCTGTGGACCTTCAGAGTGTTGATGAAACACAGAAACTGCATTGGGATTGAATACAACAGGCATCATGCGAACTTTTCTCCAAGGGACTAATGTCTCAAACTTTCTTACGATTTGATCGATTCCTGGAGGACCAGTGGTAGTTTCCGAAGGACATCTGTAACCATTCCGTAATCGGTGGACCTTCAGAGTGTTGATGAAACACAAAAATTTCATCGGCATTAAATACAATATGTACCATGCGGACTTTTCTCCAAGGTAGTAATGTCTCAATCTGTCTACGCCTTGGTCGTTCTATGGAAGACCAGTAGTAGTTTCTGTAGCACATCTGGGGGACTTCTGTAATCTGTGGACCTTCAGAGTGTTGATGAAACACAAAAATTGCATCGGCATTGCATACAATAAGTACCATGCGGACTTTTTACCATGGGAGTAATGTCCAAAACTGTCTACGGTTTGATCGATTCCTGGAAGACCAGTAGCAGTCTCCGAAGCACATCTGTAGGCATTCCGTAATCTGTGAACCTTCAGAGTGCTGATGAAACACAAACATTGCATCGGCATTGAATACAATAAGTACCATGCGGTATTTTCCCCATGGGAGTAGTGTCTTAAACTGTCTACGATTTGATCGATTCCTGGAAGACCTGTAGTAGTTTCCGAAGCACATCTGGAGGCATTCTGTAATCTGTGTACCTTCAGAGTGTTGATTAAACAAAGAAATTGCATCGTCATTGAATACAATAAGCACCATGCGGACTTTTCTCCATGGGAGTAATGTCTTAAACTGTCTACGCTTTGATGGTTCCGTGGATGACCAGTAGTTGTTTCCGAAGCACATCTGTAGGCATTCTGTAATCTGTGGACCTTCAGAGTGTTGATGAAACACAAAAATTGCATCGGCATTGAATACAATAAGCACCCTGCGGACTTTTCTCCATGGGTGTAATGTCTTAAACTGTCTACGCTTTGATCGATAACTGGAAAGCCAGTAGTAGTTTCCGAAGCACATCTGGAGGCATTCTGTAATCTGTGGACCTTCAGAGTGTTGATGAAACACAAAAATTGCATCGGCATTAAATACAATATGTACCATGCGGATTTTTCTCCATGGGAGTAATGTCTTAATCTTTCTACGCTTTGATCGTTCCCTGGAAGACCAGTATCAGTTTCCGAAGCTCATCTGTAGGCATTCCTTAATCTGTGTACCATTCGAGTGTCGATTAAACACTGAAATTGCATCGGGATAGAATATAACTGTCACCATGCGGACTTTTCTACATGGGAGTAATGTGTCAAACTGTCTACGCCTTGATCGTTCCCTGGAAGACCAGTAGTTGTTTCCGAAGCACATCTGGAGGCATTCTGTAATCTGAGTACTTTCAGAGTGTTGATTAAATACAGAAATTGCATCGGGATAGAATATAACAGTCACCATGCGGACTTTTTTCCATGGTGGTATTGTCTTAAACTGTCTACGCTTTGATCGTTCCCTGGAAGATCAGTAGTTGTTTCCGAAGCACATCTGGAGGCATTCTGTAACCTGTGGACCTTCTGAGTGCTGATGAAACACAAAAACTGCATCGGCATTGAATACAATAAGTACCATGCAGAATTTTCTCCATGGGAGTAATGTCTTAAACTGTCTACGATTTGATCGATTCCTGGAAGACCTGTAGTACTTCCCGAAGCACATCTGGAAGCATTCTGTAATCTGTGGACCTTCAGAGTGTTGATGAAACACAAAAATTGCATCGGCATTGAATACAATAAGCACCATGCGGACTTTTCACAATGAGTGTAATGTCTTAATCTGTCTACGCTTTGATCGATACCTGGAAAGCCAGTAGTAGTTTCCGAAGCCCATCTGGAGGAATTCTGTTATCTGTGGATCTTCAGAGTGTTGATGAAACACAAATATTGCATCGGCATTGAATACAATAAGCACCTTGAGGACTTTTCGCCAAGGGAGTAATGGCTTAAACTGTCTACGCTTCGATCGTTCCCTCGAAGACCAGTAGTTGTTTCCGAAGCACAGATGGAGGCATTCTGTAATCTGTGGACCATCAGAGTGTTGATGAAACACAGAAACTGCATCGGGATTGAATACAACAGGCACCATTCAGACTTTTCTCCATGGGAGTAATGTCATAAACTGTCTACGCTTTGATCGTTCCCTGAAAGACCGTTAGCAGTTTCCGAAGGACATCTGTATGCATTCCGTAATCTGTGGACCTTCTGAGTGTTGATGAAACACAAAAATTGCATCGACATTGAATACAATAAGCACCATGCGTACTTTTCTCCTTGGGAGTAATGTCTTAAACTGTCTACGCTTTGATCGATTCCTTTAAGACCAGTAGTAGTTTCCGAAGCACATCTGGAGGCATTCTGTAATCTGTGTTCCTTCAGAGTGTTGATGAAACACAAAAATTGCATCGGCATTGAATACAATAAGCACCATGCGGACTTTTCTCCATGGGAGTAATGTCTTAAACTGTCTACGCTTTGATCGTTCCCTGGAAGATCAGTAGTTGTTTCCGAATCACATCTTGAGGCATTCTGTAACTTGTGGACCTTCTGAGTGTTGATGAAACACTGAAATTGCTTCGGGATTGATGACAACAGGCTCCAAGCGGTCTTTTCTCAAAGTGAGTAATGTCTCAATCTGTCTAGGCTTTGATCGTTCCCTGGAAGACCAGTAGTAGTTTCTGAAGCAAATGTGGAGGAGTTCTGTAATCTGTGGACCATCGGAATGTTGATGAAACACAGACAATGCTTCGGGATTAATTTCAACAGGCACCATGCGGACATTTCTCCATGGTAGTTATGTCTCAATCTGTCTACGCTTTGCTAGGTTTCTGGAAGACCAGTAGTATTTTCCGAAGCACATCTGGAATCATTCTTTAACCTGTGGACCTTCAGAGTGTTGATGAGACTTAGAAATTGCATCGGGATTGAATACAACAGGCACCCTGCGAACTTTTATCCAAGGGAGTAATATCTCAAACTGTCGACGATTTGATCGTTTTCTGGAAGACCAGTATTTGTTTCTGAAGCACATGTCGAGACGTTATGTAATCTGTGGACCTTCAGAGTGTTGATGAAACATAGAAATTGCATTGGGATTGAATACAACATGCACCATGCGGACTAATCACCATGGGAGTAATGTCTCAAACTGTCTACGCTTGGATCGTTCCCTGGAAGTCCAGTAGTAGTTTCCGAAGCACATTTCTAGGCGTTGTGTAATCTGTGGTCCTTCAGAGTGTTGATAAAGCACAGAAATTGAATCTGAACTGAATACAACAGGCACCGTTCGGCCTCTTCTCCATGGGAGTAATGTATCAAACTGTATACGCTTTGATCGTCCCCTGGAAGACCAGTAGTAGTTACCGAAGCACATTTGGAGGCATTCTATAATCTGTGGACCTTCAGAGTGTGGATGAAACACAGAAATTGCATCGGGATTTAATACAAAATTGACCATACGGACTTTTCTCCATGGGAGTAATGTCTTGAACAGTCTACGCTTTGATCGTTCTCTGGAAGACCAGTATTAGTTTCTGAAGCACATGTGGAGGCATTCCGTTATCTGTGGACCTTCAGAGTGTTGATGAAACACAAAAATTGCATCGGCATTGAAAGCAATATGTACCATGCAGAATTTTCTCCGTGGTAGTAATGTCTCTATCTGTCTACGCTTTGATCGTTCCCTGGAGGACCAGTAGTAGTTTCTGAAGCACATGTGGAGGCGTTCTGTAATCTGTGGACCATCAGAGTGTTGATGAAACACAGAAATAGCATCGGTATTGAATACAACATGCACCATGCGGACTAATCACCATGGGAGTAATGTCTCAAACTGTCTACTCTTGGATCGTTCCCTGGAACTCCAGTAGTAGTTTCCTAAGCACATTTATAGGCGTTGTGTAATCTGTGGACCTTCAGAGTGTTGATAAAGCACAGAAATTGAATCTGGTTTGAATACAACAGGCACCGTTCAGACTCTTCTCCATGGGAGTAATGTATCAAACTGAATACGCTTTGATCGTCACCTGGAAGACCAGTAGTAGTTACCGAAGCACAACTGGAGGCATTCTGTAATCTGTTTACATTCAGAGTGTTGAGGAAACTCTAAAATTGCATCGGCATTGAATACAATAAGCACCATGCTGACTTTTCTCCAAGGAAGTTATGTCTCAATCTGTCTACGCTTTGATCGTTCCCTGGAAGAACAGTAGTAGTTTCTGAAGCACATGTGGAGGCGTTCTGTAATCTGTGGACCATCAGAGTGTTGATGAGACATAGAAACTGCATCGGGATTGAGTACAACAGGCACCATGCGGACTTTTCTCCATGGGAGTAATGTCTCAAACTGTCTACGCTTTGATCGATTCCTGGAAGACCAGTAATAGCTTTCGAAGCACATCTCTAGGCATTCCGTAATCTGTGGACCTTCAGAGTGTTGATGAACTACAAAATTTGCAGCGGCATTGAATACAATATTCACCATGCGGACTTTTCTCCATTGGAGTAATGTCATAAACTGTCTACGCTTTGAACGTTCCCTGGAAAACCAGTAGTAGTTTCCGAAGCACATTTGTAGGCATTCCGTAATCTGTGGACCTTCAGAGTGTTGATGAAACACAAAATTTGCATTGGTATTGAATTTAATAAGCACCATGCGAACTTTTCTCCACGGGAGTAATGTCTTAAACTGTCTACGGTTTGATCGATTCCTGGAAGAACACTAGTAGTTTCCGAAGCACATCTGGAGGCATTCTGTAATCTGTTTACATTCAGAGTGTTGAGGAAACTCAAAAGTTGCATCGGCATTGAATACAATAAGCACCAAGCGGACTTTTCTCCATGGAAGTAATGTCTCAATCTGTCTACGCTTTGATCGTTCCCTGGAAGAAGAGTAGTAGTTTCTGAAGCACATGTGGAGGCGTTCTGTAATCTGTGGACCATCAGAGTGTTGATGAGACATAGAAACTGCATCGGGATTGAATACAACAGGCACCATGTGGACTTTTATCCTTGGGAATAATGTCTCAAACTGTCTACGCTTTGATCGATTCCTGGAAGACCAGTAATAGCTTTCGAGGCACATCTCTAGGCATTCCGTAATTTGTGGACCTTCAGAGTGTTGATGAAACACAAAAATTGCAGCGGCATTGAATACAATATGCACCATGCGGACTTTTCTCCATTGGAGTAATGTCTTAAACTGCCTACGCTTTGAACGTTCCCTGGAAGACCAGTAGTAGTTTCCGAAGCACATTTGTTGGCATTCCGTAATCTGTGGACTTTCAGAGTGTTGATGAAACACAAAATTTGCATTGGTATTGAATTTAATAAGCACCATGCGAACTTTTCTCCATGGGAGTAATGTCTTAAACTGTCTACGGTTTGATCATTCCCTGGAAGACCAGTAGTAGTTTCCGAAGCACATCTGGAGACATTCTGTAATCTGTGGACCTTCAGAGTGTTGATGAAACACAAAAATTGCATCGGTATTAAATACAATAAGCACCATTCGGACTTTTCTCCATTGGAGTAATGTCTTAAACTGTCTACGCTTTGATCGATTCCTGGAAGACCAGTAGTAGTTTCCGAAGCACATCTGTAATCATTCCGTAATCTGTGGACTTTCAGAGTGTTGATGAAACCCAAAAATTGCATCGGCATTGAATAGAATATGTACCATTTGGACTTATCTCCATGGGAGTAATGTCTTAAACCATCAACGGTTTGATCGATACCTGGAAGACCACTAGTGTGTCTACGCTTTGATCGATACCTGGAAAACCAGTAGTACATTCCGAAGCACGTCTGGAGGCATTCTGTAATCTGCGGATCTTCAGAGTGTTGATGAAACACAAATATTGCATCGGGATAGAATATAACAGTCACCATGCGGACTTTTCTCCATGGGAGTGTTGTCTGAAACTGTCTACGCTTTGATCGTTCCCTGGAAGACCAGTAGCAGTTTCCGAAGCACATCAGTAGGCATTCCGTAATCTTTGGGCATTCAGAGTGTTGATTTAACACAAAAATTGAATCGGCATTGAACACAATAAGTACCATGCCGATTTTTCTATACGGGAGTAATGTCTTAAACTATCTACGCTTTTATGGTTCCCCAGAAGACCAGTAGTAGTTTCCGAAGCACATCTGGAGGCATTCTGTAATCTGTGGACCTTCAGAGTGTTGCTGACACACAGAAAGTTCATTAGGATTGAATAAAACAGGCACCATTCGAACTGTTCTCCAAGGGAATAATGTCTCAAACTTTCTTACGATTTGATCGATTCCTGGAAGACCAGTAGTAGTTTCCGAAGGACATGTGTAGGCATTCCGTTATCTGTGGACCTTCAGAGTGTTGATGAAACACAAAAATTGCATCGGCATTGAATACAATAAGCACCTTGCGGACTTTTCTCCATGGGAGTAATGTCTTAAACTGTCTACGGTTTGATCGATTCCTGGAAGACCAGTAGTAGTTTCCGAAGCACATCTGGAGGCATTCTGTAATCTGTGTATCTTCAGAGTGTTGATTAAACACAGAAATTGCATCGGGATAGAATATAGCAGTCACCATGCGGACTTTTCTCCATGGGAGAAATGACTCAAACCGTCTACGCTTTGATCATTCCCTGGAAGACCAGTAGTTGTTTCCGAAACACATCTGGAGGCATTCTGTAATCTGTGGACCTTCAGAGTGTTGATGAAACACAAAAATTGCATCGGCATTGAATACAATAAGCACCCTGCGGACTTTTCTCCATGGGTGTAATGTCTTAAACTGTCTACGCTTTGATCGATAACTGGAAAGCCAGTAGTAGTTTCCGAAGCACATCTGGAGGCATTCTGTAATCTGTGGACCTTCAGAGTGTTGATGAAACACAAAAATTGCATCGGCATTAAATACAATATGTACCATGCGGATTTTTCTCCATGGGAGTAATGTCTTAATCTTTCTACGCTTTGATCGTTCCCTGGAAGACCAGTATCAGTTTCCGAAGCTCATCTGTAGGCATTCCTTAATCTGTGTACCATTCGAGTGTCGATTAAACACTGAAATTGCATCGGGATAGAATATAACTGTCACCATGCGGACTTTTCTACATGGGAGTAATGTGTCAAACTGTCTACGCCTTGATCGTTCCCTGGAAGACCAGTAGTTGTTTCCGAAGCACATCTGGAGGCATTCTGTAATCTGAGTACTTTCAGAGTGTTGATTAAATACAGAAATTGCATCGGGATAGAATATAACAGTCACCATGCGGACTTTTTTCCATGGTGGTATTGTCTTAAACTGTCTACGCTTTGATCGTTCCCTGGAAGATCAGTAGTTGTTTCCGAAGCACATCTGGAGGCATTCTGTAACCTGTGGACCTTCTGAGTGCTGATGAAACACAAAAACTGCATCGGCATTGAATACAATAAGTACCATGCAGAATTTTCTCCATGGGAGTAATGTCTTAAACTGTCTACGATTTGATCGATTCCTGGAAGACCTGTAGTACTTCCCGAAGCACATCTGGAAGCATTCTGTAATCTGTGGACCTTCAGAGTGTTGATGAAACACAAAAATTGCATCGGCATTGAATACAATAAGCACCATGCGGACTTTTCACAATGAGTGTAATGTCTTAATCTGTCTACGCTTTGATCGATACCTGGAAAGCCAGTAGTAGTTTCCGAAGCCCATCTGGAGGAATTCTGTTATCTGTGGATCTTCAGAGTGTTGATGAAACACAAATATTGCATCGGCATTGAATACAATAAGCACCTTGAGGACTTTTCGCCAAGGGAGTAATGGCTTAAACTGTCTACGCTTCGATCGTTCCCTCGAAGACCAGTAGTTGTTTCCGAAGCACAGATGGAGGCATTCTGTAATCTGTGGACCATCAGAGTGTTGATGAAACACAGAAACTGCATCGGGATTGAATACAACAGGCACCATTCAGACTTTTCTCCATGGGAGTAATGTCATAAACTGTCTACGCTTTGATCGTTCCCTGAAAGACCGTTAGCAGTTTCCGAAGGACATCTGTATGCATTCCGTAATCTGTGGACCTTCTGAGTGTTGATGAAACACAAAAATTGCATCGACATTGAATACAATAAGCACCATGCGTACTTTTCTCCTTGGGAGTAATGTCTTAAACTGTCTACGCTTTGATCGATTCCTTTAAGACCAGTAGTAGTTTCCGAAGCAC
Organism: Schistocerca gregaria; assembly: GCF_023897955.1. NCBI lineage: Eukaryota > Metazoa > Arthropoda > Insecta > Orthoptera > Acrididae > Schistocerca > Schistocerca gregaria. Next base: position 26,134,075 of record NC_064929.1, on the reverse strand, counting down.
ATCTGGAGGCATTCTGTAATCTGTGGACCTTCAGAGTGTTGATGAAACACAATAATTGCATCGGCATTGAATACAATAAGTACCATGCAGAATTTTCTCCATGGGAGTAATGTCTTAAACTGTCTACGATTTGATCGATTCTTGGAAGACCTGTAGTAGTTTCCGAAGCACATCAGGACTCATTCCGTAATCTGTGGACCATCAGAGTGATGATGAAACACAGAAACTGCATCGGTATTGAATATAACAGTCACCATGCGGACTTTTCTCCATGGGAGTAATGTCTTAATTTGTCTACGATTTGATCGATTCCTGGAAGACCAGTAGTAGTTTCCGAAGCACATCTGGAGGCATTCTGTTATCTGTGTCCCTCAGAGTGTTGATTAAACACAGAAATTGCATCGTGATAGAATATAACAGTCACCATGCGGACGTTTCACCATGGGAGTAATGTCTTAAACTGTCTACGCTTTAATCGTTCCATGGAAGACCAGTAGTTGTTTCCGAAGCACATCTGTAGGCATTCCGTAATCTGTGGACCTTCAGAGTGTTGATGAAGCACAAAAATTGCATCGGCATTGTATACAGTAAGCACGATGCGGACTTTTCTCCAATGGAGAAATGTCTTAAACTGTCTAAGCTTTGATCGTTCCCTGGAAGACCAGTAGTAGTTTCCAAAGCACATCTGTAGGCATTCCGTAATCTGTCGACCTTCAGAGTGTTGATGAAATACAAAAATTGCATCGGCATTGAATACAATAAGCACCATGCGGACTTTTCTCCATGGGAGTAATGTCTTAAACTGTCTACGCTTTGATCGATTCCTGGAAAACCTGTAGTAGTTTCTGAAGCACATCTGGAGGCATTCTGTAATCTGTCTACCTTCAGAGTGTTGATTAAACACAGAAATTGCATCGGGATAGAATGTAACAGTCACTATGCGGAGTTTACACCATGGGAGTAATGTCTTAAACAGTCTACGCTTTGATCGTTCCCTGGAAGACCAGTAGTTGTTTCCGATGCATATCTGGACTCATTCCGTAATCTGTGGACTATCAGAGTGATAATGAAACCTAGAAACTGCAGCGAGATGAATATAACAGTGACCATGCGAACTTTTCTCCATGGGAGTAATGTCTCAAACTGTCTACGGTTTCATCGATTCCTGGAAGACCAGTAGTAGTTTCCGAAGCACATCTGTAATCATTCCGTAATCTGTGGACCTTCAGAGTGTTGATGAAACACAAAAATTGCATCGGCATTGAATACAGTAAGCACCATGCAACTTTTCTCCATGGGTGTAATGTCTTAAACTGTCTACGCTTTGATCGATACCTGGAAAGCCAGTAGTATTTTCCGAAGCACATCTGGAGGCATTCTGTAATCTGTGGACATTCAGAGGGTTGATGAAACACAAAAATTACATCGGCATTGAATACAATAAGCACAATGCGGACTTTTCTCCATGGGTGTAATGTCTTAAACTGTCTACGCTTTGATCGATACCTGGAAAGCCAGTAGTAGTGTCCGAAGCACATCTGGAGGCATTCTGTTATCTGTGGTTCTTCAGAGTGTTGATGAAACACAAATATTGCATCGGCATTGAATACAATAAGCACCTTGAGGACTTTTCTCCATGGGAGTAATGGCTTAAACTGTCTACGCTTCGATCGTTCCCCGAAGACCAGTAGTAGTTTCCGAAGCACATCTGGAGGCATTCTGTAATCTGTGGACCTTCAGAGTTTTGATGAAACACAGAAACTGCATTGGGATTAATACAACAGGCATCATGCGAACTTCTCTCCAAGGGACTAATGTCTCAAACTTTCTTACGATTTGATCGATTCCTGGAGGACCAGGGGTAGTTTCCGAAGGACATGTGTAATCATTCCGTAATCTGTGGACCTTCAGAGTGTTGATGAAACACAAAAATTGCATCGCCATTGAATACAATAAGTACCATGCGGACTTTTCTCCATGGCAGTAATGTCTTAAACTGTCTATGTTTTGATCGTTCCCTGGAAGACCAGTATCAGTTTCCGAAGCACATCTGTAGGCTTTCCGTAATTTGTGGACCTTCAGAGTGGTGATGAAACACAAAAATTGCACCGGCTTTGAAAGCAATATGTACCATGCGGAATTGTCTCCAAGATAGTAATGTCTCAATCTGTCTACGCCTTGGTCGTTCTATGGAAGACCAGTAGTAGTTTCTGAAACACATCTGGGGGACTTCTGTAATCTGTGGACCTTCAGAGTGTTGATGAAACACAAAAATTGCATCGGCATTGAATACAATAAGTACCATGCGGACTTTTCTCCATGGCAGTAATGTCTTAAACTGTCTATGTTTTGATCGTTCCCTGGAAGACCAGTATCAGTTTCCGAAGCACATCTGTAGGCTTTCCGTAATCTGTGGAACTTCAGAGTGGTGATGAAACACAAAAATTGCATCGGCATTAAATACAATAAGTACCTTGCGGACTTTTCTCCATGGGAGTAATGTCTTAATCTTTCTACGCTTTGATCGTTCCCTGGAAGACCAGTATCAGTTTCCGAAGCTCATCTGTAGGCATTCCTTAATCTGTGTACCTTCCGAGTGTCGATTAAACACTGAAATTGCAGCGGGATAGAATATAACTGTCACCATGCGGACTTTTCTACATGGGAGTAATGTGTCAAACTGTCTTCGCCTTGATCGTTTACTGGAAGACCAGTAGTTGTTTCCGAAGCACATCTTAAGGCATTCTGTAATCTGAGTACTTTCAGAGTGTTGATTAAACACAGAAATTGCATCGGGATAGAATATAACAGTCACCATGCGGACTTTTTTCCATGGGGATATTGTCTTAAACTGTCTACGCTTTGATCGTTCCCTGGATGATCAGTAGTTGTTTCCGAAGCACATCTGGAGGCATTCTGTAACCTGTGGTCCTTCTGAGTGTTGATGAAACACAAAAACTGCATCGGCATTGAATACAATAAGTATCATGCGGAATTTTCTCCATGGGAGTAATGTCTTAAACTGTCTACAATTTGATCGATTCCTGGAAGACCTGTAGTAGTTTCCGAAGCACATCTGGAGCGATTCTGTAATCTGTGGACCTTCAGAGTGTTGATGAAACACAGAAACTGCATTGGGATTGAATACAACAGGCATCATGCGAACTTTTCTCCAAGGGACTAATGTCTCAAACTTTCTTACGATTTGATCGATTCCTGGAGGACCAGTGGTAGTTTCCGAAGGACATCTGTAACCATTCCGTAATCGGTGGACCTTCAGAGTGTTGATGAAACACAAAAATTTCATCGGCATTAAATACAATATGTACCATGCGGACTTTTCTCCAAGGTAGTAATGTCTCAATCTGTCTACGCCTTGGTCGTTCTATGGAAGACCAGTAGTAGTTTCTGTAGCACATCTGGGGGACTTCTGTAATCTGTGGACCTTCAGAGTGTTGATGAAACACAAAAATTGCATCGGCATTGCATACAATAAGTACCATGCGGACTTTTTACCATGGGAGTAATGTCCAAAACTGTCTACGGTTTGATCGATTCCTGGAAGACCAGTAGCAGTCTCCGAAGCACATCTGTAGGCATTCCGTAATCTGTGAACCTTCAGAGTGCTGATGAAACACAAACATTGCATCGGCATTGAATACAATAAGTACCATGCGGTATTTTCCCCATGGGAGTAGTGTCTTAAACTGTCTACGATTTGATCGATTCCTGGAAGACCTGTAGTAGTTTCCGAAGCACATCTGGAGGCATTCTGTAATCTGTGTACCTTCAGAGTGTTGATTAAACAAAGAAATTGCATCGTCATTGAATACAATAAGCACCATGCGGACTTTTCTCCATGGGAGTAATGTCTTAAACTGTCTACGCTTTGATGGTTCCGTGGATGACCAGTAGTTGTTTCCGAAGCACATCTGTAGGCATTCTGTAATCTGTGGACCTTCAGAGTGTTGATGAAACACAAAAATTGCATCGGCATTGAATACAATAAGCACCCTGCGGACTTTTCTCCATGGGTGTAATGTCTTAAACTGTCTACGCCTTGATCGATAACTGGAAAGCCAGTAGTAGTTTCCGAAGCACATCTGGAGGCATTCTGTAATCTGTGGACCTTCAGAGTGTTGATGAAACACAAAAATTGCATCGGCATTAAATACAATATGTACCATGCGGATTTTTCTCCATGGGAGTAATGTCTTAATCTTTCTACGCTTTGATCGTTCCCTGGAAGACCAGTATCAGTTTCCGAAGCTCATCTGTAGGCATTCCTTAATCTGTGTACCATTCGAGTGTCGATTAAACACTGAAATTGCATCGGGATAGAATATAACTGTCACCATGCGGACTTTTCTACATGGGAGTAATGTGTCAAACTGTCTACGCCTTGATCGTTCCCTGGAAGACCAGTAGTTGTTTCCGAAGCACATCTGGAGGCATTCTGTAATCTGAGTACTTTCAGAGTGTTGATTAAATACAGAAATTGCATCGGGATAGAATATAACAGTCACCATGCGGACTTTTTTCCATGGTGGTATTGTCTTAAACTGTCTACGCTTTGATCGTTCCCTGGAAGATCAGTAGTTGTTTCCGAAGCACATCTGGAGGCATTCTGTAACCTGTGGACCTTCTGAGTGCTGATGAAACACAAAAACTGCATCGGCATTGAATACAATAAGTACCATGCAGAATTTTCTCCATGGGAGTAATGTCTTAAACTGTCTACGATTTGATCGATTCCTGGAAGACCTGTAGTACTTCCCGAAGCACATCTGGAAGCATTCTGTAATCTGTGGACCTTCAGAGTGTTGATGAAACACAAAAATTGCATCGGCATTGAATACAATAAGCACCATGCGGACTTTTCACAATGAGTGTAATGTCTTAATCTGTCTACGCTTTGATCGATACCTGGAAAGCCAGTAGTAGTTTCCGAAGCCCATCTGGAGGAATTCTGTTATCTGTGGATCTTCAGAGTGTTGATGAAACACAAATATTGCATCGGCATTGAATACAATAAGCACCTTGAGGACTTTTCGCCAAGGGAGTAATGGCTTAAACTGTCTACGCTTCGATCGTTCCCTCGAAGACCAGTAGTTGTTTCCGAAGCACAGATGGAGGCATTCTGTAATCTGTGGACCATCAGAGTGTTGATGAAACACAGAAACTGCATCGGGATTGAATACAACAGGCACCATTCAGACTTTTCTCCATGGGAGTAATGTCTTAAACTGTCTACGCTTTGATCGTTCCCTGAAAGACCGTTAGCAGTTTCCGAAGGACATCTGTATGCATTCCGTAATCTGTGGACCTTCTGAGTGTTGATGAAACACAAAAATTGCATCGACATTGAATACAATAAGCACCATGCGTACTTTTCTCCTTGGGAGTAATGTCTTAAACTGTCTACGCTTTGATCGATTCCTTTAAGACCAGTAGTAGTTTCCGAAGCACATCTGGAGGCATTCTGTAATCTGTGTTCCTTCAGAGTGTTGATGAAACACAAAAATTGCATCGGCATTGAATACAATAAGCACCATGCGGACTTTTCTCCATGGGAGTAATGTCTTAAACTGTCTACGCTTTGATCGTTCCCTGGAAGATCAGTAGTTGTTTCCGAATCACATCTTGAGGCATTCTGTAACTTGTGGACCTTCTGAGTGTTGATGAAACACTGAAATTGCTTCGGGATTGATGACAACAGGCTCCAAGCGGTCTTTTCTCAAAGTGAGTAATGTCTCAATCTGTCTAGGCTTTGATCGTTCCCTGGAAGACCAGTAGTAGTTTCTGAAGCAAATGTGGAGGAGTTCTGTAATCTGTGGACCATCGGAATGTTGATGAAACACAGACAATGCTTCGGGATTAATTTCAACAGGCACCATGCGGACATTTCTCCATGGTAGTTATGTCTCAATCTGTCTACGCTTTGCTAGGTTTCTGGAAGACCAGTAGTATTTTCCGAAGCACATCTGGAATCATTCTTTAACCTGTGGACCTTCAGAGTGTTGATGAGACTTAGAAATTGCATCGGGATTGAATACAACAGGCACCCTGCGAACTTTTATCCAAGGGAGTAATATCTCAAACTGTCGACGATTTGATCGTTTTCTGGAAGACCAGTATTTGTTTCTGAAGCACATGTCGAGACGTTATGTAATCTGTGGACCTTCAGAGTGTTGATGAAACATAGAAATTGCATTGGGATTGAATACAACATGCACCATGCGGACTAATCACCATGGGAGTAATGTCTCAAACTGTCTACGCTTGGATCGTTCCCTGGAAGTCCAGTAGTAGTTTCCGAAGCACATTTCTAGGCGTTGTGTAATCTGTGGTCCTTCAGAGTGTTGATAAAGCACAGAAATTGAATCTGAACTGAATACAACAGGCACCGTTCGGCCTCTTCTCCATGGGAGTAATGTATCAAACTGTATACGCTTTGATCGTCCCCTGGAAGACCAGTAGTAGTTACCGAAGCACATTTGGAGGCATTCTATAATCTGTGGACCTTCAGAGTGTGGATGAAACACAGAAATTGCATCGGGATTTAATACAAAATTGACCATACGGACTTTTCTCCATGGGAGTAATGTCTTGAACAGTCTACGCTTTGATCGTTCTCTGGAAGACCAGTATTAGTTTCTGAAGCACATGTGGAGGCATTCCGTTATCTGTGGACCTTCAGAGTGTTGATGAAACACAAAAATTGCATCGGCATTGAAAGCAATATGTACCATGCAGATTTTTCTCCGTGGTAGTAATGTCTCTATCTGTCTACGCTTTGATCGTTCCCTGGAGGACCAGTAGTAGTTTCTGAAGCACATGTGGAGGCGTTCTGTAATCTGTGGACCATCAGAGTGTTGATGAAACACAGAAATAGCATCGGTATTGAATACAACATGCACCATGCGGACTAATCACCATGGGAGTAATGTCTCAAACTGTCTACTCTTGGATCGTTCCCTGGAACTCCAGTAGTAGTTTCCTAAGCACATTTATAGGCGTTGTGTAATCTGTGGACCTTCAGAGTGTTGATAAAGCACAGAAATTGAATCTGGTTTGAATACAACAGGCACCGTTCAGACTCTTCTCCATGGGAGTAATGTATCAAACTGAATACGCTTTGATCGTCACCTGGAAGACCAGTAGTAGTTACCGAAGCACAACTGGAGGCATTCTGTAATCTGTTTACATTCAGAGTGTTGAGGAAACTCTAAAATTGCATCGGCATTGAATACAATAAGCACCATGCTGACTTTTCTCCAAGGAAGTTATGTCTCAATCTGTCTACGCTTTGATCGTTCCCTGGAAGAACAGTAGTAGTTTCTGAAGCACATGTGGAGGCGTTCTGTAATCTGTGGACCATCAGAGTGTTGATGAGACATAGAAACTGCATCGGGATTGAGTACAACAGGCACCATGCGGACTTTTCTCCATGGGAGTAATGTCTCAAACTGTCTACGCTTTGATCGATTCCTGGAAGACCAGTAATAGCTTTCGAAGCTCATCTCTAGGCATTCCGTAATCTGTGGACCTTCAGAGTGTTGATGAAACACAAAAATTGCAGCGGCATTGAATACAATATGCACCATGCGGCTTTTCTCCATTGGAGTAATGTCTTAAACTGTCTACGCTTTGAACGTTCCCTGGAAGACCAGTAGTAGTTTCCGAAGCACATTTGTAGGCATTCCATAATCTGTGGACCTTCAGAGTGTTGATGAAACACAAAATTTGCATTGGTATTGAATTTAATAAGCACCATGCGAACTTTTCTCCACGGGAGTAATGTCTTAAACTGTCTACGGTTTGATCGATTCCTGGAAGAACACTAGTAGTTTCCGAAGCACATCTGGAGGCATTCTGTAATCTGTTTACATTCAGAGTGTTGAGGAAACTCAAAAGTTGCATCGGCATTGAATACAATAAGCACCAAGCGGACTTTTCTCCATGGAAGTAATGTCTCAATCTGTCTACGCTTTGATCGTTCCCTGGAAGAAGAGTAGTAGTTTCTGAAGCACATGTGGAGGCGTTCTGTAATCTGTGGACCATCAGAGTCTTGATGAGACATAGAAACTGCATCGGGATTGAATACAACAGGCACCATGTGGACTTTTATCCTTGGGAATAATGTCTCAAACTGTCTACGCTTTGATCGATTCCTGGAAGACCAGTAATAGCTTTCGAGGCACATCTCTAGGCATTCCGTAATTTGTGGACCTTCAGAGTGTTGATGAAACACAAAAATTGCAGCGGCATTGAATACAATATGCACCATGCGGACTTTTCTCCATTGGAGTAATGTCTTAAACTGTCTACGCTTTGAACGTTCCCTGGAAGACCAGTAGTAGTTTCCGAAGCACATTTGTAGGCATTCCGTAATCTGTGGACTTTCAGAGTGTTGATGAAACACAAAATTTGCATTGGTATTGAATTTAATAAGCACCATGCGAACTTTTCTCCATGGGAGTAATGTCTTAAACTGTCTACGGTTTGATCATTCCCTGGAAGACCAGTAGTAGTTTCCGAAGCACATCTGGAGACATTCTGTAATCTGTGGACCTTCAGAGTGTTGATGAAACACAAAAATTGCATCGGTATTAAATACAATAAGCACCATTCGGACTTTTCTCCATTGGAGTAATGTCTTAAACTGTCTACGCTTTGATCGATTCCTGGAAGACCAGTAGTAGTTTCCGAAGCACATCTGTAATCATTCCGTAATATGTGGACTTTCAGAGTGTTGATGAAACCCAAAAATTGCATCGGCATTGAATAGAATATGTACCATTTGGACTTATCTCCATGGGAGTAATGTCTTAAACCATCAACGGTTTGATCGATACCTGGAAGACCACTAGTGTGTCTACGCTTTGATCGATACCTGGAAAACCAGTAGTACATTCCGAAGCACGTCTGGAGGCATTCTGTAATCTGCGGATCTTCAGAGTGTTGATGAAACACAAATATTGCATCGGGATAGAATATAACAGTCACCATGCGGACTTTTCTCCATGGGAGTGTTGTCTGAAACTGTCTACGCTTTGATCGTTCCCTGGAAGACCAGTAGCAGTTTCCGAAGCACATCAGTAGGCATTCCGTAATCTTTGGGCATTCAGAGTGTTGATTTAACACAAAAATTGAATCGGCATTGAACACAATAAGTACCATGCCGATTTTTCTATACGGGAGTAATGTCTTAAACTATCTACGCTTTTATGGTTCCCCAGAAGACCAGTAGTAGTTTCCGAAGCACATCTGGAGGCATTCTGTAATCTGTGGACCTTCAGAGTGTTGCTGACACACAGAAAGTTCATTAGGATTGAATAAAACAGGCACCATTCGAACTGTTCTCCAAGGGAATAATGTCTCAAACTTTCTTACGATTTGATCGATTCCTGGAAGACCAGTAGTAGTTTCCGAAGGACATGTGTAGGCATTCCGTTATCTGTGGACCTTCAGAGTGTTGATGAAACACAGAAACTGCATCGGCGTTGAATACAATAAGCCCATTTCGGACTTTTCTCCATTTGAGTAATGTCTTAAACTGTCTACGGTTTGATCGATTCCCGGAAGACCAGTAGTAGTTTCCGAAGCACATCTGGAGGCATTCTGTAATCTGTGTACCTTCAGAGTGCTGATTAAACAAAGAAATTGCATCGGGATAGATAAATAACAGTCACAATATGGACTTTTCTCCATGGGAGTAATGTCTTAAACTGTCTACGCTTTGATCGTTCCCTTTAAGACCAGTAGTTGTTTCCGAAGCACATCTGGAGGCATTCTGTAATCTTTGGACCTTCAGAGTGTTGATGAAACACAAAAATTGCATCGTTATTGAATACAATAAGCCCCATGCGGACTTCCCTCCATGGGGGTAATGTCTTAAACTGTCTACGCTCTGATCGTTCCCTGGACGACCAGTAGTAGATTATGAAGCACATCTGGAGGCCTTCTGTAATCTGTGGACCATCAGAGTGTTAATGAAACACAGTAACTGCATCGGGATTGAGTACAACAAGCACCATGCGGACTTTTCTCCATGGGAGTAATGTCTCCAACTGTCTACGCTTTGATCAATTCCTGGAAGACCAGTAGTAGTTTCTGAAGCACATCTGGAGGCATTCTGTAATCTGTGTACCTTCAGAGTGTTGATTAAACCCAGAAATTTCATCGGGACAGAATTTAACAGTCACCATGCGGACTTTTCTCCATGGCAGTAATGTCTTAAACAGTCTACGCTTTTATCGTTCCTTGGAAGACCAGTAGTTGTTTCCGATGCACATCTGGACTCATTCCATAATCTGTGGACCATCAGAGTGATGATGAAACACAGAAACTGCATCGGGATTGAATATAACAGTCACCATGCGGACTTTTCTGCATGGGAGTAATGTCTCAAACTGTCTACGCTTTGATCGATTCCTGGAACGCCAGTAGTAGTTTCCGAAGCACATCTGTAATACTTCCGTAATCTATGGACTTTCACAGTGTTGATGAAATACAAAAATTGCTTCGGCATTGAATACAATATGTACCATGCGGACTTTTCTCAATGGGAGTAATGTCTAAAACTGTCTACGGTTTGATCGATTCCTGGAAGACCAGTAGCAGTTTCCGAAGCACATCTGTAGGCATTCCGTAATCTGTGGACCTTCAGAGTGTTGATTAAACAAAGAAATTGCATCGGGATAGATAAATGACAGTCACAATATGGACTTTTCTCCATGGGAGTTATGTCTTAAACTGTCTACGATTTGATCGTTCCCTTTAAGACCAGTAGTTGTTTCCGAAGCACATCTTGAGTCATTCTGTAATCTGTGGACCTTCTGTGTGTTGATGAAACACAAAATTTGAATTTGCATTGAATACTATAAGCACCATGCTAACTTTTCTCCTTGGGAGTAATGTCTTAAACTGTCTACGATTTGATCGATTCCAGGAAGACCAGTAGCAGTTTCCGAAGCACATCTGTAATCATTCCGTAATCTGTGGACCTTCAGTGTATTGATGAAACACAAACATTGCATCGGCATTGAATACAATAAGTACCATGCGGAATTTTCTCCATGGGAGTAATGTCTTAAACTGCCTACTTTTTGATCGATTCCTGGAAGACCTGTAGTAGTTTCCGAAGCACATCTGGAGGCATTCTGTAATTTGTGGACCTTCAGAGTGTTGATGAAACACAAAAATTGCATCGGCATTAAATACAATAAGCACCATGCGGACTTTTCTCCATGGGAGTAATGTCTTAAACTGTCTACGCTTTGATGGTTCCCTGGATGACCAGTAGTTGTTTCCGAAGCACATCTGGAAGCATTCTGTAATCTGAGTACTTTCAGAGTGCTGATTAAACACAGAAATTGCATCGGGATAGAATATAACAGTCACCATCCGGACTTTTTTCCATGGGGGTATTGTCTTAAACTGTCTACGCTTTGATCGTTCCCTGTAAGACCAGTAGCAGTTTACGAAGCACATCAGTAGCCATTCCGTAATCTTTGGACCTTCAGAGTGTTGATGAAAGACAAAAATTGCATCGGCATTGAATAGAATAAGCACCATGCGGAGTTCTCTCCATGGGAGTAATGTCTTAAACTGTCTACGCTTTGATCGTTCCCTGGAAGACCAGTAGCAGTCTCCGAAGCACATCTGCAGGCATTCCGTAATCTGTGGACCTTCAGAGTGTTGATGAAACACAAACATTGCATCGGCATTGAATACAATAAGTACCATGCGGAATTTTCTCCATGGGAGTAAAGTCTTAAACTGTATACGCTTTGATCGATTCCTGGATGACCTGTAGTAGTTTCCGAAGCACATCTGGAGGCATTCTGTAATCTGTGGAACTTCAGAGTGTTGATGAAACAAAAAAATTGCATCGGCATTGAATACAATAAGCACCATGCGGACTCTTCTCCATGGGAGTAATGTCTTAAACTGTCTACGCTTTGATCGATAACTGGAAAGCCAGTAGTAGTTTCCGAAGCACATCTAGAGGCATTCTGTAATCTGTGTACCTTCAGAGTGTTGATTAAACAAAGAAATTGCTTCGGGATAGAATATAACAGTCACCATACGGACTTTTCTCCATGGGAGTAATGTCTTAAACAGTCTACGCTTTTGATCGTTCCCTTTAAGACCAGTAGTTGTTTCCGAAGCACACCTGGAGGTATTCTGTAATCTGTGGACCTTCAGAGTGTTGATGAAACACAAAAATTGCATCGGCATTGAATACAATAAGTACCATTCGGACTTCCCTCCATGGGAGTATGTACTAAACTGTCTACGCTTTGATCGTTCCCTGGAAGACCAGTAGTAGTTTTCGAAGCACATCTGGATGCATTCTGTTATCTGTGTCCCTCAGAGTGTTGATTAAACACAGAAATTGCATCGGGATAGAATATAACAGTCACCATGCGGACGTTTCACCATGGGAGTAATGTCTTAAACTGTCTACGCTTTAATCGTTCCATGGAAGACCAGTAGTTGTTTCCGAAACACATCTGTAGGCATTGCGTAATCTGTGGACCTTCAGAGTGTTGATGAAGCACAAAAATTGCATCGGCATTGTATACAGTAAGCACGATGCGGACTTTTCTCCAATGGAGAAATGTCTTAAACTGTCTACGCTTTGATCGTTCCCTGGAAGACCAGTATCAGTTTCCGAAGCACATCTCAAGGCATTTCGTAATCTGTGGACCTTCAGAGTGGTGATGAAACACTAAAATTGCATCGGCATTAAATACAATAAGTACCATGCGGACTTTTCTCCATGGGAGTAATGTCTTAATCTTTCTACGCTTTGATCGTTCCCTGGAAGACCAGTATCAGTTTCCGAAGCTCATCTGTAGGCATTCCTTAATCTGTGTACCTTCCGAGTGTCGATTAAACACTGAAATTGCATCGGGATAGAATATAACTGTCACCATGCGGACTTTTCTCCATGGGAGTAATGTCTAAAACTGTCTACGGTTTGATCGATTCCTGGAAGACCAGTAGCAGTCTCCGAAGCACATCTGTAGGCATTCCGTAATCTGTGGACCTTCAGAGTGTTGATGAAACACAAACATTGCATCGGCATTGAATACAATAAGTACCATGCGGAATTTTCTCCATGGGAGTAAAGTCTTAAACTGTCTACGCTTTGTTCGATTCCTGGAAGACCTGTAGTAGTTTCCGAAGCACATCTGGAGGCATTCTGTAATCTGTGGACCTTCAGAGTGTTGATGAAACACAAATATTGCATCGTCATTGAATACAATAAGCACCATGCGGACTTTTCTCCATGGGAGTAATGTCTTAAACCGTCTACGCTTTGATCGACACCTGGAAAGTCAGTAGTAGTTTCCGAAGCACATCTAGAGGCATTCTGTAATCTGTGTTCCTTCAGAGTGTTGATTAAACAAAGAAATTGCTTCGGGTTAGAATATAACAGTCACCATGCGGACTTTTCACCATGGGAGTAATGTCTTAAACAGTCTACGCTTTTGATCGTTCCCTTTAAGACCAGTAGTTGTTTCCGAAGCACACCTGGAGGCATTCTGTAATCTGTGGACCTTCAGAGTGTTGATGAAACACAAAAATTGCATCGGCATTGAATACAATAAGCACCATGCGTACTTTTCTCCATGGGAGTAATGTCTCAAACTGTCTACGGTTTGATCGATTCCTGGAAGACCAGTAGTAGTTTCTGACGCACATCTGGAGGCATTTTGTAATCTGTGTACCTTCAAAGTGTTGATGAAGCACAGAAATTGCTTCGCGATAGAATGTAACAGTCATCATGCCGACTTTTCTCCATGGGAGTAGTGTCTTAAAAAGTCTATGATTTGATCGTTCACTGGAAGACCAGTAGCTGTTTCCGATGCACATCTGGACTCATTCCGTAATCTGTGGACCATCAGAGTGATGATGAAACACAGAAACTGCATCGTTATTGAATATAACAGTCACCATGCGGACTTTTCTCCATGGGAGTAATGTCTCAATTTGTCTACGATTTGATCGATTCCTGGAAGACCAGTAGTAGTTTCAGAAGCACATCTGGAGGCATTCTGTTATCTGTGTCCCTCAGAGTGTTGATTAAACACAGAAATTGCATCGTGATAGAATATAACAGTCACCATGCGGACGTTTCACCATTGGAGTAATGTCTTAAACTGTCTACGCTTTGATCGTTCCCTGGAAGACCAGTAGCAGTCTCCGAAGCACATCTGCAGGCATTCCGTAATCTGTGGACCTTCAGAGTGTTGATGAAACACAAACATTGCATCGGCATTGAATACAATAAGTACCATGCGGAATTTTCTCCATGGGAGTAAAGTCTTAAACTGTATACGCTTTGATCGATTCCTGGATGACCTGTAGTAGTTTCCGAAGCACATCTGGAGGCATTCTGTAATCTGTGGAACTTCAGAGTGTTGATGAAACAAAAAAATTGCATCGGCATTGAATACAATAAGCACCATGCGGACTCTTCTCCATGGGAGTAATGTCTTAAACTGTCTACGCTTTGATCGATAACTGGAAAGCCAGTAGTAGTTTCCGAAGCACATCTAGAGGCATTCTGTAATCTGTGTACCTTCAGAGTGTTGATTAAACAAAGAAATTGCTTCGGGATAGAATATAACAGTCACCATACGGACTTTTCTCCATGGGAGTAATGTCTTAAACAGTCTACGCTTTTGATCGTTCCCTTTAAGACCAGTAGTTGTTTCCGAAGCACACCTGGAGGTATTCTGTAATCTGTGGACCTTCAGAGTGTTGATGAAACACAAAAATTGCATCGGCATTGAATACAATAAGTACCATTCGGACTTCCCTCCATGGGAGTATGTACTAAACTGTCTACGCTTTGATCGTTCCCTGGAAGACCAGTAGTAGTTTTCGAAGCACATCTGGATGCATTCTGTTATCTGTGTCCCTCAGAGTGTTGATTAAACACAGAAATTGCATCGGGATAGAATATAACAGTCACCATGCGGACGTTTCACCATGGGAGTAATGTCTTAAACTGTCTACGCTTTAATCGTTCCATGGAAGACCAGTAGTTGTTTCCGAAACACATCTGTAGGCATTGCGTAATCTGTGGACCTTCAGAGTGTTGATGAAGCACAAAAATTGCATCGGCATTGTATACAGTAAGCACGATGCGGACTTTTCTCCAATGGAGAAATGTCTTAAACTGTCTACGCTTTGATCGTTCCCTGGAAGACCAGTATCAGTTTCCGAAGCACATCTCAAGGCATTTCGTAATCTGTGGACCTTCAGAGTGGTGATGAAACACTAAAATTGCATCGGCATTAAATACAATAAGTACCATGCGGACTTTTCTCCATGGGAGTAATGTCTTAATCTTTCTACGCTTTGATCGTTCCCTGGAAGACCAGTATCAGTTTCCGAAGCTCATCTGTAGGCATTCCTTAATCTGTGTACCTTCCGAGTGTCGATTAAACACTGAAATTGCATCGGGATAGAATATAACTGTCACCATGCGGACTTTTCTCCATGGGAGTAATGTCTAAAACTGTCTACGGTTTGATCGATTCCTGGAAGACCAGTAGCAGTCTCCGAAGCACATCTGTAGGCATTCCGTAATCTGTGGACCTTCAGAGTGTTGATGAAACACAAACATTGCATCGGCATTGAATACAATAAGTACCATGCGGAATTTTCTCCATGGGAGTAAAGTCTTAAACTGTCTACGCTTTGTTCGATTCCTGGAAGACCTGTAGTAGTTTCCGAAGCACATCTGGAGGCATTCTGTAATCTGTGGACCTTCAGAGTGTTGATGAAACACAAATATTGCATCGTCATTGAATACAATAAGCACCATGCGGACTTTTCTCCATGGGAGTAATGTCTTAAACCGTCTACGCTTTGATCGACACCTGGAAAGTCAGTAGTAGTTTCCGAAGCACATCTAGAGGCATTCTGTAATCTGTGTTCCTTCAGAGTGTTGATTAAACAAAGAAATTGCTTCGGGTTAGAATATAACAGTCACCATGCGGACGTTTCACCATGGGAGTAATGTCTTAAACAGTCTACGCTTTTGATCGTTCCCTTTAAGACCAGTAGTTGTTTCCGAAGCACACCTGGAGGCATTCTGTAATCTGTGGACCTTCAGAGTGTTGATGAAACACAAAAATTGCATCGGCATTGAATACAATAAGCACCATGCGTACTTTTCTCCATGGGAGTAATGTCTCAAACTGTCTACGGTTTGATCGATTCCTGGAAGACCAGTAGTAGTTTCTGACGCACATCTGGAGGCATTTTGTAATCTGTGTACCTTCAAAGTGTTGATGAAGCACAGAAATTGCTTCGCGATAGAATGTAACAGTCATCATGCCGACTTTTCTCCATGGGAGTAGTGTCTTAAAAAGTCTATGATTTGATCGTTCACTGGAAGACCAGTAGCTGTTTCCGATGCACATCTGGACTCATTCCGTAATCTGTGGACCATCAGAGTGATGATGAAACACAGAAACTGCATCGTTATTGAATATAACAGTCACCATGCGGACTTTTCTCCATGGGAGTAATGTCTCAATTTGTCTACGATTTGATCGATTCCTGGAAGACCAGTAGTAGTTTCAGAAGCACATCTGGAGGCATTCTGTTATCTGTGTCCCTCAGAGTGTTGATTAAACACAGAAATTGCATCGTGATAGAATATAACAGTCACCATGCGGACGTTTCACCATTGGAGTAATGTCTTAAACTGTCTACGCTTTGATCGTTCCCTGGAAGACCAGTAGCAGTCTCCGAAGCACATCTGCAGGCATTCCGTAATCTGTGGACCTTCAGAGTGTTGATGAAACACAAACATTGCATCGGCATTGAATACAATAAGTACCATGCGGAATTTTCTCCATGGGAGTAAAGTCTTAAACTGTATACGCTTTGATCGATTCCTGGATGACCTGTAGTAGTTTCCGAAGCACATCTGGAGGCATTCTGTAATCTGTGGAACTTCAGAGTGTTGATGAAACAAAAAAATTGCATCGGCATTGAATACAATAAGCACCATGCGGACTCTTCTCCATGGGAGTAATGTCTTAAACTGTCTACGCTTTGATCGATAACTGGAAAGCCAGTAGTAGTTTCCGAAGCACATCTAGAGGCATTCTGTAATCTGTGTACCTTCAGAGTGTTGATTAAACAAAGAAATTGCTTCGGGATAGAATATAACAGTCACCATACGGACTTTTCTCCATGGGAGTAATGTCTTAAACAGTCTACGCTTTTGATCGTTCCCTTTAAGACCAGTAGTTGTTTCCGAAGCACACCTGGAGGTATTCTGTAATCTGTGGACCTTCAGAGTGTTGATGAAACACAAAAATTGCATCGGCATTGAATACAATAAGTACCATTCGGACTTCCCTCCATGGGAGTATGTACTAAACTGTCTACGCTTTGATCGTTCCCTGGAAGACCAGTAGTAGTTTTCGAAGCACATCTGGATGCATTCTGTTATCTGTGTCCCTCAGAGTGTTGATTAAACACAGAAATTGCATCGGGATAGAATATAACAGTCACCATGCGGACGTTTCACCATGGGAGTAATGTCTTAAACTGTCTACGCTTTAATCGTTCCATGGAAGACCAGTAGTTGTTTCCGAAACACATCTGTAGGCATTGCGTAATCTGTGGACCTTCAGAGTGTTGATGAAGCACAAAAATTGCATCGGCATTGTATACAGTAAGCACGATGCGGACTTTTCTCCAATGGAGAAATGTCTTAAACTGTCTACGCTTTGATCGTTCCCTGGAAGACCAGTATCAGTTTCCGAAGCACATCTCAAGGCATTTCGTAATCTGTGGACCTTCAGAGTGGTGATGAAACACTAAAATTGCATCGGCATTAAATACAATAAGTACCATGCGGACTTTTCTCCATGGGAGTAATGTCTTAATCTTTCTACGCTTTGATCGTTCCCTGGAAGACCAGTATCAGTTTCCGAAGCTCATCTGTAGGCATTCCTTAATCTGTGTACCTTCCGAGTGTCGATTAAACACTGAAATTGCATCGGGATAGAATATAACTGTCACCATGCGGACTTTTCTCCATGGGAGTAATGTCTAAAACTGTCTACGGTTTGATCGATTCCTGGAAGACCAGTAGCAGTCTCCGAAGCACATCTGTAGGCATTCCGTAATCTGTGGACCTTCAGAGTGTTGATGAAACACAAACATTGCATCGGCATTGAATACAATAAGTACCATGCGGAATTTTCTCCATGGGAGTAAAGTCTTAAACTGTCTACGCTTTGTTCGATTCCTGGAAGACCTGTAGTAGTTTCCGAAGCACATCTGGAGGCATTCTGTAATCTGTGGACCTTCAGAGTGTTGATGAAACACAAATATTGCATCGTCATTGAATACAATAAGCACCATGCGGACTTTTCTCCATGGGAGTAATGTCTTAAACCGTCTACGCTTTGATCGACACCTGGAAAGTCAGTAGTAGTTTCCGAAGCACATCTAGAGGCATTCTGTAATCTGTGTTCCTTCAGAGTGTTGATTAAACAAAGAAATTGCTTCGGGTTAGAATATAACAGTCACCATGCGGACTTTTCACCATGGGAGTAATGTCTTAAACAGTCTACGCTTTTGATCGTTCCCTTTAAGACCAGTAGTTGTTTCCGAAGCACACCTGGAGGCATTCTGTAATCTGTGGACCTTCAGAGTGTTGATGAAACACAAAAATTGCATCGGCATTGAATACAATAAGCACCATGCGTACTTTTCTCCATGGGAGTAATGTCTCAAACTGTCTACGGTTTGATCGATTCCTGGAAGACCAGTAGTAGTTTCTGACGCACATCTGGAGGCATTTTGTAATCTGTGTACCTTCAAAGTGTTGATGAAGCACAGAAATTGCTTCGCGATAGAATGTAACAGTCATCATGCCGACTTTTCTCCATGGGAGTTGTGTTTTAAAAAGTCTATGATTTGATCGTTCACTGGAAGACCAGTAGCTGTTTCCGATGCACATCTGGACTCATTCCGTAATCTGTGGACCATCAGAGTGATGATGAAACACAGAAACTGCATCGTTATTGAATATAACAGTCACCATGCGGACTTTTCTCCATGGGAGTAATGTCTCAATTTGTCTACGATTTGATCGATTCCTGGAAGACCAGTAGTAGTTTCAGAAGCACATCTGGAGGCATTCTGTTATCTGTGTCCCTCAGAGTGTTGATTAAACACAGAAATTGCATCGTGATAGAATATAACAGTCACCATGCGGACGTTTCACCATTGGAGTAATGTCTTAAACTGTCTACGCTTTGATCGTTCCCTGGAAGACCAGTAGTTGTTTCCGATGCATATCTGGACTCATTCCGTAATCTGTGGACTATCAGAGTGATAATGAAACCTAGAAACTGCAGCGAGATGAATATAACTGTCACCATGCGAACTTTTCTCCATGGGAGTAATGTCTCAAACTGTCTACGGTTTCATCGATTCCTGGAAGACCAGTAGTAGTTTCCGAAGCACATCTGTAATCATTCCGTAATCTGTGGACCTTCAGAGTGTTGATGAAACACAAAAATTGCATCGGCATTGAATACAGTAAGCACCATGCAACTTTTCTCCATGGGTGTAATGTCTTAAACTGTCTACGCTTTGATCGATACCTGGAAAGCCAGTAGTATTTTCCGAAGCACATCTGGAGGCATTCTGTAATCTGTGGACCTTCAGAGGGTTGATGAAACACAAAAATTGCATCGGCATTGAATACAATAAGCACAATGCGGACTTTTCTCCATGGGTGTAATGTCTTAAACTGTCTACGCTTTGATCGATACCTGGAAAGCCAGTAGTAGTGTCCGAAGCACATCTGGAGGCATTCTGTTATCTGTGGTTCTTCAGAGTGTTGATGAAACACAAATATTGCATCGGCATTGAATACAATAAGCACCTTGAGGACTTTTCTCCATGGGAGTAATGGCTTAAACTGTCTACGCTTCGATCGTTCCCCGAAGACCAGTAGTAGTTTCCGAAGCACATCTGGAGGCATTCTGTAATCTGTGGACCTTCAGAGTTTTGATGAAACACAGAAACTGCATTGGGATTAATACAAC
The DNA here is from genome assembly GCF_023897955.1 of Schistocerca gregaria. Taxonomy (NCBI): domain Eukaryota; kingdom Metazoa; phylum Arthropoda; class Insecta; order Orthoptera; family Acrididae; genus Schistocerca; species Schistocerca gregaria. The sequence goes on along the minus strand of NC_064929.1, from coordinate 26,113,961 downwards.
AGGCATCATGCGAACTTCTCTCCAAGGGACTAATGTCTCAAACTTTCTTACGATTTGATCGATTCCTGGAGGACCAGGGGTAGTTTCCGAAGGACATGTGTAATCATTCCGTAATCTGTGGACCTTCAGAGTGTTGATGAAACACAAACATTGCATCGCCATTGAATACAATAAGTACCATGCGGACTTTTCTCCATGGCAGTAATGTCTTAAACTGTCTATGTTTTGATCGTTCCCTGGAAGACCAGTATCAGTTTCCGAAGCACATCTGTAGGCTTTCCGTAATGTGTGGACCTTCAGAGTGGTGATGAAACACAAAAATTGCATCGGCATTAAATACAATAAGTACCATGCGGACTTTTCTCCATGGGAGTAATGTCTTAATCTTTCTACGCTTTGATCGTTCCCTGGAAGACCAGTATCAGTTTCCGAAGCTCTTCTGTAGGCATTCCTTAATCTGTGTACCTTCCGAGTGTCGATTAATCACTGAAATTGCAGCGGGATAGAATATAACTGTCACCATGCGGACTTTTCTACATGGGAGTAATGTGTCAAACTGTCTACGCCTTGATCGTTCCCTGGAAGACCAGTAGTTGTTTCCGAAGCACATCTGGAGGCATTCTGTAATCTGAGTACTTTCAGAGTGTTGATTAAACACAGAAATTGCATCGGGATAGAATATAACAGTCACCATGCGGCCTTTTTTCCATGGGGGTATTGTCTTAGACTGTCTACGCTTTGATCGTTCCCTGGAAGATCAGTAGTTGTTTCCGAAGCACATCTGGAGGCATTCTGTAACCTGTGGACCTTCTGAGTGTTGATGAAACACAAAAACTGCATCGGCATTGAATACAATAAGTATCATGCGGAATTTTCTCCATGGGAGTAATGTCTTAAACTGTCTATGCTTTATCGTTCCCTGGAAGACCAGTATCAGTTTCCGAAGCACATCTGTAGGCATTCCGTAATCTGTGGACCTTCAGAGTGGTGATGAAACACAAAAATTGCATCGCCATTAAATACAATATGTACCATGCGGATTTTTCTCCATGGGAGTAATGTCTTAATCTTTCTACGCTTTGATCGTTCCCTGGAAGACCAGTATCAGTTTCCGAAGCTCATCTGTAGGCATTCCTTAATCTGTGTACCATCCGAGTGTCGATTAAACACTGAAATTGCATCGGGATAGTATATAACTGTCACCATGCGGACTTTTCTACATGGGAGTAATGTGTCAAACTGTCTACGCCTTGATCGTTCCCTGGAAGACCAGTAGTTGTTTCCGAAGCACATCTGGAGGCATTCTGTAATCTGAGTACTTTCAGAGTGTTGATTAAACACAGAAATTGCATCGGGATAGAATATAACAGTCACCATGCGGACTTTTTTCCATGGGGGTATTGTCTTAAACTGTCTACGCTTTGATCGTTCCCTGGAAGATCACTAGTTGTTTCCGAAGCACATCTGGAGGCATTCTGTAATCTGTGAACCTTCAGAGTGCTGATGAAACACAAACATTGCATCGGCATTGAATACAATAAGTACCATGCGGTATTTTCCCCATGGGAGTAGTGTCTTAAACTGTCTACGATTTGATCGATTCCTGGAAGATCTGTAGTAGTTTCCGAAGCACATCTGGAGGCACTCTGTAATCTGTGTACCTTCAGAGTGTTGATTAAACAAAGAAATTGCATCGTTATTGAATACAATAAGCACCATGCGGACTTTTCTCCATGGGAGTAATGTCTTAAACTGTCTACGCTTTGATGGTTCCGTGGATGACCAGTAGTTGTTTCCGAAGCACATCTGTAGGCATTCTGTAATCTGTGGACCTTCAGAGTGTTGATGAAACACAAAAATTGCATCGGCATTGAATACAATAAGCACCCTGCGGTCTTTTCTCCATGGGTGTAATGTCTTAAACTGTCTACGCTTTGATCGATAACTGGAAAGCCAGTAGTAGCTTCCGAGGCACATCTGGAGGCATTCTGTAATCTGTGGACCTTCAGAGTGTTGATGAAACACAATAATTGCATCGGCATTGATTACAATAAGTACCATGCAGAATTTTCTCCATGGGAGTAATGTCTTAAACTGTCTACGATTTGATCGATTCTTGGAAGACCTGTAGTAGTTTCCGAAGCACATCTGGAGGCATTCTGTAATCTGTGGACCTTCAGAGTGTTGATGAAACACAAAAATTGCATCGGCATTGAATACAATAAGCACCATGCGGACTTTTCACCATGGGAGTAATGTCTAAAACTGTCTACGGTTTGATCGATTCCTGGAAGACCAGTAGCAGTCTCCGAAGCACATCTGTAGGCATTCCGTAATCTGTGAACCTTCAGAGTGTTGATGAAACACAAACATTGCATCGGCATTGAATTCAATAAGTACCATGCGGTATTTTCCCAATGGGAGTAGTTTCTTAAACTGTGTACGATTTGATCGATTCCTGGAAGACCTGTAGTAGTTTCCGAAGCACATCTGGAGGCATTCTGTAATCTGTGTACCTTCAGAGTGTTGATTAAACAAAGAAATTGCATCGTCATTGAATACAATAAGCACCATGCGGACTTTTCTCCATGGGAGTAATGTCTTAAACTGTCTACGCTTTGATGGTTCCCTGGATGACCAGTAGGTGTTTCCGAAGCACATCTGTAGGCATTCTGTAATCTGTGGACCTTGAGAGTGTTGATGAAACAAAAAAATTGCATCGGCATTGAATACAATAAGCACCCTGCGGACTTTTCTCCATGGGTGTAATGTCTTAAACTGTCTACGCTTTGATCGATAACTGGAAAGCCAGTAGTAGTTTCCGAAGCACATCTGGAGGCATTCTGTAATCTGTGGACCTTCAGAGTGTTGATGAAACACAAAAATTGCATCGGCATTGAATACAATAAGCACCATGCGGACTTTTCTCCATGAGTGTAATGTCTTAATCTGTCTACGCTTTGATCGATACCTGGAAAGCCAGTAGTAGTTTCCGAAGCCCATCTGGAGGAATTCTGTTATCTGTGGATCTTCAGAGTGTTGATGAAACACAAATATTGCATCGGCATTGAATACAATAAGCACCTTCAGGACGTTTCGCCAAGGGAGTAATGGCTTAAACTGTCTACGATTCGATCGTTCCCTCGAAGACCAGTAGTTGTTTCCGAAGCACAAATGGAGGCATTCTGTAATCTGTGGACCATCAGAGTGTTGATGAAACACAGAAACTGCATCGGGATTGAATACAACAAGCACCATTCAGACTTTTCTCCATGGGAGTAATGTCATAAACTGTCTACGCTTTGATCGTTCCCTGAAAGACCGTTAGCAGTTTCCGAAGGACATCTGTATGCATTCCGTAATCTGTGGACCTTCTGAGTGTTGATGAAACACAAAAATTGCATCGACATTGAATACAATAAGCACCATGCGTACTTTTCTCCTTGGGAGTAATGTCTTAAACAGTCTACGCTTTGATCGATTCCTTTAAGACCAGTAGTAGTTTCCGAAGCACATCTGGAGGAATTCTGTAATCTGTGTTCCTTCAGAGTGTTGATTAAACACAGAAATTGCATCGGGATAGAATATAACAGTCACCATACGGACTTCTCTAAATGGGAGTAGTGTCTTAAACTGTCTACGCTTTAATCGTTCCCTGGAAGACCAGTAGATGTTTCCGAAGCACATCTGTAGGCATTCCGTAACAAGTGGAAATTCAGAGTGTTGATGAAGCACAAAAATTGCATCGGCATTGAATACAATAAGTTCCATGCGGACTTTTCTCCATGGGAGTAATATCTTAAACTGTCTACGCTTTGATCGTTCCCTGGAAGATAAGTAGTTGTTTCCGAAGCACATCTGGAGGCATTCTGCAACCTGTGGACCTTCTGAGTGTTGATGAAACACAAAAACAGCATCGGCATTGAATACAATAAGCACCATGCGAACTTTTCTCCAAGGGAGTAATGTCTAAAACTGTCTACGATTTGATCGATTCCTGGAAGACCTGTAGTAGTTTCCGAAGCACATCTGGAGGCATTCTGTAATCTGTGGACCTTCAGAGTGTTGATGAAACACAAAAATTGCATCGGCATTGAATACAATAAGCACCATGCGGACTTTTCTCCATGGGAGTAATGTCTTAAACTGTCTACGCTTTGATGGTTCCCTGGATGACTAGTAGTTGTTTCCGAAGCACATCTGTAGGCATTCTGTAATCTGTGGACCTTCAGAGTGTTGATGAAACACAAAAATTGCATCGGCATTGAATACAATAAGCATTATGCGGACTTTTCTCCATTTGTGTAATGTCTTAAGCTGTCTACGCTTTGATCGATACCTGGAAAGCCAGTAGTAGTTTCCGAAGCACATCTGGTGGCATTCTGTAATCTGATGTCCTTCAGAGTGTTGATGAAACACAAATATTGCATCGGTATTGAATACAATAAGCACCTTGAGGACTTTTCTCCATGGGAGTAATGTCTTAAACTGTCTACGCTTTGATCGTTCCCTGGAAGACCAGTATCAGTTTCCGAAGCACATCTGTAGGCATTCCGTAATCTGTGGACCTTCAGAGTGGTGATGAAACACTAAAATTGCATCGGCCTTAAATACAGTAAGTACCATGCGGACTTTTCTCCATGGGAGTAATGTCTTAATCTTTCTACGCTTTGATCGTTCCCTGGAAGACCAGTATCAGTTTCCGAAGCTCATCTGTAGGCATTCCTTAATCTGTGTACCTTCCGAGTGTCGATTAAACACTGAAATTGCATCGGGATAGAATATAACTGTCACCATGCGGACTTTTCTCCATGGGAGTAATGTGTCAAACTGTCTACGCCTTGATCGTTCCCTGGAAGACCAGTAGTTGTTTCCGAAGCACATCTGGAAGCATTCTGTAATCTGAGTACTTTCAGAGTTTTGATTAAACACAGAAATTGCATCGGGATAGAATATAACAGTCACAATCCGGACTTTTTTCCATGGGGGTATTGTCTTAAACTGTCTACGCTTTGATCGTTCCCTGTAAGACCAGTAGCAGTTTACGAAGCACATCAGTGGCCATTCCGTAATCTTTGGACCTTCAGAGTGTTGATGAAAGACAAAAATTGCATCGGCATTGAATACAATAAGCACCATGCGGAGTTCTCTCCATGGGAGTAATGTCTTAAACTGGCTACGCTTTGATCGTTCCCTGGAAGATCAGTAGTTGTTTCCGAAGCACATCTGGAGGCATTCTGTAACCTGTGGACCTTCTGAGTGTTGATGAAACACAAAACTGCATCGGCATTGAATACAATAAGCACCATCCGGACTTTTCTCCATGGGAGTAATGTCTAAAACTGTCTACGGTTTGTTCGATTCCTGGAAGACCAGTAGCAGTCTCCGAAGCACATCTGCAGGCATTCCGTAATCTGTGGACCTTCAGAGTGTTGATGAAACACAAACATTGCATCGGCATTGAATACAATAAGTACCATGCGGAATTTTCTCCATGGGAGTAAAGTCTTAAACTGTCTACGCTTTGATCGATTCCTGGAAGACCTGTAGTAGTTTCCGAAGCACATCTGGAGGCATTCTGTAATCTGTGGAACTTCAGAGTGTTGATGAAACACAAAAATTGCATCGGCATTGAATACAATAAGCACCATGCGGACTCTTCTCCATGGGAGTAATGTCTTAAACTGTCTACGCTTTTATCGATACCTGGAAAGCCAGTAGTAGTTTCCGAAGCACATCTAGAGGCATTCTGTAATCTGTGTACCTTCAGAGTGTTGATTAAACAAAGAAATTGCTTCGGGATAGAATATAACAGTCACCATACGGACTTTTCTCCATGGGAGTAATGTCTTAAACAGTCTACGCTTTTGATCGTTCCCTTTAAGACCAGTAGTTGTTTCCGAAGCACACCTGGAGGTATTCTGTAATCTGTAGACCTTCAGAGTGTTGATGAAACACAAAAATTGCATCGGCATTGAATACAATAAGCACCATGCGTAATTTTCTCCATGGGAGTAATGTCTCAAACTGTCTACGGTTTGATCGATTCCTGGAAGACCAGTAGTAGTTTCTGACGCACATCTGGAGACATTTTGTAATCTGTGTACCTTCAGAGTGTTGATTAAACACAGGAATTGCTTCGCGATAGAATGTAACAGTTATCTTGCGGACTTTTCTCCATGGGAGTAGTGTCTTAAAAAGTCAATGCTTTGATCGTTCCCTGGAAGACCAGTAGCTGTTTCCGATGCACATCTGGACTCATTCCGTAATCTGTGGACCATCAGAGTGATGATGAAACACAGAAACTGCATCGGTATTGAATATAACAGTCACCATGCGGACTTTTCTCCATGGGAGTAATGTCTCAATTTGTCTATGATTTGTTCGATTCCAGGAAGACCAGTAGTAGTTTCCGAAGCACATCTGGATGCATTCTGTTATCTGTGTCCCTCAGAGTGTTGATTAAACACAGAAATTGCATCGGGATAGAATATAACAGTCACCATGCGGACGTTTCTCCATGGGAGTAATGTCTTAAACTGTCTACGTTTTAATCGTTCCATGGAAGACCAGTAGTTGTTTCCGAAACACATCTGTAGGCATTCCGTAATCTGTGGACCTTCAGAGTGTTGATGAAGCACAAAAATTGCATCGGCATTGTATACAGTAAGCACGATGCGGACTTTTCTCCAATGGAGAAATGTCTTAAACTGTCTACGCTTTGATCGTTCCCTGGAAGACCAGTATCAGTTTCCGAAGCACACCTGTAGGCATTCCGTAACCTGTGGACCTTCAGAGTGGTGATGAAACACTAAAATAGCATCGGCATTAAATACAATAAGTACCATGCGGACTTTTCTCCATGGGAGTAATGTCTTAATCTTTCTACGCTTTGATCGTTCCCTGGAAGACCAGTATCAGTTTCTGAAGCTCATCTGTAGGCGTTCCTTAATCTGTGTACCTTCCGAGTGTCGATTAAACACTGAAATTGCATCGGGATAGAATATAACTGTCACCATGCGGACTTTTCTCCATTGGAGTAATGTGTCAAACTGTCTACGCCTTGATCGTTCCCTGGAAGACCAGTAGTTGTTTCCGAAGCACATCTGGAGGCATTCTGTAATCTGAGTACTTTCAGAGTGTTGATTAAACACAGAAATTGCATCGGGATAGAATATTACAGTCACCATCCGGACTTTTTTCCATGGGGGTATTGTCTTAAACTGTCTACGCTTTGATCGTTCCCTGTAAGACCAGTAGCAGTTTACGAAGCACATCAGTAGCCATTCCGTAATCTTTGGACCTTCAGAGTGTTGATGAAAGACAAAAATTGCATCGGCATTGAATACAATAAGCACCATGCGGACTTCTCTCCATGGGAGTAATGTCTTAAACTGTCTACGCTTTGATCGTTCCCTGGAAATCAGTAGTTGTTTCCGAAGCACATCTGGAGGCAATCTGTAACCTGTGGACCTTCTGAGTGTTGATGAAACACAAAAACTGCATCGGCATTGAATACAATAAGCACCATGCGGACTTTTCTCCATGGGAGTAATGTCTAAAACTGTCTACGGTTTGATCGATTCCTGGAAGACCAGTAGCAGTCTCCGAAGCACATCTGTAGGCATTCCGTAATCTGTGGACCTTCAGAGTGTTGATGAAACACAAACATTGCATCGGCATTGAATACAATAAGTACCATGCGGAATTTTCAGCATCGGAGTAAAGTCTTAAACTGTCTACGCTTTGTTCGATTCCTGGAAAACCTGTAGTAGTTTCCGAAGCACATCTGGAGGCATTCTGTAATCTGTGGACCTTCAGAGTGTTGATGAAATACAAAAATTGCATCGGCATTGAATACAATAAGCACCATGCGGACTTTTCTCCATGGGAGTAATGTCTTAAACTGTCTACGCTTTGATCGATTCCTGGAAAACCAGTAGTAGTTTCTGAAGCACATCTGGAGGCATTCTGTAATCTGTCTACCTTCAGAGTGTTGATTAAACACAGAAATTGCAGCGGGATAGAATGTAACAGTCACCATGCGGAGTTTACACCATGGGAGTAATGTCTTAAACAGTCTACCCTTTGATCGTTCCCTGGAAGACCAGTAGTTGTTTCCGATGCATATCTGGACTCATTCCGTAATCTGTGGACTATCAGAGTGATAATGAAACACAGAAAGTGCAGCGAGATGAATATAACAGTCACCATGCGAACTTTTCTCCATGGGAGTAATGTCTCAAACTGTCTACGGTTTCATCGATTCCTGGAAGACCAGTAGTAGTTTCCGAAGCACATCTGTAATCATGCCGTAATCTGTGGACCTTCAGAGTGTTGATGAAACACAAAAATTGCATCGGCATTGAATACAGTAAGCACCATGCGACTTTTCTCCATGGGTGTAATGTCTTAAACTGTCTACGCTTTGGTCGATACCTGGAAAGCCAGTAGTATTTTCCGAAGCACATCTGGAGGCATTCTGTATTCTGTGGACCTTCAGATGGTTGAAGAAACACAAAAATTGCATCGGCATTGAATACAATAAGCACAATGCGGACTTTTCTCCATGGGTGTAATGTCTTAAACTGTCTACGCTTTGATCGATACCTGGAAAGCCAGTAGTAGTGTCCGAAGCACATCTGGAGGCATTCTGTTATCTGTGGTTCTTCAGAGTGTTGATGAAACACAAATATTGCATCGGCATTGAATACAATAAGCACCTTGAGGACTTTTCTCCATGGGAGTAATGGCTTAAACTGTCTACGCTTCGATCGTTCCCCGAAGACCAGTAGTAGTTTCCGAAGCACATCTGGAGGCATTCTGTAATCTGTGGACCTTCAGAGTTTTGATGAAACACAGAAACTGCATTGGGATTGAATACAACAGGCATCATGCGAACTTTTCTCCAAGGGACTAATGTCTCAAACTTTCTTACGATTTGATCGATTCCTGGAGGACCAGGGGTAGTTTCCGAAGGACATGTGTAATCATTCCGTAATCTGTGGACCTTCAGAGTGTTGATGAAACACAAAAATTGCATCGCCATTGAATACAATATGTACCATGCGGACTTTTCTCCATGGGAGTAATGTCTTAAACTATCTACGGTTTGATCGATTCCTGGAAGACCAGTAGTAGTTTCCGAAGCACATCTGGAGGCATTCTGTAATCTGTGGACCTTCAGAGTTTTGATGAAACACAACAATTGCACCGGCATTGAAAGAAATATGTACCATGCGGAATTGTCTCCAAGGTAGTAATGTCTCAATCTGTCTACGCCTTGGTCGTTCTATGGAAGACCAGTAGTAGTTTCTGAAACACATCTGGGGGACTTCTGTAATCTGTGGACCTTCAGAGTGTTGACGAAACACAAAAATTGCATCGGCATTGAATACAATAAGTACCATGCGGACTTTTCTCCATGGCAGTAATGTCTTAAACTGTCTATGTTTTGATCGTTCCCTGGAAGACCAGTATCAGTTTCCGAAGCACATCTGTAGGCTTTCCGTAATCTGTGGACCATCAGAGTGTTGATGAAACACAGAAACTGCATCGGGATTGAATACAACAGGCACCATTCAGACTTTTCTCCATGGGAGTAATGTCATAAATTGTCTACGCTTTGATCGTTCCCTGAAAGACCGTTAGCAGTTTCCGAAGGACATCTGTATGCATTCCGTAATCTGTGGACCTTCTGAGTGTTGATGAAACACAAAAATTGCATCGACATTGAATACAATAAGCACCATGCGTACTTTTCTCCTTGTAAGTAATGTCTTAAACTGTCTACGCTTTGATCGATTCCTTTAAGACCAGTAGTAGTTTCCGATGCACATCTGGAGGCATTCTGTAATCTGTGTTCCTTCAGAGTGTTGATTAAACAAAGAAATTGCTTCGGGTTAGAATTCAACAGTCACCATGCGGACTTTTCTCCATGAGAGTAATGTCTTAAACAGTCTACGCTTTTGATCGTTCCCTTTAAGACCAGTAGTTGTTTCCGAAGCACACCTGGAGGCATTCTGTAATCTGTGGACCTTCAGAGTGTTGATGAAACACAATAATTGCATCGGCATTGAATACAATAAGTACCATGCAGAATTTTCTCCATGGGAGTAATGTCTTAAACTGTCTACGATTTGATCGATTCTTGGAAGACCTGTAGTAGTTTCCGAAGCACATCTGGACTCATTCCGTAATCTGTGGACCATCAGAGTGATGATGAAACACAGAAACTGCATCGGTATTGAATATAACAGTCACCATGCGGACTTTTCTCCATGGGAGTAATGTCTTAATTTGTCTACGATTTGATCGATTCCTGGAAGACCAGTAGTAGTTTCCGAAGCACATCTGGAGGCATTCTGTTATCTGTGTCCCTCAGAGTGTTGATTAAACACAGAAATTGCATCGTGATAGAATATAACAGTCACCATGCGGACGTTTCACCATGGGAGTAATGTCTTAAACTGTCTACGCTTTAATCGTTCCATGGAAGACCAGTAGTTGTTTCCGAAGCACATCTGTAGGCATTCCGTAATCTGTGGACCTTCAGAGTGTTGATGAAGCACAAAAATTGCATCGGCATTGTATACAGTAAGCACGATGCGGACTTTTCTCCAATGGAGAAATGTCTTAAACTGTCTAAGCTTTGATCGTTCCCTGGAAGACCAGTAGTAGTTTCCAAAGCACATCTGTAGGCATTCCGTAATCTGTCGACCTTCAGAGTGTTGATGAAATACAAAAATTGCATCGGCATTGAATACAATAAGCACCATGCGGACTTTTCTCCATGGGAGTAATGTCTTAAACTGTCTACGCTTTGATCGATTCCTGGAAAACCAGTAGTAGTTTCTGAAGCACATCTGGAGGCATTCTGTAATCTGTCTACCTTCAGAGTGTTGATTAAACACAGAAATTGCATCGGGATAGAATGTAACAGTCACTATACGGAGTTTACACCATGGGAGTAATGTCTTAAACAGTCTACGCTTTGATCGTTCCCTGGAAGACCAGTAGTTGTTTCCGATGCATATCTGGACTCATTCCGTAATCTGTGGACTATCAGAGTGATAATGAAACCTAGAAACTGCAGCGAGATGAATATAACAGTCACCATGCGAACTTTTCTCCATGGGAGTAATGTCTCAAACTGTCTACGGTTTCATCGAGTCCTGGAAGACCAGTAGTAGTTTCCGAAGCACATCTGTAATCATTCCGTAATCTGTGGACCTTCAGAGTGTTGATGAAAAACACAAATTGCATCGGCATTGAATACAGTAAGCACCATGCAACTTTTCTCCATGGGTGTAATGTCTTAAACTGTCTACGCTTTGATCGATACCTGGAAAGCCAGTAGTATTTTCCGAAGCACATCTGGAGGCATTCTGTAATCTGTGGACCTTCAGAGGGTTGATGAAACACAAAAATTGCATCGGCATTGAATACAATAAGCACAATGCGGACTTTTATCCATGGGTGTAATGTCTTAAACTGTCTACGCTTTGATCGATACCTGGAAAGCCAGTAGTAGTGTCCGAAGCACATCTGGAGGCATTCTGTTATCTGTGGTTCTTCAGAGTGTTGATGAAACACAAATATTGCATCGGCATTGAATACAATAAGCACCTTGAGGACTTTTCTCCATGGGAGTAATGGCTTAAACTGTCTACGCTTCGATCGTTCCCCGAAGACCAGTAGTAGTTTCCGAAGCACATCTGGAGGCATTCTGTAATCTGTGGACCTTCAGAGTTTTGATGAAACACAGAAACTGCATTGGGATTAATACAACAGGCATCATGCGAACTTCTCTCCAAGGGACTAATGTCTCAAACTTTCTTACGATTTGATCGATTCCTGGAGGACCAGGGGTAGTTTCCGAAGGACATGTGTAATCATTCCGTAATCTGTGGACCTTCAGAGTGTTGATGAAACACAAAAATTGCATCGCCATTGAATACAATAAGTACCATGCGGACTTTTCTCCATGGCAGTAATGTCTTAAACTGTCTATGTTTTGATCGTTCCCTGGAAGACCAGTATCAGTTTCCGAAGCACATCTGTAGGCTTTCCGTAATCTGTGGACCTTCAGAGTGGTGATGAAACACAAAAATTGTACCGGCTTTGAAAGCAATATGTACCATGCGGAATTGTCTCCAAGATAGTAATGTCTCAATCTGTCTACGCCTTGGTCGTTCTATGGAAGACCAGTAGTAGTTTCTGAAACACATCTGGGGGACTTCTGTAATCTGTGGACCTTCAGAGTGTTGATGAAACACAAAAATTGCATCGGCATTGAATACAATAAGTACCATGCGGACTTTTCTCCATGGCAGTAATGTCTTAAACTGTCTATGTTTTGATCGTTCCCTGGAAGACCAGTATCAGTTTCCGAAGCACATCTGTAGGCTTTCCGTAATCTGTGGAACTTCAGAGTGGTGATGAAACACAAAAATTGCATCGGCATTAAATACAATAAGTACCTTGCGGACTTTTCTCCATGGGAGTAATGTCTTAATCTTTCTACGCTTTGATCGTTCCCTGGAAGACCAGTATCAGTTTCCGAAGCTCATCTGTAGGCATTCCTTAATCTGTGTACCTTCCGAGTGTCGATTAAACACTGAAATTGCAGCGGGATAGAATATAACTGTCACCATGCGGACTTTTCTACATGGGAGTAATGTGTCAAACTGTCTACGCCTTGATCGTTCCCTGGAAGACCAGTAGTTGTTTCCGAAGCACATCTGGAGGCATTCTGTCATCTGAGTACTTTCAGAGTGTTGATTAAACACAGAAATTGCATCGGGATAGAATATAACAGTCACCATGCGGACTTTTTTCCATGGGGATATTGTCTTAAACTGTCTACGCTTTGATCGTTCCCTGGAAGATCAGTAGTTGTATCCGAAGCACATCTGGAGGCATTCTGTAACCTGTGGTCCTTCTGAGTGTTGATGAAACACAAAAACTGCATCGGCATTGAATACAATAAGTATCATGCGGAATTTTCTCCATGGGAGTAATGTCTTAAACTGTCTACAATTTGATCGATTCCTGGAAGACCTGTAGTAGTTTCCGAAGCACATCTGGAGGGATTCTGTAATCTGTGGACCTTCAGAGTGTTGATGAAACACAGAAACTGCATTGGGATTGAATACAACAGGCATCATGCGAACTTTTCTCCAAGGGACTAATGTCTCAAACTTTCTTACGATTTGATCGATTCCTGGAGGACCAGTGGTAGTTTCCGAAGGACATCTGTAATCATTCCGTAATCGGTGGACCTTCAGAGTGTTGATGAAACACAAAAATTTCATCGGCATTAAATACAATATGTACCATGCGGACTTTTCTCCATGGGAGTAATGTCTTAAACTATCTACGGATTGATCGATTCGTGGAAGACCAGTAGTAGTTTCCGAAGCACATCTGGAGGCATTCTGTAATCTGTGGACCTTCAGAGTGTTGATGAAAAACAAAAATTGCACCGGCATTGAAAGCAATATGTACCATGCGGAATTTTCTCCAAGGTAGTAATGTCTCAATCTGTCTACGCCTTGGTCGTTCTATGGAAGACCACTAGTAGTTTCTGTAGCACATCTGGGGGACTTCTGTAATCTGTGAACCTTCAGAGTGCTGATGAAACACAAACATTGCATCGGCATTGAATACAATAAGTACCATGCGGTATTTTCCCCATGGGAGTAGTGTCTTAAACTGTCTACGATTTGATCGATTCCTGGAAGACCTGTAGTAGTTTCCGAAGCACATCTGGAGGCATTCTGTAATCTGTGTACCTTCAGAGTGTTGATTAAACAAAGAAATTGCATCGTCATTGAATACAATAAGCACCATGCGGACTTTTCTCCATGGGAGTAATGTCTTAAACTGTCTACGCTTTGATGGTTCCGTGGATGACCAGTAGTTGTTTCCGAAGCACATCTGTAGGCATTCTGTAATCTGTGGACCTTCAGAGTGTTGATGAAACACAAAAATTGCATCGGCATTGAATACAATAAGCACCCTGCGGACTTTTCTCCATGGGTGTAATGTCTTAAACTGTCTACGCTTTGATCGATAACTGGAAAGCCAGTAGTAGTTTCCGAAGCACATCTGGAGGAATTCTGTAATCTGTGTACCTTCAGAGTGTTGATTAAACAAAGAAATTGCATCGTCATTGAATACAATAAGCACCATGCGGACTTTTCTCCATGGGAGTAATGTCTTAAACTGTCTACGCTTTGATGGTTCCGTGGATGACAAGTAGTTGTTTCCGAAGCACATCTGGAGGCATTCTGTAATCTGTGTACCTTCAGAGTGTTGATTAAACAAAGAAATTGCATCGGCATTGAATACAATAAGTACCATGCAGAATTTTCTCCATGGGAGTAATGTCTTAAACTGTCTACGATTTGATCGATTCCTGGAAGACCTGTAGTACTTCCCGAAGCACATCTGGAAGCATTCTGTAATCTGTGGACCTTCAGAGTGTTGATGAAACACAAAAATTGCATCGGCATTGAATACAATAAGCACCATGCGAACTTTTCTCCACGGGAGTAATGTCTTAAACTGTCTACGGTTTGATCGATTCCTGGAAGAACACTAGTAGTTTCCGAAGCACATCTGGAGGCATTCTGTAATCTGTTTACATTCAGAGTGTTGAGGAAACTCAAAAGTTGCATCGGCATTGAATACAATAAGCACCAAGCGGACTTTTCTCCATGGGAGTAATGTCTCAATCTGTCTACGCTTTGATCGTTCCCTGGAAGAAGAGTAGTAGTTTCTGAAGCACATGTGGAGGCGTTCTGTAATCTGTGGACCATCAGAGTGTTGATGAGACATAGAAACTGCATCGGGATTGAATACAACAGGCACCATGTGGACTTTTATCCATGGGAATAATGTCTCAAACTGTCTACGCTTTGATCGATTCCTGGAAGACCAGTAATAGCTTTCGAGGCACATCTCTAGGCATTCCGTAATTTCTGGACCTTCAGAGTGTTGATGAAACACAAAAATTGCAGCGGCATTGAATACAATATGTACCATGCGGACTTTTCTCCATTGGAGTAATGTCTTAAACTGTCTACGCTTTGAACGTTCCCTGGAAGACCAGTAGTAGTTTCCGAAGCACATTTGTAGGCATTCCGTAATCTGTGGACTTTCAGAGTGTTGATGAAACACAAAATTTGCATTGGTATTGAATTTAATAAGCACCATGCGAACTTTTCTCCATGGGAGTAATGTCTTAAACTGTCTACGGTTTGATCGATTCCTGGAAGACCACTAGTAGTTTCCGAAGCACATCTGGAGACATTCTGTAATCTGTGGACCTTCAGAGTGTTGATGAAACACAAAAATTGCATCGGTATTAAATACAATAAGCACCATTCGGACTTTTCTCCATTGGAGTAATGTCTTAAACTGTCTACGCTTTGATCGATTCCTGGAAGACCAGTAGTAGTTTCCGAAGCACATCTGTAATCATTCCGTAATCTGTGGACTTTCAGAGTGTTGATGAAACCCAAAAATTGCATCGGCATTGAATAGAATATGTACCATTTGGACTTATCTCCATGGGAGTAATGTCTTAAACCATCTACGGTTTGATCGATACCTGGAAGACCACTAGTGTGTCTACGCTTTGATCGATACCTGGAAAACCAGTAGTACATTCCGAAGCACGTCTGGAGGCATTCTGTAATCTGCGGATCTTCAGAGTGTTGATGAAACACAAATATTGCATCGGGATAGAATATAACAGTCACCATGCGGACTTTTCTCCATGGGAGTGTTGTCTGAAACTGTCTACGCTTTGATCGTTCCCTGGAAGACCAGTAGCAGTTTCCGAAGCACATCAGTTGGCATTCCGTAATCTTTGGGCATTCAGAGTGTTGATTTAACACAAAAATTGAATCGGCATTGAACACAATAATTACCATGCCGATTTTTCTATACGGGAGTAATGTCTTAAACTATCTACGCTTTTATGGTTCCCCAGAAGACCAGTAGTAGTTTCCGAGGCACATCTGGAGGCATTCTGTAATCTGTGGACCTTCAGAGTGTTGCTGACACACAGAAAGTTCATTAGGATTGAATAAAACAGGCACCATTCGAACTTTTCTCCAAGGGAATAATGTCTCAAACTTTCTTACGATTTGATCGATTCCTGGAAGACCAGTAGTAGTTTCCGAAGGACATGTGTAGGCATTCCGTTATCTGTGGACCTTCAGAGTGTTGATGAAACACAAAAATTGCATCGGCATTGAATACAATAAGCACCTTGCGGATTTTCTCCATGGGAGTAATGTCTTAAACTGTCTACGGTTTGATCGATTCCTGGAAGACCAGTAGTAGTTTCCGAAGCACATCTGGAGGCATTCTGTAATCTGTGTATCTTCAGAGTGTTGATTAAACATAGAAATTGCATCGGGATAGAATATAGCAGTCACCATGCGGACTTTTCTCCATGGGAGAAATGACTCAAACCGTCTACGCTTTGATCATTCCCTGGAAGACCAGTAGTTGTTTCCGAAACACATCTGGAGGCATTCTGTAATCTGTGGACCTTCAGAGTTTTGATGAAACACAGAAACTGCATCGGCGTTGAATACAATAAGCCCATTTCGGACATTTCTCCATTTGAGTAATGTCTTAAACTGTCTACGGTTTGATCGATTCCCGGAAGACCAGTAGTAGTTTCCGAAGCACATCTGGAGGCATTCTGTAATCTGTGTACCTTCAGAGTGCTGATTAAACAAAGAAATTGCATCGGGATAGATAAATAACAGTCACAATATGGACTTTTCTCCATGGGAGTAATGTCTTAAACTGTCTACGCTTTGATCGTTCCCTTTAAGACCAGTAGTTGTTTCCGAAGCACATCTGGAGGCATTCTGTAATCTTTGGACCTTCAGAGTGTTAATGAAACACAAAAATTGCATCGTTATTGAATACAATAAGCCCCATGCGGACTTCCCTCCATGGGGGTAATGTCTTAAACTGTCTACGCTCTGATCGTTCCCTGGACGACCAGTAGTAGATTATGAAGCACATCTGGAGGCCTTCTGTAATCTGTGGACCATCAGAGTGTTAATGAAACACAGTAACTGCATCGGGATTGAGTACAACAAGCACCATGCGGACTTTTCTCCATGGGAGTAATGTTTCCAACTGTCTACGCTTTGATCGATTCCTGGAAGACAAGTAGTACTATCCGAAGCACATCTGTAGGAATTGCGTAATCTGTGGACCTTCAGAGTGTTGATGAAACACAAAAATTGCATCGGCATTGAATACAATAAGCAACATGCCGACTTTTCTCCATGGGAGTAATGTCTTAAACTGTCTACGCTCTGATCAATTCCTGGAAGA
Organism: Schistocerca gregaria; assembly: GCF_023897955.1. Taxonomy (NCBI): domain Eukaryota; kingdom Metazoa; phylum Arthropoda; class Insecta; order Orthoptera; family Acrididae; genus Schistocerca; species Schistocerca gregaria. Next base: position 26,096,585 of record NC_064929.1, on the reverse strand, counting down.
CCAGTAGTAGTTTCTGAAGCACATCTGGAGGCATTCTGTAATCTGTGTACCTTCAGAGTGTTGATTAAACCCAGAAATTTCATCGGGACAGAATTTAACAGTCACCATGCGGACTTTTCTCCATGGCAGTAATGTCTTAAACAGTCTACGCTTTTATCGTTCCTTGGAAGACCAGTAGTTGTTTCCGATGCACATCTGGACTCATTCCATAATCTGTGGACCATCAGAGTGATGATGAAACACAGAAACTGCATCGGGATTGAATATAACAGTCACCATGCGGACTTTTCTGCATGGGAGTAATGTCTCAAACTGTCTACGCTTTGATCGATTCCTGGAACGCCAGTAGTAGTTTCCGAAGCACATCTGTAATAATTCCGTAATCTATGGACTTTCACAGTGTTGATGAAACACAAAAATTGCTTCGGCATTGAATACAATATGTACCATGCGGACTTTTCTCAATGGGAGTAATGTCTAAAACTGTCTACGGTTTGATCGATTCCTGGAAGACCAGTAGCAGTTTCCGAAGCACATCTGTAGGCATTCCGTAATCTGTGGACCTTCAGAGTGTTGATTAAACAAAGAAATTGCATCGGGATAGATAAATGACAGTCACAATATGGACTTTTCTCCATGGGAGTTATGTCTTAAACTGTCTACGATTTGATCGTTCCCTTTAAGACCAGTAGTTGTTTCCGAAGCACATCTTGAGGCATTCTGTAATCTATGGACCTTCAGTGTGTTGATGAAACACAAAATTTGAATTTGCATTGAATACTATAAGCACCATGCTAACTTTTCTCCTTGGGAGTAATGTCTTAAACTGTCTACGATTTGATCGATTCCAGGAAGACCAGTAACAGTTTCCGAAGCACATCTGTAATCATTCCGTAATCTGTGGACCTTCAGTGTATTGATGAAATACAAACATTGCATCGGCATTGAATACAATAAGTACCATGCGGAATTTTCTCCATGGGAGTAATGTCTTAAACTGCCTACTTTTTGATCGATTCCTGGAAGACCTGTAGTAGTTTCCGAAGCACATCTGGAGGCATTCTGTAATCTGTGGACCTTCAGAGTGTTGATGAAACACAAAAATTGCATCGGCATTAAATACAATAAGCACCATGCGGACTTTTCTCCATGGGAGTAATGTCTTAAACTGTCTACGCTTTGATGGTTCCCTGGATGACCAGTAGTTGTTTCCGAAGCACATCTGGAAGCATTCTGTAATCTGAGTACTTTCAGAGTGCTGATTAAACACAGAAATTGCATCAGGATAGAATATAACAGTCACCATCCGGACTTTTTTCCATGGGGGTATTGTCTTAAACTGTCTACGCTTTGATCGTTCCCTGTAAGACCAGTAGCAGTTTACGAAGCACATCAGTAGCCATTCCGTAATCTTTGGACCTTCAGAGTGTTGATGAAAGACAAAAATTGCATCGGCATTGAATACAATAAGCACCATGCGGAGTTCTCTCCATGGGAGTAATGTCTTAAACTGTCTACGCTTTGATCGTTCCCTGGAAGACCAGTAGCAGTCTCCGAAGCACATCTGCAGGCATTCCGTAATCTGTGGACCTTCAGAGTGTTGATGAAACACAAACATTGCATCGGCATTGAATACAATAAGTACCATGCGGAATTTTCTCCATGGGAGTAAAGTCTTAAACTGTATACGCTTTGATCGATTCCTGGAAGACCTGTAGTAGTTTCCGAAGCACATCTGGAGGCATTCTGTAATCTGTGGAACTTCAGAGTGTTGATGAAACAAAAAAATTGCATCGGCATTGAATACAATAAGCACCATGCGGACTCTTCTCCATGGGAGTAATGTCTTAAACTGTCTACGCTTTGATCGATACCTGGAAAGCCAGTAGTAGTTTCCGAAGCACATCTAGAGGCATTCTGTAATCTGTGTACCTTCAGAGTGTTGATTAAACAAAGAAATTGCTTCGGGATAGAATATAACAGTCACCATACGGACTTTTCTCCATGGGAGTAATGTCTTAAACAGTCTACGCTTTTGATCGTTCCCTTTAAGACCAGTAGTTGTTTCCGAAGCACACCTGGAGGTATTCTGTAATCTCTGGACCTTCAGAGTGTTGATGAAACACAAAAATTGCATCGGCATTGAATACAATAAGTACCATTCGGACTTCCCTCCATGGGAGTATGTATTAAACTGTCTACGCTTTGATCGTTCCCTGGAAGACCAGTAGTAGTTTTCGAAGCACATCTGGATGCATTCTGTTATCTGTGTCCCTCAGAGTGTTGATTAAACACAGAAATTGCATCGGGATAGAATATAACAGTCACCATGCGGACGTTTCACCATGGGAGTAATGTCTTAAACTGTCTACGCTTTAATCGTTCCATGGAAGACCAGTAGTTGTTTCCGAAACACATCTGTAGGCATTGCGTAATCTGTGGACCTTCAGAGTGTTGATGAAGCACAAAAATTGCATCGGCATTGTATACAGTAAGCACGATGCGGACTTTTCTCCAATGGAGAAATGTCTTAAACTGTCTACGCTTTGATCGTTCCCTGGAAGACCAGTATCAGTTTCCGAAGCACATCTCAAGGCATTTCGTAATCTGTGGACCTTCAGAGTGGTGATGAAACACTAAAATTGCATCGGCATTAAATACAATAAGTACCATGCGGACTTTTCTCCATGGGAGTAATGTCTTAATCTTTCTACGCTTTGATCGTTCCCTGGAAGACCAGTATCAGTTTCCGAAGCTCATCTGTAGGCATTCCTTAATCTGTGTACCTTCCGAGTGTCGATTAAACACTGAAATTGCATCGGGATAGAATATAACTCTCACCATGCGGACTTTTCTCCATGGGAGTAATGTCTAAAACTGTCTACGGTTTGATCGATTCCTGGAAGACCAGTAGCAGTCTCCGAAGCACATCTGTAGGCATTCCGTAATCTGTGGACCTTCAGAGTGTTGATGAAACACAAACATTGCATCGGCATTGAATACAATAAGTACCATGCGGAATTTTCTCCATGGGAGTAAAGTCTTAAACTGTCTACGCTTTGTTCGATTCCTGGAAGACCTGTAGTAGTTTCCGAAGCACATCTGGAGGCATTCTGTAACCTGTGGACCTTCAGAGTGTTGATGAAACACAAATATTGCATCGTCATTGAATACAATAAGCACCATGCGGACTTTTCTCCATGGGAGTAATGTCTTAAACCGTCTACGCTTTGATCGACACCTGGAAAGTCAGTAGTAGTTTCCGAAGCACATCTAGAGGCATTCTGTAATCTGTGTTCCTTCAGAGTGTTGATTAAACAAAGAAATTGCTTCGGGTTAGAATATAACAGTCACCATGCGGACTTTTCACCATGGGAGTAATGTCTTAAACAGTCTACGCTTTTGATCGTTCCCTTTAAGACCAGTAGTTGTTTCCGAAGCACACCTGGAGGCATTCTGTAATCTGTGGAACTTCAGAGTGTTGATGAAACACAAAAATTGCATCGGCATTGAATACAATAAGCACCATGCGTACTTTTCTCCATGGGAGTAATGTCTCAAACTGTCTACGGTTTGATCGATTCCTGGAAGACCAGTAGTAGTTTCTGACGCACATCTGGAGGCATTTTGTAATCTGTGTACCTTCAGAGTGTTGATTAAGCACAGAAATTGCTTCGCGATAGAATGTAACAGTCATCATGCGGACTTTTCTCCATGGGAGTAGTGTCTTAAAAAGTCTATGATTTGATCGTTCACTGGAAGACCAGTAGCTGTTTCCGATGCACATCTGGACTCATTCCGTAATCTGTGGACCATCAGAGTGATGATGAAACACAGAAACTGCATCGCTATTGAATATAACAGTCACCATGCGGACTTTTCTCCATGGGAGTAATGTCTCAATTTGTCTACGATTTGATCGATTCCTGGAAGACCAGTAGTAGTTTCCGAAGCACATCTGGAGGCATTCTGTTATCTGTGTCCCTCAGAGTGTTGATTAAACACAGAAATTGCATCGTGATAGAATATAACAGTCACCATGCGGACGTTTCACCATTGGAGTAATGTCTTAAACTGTCTACGCTTTGATCGTTCCCTGGAAGACCAGTAGTTGTTTCCGATGCATATCTGGACTCATTCCGTAATCTGTGGACTATCAGAGTGATAATGAAACCTAGAAACTGCAGCGAGATGAATATAACAGTCACCATGCGAACTTTTCTCCATGGGAGTAATGTCTCAAACTGTCTACGGTTTCATCGATTCCTGGAAGACCAGTAGTAGTTTCCGAAGCACATCTGTAATCATTCCGTAATCTGTGGACCTTCAGAGTGTTGATGAAACACAAAAATTGCATCGGCATTGAATACAGTAAGCACCATGCAACTTTTCTCCATGGGTGTAATGTCTTAAACTGTCTACGCTTTGATCGATACCTGGAAAGCCAGTAGTATTTTCCGAAGCACATCTGGAGGCATTCTGTAATCTGTGGACCTTCAGAGGGTTGATGAAACACAAAAATTGCATCGGCATTGAATACAATAAGCACAATGCGGACTTTTCTCCATGGGTGTAATGTCTTAAACTGTCTACGCTTTGATCGATACCTGGAAAGCCAGTAGTAGTGTCCGAAGCACATCTGGAGGCATTCTGTTATCTGTGGTTCTTCAGAGTGTTGATGAAACACAAATATTGCATCGGCATTGCATACAATAAGCACCTTGAGGACTTTTCTCCATGGGAGTAATGGCTTAAACTGTCTACGCTTCGATCGTTCCCCGAAGACCAGTAGTAGTTTCCGAAGCACATCTGGAGGCATTCTGTAATCTGTGGACCTTCAGAGTTTTGATGAAACACAGAAACTGCATTGGGATTAATACAACAGGCATCATGCGAACTTCTCTCCAAGGGACTAATGTCTCAAATTTTCTTACGATTTGATCGATTCCTGGAGGACCAGGGGTAGTTTCCGAAGGACATGTGTAATCATTCCGTAATCTGTGGACCTTCAGAGTGTTGATGAAACACAAAAATTGCATCGCCATTGAATACAATAAGTACCATGCGGACTTTTCTCCATGGCAGTAATGTCTTAAACTGTCTATGTTTTGATCGTTCCCTGGAAGACCAGTATCAGTTTCCGAAGCACATCTGTAAGCTTTCCGTAATCTGTGGACCTTCAGAGTGGTGATGAAACACAAAAATTGCATCGGCATTAAATACAATAAGTACCATGCGGACTTTTCTCCATGGGAGTAATGTCTTAATCTTTCTACGCTTTGATCGTTCCCTGGAAGACCAGTATCAGTTTCCGAAGCTCTTCTGTAGGCATTCCTTAATCTGTGTACCTTCCGAGTGTCGATTAATCACTGAAATTGCAGCGGGATAGAATATAACTGTCACCATGCGGACTTTTCTACATGGGAGTAATGTGTCAAACTGTCTACGCCTTGATCGTTCCCTGGAAGACCAGTAGTTGTTTCCGAAGCACATCTGGAGGCATTCTGTAATCTGAGTACTTTCAGAGTGTTGATTAAACACAGAAATTGCATCGGGATAGAATATAACAGTCACCATGCGGACTTTTTTCCATGGGGGTATTGTCTTAAACTGTCTACGCTTTGATCGTTCCCTGGAAGATCACTAGTTGTTTCCGAAGCACATCTGGAGGCATTCTGTAATCTGTGAACCTTCAGAGTGCTGATGAAACACAAACATTGCATCGGCATTGAATACAATAAGTACCATGCGGTATTTTCCCCATGGGAGTAGTGTCTTAAACTGTCTACGATTTGATCGATTCCTGGAAGATCTGTAGTAGTTTCCGAAGCACATCTGGAGGCACTCTGTAATCTGTGTACCTTCAGAGTGTTGATTAAACAAAGAAATTGCATCGTTATTGAATACAATAAGCACCATGCGGACTTTTCTCCATGGGAGTAATGTCTTAAACTGTCTACGCTTTGATGGTTCCGTGGATGACCAGTAGTTGTTTCCGAAGCACATCTGTAGGCATTCTGTAATCTGTGGACCTTCAGAGTGTTGATGAAACACAAAAATTGCATCGGCATTGAATACAATAAGCACCCTGCGGACTTTTCTCCATGGGTGTAATGTCTTAAACTGTCTACGCTTTGATCGATAACTGGAAAGCCAGTAGTAGCTTCCGAGGCACATCTGGAGGCATTCTGTAATCTGTAGACCTTCAGAGTGTTGATGAAACACAATAATTGCATCGGCATTGATTACAATAAGTACCATGCAGAATTTTCTCCATGGGAGTAATGTCTTAAACTGTCTACGATTTGATCGATTCTTGGAAGACCTGTAGTAGTTTCCGAAGCACATCTGGAGGCATTCTGTAATCTGTGGACCTTCAGAGTGTTGATGAAACACAAAAATTGCATCGGCATTGAATACAATAAGCACCATGCGGACTTTTCACCATGGGAGTAATGTCTAAAACTGTCTACGGTTTGATCGATGCCTGGAAGACCAGTAGCAGTCTCCGAAGCACATCTGTAGGCATTCCGTAATCTGTGAACCTTCAGAGTGTTGATGAAACACAAACATTGCATCGGCATTGAATTCAATAAGTACCATGCGGTATTTTCCCAATGGGAGTAGTTTCTTAAACTGTGTACGATTTGATCGATTCCTGGAAGACCTGTAGTAGTTTCCGAAGCACATCTGGAGGCATTCTGTAATCTGTGTACCTTCAGAGTGTTGATTAAACAAAGAAATTGCATCGTCATTGAATACAATAAGCACCATGCGGACTTTTTTTCCATGGGAGTAATGTCTTAAACTGTCTACGCTTTGATGGATCCCTGGATGACCAGTAGGTGTTTCCGAAGCACATCTGTAGGCATTCTGTAATCTGTGGACCTTCAGAGTGTTGATGAAACAAAAAAATTGCATCGGCATTGAATACAATAAGCACCCTGCGGACTTTTCTCCATGGGTGTAATGTCTTAAACTGTCTACGCTTTGTTCGATAACTGGAAAGCCAGTAGTAGTTTCCGAAGCACATCTGGAGGCATTCTGTAATCTGTGGACCTTCAGAGTGTTGATGAAACACAAAAATTGCATCGGCATTGAATACAATAAGCACCATGCGGACTTTTCTCCATGAGTGTAATGTCTTAATCTGTCTACGCTTTGATCGATACCTGGAAAGCCAGTAGTAGTTTCCGAATCCCATCTGGAGGAATTCTGTTATCTGTGGATCTTCAGAGTGTTGATGAAACACAAATATTGCATCGGCATTGAATACAATAAGCACCTTGAGGACTTTTCGCCAAGGGGGTAATGGCTTAAACTGTCTACGATTCGATCGTTCCCTCGAAGACCAGTAGTTGTTTCCGAAGCACAAATGGAGGCATTCTGTAATCTGTGGACCATCAGAGTGTTGATGAAACACAGAAACTGCATCGGGATTGAATACAACAGGCACCATTCAGACTTTTCTCCATGGGAGTAATGTCATAAACTGTCTACGCTTTGATCGTTCCCTGAAAGACCGTTAGCAGTTTCCGAAGGACATCTGTATGCATTCCGTAATCTGTGGACCTTCTGAGTGTTGATGAAACACAAAAATTGCATCGACATTGAATACAATAAGCACCATGCGTACTTTTCTCCTTGGGAGTAATGTCTTAAACAGTCTACGCTTTGATCGATTCCTTTAAGACCAGTAGTAGTTTCCGAAGCACATCTGGAGGCATTCTGTAATCTGTGTTCCTTCAGAGTGTTGATTAAACACAGAAATTGCATCGGGATAGAATATAACAGTCACCATACGGACTTCTCTAAATGGGAGTAGTGTCTTAAACTGTCTACGCTTTAATCGTTCCCTGGAAGACCAGTAGATGTTTCCGGAGCACATCTGTAGGCATTCCGTAACAAGTGGAAATTCAGAGTGTTGATGAAGCACAAAAATTGCATCGGCATTGAATACAATAAGCTCCATGCGGACTTTTCTGCATGGGAGTAATGTCTTAAACTGTCTACGCTTTGATAGATTCCTGGAAAACCAGTATTAGTTTCCGAAGCACATCTGGAGGCATTCTGTAATCTGTGGACTTTCAGAGTGTTTATGAAACACAAAAATTGCATCGTCATTGAATACAATAAGCACCATGCGGACTTTTCTGCATGGGAGTAATGTCTTAAACTGTCTACGCTTTGATAGATTCCTGGAAAACCAGTAGTAGTTTGCGAAGCACATCTGGAGGCATTCTGCAATCTGTGGACCTTCAAAGTGTTCATGAAACACAAAAATTGCATCGGCATTGAATACAATAAGCACCTTGCGGACTTTTCTCAATTGGAGTAATGTCTTAAACTGTCTACGCTTTGATCGTTCCCTTTAAGACCAGTAGTTGTTTCCGAAGCACATCTGGAGGCATTCTGTAATCTGTGGACCGTCAGTGTGTTGATGAAACACAGAAACTGCATCGGCATTGAATACAATATGCACCACGCGGACTTTTCTCCATGGGAGTAATGTCTTAAACTGTCTACGCTTTGATCGTTCTCTGTAAGACCAGTAGCAGTTTACGAAGCACATCAGTAGCTATTCCGTAATCTTTGGACCTTCAGAGTGTTGAAGAAACACAAAAATTGCATCGGCATTGAATACAATAAGCACCCTGCGGACTTTTCTCCATGGGTGTAATGTCTTAAACTGTCTACGCTTTGATCGATAACTGGAAAGCCAGTAGTAGCTTCCGAGGCACATCTGGAGGCATTCTGTAATCTGTGGACCTTCAGAGTGTTGATGAAACACAATAATTGCATCGGCATTGATTACAATAAGTACCATGCAGAATTTTCTCCATGGGAGTAATGTCTTAAACTGTCTACGATTTGATCGATTCTTGGAAGACCTGTAGTAGTTTCCGAAGCACATCTGGAGGCATTCTGTAATCTGTGGACCTTCAGAGTGTTGATGAAACACAAAAATTGCATCGGCATTGAATACAATAAGCACCATGCGGACTTTTCACCATGGGAGTAATGTCTAAAACTGTCTACGGTTTGATCGATTCCTGGAAGACCAGTAGCAGTCTCCGAAGCACATCTGTAGGCATTCCGTAATCTGTGAACCTTCAGAGTTTTGATGAAACACAAACATTGCATCGGCATTGAATTCAATAAGTACCATGCGGTATTTTCCCAATGGGAGTAGTTTCTTAAACTGTGTACGATTTGATCGATTCCTGGAAGACCTGTAGTAGTTTCCGAAGCACATCTGGAGGCATTCTGTAATCTGTGTACCTTCAGAGTGTTGATTAAACAAAGAAATTGCATCGTCATTGAATACAATAAGCACCATGCGGACTTTTTTTCCATGGGAGTAATGTCTTAAACTGTCTACGCTTTGATGGATCCCTGGATGACCAGTAGGTGTTTCCGAAGCACATCTGTAGGCATTCTGTAATCTGTGGACCTTCAGAGTGTTGATGAAACAAAAAAATTGCATCGGCATTGAATACAATAAGCACCCTGCGGACTTTTCTCCATGGGTGTAATGTCTTAAACTGTCTACGCTTTGTTCGATAACTGGAAAGCCAGTAGTAGTTTCCGAAGCACATCTGGAGGCATTCTGTAATCTGTGGACCTTCAGAGTGTTGATGAAACACAAAAATTGCATCGGCATTGAATACAATAAGCACCATGCGGACTTTTCTCCATGAGTGTAATGTCTTAATCTGTCTACGCTTTGATCGATACCTGGAAAGCCAGTAGTAGTTTCCGAATCCCATCTGGAGGAATTCTGTTATCTGTGGATCTTCAGAGTGTTGATGAAACACAAATATTGCATCGGCATTGAATACAATAAGCACCTTCAGGACTTTTCGCCAAGGGGGTAATGGCTTAAACTGTCTACGATTCGATCGTTCCCTCGAAGACCAGTAGTTGTTTCCGAAGCACAAATGGAGGCATTCTGTAATCTGTGGACCATCAGAGTGTTGATGAAACACAGAAACTGCATCGGGATTGAATACAACAGGCACCATTCAGACTTTTCTCCATGGGAGTAATGTCATAAACTGTCTACGCTTTGATCGTTCCCTGAAAGACCGTTAGCAGTTTCCGAAGGACATCTGTATGCATTCCGTAATCTGTGGACCTTCTGAGTGTTGATGAAACACAAAAATTGCATCGACATTGAATACAATAAGCACCATGCGTACTTTTCTCCTTGGGAGTAATGTCTTAAACAGTCTACGCTTTGATCGATTCCTTTAAGACCAGTAGTAGTTTCCGAAGCACATCTGGAGGCATTCTGTAATCTGTGTTCCTTCAGAGTGTTGATTAAACACAGAAATTGCATCGGGACAGAATATAACAGTCACCATACGGACTTCTCTAAATGGGAGTAATGTCTTAAACTGTCTACGCTTTAATCGTTCCCTGGAAGACCAGTAGATGTTTCCGGAGCACATCTGTAGGCATTCCGTAACAAGTGGAAATTCAGAGTGTTGATGAAGCACAAAAATTGCATCGGCATTGAATACAATAAGCTCCATGCGGACTTTTCTGCATGGGAGTAATGTCTTAAACTGTCTACGCTTTGATAGATTCCTGGAAAACCAGTATTAGTTTCCGAAGCACATCTGGAGGCATTCTGTAATCTGTGGACTTTCAGAGTGTTTATGAAACACAAAAATTGCATCGTCATTGAATACAATAAGCACCATGCGGACTTTTCTGCATGGGAGTAATGTCTTAAACTGTCTACGCTTTGATAGATTCCTGGAAAACCAGTAGTAGTTTGCGAAGCACATCTGGAGGCATTCTGTAATCTGTGGACCTTCAAAGTGTTCATGAAACACAAAAATTGCATCGGCATTGAATACAATAAGCACCTTGCGGACTTTTCTCCATTGGAGTAATGTCTTAAACAGTCTACGCTTTGATCGTTCCCTTTAAGACCAGTAGTTGTTTCCGAAGCACATCTGGAGGCATTCTGTAATCTGTGGACCGTCAGTGTGTTGATGAAACACAGAAACTGCATCGGCATTGAATACAATATGCACCACGCGGACTTTTCTCCATGGGAGTAATGTCTTAAACTGTCTACGCTTTGATCGTTCTCTGTAAGACCAGTAGCAGTTTACGAAGCACATCAGTAGCTATTCCGTAATCTGTGGACCTTCAGAGTGTTGATGAAACACAAAAATTGCATCGGCATTGAGTACAATAAGCACCATGCGGACTTTTCTCCATGGGAGTAATGTCTTAAACTGTCTACGCTTTGATCGTTCCCTGGACGATCAGTAGCTGTTTCCGAATCACATCTTGAGGCATTCTGTAAGTTGTGGACCTTCTGAGTGTTGATGAAACACAAAAACTGCATTGGCATTGAATACAATAAGCACCATGCGGACTTTTCTCCATGGGAGTAATGTCTAAAATTGTCTACGGTTTGATCGACTCCTCGAAGACCAGTAGTAGTTTATGAAGCACATCTGTAGGCATTCCGTAATCTGTGGACCTTCAGAGTGTTGATGAAACACAAAAATTGCATCGGCAATGAATACAATATGCACCACGCGGACTTTTCTCCATGGGAGTAATGTCTTAAACTGTCTACGCTTTGATCGATTCCTTTAAGACCAGTAGTAGTTTCCGAAGCACACCTGGAGGCATTCTGTAATCTGTGTTCCTTCTGAGTGTTGATTAAACACAGAAATTGCATCGGGATAGGATATAACAGTCACCATACGGACTTCTCTAAATGGGAGTAGTGACTTAAACTGTCTACGCTTTAATCGTTCCCTGGAAGACCAGTAGATGTTTCCGAAGCACATCTGTAGGCATTCCGTAACATGTGGAAATTCAGAGTGTTGATGAAGCACAAAAATTGCATCGGCATTGAATACAATAAGCTCCATGCGGACTTTTCTCTTAGGGAGTAATGTCTTAAACTGTCTACGCTTTGATCGATTCCGTGAAAACCAGTATTAGTTTCCGAAGCACATCTGGAGGCATTCTGTAATACGTGGACTTTCAGAGTGTTGATGAAACACAAAAATTGCATCGTCATTGAATACAATAAGCACCATGCGGACTTTTCTCCATGGGAGTAATGTCTCAAACTGTCTACGGTTTGATCGATTCCTGGAAGACCAGTAGTAGTTTCTGACGCACATCTGGAGGCATTTTCTAACCTGTGTACCTTCAGAGTGTTGATTAAACACAGAAATTGCTTCGCGATAGAATGTAACAATCACCATGCGGACTTTTCATCATGGGAGTAATGTCTTAAACTGTCTACGCTTTGATCGTTCTCTGTAAGACCAGTAGCCGTTTACGAAGCACATCAGTAGCTATTCCGTAATCTTTGGACCTTCAGAGTGTTGATGAAACACAAAAATTGCATCGGCATTGAATACAATAAGCACCATGCGGACTTTTCTCCATGGGAGTAATGTCTTAAACTGTCTACGCTTTGATCGTTCCCTGGAAGATCAGTAGTTGTTTCCGAATCACATCTTGAGGCATTCTGTAACTTGTGGTCCTTCTGAGTGTTGATGAAACACAAAAACTGCATTGGCATTGAATACAATAAGCACCATGCGGACTTTTCTCCATGGGAGTAATGTCTAAAAGTGTCTACGGTTTGATCGATTCCTCGAAGACCAGTAGCAGTTTCCGAAGCACATCTGTAGGCATTCCGTAAACTGTGGACCTTCAGAGTGTTGATGAAACACAAACATTGCATCGGCATTGAATACAATAAGTACCATGCGGAATTTTATCCATGGAAGTAATGTCTTAAACTGTCTACGATTCGATCGATTCCTGGAAGACCTGTAGTAGTTTCCGAAGCACATCTGGAGGCATTCTGTAGTCTGTGGACCTTCATAGTGTTAATGAAACACTGAAATTGCTTCGGGATTGATGACAACAGGCTCCAAGCGGTCTTTTCTCCAAGTGAGTAATGTCTCAATCTGTCTAGGCTTAGATCGTTCCCTGGAAGACCAGTAGTAGTTTCTGAAGCAAATGTGGAGGAGTTCTGTAATCTGTGGACCATCGGAATGTTGATGAAACACAGACAATGCTTATGGATTAATTTCAACAGGCACCATGCGGACTTTTCTCCATGGTAGTTATGTCTCAATCTGTCTACGCTTTGCTAGGTTTCTGGAAGATCAGTAGTATTTTCCGAAGCACATCTGGAATCATTCTGTAACCTGTGGACCTTCAGAGTGTTGATGAGACTTAGAAATTGCATCGGGATTGAATACAACAGGCACCCTGCGAACTTTTATCCAAGGGAGTAATATCTCAAACTGTCGACGATTTGATCGTTTACTGGAAGACCAGTATTTGTTTCTGAAGCACATGTCGAGACGTTCTGTAATCTGTGGACCTTCAGAGTGTTGATGAAACATAGAAATTGCATCGGGATTGAATACAACATGCACCATGCGGACTATTCACCATGGGAGTAATGTCTCAAACTGTCTACGCTTGGATCGTTCCCTGGAAGTCCAGTAGTAGTTTCCGAAGCACATTTCTAGGCGTTTTGTAATCTGTGGTCCTTCAGAGTGTTGATAAAACCACAGAAATTGAATCTGGATTGAATACAACAGGCACCGTTCGGCCAATTCTCCATGGGAGTAATGTATCTAACTGTATACGCTTTGATCGTCCCCTGGAAGACCAGTAGTAGTTACCGAAGCACATTTGGAGGCATTCTATAATCTGTGGACCTTCAGAGTGTGGATGAAACACAGAAATTGCATCGGGATTTAATACAAAATTGACCATACGGACTTTTCTCCATGGGAGTAATGTCTTGAACAGTCTACGCTTTGATCGTTCTCTGGAAGACCAGTATTAGTTTCTGAAGCACATGTGGAGGCATTCCGTTATCTGTGGACCTTCAGAGTGTTGATGAAACACAAAAATTGCATCGGCATTGAAAGCAATATGTACCATGCAGAATTTTCTCCGTGGTAGTAATGTCTCTATCTGTCTACGCTTTGATCGTTCCCTGGAGGACCAGTAGTAGTTTCTGAAGCACATGTGGAGGCGTTCTGTAATCTGTGGACCATCTGAGTGTTGATGAAATACAGAAATTGCATCGGTATTGAATACAACATGCTCCATGCGGACTAATCACCATGGGAGTAATGTCTCAAACTGTCTACGCTTGGATCGTTCCCTGGAACTCCAGTAGTAGTTTCTCAAGCACATTTATAGGCGTTGTGTAATCTGTGGACCTTCAGAGTGTTGATAAAGCACAGAAATTGAATCTGGTTTGAATACAACAGGCACCGTTCGGACTCTTCTCCATGGGAGTAATGTATCAAACTGAATACGCTTTGATCGTCACCTGGAAGACCAGTAGTAGTTACCGAAGCACAACTGGAGGCATTCTGTAATCTGTTTACATTCAGAGTGTTGAGGAAACTCTAAAATTGCATCGGCATTGAATACAATAAGCACCTTGCTGACTTTTCTCCATGGAAGTTATGTCTCAATCTGTCTACGCTTTGATCGTTACCTGGAAGAACAGTAGTAGTTTCTGAAGCACATGTGGAGGCGTTCTGTAATCTGTGGACCATCAGAGTGTTGATGAGACATAGAAACTGCATCGGGATTGAATACAACAGGCACCATGCGGACTTTTCTCCATGGGAGTAATGTCTCAAACTGTCTACGCTTTGATCGATTCCTGGAAGACCAGTAATAGCTTTCGAAGCACATCTTTAGGCATTCCGTAATCTGTGGACCTTCAGAGTGTTGATGAATTACAAAAATTGCAGCGGCATTGAATACAATATTCACCATGCGGACTTTTCTCCATTGGAGTAATGTCATAAACTGTCTACGCTTTGAACGTTCCCTGGAAGACCAGTAGTAGTTTCCGAAGCACATTTGTTGGCATTCCGTAATCTGTGGACCTTCAGAGTGTTGATGAAACACAAAATTTGCATTGGTATTGAATTTAATAAGCACCATGCGAACTTTTCTCCATGGGAGTAATGTCTTAAACTGTCTACGGTTTGTTCGATTCCTGGAAGACCACTAGTAGTTTCCGAAGCACATCTGGAGGCATTCTGTAATCTGTTTACATTCAGAGTGTTGAGGAAACGCAAAAGTTGCATCGGTATTGAATACAATAAGCACCAAGCGGACTTTTCTCCATGGAAGTAATGTCTCAATCTGTCTACGCTTTGATCGTTCCCTGGAAGAACAGTAGTAGTTTCTGAAGCACATGTGGAGGCGTTCTGTAATCTGTGGACCATCAGAGTGTTGATGAGACATAGAAACTGCATCGGGATGGAATACAACAGGCACCATGCGGACTTTTATCCATGGGAATAATGTCTCAAACTGTCTACAATTTGATCGATTCCTGGAAGACCAGTAATAGCTTTCGAAGCACATCTCTAGGCATTCCGTAACCTGTGGACCTTCAGAGTGTTGATGAAACACAAAAATTGCAGCGGCATTGAATACAATATGCACCATGCGGACTTTTCTCCATTGGAGTAATGTCTTAAACTGTCTACGCTTTGAACTTTCTCTGGAAGACCAGTAGTAGTTTCCGAAGCACATTTGTAGGCATTCCGTAATCTGTGGACTTTCAGAGTGTTGATGAAACACAAAATTTGCATTGGTATTGAATTTAATAAGCACCATGCGAACTTTTCTCCATGGGAGTAATGTCTTAAACTGTCTACGGTTTGATCGATTCCTGGAAGACCACTAGTAGTTTCCGAAGCACATCTGGAGACATTCTGTAATCTGTGGACCTTCACAGTGTTGATGAAACACAAAAATTGCATCGGTATTGAATACAATAAGCACCATTCGGACTTTTCTCCATGGGAGTAATGTCTTAAACCATCTACGGTTTGATCGATACCTGGAACACCACTAGTGTGTCTACGCTTTGATCGATACCGAAGCACGTCTGGAGGCATTCTGTAATCTGCGGATCTTCAGAGTGTTGATGAAACACAAATATTGCATCGGGATAGAATATAACAGTCACCATGCGGACTTTTCTCCATGGGAGTGTTGTCTGAAACTGTCTAGGCATTCCGTAATCTTTGGGCATTCAGAGTGTTGATTTAACACAAAAATTGCATCGGTATTGAACACAATAAGTACCATGCCGACTTTTCTATACGGGAGTAATGTCTTAAACTATCTACGCTTTGATGGTTCCCCAGGAGACCAGTAGTAGTTTCCGAAGCACATCTGGAGGCATTCTGTAATCTGTGGACCTTCAGAGTGTTGCTGACACACAGAAAGTTCATTGGGATTGAATAAAACAGGCACCATTCGAACTTTTCTCCAAGGGAATAATGTCTCAAACTTTCTTACGATTTGATCGATTCCTGGAAGACCAGTAGTAGTTTCCGAAGGACATGTGTAGGCATTCCGTTATCTGTGGACCTTCAGAGTGTTGATGAAACACATAAATTGCATCGGCATTGAATACAATAAGCACCTTGCGGACTTTTCTCCATGGGAGTAATGTCTTAAACTGTCTACGGTTTGATCGATTCCTGGAAGACCAGTAGTAGTTTCCGAAGCACATCTGGAGGCATTCTGTAATCTGTGTATCTTCAGAGTGTTGATTAAACACAGAAATTGCATCGGGATAGAATATAGCAGTCACCATGCGGACTTTTCTCCATGGGAGAAATGACTCAAACCGTCTACGCTTTGATCATTCCCTGGAAGACCAGTAGTTGTTTCCGAAACACATCTGGAGGCATTCTGTAATCTGTGGACCTTCAGAGCTTTGATGAAACACAGAAACTGCATCGACGTTGAATACAATAAGCCCATTTCGTACTTTTCTCCATTTGAGTAATGTCTTAAACTGTCTACGGTTTGATCGATTCCCGGAAGACCAGTAGTAGTTTCCGAAGCACATCTGGAGGCATTCTGTAATCTGTGTACCTTCAGAGTGTTGATTAAACAAAGAAATTGCATCGGGATAGATAAATAACAGTCACAATATGGACTTTTCTCCATGGGAGTAATGTCTTAAACTGTCTACGCTTTGATCGTTCCCTATAAGACCAGTAGTTGTTTCCGAAGCACATCTGGAGGCATTCTGTAATCTTTGGACCTTCAGAGTGTTGATGAAACACAAAAATTGCATCGTTATTGAATACAATAAGCCCCATGCGGACTTCCCTCCATGGGGGTAATGTCTTAAACTGTCTACGCTCTGATCGATCCCTGGACGACCAGTAGTAGATTATGAAGCACATCTGGAGGCCTTCTGTAATCTGTGGACCATCAGAGTGTTAATGAAACACAGTAACTGCATCGGGATTGAGTACAACAAGCACCATGCGGACTTTTCTCCATGGGAGTAATGTCTCCAACTGTCTACGCTTTGATCGATTCCTGGAAGACAAGTAGTACTTTCCGAAGCACATCTGTAGGAATTGCGTAATCTGTGGACCTTCAGAGTGTTGATGAAACACAAAAATTGCATCGGCATTGAATACAATAAGCAACATGCCGACTTTTCTCCATGGGAGTAATGTCTTAAACTGTCTACGCTTTGATCGATTCCTGGAAGGCCAGTAGTAATTTCTGAAGCACATCTGGAGGCATTCTGTAATCTGTGTACCTTCAGAGTGTTGATTAAACCCAGAAATTTCATCGGGACAAATTTAACAGTCACCATGCGGACTTTTCTCCATGGCAGTAATGTCTTAAACAGTCTACGCTTTTATCGTTCCCTGGAAGACCAGTAGTTGTTTCCGATGCACATCTGGACTCATTCCATAATCTGTGGACCATCAGAGTGATGATGAAACACAGAAACTGCATCGGGATTGAATATAACAGTCACCATGCGGACTTTTCTGCATGGGAGTAATGTCTCAAACTGTCTACGCTTTGATCGATTCCTGGAAGGCCAGTAGTAGTTTCCGAAGCACATCTGTAATACTTCCGTAATCTATGGACTTTCACAGTGTTGATGAAACACAAAAATTGCATCGGCATTGAATACAATATGTACTATGCGGACTTTTCTCAATGGGAGTAATGTCTAAAACTGTCTACGGTTTGATCGATTCCTGGAAGACCAGTAGCAGTTTCCGAAGCACATCTGTAGGCATTCCGTAATCTGTGGACCTTCAGAGTGTTGATTAAACAAAGAAATTGCATCGGGATAGATAAATAACAGTCACAATATGGACTTTTCTCCATGGGAGTAATGTCTTAAACTGTCTACGCTTTGATCGTTCCCTTTAAGACCAGTAGTTGTTTCCGAAGCACATCTTGAGGCATTCTGTAATCTGTGGACCTTCAGTGTGTTGATGAAACACAAAATTTGAATTTGCATTGAATACTATAAGCACCATGCTAACTTTTCTCCTTGGGAGTAATGTCTTAAACTGTCTACGATTTGATCGATTCCTGGAAGACCAGTAGCAGTTTCCGAAGCACATCTGTAATCATTCCGTAATCTGTGGACCTTCAGTGTGTTGATGAAACACAAAAATTGCATTGGCATTAAAGCAATATGTACCATGCGGATTTTTCTCCATGGGAGTTATCTCTCAATTTGTCTACGCTTTCATAGATTTCTGGTAGACCAGTAGTATTTTCCGAAGCACATCTGGAATCATTCTGTAATCTGTGAACCTTCAGAGTGTTGATGAAACTTAGAAATCGCATCGGGATTGAATACAACAGGCACCGTGCCGACTATTATGCAAGGAAGTAATATCTCAAACTGTAATCTGTGGACCTTCAGAGTGTTGATGAAACACAAAAATTGCATCGGCATTGAAAGCAATATGTACTATGAGGAATATTCTCCATGGTAGTAATGTCTCAATCTGTCTACGCTTTGATCGTTCCCTGGAAGACCAGTAAAAGTTTCTGAAACACATGTGGAGGCGTTCTGTAATCTGTGGACCATCAGAGTGTTGATGAAACACAAAAATAGCGTCGGGATTTAATACAACAGGCACCGTGCGGACTTTTCTCCATGGGAGTAATGTATCAAACTGTATACGCTTTGTTTGTAACCTGGAGGACCAGTAGTAGTTACCAAAGCACATCCGGTGGCATTCAGTAATCTGTGGATCTTCAGAGTGCTGATGAAACACAGAAATTCCATAGGAATTGAATACAACAGGCACCCTGCGGACTATACTCCATGGGAATAATGTGTCAAACCGTTTACGCTTTGATCGTTCCCTGGAAGACCAGTAGTAGTTCCGAATCACATCTGGAGTCATCCTGTAATCTGTGGACTATCAGAGTGTAGATGAAACACTGATATTGCATCGGGATTGAATACAACAGACACCATTCGGACTCTTCTCCATGATAGTAATGTCTCAATCTGCCTACTCGTTGATCGTTCCCTGGAACACCAGTTTTATTCTCCGAGCACATCTGGAGGCATTCTGTAGTCTGTGGACCTTCATAGTGTTGATGAAACACTGAAATTGCTTCGGGATTGATTACAACAGGCTCCAAGCGGACTTTTCTCCAAGGGAGTAATGTCTCAATCTGTCTACGCTTTGATCGTTACCTGGAAGACCAGTAGTAGTTTCTGAAGCACATGTGGAGACGTTCTGTAATCTGTGGACCATCAGAGTGTTGATGAAACAGAGAAATTGCATCGGGATTGAATACAACATGCACCATGCGGACTAATCACCATGGGAGTAATGTCTCAAACTGTCTACGCTTGGATCGTTCCCTGGAACTCCAGTAGTAGTTTCCGAAGCACATTTATAGGCGTTGTGTAATCTGTGGACCTTCAGAGTGTTGATAAAGCACAGAAATTGAATCTGGATTGAATACAACAGGCACCGTTCGGCCTCTTCTCCATGGGAGTAATGTATCAAACTGTATACGCTTTGATCGTCCCCTGGAAGACCAGTAGTAGTTACCGAAGCACATCTGGAGGCATTCTGCAATCTGTGGACCTTCAGAGTATTGATGAAACATAGAAAATGCATCGGCATTGGATACAATAAGCACCATGCGGACTTTTCTCCATGGGAGTAATGTCTCAATCTGTCTACGCTTTGATAGTTCAATAGAAGAACAGTAGTAGTTTCTGAAGCACATGTGGAGGCGTTCTGTAATCTGTGGACCATCAGAGTGTTGATGAGACATAGAAACTGCATCGGGATTGAATACAACAGGCACCATGCGGACTTTTCTCCATGGGAGTAATGTCTCAAACTGTCTACGCTTTGATCGATTCCTGGAACACCAGTAATAGCTTTCGAAGCACATCTCTAGGCATTCCGTAACCTGTGGACCTTCAGAGTGTTGATGAAACACAAAAATTGCAGCGGCATTGAATACAATATGCACCATGCGGACTTTTCTCCATTGGAGTAATGTCTTAAACTGTCTACGCTTTGAACGTTCTCTGGAAGACCAGTAGTAGTTTCCGAAGCACATTTGTAGGCATTCCGTAATCTGTGGACTTTCAGAGTGTTGATGAAACACAAAATTTGCATTGGTATTGAATTTAATAAGCACCATGCGAACTTTTCTCCATGGGAGTAATGTCTTAAACTGTCTACGGTTTGATCGATTCCTGGAAGACCACTAGTAGTTTCCGAAGCACATCTGGAGACATTCTGTAATCTGTGGACCTTCACAGTGTTGATGAAACACAAAAATTGCATCGGTATTGAATACAATAAGCACCATTCGGACTTTTCTCCATGGGAGTAATGTCTTAAACCATCTACGGTTTGATCGATACCTGGAACACCACTAGTGTGTCTACGCTTTGATCGATACCGAAGCACGTCTGGAGGCATTCTGTAATCTGCGGATCTTCAGAGTGTTGATGAAACACAAATATTGCATCGGGATAGAATATAACAGTCACCATGCGGACTTTTCTCCATGGGAGTGTTGTCTGAAACTGTCTAGGCATTCCGTAATCTTTGGGCATTCAGAGTGTTGATTTAACACAAAAATTGCATCGGTATTGAACACAATAAGTACCATGCCGACTTTTCTATACGGGAGTAATGTCTTAAACTATCTACGCTTTGATGGTTCCCCAGGAGACCAGTAGTAGTTTCCGAAGCACATCTGGAGGCATTCTGTAATCTGTGGACCTTCAGAGTGTTGCTGACACACAGAAAGTTCATTGGGATTGAATAAAACAGGCACCATTCGAACTTTTCTCCAAGGGAATAATGTCTCAAACTATCTTACGATTTGATCGATTCCTGGAAGACCAGTAGTAGTTTCCGAAGGACATGTGTAGGCATTCCGTTATCTGTGGACCTTCAGAGTGTTGATGAAACACATAAATTGCATCGGCATTGAATACAATAAGCACCTTGCGGACTTTTCTCCATGGGAGTAATGTCTTAAACTGTCTACGGTTTGATCGATTCCTGGAAGACCAGTAGTAGTTTCCGAAGCACATCTGGAGGCATTCTGTAATCTGTGTATCTTCAGAGTGTTGATTAAACACAGAAATTGCATCGGGATAGAATATAGCAGTCACCATGCGGACTTTTCTCCATGGGAGAAATGACTCAAACCGTCTACGCTTTGATCATTCCCTGGAAGACCAGTAGTTGTTTCCGAAACACATCTGGAGGCATTCTGTAATCTGTGGACCTTCAGAGCTTTGATGAAACACAGAAACTGCATCGACGTTGAATACAATAAGCCCATTTCGTACTTTTCTCCATTTGAGTAATGTCTTAAACTGTCTACGGTTTGATCGATTCCCGGAAGACCAGTAGTAGTTTCCGAAGCACATCTGGAGGCATTCTGTAATCTGTGTACCTTCAGAGTGTTGATTAAACAAAGAAATTGCATCGGGATAGATAAATAACAGTCACAATATGGACTTATCTCCATGGGAGTAATGTCTTAAACTGTCTACGCTTTGATCGTTCCCTATAAGACCAGTAGTTGTTTCCGAAGCACATCTGGAGGCATTCTGTAATCTTTGGACCTTCAGAGTGTTGATGAAACACAAAAATTGCATCGTTATTGAATACAATAAGCCCCATGCGGACTTCCCTCCATGGGGGTAATGTCTTAAACTGTCTACGCTCTGATCGATCCCTGGACGACCAGTAGTAGATTATGAAGCACATCTGGAGGCCTTCTGTAATCTGTGGACCATCAGAGTGTTAATGAAACACAGTAACTGCATCGGGATTGAGTACAACAAGCACCATGCGGACTTTTCTCCATGGGAGTAATGTCTCCAACTGTCTACGCTTTGATCGATTCCTGGAAGACAAGTAGTACTTTCCGAAGCACATCTGTAGGAATTGCGTAATCTGTGGACCTTCAGAGTGTTGATGAAACACAAAAATTGCATCGGCATTGAATACAATAAGCAACATGCCGACTTTTCTCCATGGGAGTAATGTCTTAAACTGTCTACGCTTTGATCGATTCCTGGAAGACCAGTAGTAATTTCTGAAGCACATCTGGAGGCATTCTGTAATCTGTGTACCTTCAGAGTGTTGATTAAACCCAGAAATTTCATCGGGACAAATTTAACAGTCACCATGCGGACTTTTCTCCATGGCAGTAATGTCTTAAACAGTCTACGCTTTTATCGTTCCCTGGAAGACCAGTAGTTGTTTCCGATGCACATCTGGACTCATTCCATAATCTGTGGACCATCAGAGTGATGATGAAACACAGAAACTGCATCGGGATTGAATATAACAGTCACCATGCGGACTTTTCTGCATGGGAGTAATGTCTCAAACTGTCTACGCTTTGATCGATTCCTGGAAGGCCAGTAGTAGTTTCCGAAGCACATCTGTAATACTTCCGTAATCTATGGACTTTCACAGTGTTGATGAAACACAAAAATTGCATCGGCATTGAATACAATATGTACTATGCGGACTTTTCTCAATGGGAGTAATGTCTAAAACTGTCTACGGTTTGATCGATTCCTGGAAGACCAGTAGCAGTTTCCGAAGCACATCTGTAGGCATTCCGTAATCTGTGGACCTTCAGAGTGTTGATTAAACAAAGAAATTGCATCGGGATAGATAAATAACAGTCACAATATGGACTTTTCTCCATGGGAGTAATGTCTTAAACTGTCTACGCTTTGATCGTTCCCTTTAAGACCAGTAGTTGTTTCCGAAGCACATCTTGAGGCATTCTGTAATCTGTGGACCTTCAGTGTGTTGATGAAACACAAAATTTGAATTTGCATTGAATACTATAAGCACCATGCTAACTTTTCTCCTTGGGAGTAATGTCTTAAACTGTCTACGATTTGATCGATTCCTGGAAGACCAGTAGCAGTTTCCGAAGCACATCTGTAATCATTCCGTAATCTGTGGACCTTCAGTGTGTTGATGAAACACAAAAATTGCATTGGCATTAAAGCAATATGTACCATGCGGATTTTTCTCCATGGGAGTTATCTCTCAATTTGTCTACGCTTTCATAGATTTCTGGTAGACCAGTAGTATTTTCCGAAGCACATCTGGAATCATTCTGTAATCTGTGAACCTTCAGAGTGTTGATGAAACTTAGAAATCGCATCGGGATTGAATACAACAGGCACCGTGCCGACTATTATGCAAGGAAGTAATATCTCAAACTGTAATCTGTGGACCTTCAGAGTGTTGATGAAACACAAAAATTGCATCGGCATTGAAAGCAATATGTACTATGAGGAATATTCTCCATGGTAGTAATGTCTCAATCTGTCTACGCTTTGATCGTTCCCTGGAAGACCAGTAAAAGTTTCTGAAACACATGTGGAGGCGTTCTGTAATCTGTGGACCATCAGAGTGTTGATGAAACACAAAAATAGCGTCGGGATTTAATACAACAGGCACCGTGCGGACTTTTCTCCATGGGAGTAATGTATCAAACTGTATACGCTTTGTTTGTAACCTGGAGGACCAGTAGTAGTTACCAAAGCACATCCGGTGGCATTCAGTAATCTGTGGATCTTCAGAGTGCTGATGAAACACAGAAATTCCATAGGAATTGAATACAACAGGCACCCTGCGGACTATACTCCATGGGAATAATGTGTCAAACCGTTTACGCTTTGATCGTTCCCTGGAAGACCAGTAGTAGTTCCGAATCACATCTGGAGGCATCCTGTAATCTGTGGACTATCAGAGTGTAGATGAAACACTGATATTGCATCGGGATTGAATACAACAGACACCATTCGGACTCTTCTCCATGATAGTAATGTCTCAATCTGCCTACTCGTTGATCGTTCCCTGGAACACCAGTTTTATTCTCCGAGCACATCTGGAGGCATTCTGTAGTCTGTGGACCTTCATAGTGTTGATGAAACACTGAAATTGCTTCGGGATTGATTACAACAGGCTCCAAGCGGACTTTTCTCCAAGGGAGTAATGTCTCAATCTGTCTACGCTTTGATCGTTACCTGGAAGACCAGTAGTAGTTTCTGAAGCACATGTGGAGACGTTCTGTAATCTGTGGACCATCAGAGTGTTGATGAAACAGAGAAATTGCATCGGGATTGAATACAACATGCACCATGCGGACTAATCACCATGGGAGTAATGTCTCAAACTGTCTACGCTTGGATCGTTCCCTGGAACTCCAGTAGTAGTTTCCGAAGCACATTTATAGGCGTTGTGTAATCTGTGGACCTTCAGAGTGTTGATAAAGCACAGAAATTGAATCTGGATTGAATACAACAGGCACCGTTCGGCCTCTTCTCCATGGGAGTAATGTATCAAACTGTATACGCTTTGATCGTCCCCTGGAAGACCAGTAGTAGTTACCGAAGCACATCTGGAGGCATTCTGCAATCTGTGGACCTTCAGAGTATTGATGAAACATAGAAAATGCATCGGCATTGGATACAATAAGCACCATGCGGACTTTTCTCCATGGGAGTAATGTCTCAATCTGTCTACGCTTTGATAGTTCAATAGAAGAACAGTAGTAGTTTCTGAAGCACATGTGGAGGCGTTCTGTAATCTGTGGACCATCAGAGTGTTGATGAGACATAGAAACTGCATCGGGATTGAATACAACAGGCACCATGCGGACTTTTCTCCATGGGAGTAATGTCTCAAACTGTCTACGCTTTGATCGATTCCTGGAACACCAGTAATAGCTTTCGAAGCACATCTCTAGGCATCCGTAATCTGTGGACCTTCAGAGTGTTGATGAAACACTGAAATTGCAGCGGCATTGAATACAATATGCACCATGCGGACTTTTCTCCATTGGAGTAATGTCTTAAACTGTCTATGCTTTGAACGTTCCCTGGAAGACCAGTAGTAGTTTCCGAAGCACATTTGTAGGCATTAAGTAATCTGTGGACCTTCAGAGTATTGATGAAACCCAAAATTTGCATTGGTATTGAATTTAATAAGCACCATGCGAACTTTTCTCCATGGGAGTAATGTCTTAAACTGTCTACGGTTTGATCGATTCCTGGAAGTCCACTAGTAGTTTCCGAAGCAAATCTTGAGGCATTCTGTAATCTGTGGACCTTCAGAGTGTTGATGAAACACAAAAATTGCATCGGCATTGAAAGCAATATGTACCATGAGGAATATTCTCCATGGTAGTAATGTCTTAAACTGTCTACGCTTTGATTGTTCCCTGGAAGACCAGTAGTAGTTTCCGAAGCACATCTGGAGGCATTCTGTAATCTGTGGACCTTCAGAGTGTTGATGAAACACAAAAATTGCATCGGGATTGAATACAACGGGCACCATGCGGACTTTTCTCCATGGGAGTTATGACTCAATCTGTCTACGCTTTCACAGATTTCTGGTAGACCAGTAGTATTTTCCGAAGCACATCTGGAATCACCCATGCAGCCGACTTTTCCGACTTTACACGACGCTCACGCTAGTGACAGGCTTATTTATAGTTCGACGTCCATTTCACTCCTTGTCGACATTCACACAGTACCTGAGGTAACAAGCACATCTCGAGCCCCATTGTGCTCTCCATTGATCATGCCAGGTCAGTGCCTCGCTCTTTGCTACTGTGTAAATCTCTTGTCGTCCAACTGCAAAACACTGGGCCACAACAGGTTTCCGCGTCTCCATTGCACTTATCATACTACGAAACGCTCCCCAAACTTGGCAATCACCCATGCAGCCGACTTTTCCGACTTTACACAACGCTCACGCAACGCTGACGCTAGTGACAGCAGTATTTATAGTTCGACCTCGCGCCAAAGCGAAGCAGCACATTTCGGCTACGGCTTAGGCCGCTCTCCTAGTGTGGCTGCTCGGTGTCTGCAGGCAACGAGGGGTTGCAAGCATCCTGTGTTCGCACCTATATCACCTGAGCTTGCTTGTCAGAGACAGACTATCGCAAAACATACAACTCACTCCATGAATTGATTGCTACGGCATCTGTTATCAGCAGTCACAACTAGCAACACCAGTAGCAGCTGACTGCACGCAAAGAATAGGAATGTGCAGTGGGATTTACGTGAACTCGGCGCAAGGCAGATCTTACCGACGTAGGCTTGAGAATCTTATGGGAACATTTGTACTGTTTCTAAATTAAGTGTTGGTGTGGGAGGAGGGTGCTTCCCGCGCACGACTAAAAGCACGCTTGCCACTTGTGGATGCTAATCGTTCGCTTGTATCTGCCTAGACACCTCTGCTGGTTGGGAATTATTCAACTTGCATGGCAAGATGCACAAGTAGGTGTGTTAAAGTGTCTGGGGGCGCTGGGTATCGATCCCAGTACCTCTCGCACGCTAAGCGAGCGCTCTACCATCTGAGCTACGCCCACCTCACAGTTGACTAATGGTGTTACATACAGCCATATCAACGACACAGACCCTTGCACTCCCATTATTCCGCAGACAAACACTACACTCTATGTATCAGTGAGGGTGTCTTTCAGGTTTCGTGCATTCTGTATCGAATCGTAGTTGGCCACAATGAAAGTGGCACGCATAACGTCGAAAATAGAGTTCAGACACCGCTCTGAGTAAGACGAACGTGTTGTCCACTCTCTAGACTTCACTGACGTTAAGCCGTGATACCTAAGACAGATCTGCACTCGATGACACCTTCATAACAGCCGGTCCCCACACTTACATCTTGCTCTCCTTATGACAGTATACATCATATCAGTCTCTGACGCTGGTTTTGCAAGTTCTTGCGTGCCTTTATGTTCGCCGCGACCAACACTTACCATGCACTGACCACAAAACATGGAGGAGCCGGGCTTGAACCCGAGACCTGTCACACGCTAAGCGAATAATGTGCCAAATGAGCTACGGCTGCACACACGACCAAGCTTGGATATTCTCCATTCTTTGCGACTCTGATGTGCACGGACCCGATAGTTGGTTTGTTTGTACCGGCGAAGGTACCAGAGTGCATAGGCGTCGCGGACACGTTCATATACACAAGAGTTCCAAGTAGTTTCGATGCTCTGGTATTACGAATGCAAATTCCGTCTGCTTTTAACGTCTTAAATTGAAAGGAAGGTCACAAATTGCTCCATTTCACTTCTTGTCGACAATCACACAGCACCTGAGGTAACAAGCACATCTCGAGCCCCATTGTGCTCTCCATTGTTCATGCCAACTCAGAGCCTCGCTCTTTGCTACTGTGTAAAACTCTTGTCGTCCAACTGCAAAACACTGGGACACAAGTTTCCGCGTCTCCATTGCACTGATCATACTACAAAACGCTCCCCAAACTTGGCAATCACCCATGCAGCCGACTTTTCCGAATTTACACGACGCTCACGCTAGTGACAGCGTTATTTATAGTTCGACGTCGAGCCAAAGCGAATGAGCACATTTCGTCTACGGCTTAGGCAGCTCTCCTAGTGTGGCTACTCTGTGTCTGCAGGCCGCGAGGGGCTGTAAGCTTCCTGTGTTCGCACCTATATCACCTGTGCTTGCTTGTCAGAGACAGACTATCGCAAAACATACAACTCACTCCATGAATTGATTGCTACGGCATCTGTTATCAACAGTCACAACCAGCAACACCAGTAGCAGCCGACTGCACGCAAAGAATATGAACGTGCAGTGGGATTTACGTGAACTCGGCGCATGGCAGATCTTTCCGACGTAGGCTTGAGAATCTTATGGGAACATTTGTACTGTTTCTAAATTAAGTGTAGGTGTGGGAGGAGGGTGCTTCCTGCGCACGAATAAAAGCACGCATGCCAATTGTGGATGCTAATAGTTCGTTTGTATCTGCCTAGACACCTCTGTTGGTTGGGAATTATTCCACTTGCATGGCAAGGTGCGCATGTAGGTGTGTTAAAAATTCGTGTGGCGCTGGGTATCGATGCCAGTACATCTCGCACGCTAAGCAAACGATCTACCATCTGAGCTACGCCCACCCCCCCGTTGACAAATTTTGCTACATACAGTCATATCAACGTCACAGACCCTTGCACCCCCATTATTCCGCACACAAACACTACTCTCTATGTATCAGTGAGGTTGTCTTTCAGGTTTCGTGCATTCTGTGTCGAATCGTAGTTGGCCACAATGAAAGTGGCACGCATAACGTCGAAAATAGAGTTCAGACACGGCTCTGAGTAAGACGAACGTGTTGTCCACCCTCTACACTTCAATGAGGTTAAGCCGTGATACCTAAGACAGATCTGCACTCGATGACACCTCCATAACAGCCGGTCCCCACACTTACATCTTGCTCTCCTTATGACAGTATACATCATATCAGTCTCTGACGCTGGTTTTGCAAGTTCTTGCGTGCCTTTATGTTCGCCGCGACCAACACTTACCATGCACTGACCACAAAACATGGAGGAGCCGGGCTTGAACCCGAGACCTGTCACACGCTAAGCGAATAATGTGCCAAATGAGCTACGGCTGCACACACGACCAAGCTTGGATATTCTCCATTCTTTGCGACTCTGATGTGCACGGACCCGATAGTTGGTTTGTTTGTACCGGCGAAGGTACCAGAGTGCATAGGCGTCGCGGACACGTTCATATACACAAGAGTTCCAAGTAGTTTCGATGCTCTGGTATTACGAATGCAAATTCCGTCTGCTTTTAACGTCTTAAATTGAAAGGAAGGTCACAAATTGCTCCATTTCACTTCTTGTCGACAATCACACAGCACCTGAGGTAACAAGCACATCTCGAGCCCCATTGTGCTCTCCATTGTTCATGCCAACTCAGAGCCTCGCTCTTTGCTACTGTGTAAAACTCTTGTCGTCCAACTGCAAAACACTGGGACACAAGTTTCCGCGTCTCCATTGCACTGATCATACTACAAAACGCTCCCCAAACTTGGCAATCACCCATGCAGCCGACTTTTCCGAATTTACACGACGCTCACGCTAGTGACAGCGTTATTTATAGTTCGACGTCGAGCCAAAGCGAATGAGCACATTTCGTCTACGGCTTAGGCAGCTCTCCTAGTGTGGCTACTCTGTGTCTGCAGGCCGCGAGGGGCTGTAAGCTTCCTGTGTTCGCACCTATATCACCTGTGCTTGCTTGTCAGAGACAGACTATCGCAAAACATACAACTCACTCCATGAATTGATTGCTACGGCATCTGTTATCAACAGTCACAACCAGCAACACCAGTAGCAGCCGACTGCACGCAAAGAATATGAACGTGCAGTGGGATTTACGTGAACTCGGCGCATGGCAGATCTTTCCGACGTAGGCTTGAGAATCTTATGGGAACATTTGTACTGTTTCTAAATTAAGTGTAGGTGTGGGAGGAGGGTGCTTCCTGCGCACGAATAAAAGCACGCATGCCAATTGTGGATGCTAATAGTTCGTTTGTATCTGCCTAGACACCTCTGTTGGTTGGGAATTATTCCACTTGCATGGCAAGGTGCGCATGTAGGTGTGTTAAAAATTCGTGTGGCGCTGGGTATCGATGCCAGTACATCTCGCACGCTAAGCAAACGATCTACCATCTGAGCTACGCCCACCCCCCCGTTGACAAATTTTGCTACATACAGTCATATCAACGTCACAGACCCTTGCACCCCCATTATTCCGCACACAAACACTACTCTCTATGTATCAGTGAGGTTGTCTTTCAGGTTTCGTGCATTCTGTGTCGAATCGTAGTTGGCCACAATGAAAGTGGCACGCATAACGTCGAAAATAGAGTTCAGACACGGCTCTGAGTAAGACGAACGTGTTGTCCACCCTCTACACTTCAATGAGGTTAAGCCGTGATACCTAAGACAGATCTGCACTCGATGACACCTCCATAACAGCCGGTCCCCACACTTACATCTTGCTCTACTTATGACATTATGTATCATATCAGTCTGTGACGCTGATTTTGCAACTTCTTGCGTGCCTTTATGTTCGCCGCGACCAACACTTACCATGCACTGACCACAAAACACGGAGGAGTTTGGACTTGAACCCGAGACCTTTCACACGCTAAGCGAACGATCTGCCAACTGAGCTACGGCTGCACACACGACCAAGCCTGGCTATTCTCCATTCTTTGCGACTCTGATGTGCACGGACACGATGGTTGGTTGGTTTGTAGCGGCGAAGATACCAGAGTGCAAAGGCGCGGACACGATCATATACACAAGATTTCCAAGTAGTTTAGATGCTCTGGTATTACGAGTGCAAATTCCGTCTGTTTTTAACGTCTTAAATTGAAAGGGCGGTCACAAAATGGTCCATTTCACTCCTCGTCGACAATCACACAGCACCTGAGGTAACAAGCACATCTCGAGCCCCACTGTGCTCTCCATTGTTCATGCCAACTCAGTGCCTCGCTCTTTGCTACTGTGTAAAACTCTTGTCGTCCAACTGCAAAACACTGGGCCACAACAAGTTTCCGCGTCTCCATTGCACTGATCATACTACGAAAAGCTCCCCAAACTTGGCAATCACCCATGCAGCCGACTTTTCCATCTTTACACGACGCTCACGCTAGTGACAGCCTTATTTATAGTTCGACGTCGCGCCAAAGCGAATGAGCACATTTCGCCTACGGCTTAGGCCGCTCTCCTAGTGTGGCTGCTCTGTGTCTGCAGGCAGCGAGGGGCTGCAAGCCTCCTGTGTTCGCATTTATATCACCTGTGCTTGCTTGTCAGAGACTGACTATCGCAAAACATACATATCACTCCATGAATTGATTGCTACGGCATCTGTTATCAGCAGTCACAACCAGCAACACCAGTAGCAGCCGACTGCACGCAAAGAATGGGAACGTGCAGTGGGATTTACGTGAATTCGGCGCAAGGCAGGTCTTTCTGACGTAGGCTTGAGAATCTTATGGGAACATTTGTACTGTTTCTAAATTATGTGTAGGTGTGGGAGGAGGGTGCTTCCTGCGCACGAATAAAAGCACGCTTGCCAATTGTGGATGCTAATCGTTCGCTTGTATCTGCCTAGACACCTCTGCTGGTTGGGAATTATTCCACTTGCATGGCAAGGTGCGCATGTAGGTGTGTTAAAAATTCTGCAGGCGCTGGGTATCGATCCCAGTACCTCTCGCACGCTAAGCAAACGATCTACCATCTTTTTTTTTATTTTTTTATTTATTTATTTTTTTTTAGATTAAAGCTCAGGAGCAACTCCAAGCAAAAAATGGTCTACAGCAACATTCAGACGGTTTCGTACTGCTCAATTGCTACATTAAAACGGTATGTTTCTTTTTCATAACTGGAAAAACACGAGCGAGACATCATTCGAACCTGTAATCTTCAGTTCCGAAGTCCGACGCCTTATCCATTAGGACACACGGTCACTGACGACCAACTATAACATGTATACGACTCATCTCGAAACGCTCACACCCCTGAGGATTTGTGTTTTCGTTCTACACAGCCGCTGCCCCTTGCTCTTTCCCACCCATTCCTTACATTCAACCTCTTACGAGACCGACCAAATGTAGACTGAGAAACAAGACCACACACTTTGTGCATTCGGAATCGAAGGCAGGGCGTCCCTCGCCGCATTTGTTACAATGGCCATTTGCTACTTCTGCAGAAGCGGCGGCGGCGACGACGACGACGACGACCGCGAGAGGCTCTGAGATATGTGAGAAATACATCTATAAAATGTAATTCAGACTGCCTCGTCCCACCTTATGCTGTACCGCTTTGGCAAATGCTTTATCTGCGCCATTCGCCTTAATCACATCTGAGAGTAATTCTTAAAAAAACGCCTGTCGCTAATTGTTCGTCATCACAGATACTGTTTGCTATACGGCCACAACGCGCAACTGATTTCCAAAATTCATCTTTCTCCTGTGAGGATGGAACTTACGACTCCTGGTTTATTAGACCAGTGCTCTACCACTTTTTTTTTTTTAAATTCGACTTCCTCCTTTGAGGATGGAACTCACGACCCTTGGTTTACTAGACCAGTGCTCTACCACTTTTTTTTTACGCCTTATCCACTTTTTTTCATTTTTTTCTTTTTTTCGCTGTTTTTTTTTCGTTTATGTTTATTATGTCCTTTTTAGGTTTTTCTTTATTCATATTTTTTAACACTGTTTTTTCGTTTTTCCTTTGTAATGACCCAGGGCAGGTAGGTGGAGGCGCGTTGGGCAGGGGTCGTATCCCGAGGCCTGGCCATGACGTCTCCTCCTCCCTGCACTGAAGCACAGTGTAACCAATACGTTGTAATTGTCTTTGGTTCGGAGTCTTGTGATACTTATATGTGAACACGGGACTTATGAAGCGTTGTCTATCGAAACAGTTATTTTGCCTTCCTGCCAAGATTGTACCTAAGAACTAGCGAGAATGTCTTCCCTGTCATGAAGTTAGCTCAGTATGCCCCTATACCGGTTCCATTAATGATTCAGGCGCAGGAGCGATCAATAGAAATTGAAACTTAACCGACTCCCTGATTTTCGAAAACAATAGTAAGCATATTCGCAAAGTCCCTCTTAAGGTGTGGGAAAGACTTTTGCGTCCAGTACTCATGAAGCATGTAACCAGTAAACGAAATGAAATCGGTAATACCATGATCATCAACCACTGCAAAAATGTAACGGCCAAGAAGCCACATAACGGTGTTGTTCTTGGTCCGGGGATAAAAAACCGTGTCCGGCCAGCAGAGAATATCAGTCTTAAATGCCGATTCGGAGCTCCTGGTGAGTAAAGCCAATTGTCGGCGCAGCCAGTGCCACATGCGATGACGGTCAGCGCAGGTAAATCGGTGTTGGAGTGTATCAACACAACCACACGTTTGACAAAGCGGAGAGACACATAAACCTATACGATGAAGGCGTTCGTTCGTAGGAATCAGCTAATTAACTACCTTATACCATAGGGAGGCAACAGTTGCTGAATGAACGGGTAAGCTAATATTCGCCCATATGTTACGCCAATTAAAACTGGGATAATGCAAAACAATCGGGTTGGAAGAAGAAGACCGTCGCCATTTGTCAAGCAGGGTTAGCGTAGTAATAACAGGACGACGTTGTAAGTGGAGATCTAGGTAACTAATCTCAATGTAGAAGTCCCGAACATGCCGTAGCTTCGCATTTAAAGGCCCAACGTTAATGGGCGGTGACAAGCTCGCAGGACGAACGACATGGAATAATCGCGAAGTAACAGTCGGGGACGCAGATAATAAAAGATGGAGGGTTCGCTTAACATAAAGGGCAGCAGCCTTGACACGGACGTCGGTGAACGACAAGCCGCCCTCAAGACGCGGCTTCGTAAGAACATCACAACGTAATTTAAAAATATGCCATTTTTGCACCCTGCATTCGGGGAAGCGGAAACAGCTGAGCAACGTAATATACTTTACATAAAACATAAGTGTCTAATACATGCTTTTTTTGCAGTAGCGGTATCGAACGCCATGAGTGTTCTAATAAAACACCTTGCAGCTTGGAAATGGCCACTTGCCAATTTTTTGCAGCCATCCGAAGAGGACAACGTTCAAGATAGATACCTAAATGTGTATGGTGTTCAACAGCTGTAACCCACGGAACAACCACACGTTCAAAGCCCCGCAAATTCAGGAGCTTGCTTTTACGGGGATTGATACGAGAACCTGAGGCCGCAGAAAATTTATCGAGTTCCATTTTCAACTGCGGCACTTCTGCGGTGGAACGAAGCAAAACAACCAAATCATCAGCATAAGCTGTTGCCGTCTGGGTAACCCCAGAGATCGTAAGACCACGAAGTGTCGAGTTGAGACGTGTAAGGACTGGTTGAAGGGAGAGAGCATAAAGGGTCATGGATAAAGGACTACCTTGCGGGAAGCCACGTTGAATATCAATGACCTTTGTCAGCTGGCCACTAATGTCAATCTTAGCAGAAATGCCAGTCGTCATATTCTTAAGTACCAGCAGCGCCTGTTCATTAAAACCGAGCCGGCGCAGCAGAAGCTCTAAGAACGAATGGGACACACGATCAAAGGCCTTACTAAAATCAACAAATAAAAGCGCACAGGAAATATTGGTGACAGCGACAATCGACACGACATCACGATACCCCGCCAGAGACGTCAATATAGAGCGCCCTGGAAAGCAGCTTTGACAAGGAGGTATCACAGGTGTAAGCAAGAGGGATAGACGTGCATTAACAGCCCTAGCGGCCGTCTTATAGTCAAAATTTAATAGGGTTAAAGGACGAAAGTCACTAGCTGTCTTCAAACCAGCAGATTTAGGTATCAGGACAACCGTACCTCTCTTGAAATCGGCTGGAATTGTGTCACCATTCAAGATTTCATTCACAATATCCGTAAAAACAGGCCCTACAATAGGCCAAAAGCGAACAAAAAACTCCTTAGGTAGGCCATCAGGACCAGGAGATTTGTGAGATGCTGAACAAACAATGAAAGCTGAAATTTCGTCTGCAGTAAAAGGAGCTAAAAATTTCGCATTATGGTCCTCTGTTAAAACTGATGGGATAGCAGTTCAAATCTCGTCAACATCAATCGGATCAGAATCAGCCGCAGTATATAACGTCTCATAGTAGCAGGTAAGTTCATGGCTTATTTGATTCTGTAAGGTAAGCCGGCGACCATCAGCTGCCATAAGGCCGTCAATCAATACACGTCGACGGTTCTTGTGGTGACGAAACAGATGGTACATAGAAGTCATTTCATGAGCTAACGTGGACGGTGGTTTAGATTTAATCTTCAATCCTTCCATCTGAAGCCGCTTAATACTAAGTAGCTTGGCCTTAATTTTCCGAATCTCAGAAAGGTGGGCACATGTCATTGTAGAAGTATCATAAAGTTCGCGAAGCACCGAATAGTAATATTCAAAAGTCAGTTTCAGATCTCGCGCTCTATTATAACTGTAGGACATTAAAGTGCGACGTAGTTTTGGCTTCACACAGTGGATCCACCAATGAAGCTTAGACGGATAGTATCGCAGAGAACGTAAACAAAAGTCCCACGCCGTCTGTATTAGAGGTTCGATGTCAGGGTCATCGAGCAAGGAGACATTTAATTTCCACAGCGGCCTATAAAGTTTAAGAGGTTGACGCTCCAAATTAATTATAACAGCAAGGGCACCATGATCCGTAAAACTGGCTGGAATAACATCTACATCTAAAACAGAAACACTAAGGGGATCAGAAATATACAATCGGTCAAGTCGACTACTTGAGGTGGCAGTAAAAAATGTAAATTTAACTAAAGTGGGGTGTTTAACCTCCCACGCATCGCGTAGTCGTAATTGACGTACAAGAGAATGTAGCTCGAAACAATAATTAAAATGAGGGGATTGGTCTTTAGCTTGTAACACACAATTAAAATCGCCCCCCAATATCAAGGTCGCAGGATTCTTTTGTAAAAGGTAAATCAGATCCTCTTTATAAAAACGAGACCTTTCCTGCCGCTTGCTAGAACCAGAGGGGGCGTAAATGTTAACCAAGGTCGTGTCAAATAACCGACAACCAATGCCCCGTCCCGAGTCTAAAAGCTCAATTTCGGTAACGGGGATACCGTCACGAATTAGGAAAGCAGTACCTGCAGAAAACTCAGGTGCAAAATTTATAATAGTGCGAAAACCAGGAACAAACAGGTGTGCAACGGAGACTTCCTGCAGGAAAACAATATCAGCTGCAGAGTCATAAATAAACTGCTGCAGAGACGCTAACTTCAGAGCAGATTGAATGCCATTTATATTTAAGGTAATAAACGTGTACGCCTGCAACATCAACCAAAAAATGGGAAATGAACCCAAATTACACCACACTAGAAGCAACTACATCCATATCATCAACATCAGACATGGCAGAGGGTGATTGTCCAGAATCAACGGAATCAGAGTCGTCCTTCGCATGCTTATGTTTCTTCCGCACCGCGTGGAGATTGGGGGGCACTTTCACCCGACGACGTATCTGATGCACACCAGATTCAAGAGCAGGCGGAGTGGGGGGTTCGAGATCAGGCACGTCAACCAAAGCGTCCGAAGGATTAGCAGGGCGAGAGGAGTCAGAAGGAGGAGCCATCAAGGGGAAAACTGCATCAGGAACATCGGCACCGGTTTCAGAATGTGTAGGTATTGGAAGTGTAGGAGGTGGTAAGATAGGTTTGGAGTCTGCTGATGCGGAGCGCGCAGTTCTAGGAGCGGTTTTCCGACAAACAGCCGTCTCCACCGAAGTGTCGTCAACATGTTGTGATGCCTGTGGCGGTGGGGATGTCAACAACACCTCGACTGAATGTTGTGGCTCTTGCGCCGACGGCATGGCAGCAAGTTTGACGTCATCAGGCAAAGAAGGAGAGACAGCGGGAACGGATTCCGAAACAGGTATGGGAGATTCTGGAATTCTCTCATCAGATTCGCAAACCGGCTGCGAAACAGCAGCTTCGTCATCAGTGCTACCGGTATCACTAGCACGACGGCGTTTGTTGTTGGAAACAGACGGAATCGGTATAGGAGCAGCCGATACGTCTGGGTGAGTGGGTAGCGGAGGAAAACCTGCATCAGGGGAGGGTGACACCTGTTGTGAAGAAGCTACTGCAGGAGGCAGATAGGAAACAGTGGAGGAAGCTGCTGGCACAAGATCGGCAACCGTTAATTTGCGGCGCTGTGCTGGGCCATTTTTAAGCACAAATACCCGCTTAGGGCAATTAGCTCGAACATGACCATGTTCATTACATAGGAAACATGTACCAAGCTGCCCCTCATAAGTAAGATGTACACGATAACCACATACAATCAGATGGGACGGTATATTAGACTTAATATGCATTTCAACTGATCTGACACCATTATAACATTGCAGCTTATGTTGTGCAGACCAACGTTCATTTCGAATTGACCGAACAGTACCATAACCAAGCAAAGCTTTCTTAAGATAGCTGTTGTTAACTTCAGGGGGTAAATTATAAACCCGAACTGTGGTATACGTAATTTCAGCATTTGAGACAGTAACACTGCTAACAGAACCATCCCTATGACGGAACGACACTTGCTCACCATGTTTAAGTAATATCTTATCCAGCAAAACCGGGTTCAACAATTTCACAAAAAAGCAGTATAATTCTGTATCAAAATACGCCGTATGTACCTGGTCCGATGTAATGCCAATCGTGTCCACAATCCATTCGTGAATTTCCAACGATGTCGGTTGGACATTCCTGGTAGCCTTGTTAAACTGAGAACTGAGAGTACACTTCCGCGGAAACAACCGGGAAGCCATAACACTTAATTAATGCGGCAAAAGCCGCAATACAACGCAAGACACAAAACAAACACTAAGGCAAAGAAACAACGAAAAACAGAAGACAAAGAAACGTCACACACAGAAGGTAAATATTCACAACCCGAGGGTAACGGCGGATCGAATACACAGCACGTCCGATCGCTGTCGCGTCTCAAGCGGAACTGCCCTTGCACTCCCATTATTCCGCAGACAAACACTACTCTCTATGTATCAGTGAGGGTGTCTTTCAGGTTTCGTGCATTCTGTATCGAATCGTAGTTGGCCACAATGAAAGTGGCACGAATAACGTCGAAAATAGAGTTCGGACACCGCTCTGAGTAAGACGAACGTGTTGTCCACTCTCTAGACTTCAATGACGTTAAGCCGTGATACCTAAGACAGATCTGCACTCGATGACACCTCGATAACAGCCGGTCCCCACATTTACATCTTGCTCTCCTTATGACAGTATATATCATATCAGTCTGTGACGCTGGTTGTGCAACTTCTTGCGTGCCTTTATGTTCGCCGCGACCAACACTTACCATGCACTGACCACAAAACACGGAGGAGCAGGGGCTTGAACCCGACACCTTTCACACGCTAAGCGAACGTTCTGCCAACTGAGCTACGGCTGCACACACGACCAAGCCTGGCTATTCTCCATTCTTTGCGACTCTGATGTGCACGGACACGATGGTTGGTTGGTTTGTAGCGGCGAAGGTACCAGAGTACAAAGGCGCGGACACGTTCATATACACAAGATTTCCGAGTAGTTTCGATGCTCTGCTATTACGAATGCAAATTCCGTCTGTTTTTAACGTCTTAAATTGAAAGGGCGGTCACAAAATGGTCCATTTCACTCCTTGTCGACAATCACACAGCACCTGAGGTAACAAACACATCTCGAGCCCCATTGTGCTCTCCATTGTTCACGCCAACTGAGTGCCTCGCTCTTTGCTACTGTGTAAAACTCTTGTCGTCCAACTGCAAAACACTGGGACACAACAAGTTTCTGCGTCTCCATTGCACTGACCATACTACGAAACGCTCCCCAAACTTGGCAATCACCCATGCAGCCGACTTTTCCGACTTTACACGACGCTCACGCTAGTGACAGCCTTATTTATAGTTCGACGTCGTGCCAAACCGAATGAGCACATTTCGCCTACGGCTTAGGCCGATCTCCTAGTGTGGCTGCTCTGTGTCTGCATGCAGCGAGGGGCTGCAAGCTTCCTGTGTTCGCACTTATATCACCTGTGCTTGTTGTCAGAGAGAGACTATCGCAAAACATACAACTCACTCCATGAATTGATTGCTACGGCATCTGTTATCAGCAGTCACAACCAGCAACACCAGTAGCAGCCGACTGCACGCAAAGAATGGGAACGTGCAGTGCGATTTACGTGAATTCGGCGCAAGGCAGATCTTTCCGACGTAGGCTTGAGAATCTTATGGGAACATTTGTACTGTTTCTAAATTAAGTGTAGGAGTGGGAGGAGGGTGCTTCCTGCGCACGAATAAAAGCACGCTTGCCAATTGTGGATGCTAATCGTTCGCTTGTATCTGCCTAGACACCTCCGCTGGTTGGGAATTATTCCACTTGCATGGCAAGGTGCGATTGTAGGTGTGTTAAAAATTCTGGAGGCGTTGGGTATCGATCGCAGTACCTCTCGCTTGACAATTGTGGATGCTAATCGTTCGCTTGTATCTGCCTAGACACCTCTGCTGGTTGGGAATTATCCCACTTTTATGGCAATGTGCGCATGTAGTTGTGTTAAAAATTCTGGAGGCGCTGGGTATCGATCACAGTATATCTCGCACGCTAAGCAAACGCTCCAACATCTGAGCTACGCCCACCCACCCGTTAACTAATAGTGCTACATACAGCCATATCAACGTCACAGACCCTTGCACTCCCATTATTCCGAAGACAGACACTACTCTCTATGTATCAGTACGGGTGTCTTTCAGTTTGCGTGCATTCTGTATCGAATCTTAGTTGGCCTCAATGAAAGTGGCACGCATAACGTCGAAAATACAGTTCGGACACCGCTCTGAGTAAGACGAACGTGTTGTCCACTCTCTAGACTTCAATGACGTTAAGCCGTCATACCTATGACAGATTTGCACTCGATGACACCTCGATAACAGCCGGTCCCCACACTTACATCTAGCTCTCCTTACGACAGTATATATCATATCAGTCTGTGACGCTGGTTTTGCAACTTCTTGCGTGCTTTATGTTCGCCGTGACCAACACTTACCATGCACTGACCACAAAACATGGTGGAGCCGGGGCTTGAACATGAGACCTTTCATACGCTAAGCGAACAATCTGCCAACTGAGCTACGGCTGCACACACGACCAAGCCTGGCTATTCTCCATTCTTTGCAACTCTGATGTGCACGGACACGATGGTTGGTTGGTTTGTAGCGGCGAAGGTACCAGAGTACAAAGGCGCGAACACGTTCATATACTCAAAGAGTTCCAAGTAGTATCGATGCTCTGCTATTGCGAATGCAAATGCCGTCTGTTTTTAACGTCTTAAATTGAAAGGGCGGTCACAAATTGGTCCATTTCACTCCTTGTCGACAATCACACAGCACCTGAGGTAACAAGCACATCTCGAGCCCCATTGTGCTCTCCATTGTTCATACCAACTAAGTGCCTCGCTCTTTGCTACTGTGTAAAACTCTTGTCGTCCAACTGCAAAACACTGGGCCACAACATGTTTCCGCGTCTCCATTGCACTGATCATACTACGAAACGCTCCCCAAACTTGGCACTCACCCATACAGCCGACTTTTCCGACTTTAGACGACGCTCACACAACGCTGACGCTAGTGACAGCCTTATTTATAGTTCGATGTCGCGCCAAAGCGAATGAGCACATTTCGCCTACGGCTGAGGTCGCTCTCCTTGTGTGGCTGCTCTGTGTCTGCATGCAGCGAGGGGCTGCAAGCTTCCTGTGTTCGCACCTATATCACCTGTGCTTGCTTGTCAGAGACTGACTATCGCAAAACATACAACTCACTCCATGAATTGATTGCTACGGCATCTGTTATCAGCAGTCACAACCAGCAACACCAGTAGCAGCCAACTGCACGCAAAGAATGGGAACGTGCAGTGGGATTTACGTGAACTAGGCGCAAGAGCAGATCTTTCCGACGTAGGCTTGATAATCTTATGGGAACATTTGTACTGTTTCTAAATTAAGTGTAGGTGTGGGAGGTGGGTGCTTCCTGCGCACGAATAAAAGCACGCTTGCCAATTGTGGATGCTAATCGTTCGCTTGTATCTGCCTAGACACCTCTGTTGGTTGGGAATTATTCCACTTGCATGGCAAGGTGCGCATGTAGGTGTGTTAAAAATTCTGGAGGCGCTGGGTATACATCCCAGTACCTGTCGCACGCTAAGCGAGCGCTCTACCATCTGAGCTACGCCCACCCTCCCGTTGCCTAATAGTGCTACATACAGCCATATCAACGTCACAGACCCTTGCACTCCCATTATTCCGCAGACAAAGACTACTCTCTATGTATCAGTGAGGGTGTCTTTCAGGTTTCGTGCATTCTGTATCGAATCGTAGTTGGCCACAATGAGAGTGGCACGCGTAACGTCGAAAATAGAGTTCGGACACCGCTCTGAGTAAGACGAACGTGTTGTCCACTCTCTAGACTTCATTGACGTTAAGCCTTGATACCTAAGACAGATCTGCACTTGATGACACCTCGACAACAGCCGGTCCCCACACTTACATCTCGCTCTCCTTATGACAGTATACATCATATCAGTCTGTGACGCTGGTTTTGCAATTTCTTGCGTGCCTTTATGTTCGCCGCGACCAACACTTACCATGCACTGACCACAAAACATTGAGGAGCCGGGGCTTGAACCCGAGTACTTCCACACGCTAAGCGAACGATCTGCTAACTGAGCTACGGCTGCACACACGACCAAGCCTGGCTGTTCTCCATTCTTTGCGACTCTGATGTTCACGTACACGATGGTTGGTTGGTTTGTAGCGGCGAAGGTACCAGAGTACAAAGGCGCGGACACGTTCATATACACAAGAGTTCCAAGTAGTTTCGATGCTCTGTTATTACCAATGCAAATTCCGTCTGTTTTTAACGTCTTAAATTGAAAGGGCGGTCACAAATCGGTCCATATCACTCCTTGTCGAAAATCACACAGCACCTGAGGTAACAAGCACATCTCGAAACCCATTGTGCTCTCCATTGTTCATGCCAACTCAGTGCCTCGCTCTTTGCTACTGTGTATAACTCTTGTCGTCCAACGGCAAAACACTAGGCCACAACAAGTTTCCGCGTCTCCATTGCACTGATCATACTACGAAACGCTCCCCAAACTTGGCAATCACCCATGCAGCCGACTTTTCCGACTTTGCACGACGCTCACGCAACGCTTACGCTAGTGACAGCCTTATTTATAGTTCGACGTCGCTCCAAAGCGAATGAGCACATTTCGCCTACGGCTTAGGCCGCTCTCCTATTGTGGCTGCTCTGTGTCTGCATGCAGCGAGGGGCTACAAGCTTCCTGTGTTCGCACCTGTATCACCTGTGCTTGCTTGTCAGAGACAGACTATCGCAAAACATACAACTCACTCCATGAATTGATTGCTATGGCATCTGTTATCAGCAGTCACAACCAGCAACACCAGTAGCAGCCGCCTGCACGCAAAGAATGGGAACGTCCAGCGGGATTTAGGTGAACTCGGCGCAAGGCAGATCTTTCCGACGTAGGCTTGAGAATCTAATCGGAACATTTGTACTGTTTCTAAATTAAGTGTAGGTATGGGAGGAGGGTGCTTCCTGCGCACGAATAAAA
Organism: Schistocerca gregaria; assembly: GCF_023897955.1. NCBI lineage: Eukaryota > Metazoa > Arthropoda > Insecta > Orthoptera > Acrididae > Schistocerca > Schistocerca gregaria. The sequence goes on along the minus strand of NC_064929.1, from coordinate 26,054,146 downwards.
GCACGCTTGCCAATTGTGGATTCTAATCGTTCGCTTGTATCTGCCTAGACACCTCTGCTGGTTGGGAATTATTCCACTTGCATGGCAAGGTGCGCATGTAGGTGTGTTAAAAATTCTAGAGCGCTGGGTATCAATCACACTACCTCTCGCACGCTAAGCGAGCGCTCTACCATCTGAGCTACGCCCACCACCCCTCGTTGACTAATAGTGCAACATACAGCCATATCAACGTCACAGACACTTGCACTCTCATTATTCCGCAGACAAACACCACTCTCTATTTTTCAGTGAGGGTGTCTTTCAGGTTTCGTGCAGTCTGTATCTAATCGTAGTTGGCCACAATGAAAGTGGCACGCATAACGTCGAAAATACAGTTCGGACACCGCTCTGAGTAAGACGAACGTGTTGTCCACTCTCTAGACTTCAATGACGTTAAGCCGTGATACCTAAGACAGATCTGCACTCGATGACACCTCGACAACAGCCGGTCCCCACACTTACATCTTGCTCTCCTTATGACAGTATACATCATATCAGTCTGTGACGCTGGTTTTGCAACTTCTTGCGTGCCTTTATGTTCGCCGCGACCAACACTTACCATGCACTGACCACAAAACATGGAGGAGCCGAGGCTTGAACCCGAGACCTTTCACACGTAAGCGAACGATATGCCAACTTTTTTCTTCTTTTTTTTTGCCTTATCCATCTTTTTCCACTTTTTTTATTTTTTTTTCTTTTTTTTGCTTTTTTTAATTTTGCAGTGTTTTGTTCATTGTAATTTGTATATTCGTTTGTTTTCTATCCATCTTCTTTGCTCGTTTCTGCTGTCTGTTTTGCGCTTTTGTTTCATTCAAAATACACCAAATTTAATATGTCGTAGAAATAACTGCTCCTGGGAAGGACATATTCTTGATCTCATACGTTGCTTTATTCAGAATCACAATGAGACAAATGGAAGTCTTTGCAGTGAGTATAACCTTGACTATAGTACACGAAAAACGAATTGTTATAACAGATATTCATGTTATCCACGTCCTACTTCATCTCAAGGACGATGTGAAGAAAATTTTGAAATGTTGACTGATACCGGTGCCCATATTGGTTGGTTGTGCGCCAGTGTTGGTGTGAGAGATATACTTGAAAATCTAAGACATTAGGCGCACTGCCGGACAGAATATAGTGGATAAAATGTCCCATAAGCCATAGGTAGCTGTTATGTTTGGCTGCAGGAAGAGTCGGTAGTCCGGGCGCAGAATGTCGTGGATCTGAATCGCATGAGGCGCAGTCCGGTTGAGCACAGCGAGTTTTTTGCGCGTCCAATTCCAGATGTGCACTTGATCCTTGCAGACAAACAGATGTGCAATAGTCTCAACCATGTGGCGCAAGTCGCAGTAGGGACTGGGTGCAAGATTAATCCTGTGCCGCTTTTCTTTCGTCGGTATAGTGTCAGCGACCACGTCATACCATTTGGAGCGGACATCTGTCGGAAGCGTTGGATTATGGATGTTAGCCCAAACGAGGGACCAATTGCAAGCCGGATACTTCTTTTCCAAGGGGCCAGGCAGTGACGGCCGAAGTAAGTGGCGGTACAGTTTTACCGTCGGCTTCTTGAAAAGCTCGTCGTCGAGATAGCTACTTTCAAGGTAATACAGTGCTATATGCTGAAATTGCGGGCCGACGTGGCCAATGTCCACAGGCGGAGATAAGCTGCGGGGGCGGGACAGTTGATAGAGCCGCTTCGTGACGGTGTCCTCGCTGGCGGTGAGTATCTGCCATGAGCGTTTCAGATACAGGGCTAGGGCATGAATGCCGGGGTTTTTCAAGCCAAGGCCTCCCATATCGCATGGCAGTGCTGTCGTGGTGAAGGAAACCTTAAAAATATTGAGCTTCCAGACGTACCAGGCGGCCGCCGCTAGGAGTGATCTTGCTACTGTGGGTGGCATAGGTAGGACGGCGGCAACAAATTGTAATTTGGAGAGGGCATAAGAGTTGACGAAAAAGGCTCGCTGCAGACGATAGAGGTGTCGCATGTTCTGGTCGCGCAGGAGTGCTTTTATCGCCTGAATTTTGGGTATCCAATTTTTGTGAGACATGTCCAGAGGCCGGGCCGTAACGTAGAGACCAAGGTGTTTTCTAGTCAGTACACAGGGCAGCCAAGCGTCGCCTGTGATAGGTCGTTCTTGACCAAGCGTTAAGGCGGCGGATTTATTGACGTTTAACATGGCACCACTATCTCTTAGGAAATCCTCAAGAATGCGTTTCGCTGCGGTGACATCGCGAACGTCGTTAAGAAGCACGCTGACATCGTGTGCGTAAGCTTGGACCACTGACTTGATACCATAAAACTGGAATCCAGGGAGGCTATGATGTAGATGGCGCAACAAGGGTTCCATGAGGATCGCATAGAGCGTCGTTGAAAGTGGACAGCCTTGCTTGATACCCCGTGAGAGCTGGACGTACTCCGTCAATGTATTATTGATCAGGAAGCGTGTACGGGTACCACTGATACAGTTGTTGATGAGGTGGATAAAATTAAGACTGAAGCCCATTGATTCCATCACGCCGCTGAGATAGTGATAGTCAGCTCGATCGTAAGCCTTATCGAAGTCAAGAAATGCTATGGCCATAGGAGTGCGGGTGGCCCAGGTGAGGGACAGGAGATCCCGATATAGCGCCAAAATGGTGGACAGCGACCGACCACGGATCGCACTCATTTGGTATGGTCCCAGAAGATAGGGTAACAGCTGCTGTAATCGGGCATTGAGGGCGCGCGTCAGAAGCTTAAAGTCGGCATTGAGCAGAGTAATCGGCCGCAGATCTTTGGTGGTGGTCGGCGTCGGCGTCTTAGGTATTAAAACAGTTAACCCCTCTGTGAAGGCTGGGGGTATAGCAATCCCACGTAGTACTTCATTGTACATCTCTGTGAGTTCGTCCCCTAATATAGGCCAATATTTGACGTAAAACTCGACAGAGAGCCCGTCCGTGCCCGGAGATTTATTTCGTGGCGCAGCAAGCAGGGCATCCTTCAGTTCTTCTTTGGTAAAGGGAGCAAGCAGGTCCTGATTGAGGTCGTCGGTAATGCGGTACGGCGGGGGTCCAGAATGATACCATTCTCGCACTTTCTCATGTGGTACACCAGCACAGGTGTAAAGTGCAGCAAAGTGGTTGGTAACATGGTTTTTGATGTCTCGCTGTAGGGTATAACAAGCACCATCTGCATCCTGCAACTTATGAATAAGTTTCCTACGCGCTGCACGTAACTGTTGGACGATATGATGGACTGACGTCTGCTGTTGCGGCAAGTTTGTGGAGTCACGTGCTCGAATCTGGTGGCCGACGGCGGTGCAGCCCGTCAAGGATGTAATCTTGGCTTGGAGTCTGCGTACGTGCGTGATGTTGTTAGGCACCTGATGATAATCCCGGTACAATTCTCGCAGGGCACAGAAATAGAATTCAGTGATTTCCTTCTCACCGCGAGCAAGAATCCGGGCGTGGTGCTTGATACAAGTAATGAGTTTCCCCTTTGCATGAAGCGTCCACCAATCAATCCACGTGGAATACGTGGGCCTGCTTGATGTTACGGAGTGCCAAACTGACCGGATCTCACGCTCTAAAGTGGCGTCTTGTAAGAGGCGACAGTTGAGTTGCCATCGTCCGAAGCCTCTATAAACTATCTGCGGTGAGTGATTAAAGACGATGTGGTAAGCGATATGGTCACTGAAATTAACGGGCCAATATTCGCAAGTTCCCACGTCGGCTAAAAGACCGCGTTGCACATATATGCGATCTAACCTGCTGGAAGATGTCTGCGTAAAGTGAGTAAAGGCAACTTCATCTGGGTGTAAGGTCGCCCACGTGTCGACTGACTGCAATTCTGTAACCAGTGTTAGCAGTTCCTGGCTGAAGTTAAAGTTCGGCGTTTGATCGGTGCGGCGCAATACGCAGTTAAAGTCACCACCCATAATAATACGCAGACGCAAGTCGGTGATTAGATTCGCTATCTCTCCCGTGTAAAACTCCCTCCTCGCCGCTCGCGCGTTGGAACCGGAAGGGGCGTACACATTAAGAAGGAGTACATCATGGAATTGTGCGGCAATGCCTCGTCCGGTAGGTAACATGGACAAACAAGAACATTCAATGCCTTCCCGATACAGAATGATCGTACCTGCCTCCGTCCCTATATTGACAATGGCGTCATAACCGGGGACGTCGGCTAGGAGTGGAGTCAGTGCTTCCTGTACGAACAGAATATCTATATCAGCGGCCCGTAAATAATGTCGAAGGCTGTGGATTTTTGCTTGAGAGACAATGCGGTTAACATTTATGGTAGAAATCTTATAGGATTGTCGTGAACGGAGCGATGTGGGATGAGTGGTCATCTGCAGATGAAAACAGGTACGATTTTTATCCCTTCAACAGTAGTCCGCTTCGGAGGTCGTATAAGTCTAGACGTCGCCGTCCGTGGACGCTGCATTGCGCCGAGACGTAAGCAGCGTATCACCAGTTGCCATCGGTTCTTCACGCTCGGGATTGCCAGTCATATCTTCAATATCATCCGCCCAATTATCGACAGACACAGCCGTCGTCGCGCCTGCTGCAGCAGTTCCGGAACCGCATTGCGAGCCGTCACCCTGCACATCTGCAACTTGGGCAGTCCGCGGTGGTGCACTAATATGTGCCCTCCCCGTGTCAAGGTTGGATACATCATCGTCAATATTCATGGGTGAGGCCAACGACGGAAGACAATCTTCGGTCCCCGAAGTGTCATCGCAGATCATGCGGCCCGCGTGTTTGGCCTTTTCACGCAAGGGAGGTGCCGATTGAGCTGCCGCCGGACGAGCGATCCGACGTTTCTTGTGCTTTTTCGGGGAGGACCCACTGACAGAGGCTTCCGCATTCTTTAAAGGAAGAGGAAGAGTCTCTGTCTCTTGCTGGCTGTCAGTGGCGGTAGTGGCCGCCTCCACAACGTCAACCCTGGCTTCCTCACGTGAGGCGTCACGGGGCACCGCGGCTAGTAAGCCAGCGACCGGCAAGGCTTCCTGAGAGGTAGAGATTTCAATAGGTACAACTCCGTCATTCGTAACATCGGCCACACTAAGTCCGACTTCCGCAGCCGACGCAGTGGGTGTATTTGCACGGACCGCCGCTACATAAGTAGTCGGTAATATTGTCGGTTGCGGGGGAGGGCCCAGTTCACCCGCAGGCAGCTGCGTTACACGTCGTTGGATGCACTGTGCCCGGACGTGTCCCGTTGAATTACAGCCTGAACATGTACGAGGCTGTCCCTCATATATGATTATCGCCCTATATCCACAAATCGTTAGGTAGGACGGAATATGCCGTTGCAATTCGATCTTAATTTGCCGCACACCGTTCAAAACAGGGTACTTATGGAACGGGGCCCACTTTTCGGCAATGTTACTGATAATTTTGCCGTAGGACTTAATAGAATCATTAATTTGTTCAGCCGAGATTTCAAAAGGCAACTCGAAAATCCTGACGGTACGAATACCAAGACCAGCGTGGACAACACTCACCTCTAAAACATTCCCGTCACTGTGTCGAAATTTATAGGTACCGCCACATGAATCGATGATTTTGTCGCACAATTCTGGGTCACGCAATTTGATATAAACTGTGCTACTGACAATAGACAAATGGATACCAATGATATCGGTGGGAGGCAATTTTACGTCTTCATCGAGAAATCGTTCGACTTCGTAATATTTCGGTCGAGAAAAACTTCCATCAAACATAAAATTCAAAGTATCTTTCCGCTCTGGGTGATCCATGTTAGGTTCTATTCGTTACAAACAAGATGTTTGCGCGCCGCAACGGCCCTCGACTCACCACGTGCCGCACCGCAGGCCGCAGCTGAGCACGTAAACAACGCTCCAGGCACGTCCGACCTGCACGACGGCCGCGCCTCGACTAAAATTCTGGAGGCAGTACCTCTCGCATACTAAGCAAGCGCTCTACCATCTGAGCTACACCCGCACCCCCCCCCCCCACCCCCCCAACTGAGCTACGGCTGCACACACGACCAAGCCTGGCTATTCTCCATTCTTTGCGACTCTGATGTGCACGGACACGATGGTTGGCTGGTTTGTAGCGGCGAAGGTACCAGAGTACAAAGGCGCGGACACGTTCATATACACAAGAGTTCCAAGTAGTTTCGACGCTCTGCTACTACGAATGCAAATTCCGTCTGTTTTTAACGTCTTAAATTGAAAGGGCGGCAACAAATTGGTCCGTTTCACTCCTTGTCGTCAATCACACAGCACCTGAGGTAACAAGCACATCTCGTGCCCCATTGTGCTCTCCATTGTTCATGCCAACTCAGTGCCTCGCTCTTTGCTACTGTGTAAAACTCTTGTCGTCCAACTGCAAAACACTGGGCCACAACAAGTTTCCGCGTTTCCATTGCACTGATCATACTACGAAACGCTCCCCAAACTTGGAAACCACCCATGCAGCCGACTTTTCAGACTTTACGCAAAGCTCACGCTAGTGACAGCCTTATTTATAGTTCGACGTCTCGCCAAAGCGAATGAGCACATTTCGCCTACGGCTTAGGCCGCTCTCCTAGTGTGGCTGCTCTGTGTGTGCATGCAGCGAGGGGCTGCAAGCTTCCTGTGTTCGCACCTATATCACCTGTGCTTGCTTGTCAGAGACAGACTATCGCAAAACATACAACTCACTCCATGAATTGTTTGCTACGGCATCTGTTATCAGCAGTCACAACCAGCAACACCAGTAGCAGCCGACTGCACGCAAAGAATGGGAACGTGCAGCGGGATTTACGTGACTCGGTGCAAGGCCGATCTTTCCGACGTAGGCTTGAGAATCTTATGGGAACATTTGTACTGTTTCTAAATTAGGTGTAGGTGTGGTAGGAGGGTGCTTCCTGTACACGAATAAAAGCACGCTTGCCAATTGTGGATGCTAATCGTTCGCTTGTATCTGCCTAGACATCTCTGCTGGTTGGGAATTATTCCACTTGCATGGCAAGGTGCGCATGTAGGTGTGTTAAAAACTCTGGAGGCGCTGGGTATCGATCCCAGTACCTCTCGCACGCTAAGCGAGCGCTCTACCATCTGAGCTACGCCCACCCCAACCCGTTGACTAATAATGCTACATACAGCCATATCAACGTCACAGACCCTTGCACTCCCATTATTCCGCAGACAAACACTACTCTCTATGTATCAGTGACGGTGTCTTTCAGGTTTCGTGATTCTGTATGGAATCGTAGTTGGCCACAATGAAAGTGGCACGCATAACGTCGAAAATAGAGTTCGGACACCGCTCTGAGTAAGACGAACATGTTGTCCACTCACTAGACTTCAATGACGTTAAGCCGTGTTACCTAAGATAGATCTGCACTCGATGACACCTCGATAACAGCCGGTCCCCACACTTACATCTTGCTCTCCTTATGTCAGTATACATCATATCAGTCTGTGACGGTGGTTTTGCAACTTCTTGCGTGCCTTTATGTTCGCCGCGACCAACACTTACCATGCACTGAGCACAAAGCATGGAGGAGCCGGGGCTTGAACCCGAGACCTTTCACACGCTAAGCGAACGATCTGCCAACTGAGCTACGGCTGCACACATGTCCAAACCTGGCTATTCTCCATTCTTTCTGACTCTGATGTGCACGGACACGATGGTTGGTTGGTTTGTAGCGGTGAAGGTACCAGAGTACAAAGGCGCTGACAGGTTCATATAAACAAGAGTTCCAAGTAGTTTCAATGCTCTGCTATTACGAATGCAAATTCCGTCTGTTTTTAACGTCTTAAATTGAAAGGGCGGTCACAAATTTGTCCGTTTCACTCCTTGTCGACAATCACACAGCACCTGAGGTAACAAGCACATCTCGAGCCCCATTGTGCTCTCCATTGTTCATGCCAACTCAAGGGCCTCGCTCTTTGCTACTGTGTAAAACTCCTGTCGTCCAACTGCATAACAATGGGCCACAACAAGTTTCCGAGTCTCCATTGCACTGATCATACTACGAAACGTTCCCCAAACTTGGCAATCTCCCATGCAGCAAACTTTTCCGTCTTTACACGACGCTCACGCTAGTGACTGCCGTATTTATATTTCGACGTCGCGCCAAAGCGAATGAGCACATTTCGCCTACGTCTTAGGCCGCTCTCCTAGAATGGCTGCTCTGTGTCTGCATGCAGCGAGGGGCTGCAAGCTTCCTGTGTTCGCACGTATATCACCTGTGCTTGCTTGTCAGAGACAGACTATCGCATAACATACAACTCACTCCATGAATTGATTGCTACGGCATCTGTTATCAGCAGTCACAACCAGCAACACCAGTAGCAGCCGACTGCACGCAAAGAATGGGAACGTTCAGCGGGATTTACGTGAACTCGGCGCAAGGCAGATCTTTCCGACGTAGGCTTGAGAATCTTATGGGAACATTTATACTGCTTCTAAATTAAGTTTAGGTGTGGTAATACGGTGCTTCCTACGCACGAATAAAAGCACGCTTGCCAATTGTGGATGCTAATCGTTCGCTTGTATCTGCCTAGACACCTCTGCTGGTTGGGAATTATTCCACTTGCAATGCAAGGTGCGCATGTAGGTGTGTTAAAAATTCTGGAGGCGCTGGGTATCGATCCCAGTAACTCTCGCACGCCAAGACAACGCTCTAGCATCTGAGCTACGCCCACCCCCCCGGTTGACTGATAGTGCTACATACAGCCATATCAACGTCACAGATCCTTGAACTCCCATTATTCCGCAGACAAACACTACTCTCTAAGTATCAGTGAGTGTGTCTTTCAGGTTTCGTGCATTCTGTATCGAATCGTAGTTGGCCACAATGAAAGTGGCACGCATAACGTCGAAAATAGAGTTCGACACCGCTCTGAGTAAGACGAACGTGTTGTCCACTCTCTAGACTTCAATGACGTTAAGCCGTGATACCTAAGACAGATCTGCACTCGATGACACCTCGATAACAGCCGGTCCCCACACTTACACCTTCTATCCTTATGACAGTATACATCGTATCAGTCTGTGACGCTGGTTTTGCAACTTCTTGCGTGCCTTTATGTTCGCCGCGGCCAACACTTACCATGCACTGACCACAAAACATGGAGGAGCCGGGGCTTGAACCAAAGACCTTTCACACGCTAAGCGAACGATCTGCCAACTGAGCTACAGCTGCACACACAACCAAGACTGGCTATTCTCCATTCTTTGCGACTCTGATGTGCTCGGACACGATGGTTGGTTGGTTTGTAGCGGCGAAGGTACCAGAGTACAAAGGCGCAGACACGTTCATATACACAAGAGTTCCAAGTAGTTTCGATGCTCTGGTATTACGAATGCAAATTCCGTCTGTTTTTAACGTCTTAAATTGAAAGGGCGGTAACAAATTGGTCCGTTTCACTCCTTGTCGACAATCACACACCACCTGAGGTAACAAGCACATCTCGAGCCCCATTGTGCTCTCCATTGTTCATGCCAACTCAGTGCCTCGCTCTTTGCTACTGTGTAAAACACTTGTCGTCCAACTGCAAAACACTGGGCCACAACAAGTTTCCGCGTCTCCATTGCACTGATCATACAACGAAACGCTCCCCAATCTTGGCAATCACCCGTGTAGCCGACTTTTCCGACTTTACACGACGCTCACGCTAGTGACAGCCTTATTTATAGTTCGACGTCGCGCCAAAGCGAATGAGCACATTTCGCCTACGGCTTAGGCCGCTCTCCTATTGTGGCTGCTCTGTGTCTGCATGCAACGAGGGGCTGCAAGCTTCCTGTGTTCGCACCTATATCACCTGTGCTTGCTTGTCAGAGACAGACTATCGCATAACATACAACTCACTCCATGAATTGATTGCTACGGCATCTGTTATCAGCAGTCACAACCAGCAACACCAGTAGCAGCCGACTGCACGCAAAGAATGGGAACGTTCAGCGGGATTTACGTGAACTCGGCGCAAGGCAGATCTTTCCGACGTAGGCTTGAGAATCTTATGGGAACATTTATACTGCTTCTAAATTAAGTTTAGGTGTGGTAATACGGTGCTTCCTACGCACGAATAAAAGCACGCTTGCCAATTGTGGATGCTAATCGTTCCCTTGTATCTGCCTGGACACCTCTGCTGGTTGGGAATTATTCCACTTGCATGGCAAGGTGCGCATGTAGGTGTGTTAAAAATTCGGGAGACGCTGGGTATCGATCCCAGTACCTCTTGCACGTTAAGCGACTGCTCTACCATCTGAGCTACGCCCACCCCCTCGTTGACTAATAGTGCTACATACAGCCATATCAACGTCACAGATCCTTGCACTACCATTATTCCGCAGAGAAACACTACTCTCAATGTATCAGTGTATGAGTCTTTCAGGTTTCGTGCATTCTGTATCGAATCGTAGTTGGCCACAATGAAAGTGGCACGCATAACGTCGAAAATAGAGTTCGGACACCGCTCTGAGTAAGACGAACGTGTTGTCCACTCTCCAGACTTCAATGACGTTAAGCCGTGATACCTAGGACAGATCTGCACTCGATGACACCTCGATAACAGCCGGTCCCCACACTTACATCTTGCTCTCCTTATGACAGTATACATCATATCAGTCTGTGACGCTGGTTTTGCAACTTCTTGCGTGTCTTTATGTTCGCCGCGATCAACACTTACAATGCACTGACCACAAAACATGGAGGAGCCGGGGCTTGAACCCAAGACCTTCCACACGCTAAGCGAACGATCTGCCAACTGAGCTACGGCTGCACACACGACCAAGCCTGGCTATTCTCCATTCTTTGCGACCCTGATGTGCACGGACACGATGGTTGGTTCGTTTGTAGCGGCGAAGGTACAAGAGTACAAAGGCGCGGACACGTTCATATTCACAAGAGTTCCCAGTACTTTCGATGCTCTGGTATTACGAATGCCAATTCCGTCTGTTTTTAACGTCTTAAATTGAAAGGGCGCTCACAAATTGGTCCGTTTCACTCCTTGTCGACAATCACACAGCACCTGAGGTAACAAGCACATCTCGAGCCCCATTGTGCTCTCCATTGTTCATGCCAACTCAGTGCCTCGCTCTTTGCTACTGTGTAAAACTCTTGTCGTCCAACTGCAAAACACTGGGCCACAACAAGTTTCCGCTTCTCCATTGCACTGATCATAATACGAAACGCTCCCCAAACTTGGCAATCACCCATGCAGCCGACTTCTCCGACTTTACACGACGCTCACGCTAGTGACAGCATTATTTATAGTTCGACGTCGCGCCAAAGCGAATGAGCACATTTCGCCTACGGCTTAGGCCGCCCTCCTAGTGTGGCTGCTCGGTGTCTGCAGGCAGCGAGGGGCTGCAAGCTTCCTGTGTTCGCACCTATATCACCTGTGCTTGCTTGTCAGAGACAGACTATCGCAAAACATACAACTCACTCCATGAATTGATTGCTACGGCATCTGTTATCAGCAGTCACAACCAGCATCACCAGTAGCAGCCGACTGCACGCAAAGAATGGGAACGTGCAGCCGGATTTATGTGAACTCCGCGCAAGGCAGATCTTTCCGACGTAGGCTTCAGAATCTTTTGGGAACAATTGTACTGTTTCTAAATTAAGTGTAGGTGTGGGAGGAGGGTGCTTCCTGCGCACGAATAAAAGCACGCTTGCCAATTGTGGATGCTAATCGTTCGCTTGTATCTGCCTAGACACCTCTGCTGGTTGGGAATTATTCCACTTGCATGGTAAGGTGCGCATGTCGGTTTGTTAAAACTTCTGGAGGCGCTGGGTATCGATCCCAGTACCTCTCGCACGCTAAGCGAGCGCTCTACCATATTTTTTTATTATTTTTTTATTTAGGCAGTGGCGGGATCGAGTTCTCTCCCAACTTTTTTTTCTACCATTTTTGTTTTGTTTTGTTTTTACTTTTTTTCAGTATTTTTATAATTTTTTCTGTTATTTATAAAAAAACCTCTTGAACATGAAAATAAGAGACGACGTTCTTCATAAAATAACACAATACCCTTAGAAAATGGAAAACATAAGATGTAGCTATATTTCCGCAAAGGCCTTCTATTTTTATTCTTTTTTTTTTTAATAACATAAAGGAGTATACAGTCTCACCATCAGCAGCTAACTCTTTTTTTTTAGTCTTTTTTTTGTTTTAGTTTTGGGGGAGCACAGGAGAAAGAAAATCAAATAGGCTGCAGATAGAGAGCTATGTGTGAAAGGGATAAACATGTATAAGGAGAAAAAACTTAGAAGAGGAGGAGAAAAGAGAAGTGAAATAAAATAGGAATACTTTCCGCGCCATGCTCCACTTTGGCGCGCCATCAGAACAAAATGTATTCTATCATTGACCATTGAAGGGGAACGTGGGATCGTCCAGTCTTGGTTGGCAATGTTCGTTGAGATTCCAGCTTTGAGGCGGGTTGGTGAAAATACTCTGTAAATAGTTCGCGAAAGTGGCCCCATAGTGTCGATGTCGGCGAAGGGTGTGGTGACGTACTTGGAGGCGTGTCCAGAAGTCCACCGGATCGACGATGTCGTCCCGGAAGAGGTAGTTGACAGCCATGCCACTGATCCATGTGACGGCGTGCCACTTAGCCGGTGGAAAGTAGGTCGTGTCAGGATATATCATTATAGTAGGAGAAACATGATGTGGTGGTACTCGGAGGTAGAAAGCCACAAACTTCTGTACGAGGGTCCAGACAGCTGCTGCTGGCCCACACTCAAAACGATGTAAATCTGTATCTTCGACATTGCATTTGAGGCACAGGGGTGAGTCCACCAGTGCAATACGATGCAGTTTCTGTCTTGTAGTATACTTGCCGTTGACGAGAAGGTATCACATAGAGGTGGTGTCAGTGGTGTGATATGGTTGGTGGATCGTTTTCCAAACTGTAGGCAATGAAACCTGAGGTTGACGTGTTTCGGCGGGGCTGCGTGGTGGAGACTTTCGGAGAAGGCGGTAGATGTAGCGGGTGGTAGTCTTCCTGGTCCTGGGGAGCTCGGTGCATATGTAGCTGTACTCCAAAAAGAAACGGCCGATATGTGACATCGGAGGTGGGATGTTCGCCAAAGACGTCGGTGGGCGTCTCGAAACAGGTGCGAGCTCGGTCGTCAACATTCCAGTAAAACTAGCATTTTGGCTTTTCCGTAACCGGAGCATAGTATTGGTGTAAAATGCCGTAGTCCTGGCTCTCACATTAACCAGGTCGAGGCCACCATCCCGCTTCGGTAAGGTGAGAGCTTCATACTGGACTTTGAATATGTGTCCAGAACAAATGAAATAGCCGAAAGCCGCCTGTAATCTGGCCGCCATTGTCGCAGTGATGGACAGAATCTGCGTTATATGGGGTATCCGGGTTGCCAGATGGTTATTGACGAAGGTGACTCTCTGGCGCATATTCAGCGGGCGTAGAATGTTATTTTGTATGTTGGCCCGGATGCGTTGCAGCAGCGCCCGATAATTGATCGCCGAGGTGCGGCGAATGTCTCGCGTGTACACCAACCCGAGACAGCGAAGAGTGTCTACCAGTTGAAATGGGACGGCGCTGTCTGCGGGAAGGCCACGGCCGATCTTCATGGCGCATGATTTTGCCACGTTCATAGCGCTCCCTGCCCCTTCACTGTAACGGGTAATCCACTGCATTGCAGCTTGTACGTCGGCCGCTGAACGTACGACGAGGGCCAAGTCGTCCGCGTAAGCTCGGCAGCGGAACATATGATCCCGGAGTGGAATACCTGTCAAACGTCGCCGTAATCCGCAAATGAGTGGTTCCATCGCAATGGCATAAAGCACCGTCGACAAGGGGCAACCCTGCCGTACTGAGCGTTCAATCCGTATAGGTTCTGTAAGTCTGCCGTTGACGAGAGGCCTGGACGTTGCTCCACGAAGGAGCCGCATAACCACTTTCGTGAACGTCGGGGGAATTGCCGTTCGGTTCATCAATGCGTTCAGGAATGCATGATTGACGCGGTCAAACGCTTGTTTGAAGTCGATGGAGATTAAAGCGCCTGGCAGCCTCGAGTGTGTTGCCACAGCGATCACATCTCGATATTCACTGAGGGCTGTCTGTATATTACGATCTCCGCCTAAAGATGTTTGTTCGTGGGAAACAATGTCTCGTAAGACATGTTTGAGTCGCACTGCTAGAAGGCGTGTGAAAATCTTGAAGTCGGAATTGAGTAACGTGATCGGCCGATAACTGTCGAGTCGTGTTCCTCCTGCGGGTTTCGGGAGTGGTACAAGTAAGCCTTCCATGAACATTGGTGGCGGGTTCGCCGCGTCGGACAAAAGTTCCCAGTACATGTCCCTCCATCGTGACATCATCAAATCTTGGAAGGTTCTGTAAAATTCGAGAGGTAAACCATCCGGGCCGGGAGATCGATTCAGAGACCCTTTAGCCACAGCGCCTTGGACGTCGTCGTTGGTCACTTCAGAAGTCAGGAGGGTAGCCGCTGCTGCGTTTAGCGTACCAAGTGTCTCCTGGGTAAACTCAGCAATGGCTTCCGCACCGGCAGGTACCTCTTGATATAAAAGTCTATAGTGCGTTGTGAATGCATCCGCAATGGTAGCTTGCGAAGTCAGCCGGCGTCCATCAGGTAAGTCTAAAGTTGTCATTAAAGCCTGTCGGCGTCGACGAACATTTTGAATAATATGATGCATAGAAGGTTCTTCACCGTTAATCCTATCTTGGCTGCGTGCTCGTACAATAGCTCCCTCTAGACGACATCTGGTCAAGGTTAAAATCTTCGCCGTAATGCGTTGAGCTTCTTTTAGACGATCCGGGGATTAAGGTTGATCCATGAGTTCACGTAGAGCGCTATAGTAGAAATCAGTTGTATGGTGATTCCACCTGGCTTTGGCTCTGCCATAGTGTGTCAATGTGCGTCGGATGGCCGGTTTGGCGCACAGCAACCACCACTGCAGTGTGGTCTCGTAACGCGTAATTCGTTGAACATAGGTGTGCCACGTGTCGGTGACCTGTTGTCGACATTCAGGGTCCCGCAGTAGTGATACATTGAGTTTCCAAGGTCCTGCACTGCGCCATATAGATTGTCGATGTAGGTTCATGGTACAGATGTAGATGTCATGATCCGAGAAGGCAGACGGCCAACGTTCCGCGTCGAGGAGAACTGATTTTAGAGCGTTAGAGATGCATATTCTGTCAAGTCGGCTGGCGGAGTGGCTCGTAATGTGTGTATACCCCGGGCGGTCGCCGTGTACCACTCGCCAAGTGTCGAGGAGACGAAGGCGGCGGACGAGGAAGCGAAGTTCCGGACATGTGGTGAAATGGGAGTATTGGTCTGTGCGCTCGAGAACGCAGTTGAAATCTCCACCTACGATGAGATGATCGTATCGGCCGAGGAATAAAGGTGTGATATCTTCTGCGTAGAACTGGGAGCGATCCCTCCGTTTATGAGTGCCCGATGGGGCGTACAGATTAATGATTTTGAGTCCGTCAACTGTGATGGCCACCCCTCGAGCTGTTGGGAGGTATGCGACATCGGAAACTGCAATCCCTTCTCGGAGGAGGATGGCTGCGCCTGTGTGTTCCATAGCTGCAGGGGCGGCGTACGTCTCATATCCATAACACCCAGCCCAAGTTGCTGTCCTCAGTTCTTGTAACAGGGCGATGTCGATGTCCGCTGCTCTTAGCGTGTCACGGAGCAGTTGAAGTTTAGCGTGGGAGCCGATATTATTAGTATTGATAGTAGCTATTCGGTACGCCTGATGGGAGATTCGTGCTGCCGATAGGGTCGTAGCTGGTGAAGATTGTTGTGGTGGATGCTGGAAGTCCATAGAAGTTGCAGCGGTCGCCGTAGAAACTTCCCCCATTTTAGTGTTGGTCTAACGGAGGAACAGATCTCATTTCCGCATCAGATGGAGGTGGGAAATCCGTGTCATCCGCCCATGAAAAATGTCCGACAGGTTTGTCATCGGCGAGAGGTGGCAGCGCCGGCCGAGTCGGCTCAGTTGCGTCGGTGACAACAGGCGTGCTATGTTCCATGGCTTCAGGGCGCGGGGCTTGCGCACGCTCTCTGTTGGACGGTTCACCGTCTTTTGGATGACGCGTCTCCGTGGCAGAGGAGAAAGTGTTATCGTGTTCTCCGTCTGAGTGATGTGCCATCTCTTCGTCCTGCGGAGGGGGCTCAATGGTTGATTCTGATGTCTTGGGGCGTTTTTTTCGTCGTTTGTGGCGACTTCTGCTTTCGGCAATGAGTTTCGGTGTCTGAGGAAGGAAGAGATTCACGTCGTTCGGGTACAAAAGCCGCGGGTGCTATGATGCGGTCGTCATTCCCCAGAACACTCTCACTGGCATCCTTGTGATCTTCTAGCGTGGGTGTGTCCGGCTGTTGGACTTGTTCACGGGCGGCATCGTCGGTGTCAAGGTGCTGGGACGCCTCCGAGTGTATCGGACCAGAGAGATGCTCATGAACGGCGTCATGTGTGGGCTGGACGTGCAGTGTCACCGCATAGGTGACTGGAAGGGTGGTCGTGGTTCTGTCGGTGTTCGTATCGTCGGGCCTTAGTTGTGTGATGCGGCGTTGCAGACATTCATTACGGACGTGGCCTTCTTTGCCACAACCGGAACATGTTCGAGGTTGTCCGTCGTAAATGACCACCGCGCCGCAGCCGCCGATAGAAATGTACGATGGAACGTGCCGTTTGAGATCGATTCGGACTTGTCTCACACCATTAAGCACCGGATACGTCGTAAACTGTGCCCATGTCTCGGCTAAGTGGCTCTGGACTTTTCCGAACGGGCTTAGCGCCGCGATGACTTCATCTTCTTTTACCTCGAAAGGCAGTTCGAATACACGGATCGTCCGAAGGCCAAGTCCTACATGGTCGACATCCACAGGCCCGAAGTTTCCGTCGGAGTGCCGAAATTTTAGTCCATGTCGCGTCCTTTGAATAATCTCATTGCAGGCAGCGTCAGAAGTCATCTTAACATAAACGACGCTGCTAATGATCGATAGGTGTATGCCGATGAGTTCGTCACGGGGGATCTTCACGTCTTCGCGTAGGAAGCGTTCGACGCCCAGTGCTTTGGGTCGTTCGTATTCATTTGAGAAGGTGAACTTAAGAGTGTTCTTCCTGTAAGAGTTGACCATTAGAGCGTGGTCGACTGAGAATCGCTGTGACGACGATGTAAAAAAAAACATTCCGCGGGCGCAGCGGCGTGAACGGCCGAGCGCGGTGCGCACTGCTGCCCTGCCGAACGCAGACTACCATCTGAGCGGCGCCCAGCCCCCCGTTGACTAATAGTGCTACATACAGCCATATCAACGTCACAGACCCTTGCACTCCCATTATTCCGCAGACAAACACTACTCTCTATAAATCAGTGAGGGTGTCTTTCAGGTTTCGTTCTTTCTGTATCGCATCGTAGTTGGCCACAATGAAAGTGGCACGCATAACGTCGAAAATAGAGTTCGGACACCGCTCTGAGTAAGACGAACGTGTTGTCCACTCTCTAGACTTCAATGACGTTAAGCCGTGATACCTAAGACAGTTCTGCACTCGATGACATTTCCATAACAGCCGGTCCCCACACTTACATCTTGCTCTCCTTATGACAGTATACATCATATCAGTCTGTGAAGCTGGTTTTGCAACTTCTTGCGTGCCTCTATGTTCGCCGCGACCAACTCTTACCACGCACTGACCACAAAACATGGAGGAGCCGGGGCTTGAACCCAAGACCTTTCACACGCTAAGCGAACGATCTGCCAACTGAGCTACGGCTGCACACACGACCAAGCCTGGCTATTCTCCATTCTTTGCGACTCTGATGTGCACGGACACGATGGTTGGTTGGTTTGTAGCGGCGAAGGTACAAGAGTACAAAGGCGCGGACACGTTCATATACACAAGAGTTCCAAGTAGTTTCGATGCTCTGGTATTACGAATGCAAATTCCGTCTGTTTTTAACGTCTTAAATTGAAAGGGCGGTCACAAATTGGTCCGTTTCACTCCTTGTCGACAATCACACAGCACCTGAGGTAACAAGCACATCTCGAGCCCCATTGTGCTCTCCATTGTTCATGCCAACTCAGTGCCTCGCTCTTTGCTACTGTGTAAAACCCTTGTCGTCCAACAACAAAACACTGGGCCACAACAGGTTTCCGCGTCTCCATTGCACTGATCATACTACGAAACGCTCCCCAAACTTGGCAATCACCCATGCAGCCGACTTTTCCGCCTTCACGCAACGCTCACGCTAGTGACAGCCTTTTTTATAGTTCGAAGTCGCGCCAAAGCGAATGAGCACATTTCGCCTACGACTTAGGCCGCTCTCCTAGTGTGGCTGCTCTGTGTCTGCATGCTGCGAGGGGCTGCAAGCTTCCTGTGTTCGCACCTATATCACCTGTGCTTGCTTGTCAGAGACAGACTATCGCAAAACATACAACTCACTCCATGAATTGATTGCTACGGCATCTGTTATCAGCAGTCACAACCAGCACCACCCGTTGCAGCCGACTGCACGCAAAGAATGGGAACGTGCAGCGTGATTTACGTGAACTCGGCGCAAGGCAGATCTTTCCGACGTAGGCTTGAGAATCTTATGGGAACATTTGTACTGTTTCTAAATTAAGTGTAGGTGTGGGAGGAGGGTGCTTCCTGCGCACGTATAAAAGCACGCTTGCCAATTGTGGATGCTAATCGTTCGCTTGTATCTGCCTAGACACCTCTGCTGGTTGGGAATTATTCCACTTGCATGGTAAGGTGCGCATGTAGGTGTGTTAAAAATTCAATAGGCGCTGGGTATCGATCCCAGTACCTCTCGCACGCTAAGCGAGCGCTCTACCATCTTTTTTTTTTTTTTTTTTTTTTTTGGGCCTCCCATCAACCCTTTTAGCCAATCCTTGCGCTCTCCATAATTCGCCTTCATCGGCGTCGGCTTCTCACGCCATGTACATAACCATAAACTGATGAGACAAAGTTAATCCCTTTATCGTGGAGAAACTAATGTACCCCTTCTTTGGGCTTATTGATAATGTGAAAAAAGAATGAAGTCTTCAGTAGGTAGAAACAGAAGTTATGTTCAGTTTGTTTCCTTCTCCATCGCTGTTTTTGTTGTCACACTTAAACAAATAGGCTTCCTTAACAAAGAAACGTCAGAGGTCATTCCGAAACTGCCTCTTCTCTCTGAAAATGCTTAAAAAACAAACCATATTCGGTGAGAAGCAACTATTTATAATGGCTTCTTGAAAAATAAATTAATAAACGTTGAACTCAAAGAACGGCAATTCCGGTAAAAACTATTTTTTTTTCCACGATTGTAAAGTAAGTTAGTAGTGGTGAACACTCTCTTACGTTTGTCTTCTGTGTCCGCTGATATTTTTTGTTAATTCTTTTACATCAAGGTCTTGATTAAAAAATTTCCGTATGTTTCTTTATATTTCCTAGTCTTCAGTAAAATGTGATGCTCAGTTAGCAGATAGATCCAAAAATCCTCTTGGCTTTTCTCTTCCGTCGTGAAGAGGTAATGAACCGTTGCCGCTTTCAGCCAATTGACTGCGTTGCGGTTCGTGTTAGGAAAGGGTACATCATCCGGTGTCAAAATATCCGCAGGCGTTATAGCGTTAGGTGACGTTCGAAGGATGAGTGCCAGCTTTCGTCGGACATTCAGCCATATATCTTTAACCTTGTCACACACGAAACTATGTTCTTCGTTATCAATTAAACTACACGTTGCACACAAAGGCGAATCCGCTAAGTGGATCGTATGAAGTTTCGAGTTTGTTGCAACTTTCCTATTTACAACAAAGTACCATGTTGCTTTCAGATGAGTAGCTAAGTTACGGTTATGAATATTTGCCCATATCACTTTCCAGTTAGAACATGGATAGTTTTGTTCTATTTTGTTGTTCTTCTTTTCTCCCATCTATTTGCCATATATTTCTTTTACGTTTGTCATGTCTTTTTCCGGAATTCTTGAATGTAGGTAGCTATAGTCAATTAAAAACCATCGTAAATGGTAAAGTCCGCTCGGTATGTGCTGCACATTAATGGGTGGAGAGAGGTCATCTGGAGCTATTTCAGATAGCAAGTGCGCGGCGATACAGCTGTCGGATTGTCTCCATTGTTGAAACGTATTGGAGATGTACAGAGCCTGCGACTTTTTAGTAACATTCGTTAAGTTTAAGCCGCCATTATTAGTGGCGAGCGTCAGAGTGTCATACTGGATTTTAAATATGTGGCCACGGCTCACAAAATAGCCTATTGCTGACATAATTTGTTTGGCGATGCCGGCGGGTATTGGCAGTATCTGGGCGACATAATTGACTTTGGAAGTAATAGAGACGTTCGCTAAAGACACTCTCTGAATGTCATTTAATTGTCGAATACTATGTGTCCGTACACTAGCTCGTATGGTAGTTAGTATTTGTCTATAGTTGGCCGCAATAGTTTGACGTATATTTTTTCGGAAATCAATGCCGAGACACTTCAAGGCTGTTAGCTCACGTAACTGACCGTGTGTGCGCATGCCAATGCCACGTCCGATATTGAATATGCCGGACTTGGTTTTGTTTAACCTCGCGGCTGACGCTCGTTCGTATTTTTCTATTATGTGCATTGCCGTCTCGACTTCCGCTACATTCATAACAAGAAACCCAACATCGTCCGCATAAGATTTACATATTATTTTGTTTCCTCGTATTTGCAATCCTTGTAACCGCTGAGTCAAGGTAGCGAGCAAAGGTTCGATGGCCATGGCAAAAAGTGCCATGGACAACGGACAACCTTGCCTGACGGAACATGCGATCTCGACTGGCCGGCTAGGCTGTCCATTAATGCTGATTCTGGAGGAGTTATTCGTTACCAAACGTCGTATGAGGTCAACGAATCTCGGCGGAAAACCCACTGCGCCTATCGTTTTCAGGAGGTAGGAGTGGCTGATCCTGTCGAAGGCTTTATCGAAATCTAACGACACGATGGCACATTTTAGTCGACATACTTCTGCTATTGAAATTATGTCGCGGTAGTCGGACAGCGTCTGCTGAATTTTCCTACCCTTGCCCACGCTAGACTGATATGGGCCGGTGACGCTGGCCATTACATTTTTAAGTCTGTGGGCTAAGAGCCGCGAAAAAATTTTATAGTCACTGTTCAGCAGAGTGATTGGTCTCAAATTTCCAATTTTCTTGCCAGCCGATTTTTTTGCGATTAACACTATCATTCCTTCGCGAAAATCTTTCTGTATCTCCTTATTGAGGTTCAGAAGTTCATTACAGATGCATGTAATTCTATGTTTTATATGTTCCCAGAAGACTTGATAAAATTCTGCTGGTATGCCGTCAGCTCCAGGGGATTTATTTTTTGCACTTTGATAGACAGCATAGTGTACATCGTCTTCGGTCGCCTCCGCTATTAGAGCTTCCGCGTACGCGTTACCAACGCGTCCTTGCAGGTGGGTCAGTAAATCGTCCTGTGATTTTTCGTCTACCTCTTTATGTGAAAACAAGTTGTCGAAATGGGTTAGTATTTCTGCTTTTATGTCGTTGTGCATTGTCAAGGTGGTTCCATTATCAGTTTTAAGCTCCGTCAGTATTTTGCGGAATCCTCGTTTAGTTTTACGAATCACATGATATACCGAAGTGGCTTCTTTTTGCGCCACAGTCTCTGCTCTTGACCTTATTTGGTATCCTTCAAGCTGTTGTCGCCTTAATGTCAGTATTTTTGCCTGCATTTTTTTAATTCTCCCATGGTTCCCAATAGCTGTAGCACCTTGCAGGTAGAGTTCTCGGAGACAATTAAAGTAAAATTATATCGTTCTTTTCCGCCAAAAGCTCTTCTCCCGGGAGTAGTTGATGAAACATCTCCGGATCTGAGGTTTGGCGCATTTGAGCCACCAATCCAAAGTCGAGTGGTAAGAGATGAGTTTGGTCTCGCAGGCTCTCCAAGTGGTGAGAAAGGCTTCTCGACAGGCAGGATCTTTTAAGTGTGAAACATTAAGTTTCCATGGCCCTTTATATCGACAGGTTCCTTGTCGTTCCAAATTTAATGTGCATATATATGCAGCGTGGTCTGAAAAAATGGTTGGCCAAACTTCAGACTGCAGGATGCGGTATTTCAGATGGGGCGAGACATATATTCGATCCAACCGGCTCGCTGAATGATTAGTGAGGTGGGTAAAGCCGGGTGCCGCGCCGTGCTTTTGCTCCCACGAATCAGTTAAACGGAGGTCGGTGACGATACGTTCCAGGTCCGGCGATTTGTTGTAGTTCGGAGTTTGGTCTTTGGCATGTATGACACTGTTAAAGTCGCCTCCAAGGATGGTATGGGTGCAGTGTACACCAAACAAAGGAACAATTCCCTCCTTAAAAAAACTGTGCTCGTTGGCACCGATTGGTAGAACCAGATGGGGCATAGACATTAATAATCCTGGTGTTATAAAGCGTGCCGGCAATGCCTCTGCCGTTAGGCAGTTCTGTTACGTCTGTAATGACGACGCCCTCTTTGAAAAGAAATGCGGTACCCAAATCTCATCCAATTCCAGGATTGACTATAGCATTATACCCCTGTATGAAGTCAAGTTTGATGTTTGTTACTTCTTGTAAAAACAAAATGTCCACATAAGCTGCATACAGGAAATCTTTTAAATTTTGTAAATTAAATGGGCTACAAATTTTATTGATGTTCAGCGTAGCGATCTTATAGGCCTGCAACGGAACTACGTTAGCCAAGACGGGAGTGTAATTAGGAAAAACTCTGGCAACATATCATTTCGAAAAAACATTAAGAAATCTGACCCGATAGACATGTGGACACAAGTCAGTAAAACCGTTCAGACTAGAAATATTCATGACTTGGGAAGGGATCAGTCGGCTTCTCCGTGTCTGGGACAGTATCCGTCGTGGCGATGACATTCAAGACGACGTCATCTCGTGGTGTGGCCATCGTGGTGACTGTAACGGTTCCTGTGGTGTCCATAATTTCGTCCTCCTTTGTAGTGTCGTCGACATCGTCTGCCCACGGATTCGACAGCCCTGTCATCGGTTCGTCATTAAGTGGTGCACTATATTCAGGTGTTTGCTGGTGATTTTTATCTTCGGTTCGGGTAATTGCTACGTCATCGGAGGGCAAACTGGCAGAACCTGAGGTACTATCCAACGACACAGGGTCTTCGTTAGATGACTGCTGATTGCACTGCAAGTTCTCAGATGCAGATTGACGTATTTTGCCCCCTATTTGCTTCGCCTGTTCACGCAGTTGTGGTGCAGTCTGCTCTGCACCTTGACGCGCGATCTTCCGTTTTTTAGATTTCTTGGGAGATGCGTCTCGTGGTGGACTTTGGACGGTACCTGAAGAAGCCTCAGGTTGCAAAGTAGCACTACTCGAAGTGACTGACGCCAGGTCTGATTTCATTGCACTTGACGGGCTGTGGTCAGTGCCTAAGGCAGCTGCAGGATTCGGAGGAGCACCACTAGAAACGGCTGGTTGCGAGTCCGTTTTCTGTGCACCTGATACGCTTTTGATACCTCCTAAAGAAGCTCCAGGATGCAGAGGAGCACTACCCGAAGCGACCGAGGTCGCGTCCGTATCCATTGCCTCATTGGGCGATTCCACGGCGACAAGGGCAGGAGCAGATATGTCTTCGCAGGAGGGTTGAGTGTCTACAGATGCTACACCTGAGTCGGTCGGTTGGTCGGTCGCTTGTGGGTCGGTATTCGTAGTAACTTCGGGGGGCGCAGTGGCACTTGCAAAACCGCGCGCTACGGCGACATATGTCACGGGCAGCGTTGACATAGCAGGGGGCCTGACGGCATCGCCGGCAGGCAGTTGCGCCACTCGCCTTTGAACACATTCTGCACGAACGTGGCCTGGTAAATTGCAGACAGCACACGTTTTCGGTTGGTCATCATACATCACAACGGCTCTATATCCGCAGACGTTCATAAACGACGGAATGTGCTTCTGCAATTCGACTTTTAATTGGCGCACACCATTCAAAACAGGGAATTTGTGTGCAGCAGACCACCGTTCGGCAATATTACTCAAAACTTTCCCATATGGAGCAATAACAGCATTTATCTGGTCACTTGTAATTTCAAAGGGAAGTTCAAATACTCGCACGGTCCGAATACCTAGACCAGCATGGGCAACGGTAACCTCCCCAACATTTCCGTCAGCATGTTTAAATTTCAGAATGCCACCACAAGATCGAACTATCCTTTCACACAATTCTGGACTGGCAAGTTTCACGAAAACCACACTGTTCATAATCGAGAAATGTATGCCGATAATATCATAAAGTCCTATTTGAACATCATCCTCTAACCACTGTTCAACATCAAATCACCTCGGTCGGACAAATTGCGATCAAACGTGAATTTCAAAGTATCTTTTCGTTGCGGTTGCGACATCTCTTAATTCTTTTTCATGTCGACACAAATACTATAGACAGCGACGCGTTGCAGCAAGAGCAGAGACTTACCACGCGGAGCTAACGCAGCACAGCACACAGCACGGCACGTCCGACCTCCAGCGCAGCCGCTGGCTGAATTCCATCTGAGCTGCGCCCACCCCCCCGTTGACTAATAGTGCTACATACAGCCATATCTACGTCACAGACCCTTGAACTCCCATTATTCCGCAGACACACACTACTCTCTATAAATCAGTGAGGGTGTCTTTCAGGTTTCGTGCATTCTGTATCGAATCGTAGTTGGCCACAATGAAAATGGCACGCATAACGTCGAAAATAGAGTTCGGACACCGCTCTGAGTAAGACGAACGTGTTGTCCACTCTCTAGGCTTCAATGACGTTAAGCCGTGATACCTAAGACAGATCTGCTCTCGATGACACCTCGATAACAGCCGGTCCCCACACTTACATCTTGCTCTCCTTATGACAGTATACATCATATCAGTCTGTGACGCTGGTTTTGCAACTTCTTGCGTGCCTTTAGGTTCTCCGCGACCAACACTTACCATGCACTGACCACAAAACATGGAGGAGCCGGGGCTTGAACCAAAAGACCTTTCACACGCTAAGCGAAACATCTGCCAACTGAGCTACGGCTGCACACAAGACCAAGCCTGGCTATTCTCCATTCTTCGCGACTCTGATGTGCACGGACACGATGGTTGGTTGGTTTGTAGCGGCGAAGGTACAAGAGTACAATGGCGCGGACACGTTCATATACACAAGAGTTCCAAGTAGTTTCGATGCTCTGGTATTACGAATGCAAATTCCGTCTGTTTTAACGTCTTAAATTGAAAGGGCGCTCACAAATTAGTCCGTTTCACTCCTTGTCGACAATCACACAGCACCTGAGGTAACAAGCACATCTCGAGCCCCATTGTGCTCTCCATTGTTCATGCCAACTCGGTGCCTCTCTCTTTGCTACTGTGTAAAACTCTTGTCGTCCAACTGCAAAACACTGGGCCACAACAAGTTTCCGCGTCTCCATTGCACTGATCATACTACGAAACGCTCCCCAAACTTGGCAATCACCAATGCTGCAGACTTTTCCGACTTCACGCAAAGCTCACGCTAGTGATAGCCTTATTTATAGTTCGACGTCGCGCAAAAGCGAATGAGCACATTTCGCCTACGGCTTAGGCCGCCCTCCTAGTGTGGCTGCTCGGTGTCTGCAGGCAGCGAGGGGCTTTAAGCGTCCTGTGTTCGCACCTATGTCACCTGTGCTTGCTTGTCAGAGACAGACTATCGCAAAACATACAACTCACTCCATGAATTGATTGCAACGGCATCTGTTATCAGCAGTCACAACTAGCAACACCAGTAGCAGCCGACTGCACGCAAAGAATAGGAATGTGCAGTGGGATTTGCGTGAACTCGGGGCAAGGCAGATCTTTCCGACGCAGGCTTGAGAATCTTACGGGAACACTTGTACTGGTTCTAAGTTAAGTGTAGGTCTGGGAGGAGGGTGCTTCCTGCGCACTAATAACAGCACGCTTGCCAGTTGTGGATGGTAATCATTCGCTTGTATCTTCCTTGACACATCTTCTGCCTGTGAATTATTCCACTTGCATGGCAAGATGCGCTTGCTGTTGTGTCAAAAGTTCTGGAGGCACTGGGTATCGATCCCAGTATCTCTCGTTTACCAAGCAAGCGAGCACTCTACCATCTGAGCTACGCCCGGCCCCCTATTTGTAATGGTAATACATACAGCCATATAGAGGACACAGACCCTTGCACTCCCATTATTCAGCAGACAAACACTACTCTCTATGTATCCGTGAGGGTGTCTTTCAGGTTTCGTGCATTCTGTATCGAATCGTAGTTGGCCACAATGAAAGAGGCACGCTTAACGTCGAAAATAGAGTTCGGACACCGCTCTAAATAAGGCCAACGTGTTGTCCACTCTCTATATTTCAATGAGGTTAAGCCGTGATACCTAAGACGGATCTGCACTCGATGACATCTCGATAACGGTCCCCACACTTACATCTTGCTCTCCTTACCTCAGTATACATCATATCAGTCTGTGACGCTGGCTTTGCGACATCTTGCGTGCCTTTAGGTTAAACGTGTCCAACACTTACCATGCAATGACCACAAAAAATGGAGGCACCGTGGCTTGAACCCTGGACCTTTCACATGCGAAGCGAACGCGCTAACAACTGACCTACGCCGCCATGGAAAACCAAGCTGCGCTCTTCTCCATTCTTTGCCACTCTGATGTGCAAGGACACGATCTTTGGTTGATTTGTAGCGGTGAAGGGACCAGAGTACAGAGGCGCGGACACTTTCGTATACACAAGAGTTCCAAGTAGTTTCGATGCTCTGGTATTACGAATGCAAATTCCGTCTGTTTTTAACGTCTTAAATTGAAAGGGCCGTCACAAAATGCTCCGTTTTCACTCCTTGTCGACAATCACACAGCACCTGAGGTAACAAGCACATCTCGAGCCCCATTGTGCTCTCCATTGTTCATGCCAACTCTGTGCCTCTCTCTTTGCTACTGTGTAAAACTCTTGTCGTCCAACTGCAAAACACTGGGCCACAACAAGTTTCCGCTTCTCCATTGCACTGATCATACTACGAAACGCTCCCCAAACTTTGCAATCACCAATGCAGCCGACTTTTCCGACTTCACGCAACGCTCACGCTAGTGACAGCCTTATTTATAGTTCGACGTCACGCCAAAGCGAATGAGCACATTTCGCCTACGGCTTAGGCCGCTCTCCTAGTGTGGCTGCTCTGTGTCTGCATGCAGCGAGGGGCTGCAAGCTTCCTGTGTTCGCACCTATATCACCTGTGCTTGCTTGTCAGAGACAGACTATCGCAAAACATACAACTCACTCCATGAATTGATTGCTACGGCATCTGTTATCAGCAGTCACAACCAGCAACACCAGTAGCAGCCGACTGCACGCAAAGAATGGGAACGTGCAGCGGGATTTACGTGAACTCGGCGCAAGGCTGATCTTTCGACGTAGGCTTGAGAATCTTATGGGAACGTTTGTACTGTTTCTAAATTAAGTGTAGATGTGGGACGAGGGTGCTTCCTGCGCACGAATAAAAGCACGCTTGCCAATTGTGGATGCTAATCGTTCGCTTCTGTCTGCCTAGACATCTCTGCTGGTTGTGAATTATTCCACTTGCATGGTAAGGTGCGCATGTAGGTGTGTTAAAAATTCTGTAGGCGCTGGGTATCGATCCCAGTACCTCTCGTACGCTAAGCGAGTGCTCTATCATCTGAGCTGCGCCAACCCACCCGTTGACTAATAGAGCTACATACAGCCATATCAACGTCACAGACCCTTGCACTCCCATTATTCCGCAGACACACACTACTCTCTATAAATCAGTGAGGGTGTCTTTCAGGTTTCGTGCATTCTGTATCGAATCGGAGTTGGCCACAATGAAAGTGGCACGCATAACGTCGAAAATAGAGTTCGGACACAGCTCTCAGTAAGACGAACGTGTGGTCCACTCTCTAGACTTCAATGACGTTAAGCCGTGATACCTAAGACAGATCTGCACTCGATGACACATCGATAACAGCCGGTCCCCACACTTACATCTTGCTCTCCTTATGACAGTATACATCATATCAGTCTGTGACGCTGGTTTTGCAACTTCTTGCGTGCCTTTAGGTTAGCCGCGACCAACACTTACCATGCACTGACCACAAAACATGGAGGAGCCGGGGCTTGAACCAAGACCTTTCAAACGCTAAGCGAAAGATCTGCCAACTGAGCTACGGCTGAACACACGACCAAGCCTGGCTATTCTCCATTCTTCGCGACTCTGATGTGCACGGACACGATGGTTGGTTGGTTTGTAGCGGCGAAGGTACAAGAGTACAAAGGCGCGGACACGTTCATATACACAAGAGTTCCAAGTAGTTTCGATGCTCTGGTATTACGAATGCAAATTCCGTCTGTTTTTAACGTCTTAAATTGAAAGGTCGCTCACAAATTGGTCCGTTTCACTCCTTGTCGACAATCACACAGCACCTGAGGTAACAAGCACATCTCGAGCCCCATTGTGCTCTCCATTGTTCATGCCAACTCAGTGCCTCTCTCTTTGCTACTGTGTAAAACTCTTGTCGTCCAACTGCAAAACACTGGGCCACAACAAGTTTCCGCGTCTCCATTGCACTGATCATACTACGAAACGCTCCCCAAACTTGGCAATCACCAATGCTGCAGACTTTTACGACTTCACGCAAAGCTCACGCTAGTGATAGCCTTATTTATAGTTCGACGTCGCGCAAAAGCGAATGAGCACATTTCGCCTACGGCTTAGGCCGCCCTCCTAGTGTGGCTGCTCGGTGTCAGCAGGCAGCGAGGGGCTGCAAGCGTCCTGTGTTCGCACCTATGTCACCTGTGCTTGCTTGTCAGAGACAGACTATCGCAAAACATACAACTCACTCCATGAATTGATTGCTACGGCATCTGTTATCAGCAGTCACAACTAGCAACACCAGTAGTAGCCGACTGCACGCAAAGAATAGGAATGTGCAGTGGGATTTGCGTGAACTCGGGGCAAGGCAGATCTTTCCGACGCAGGCTTCAGAATCTTACGGGAACACTTGTACTGGTTCTAAGTAAAGTGTAGGTGTGGGAGGAGGGTGCTTCCTGCGCACTAATAACAGCACGCTTGCCAGTTGTGGATGGTAATCATTCGCTTGTATCTTCCTTGACACATCTTCTGCCTGTGAATTATTCCACTTGCATGGCAAGATGCGCTTGCTGTTGTGTCAAAAGTTCTGGAGGCACTGGGTATCGATCCCAGTATCTCTCGTTTACCAAGCAAGCGAGCACTCTACCATCTGAGCTACGCCCGGCCCCCTATTTGTAATGGTAATACATACAGCCATATAGAGGACACAGACCCTTGCACTCCCATTATTCAGCAGACAAACACTACTCTCTATGTATCCGTGAGGGTATCTTTCAGGTTTCGTGCATTCTGTATCGAATCGTAGTTGGCCACAATGAAAGAGGCACGCTTAACGTCGAAAATAGAGTTCGGACACCGCTCTGAGTAAGGCCAACGTGTTGTCCACTCTCTAGATTTCAATGAGGTTAAGCCGTGATACCTAAGACATATCTGCACTCGATGACATCTCGATAACGGTCCCCACACTTACATCTTGCTCTCCTTACCTCAGTATACATCATATCAGTCTGTGACGCTGGCTTTGCGACATCTTGCGTGCCTTTAGGTTAACCGCGACCAACACTTACCATGCAATGACCACTAAAAATGTAGGCGCCGGGGCTTGAACTCTGGACCTTTCACATGCGAAGCGAACGCTCTGCCAACTGACCTACGCCCCGATCCACGACCAAGCTGCGCTATTCTCCATTCTATGCCACTCTGATGTGCAAGGATACGATGGTTGGTTGGTTTGTAGCGGTGAAGGGACCAGAGTACAAAGGCGCGGACACGTTCATATACACAAGAGTTCCAAGCAGTTTCGATGCTCTGGTATTACAAATGCAAATTCCGTCTGTTTTTAACGTCTTAAATTGAAAGGGCCGTCACAAAATGCTCCGTTTTCACTCCTTGTCAACATTCACACAGCACCTGAGGTAACAAGCACATCTCGAGCCCCATTGTGCACTCCATTGTTCATTCCAACTCAGTGCCTCGCTCTTTACTACTGTGTTCCACTCTTGTCGTCCAACTGCAAAACACTGGGCCACAACAAGTTTCCGCGTCTCCATTACACTGCGCATACTACGAAACGCTCCCCAAACTGGGCACTCATCCTTGCAGCCGACTTTCCCAACTTTACACGACACTCACGCAACTCTCACGCTAGTGACAGCCTTATTTATAGTTCGACGTCGCGCCAAAGCGAATGAGCACATTTCGCCTACGGCTTAGGCCGCCCTCCTAGTGTGGCTGCTCGGTGTCTGCAGGCAGCGAGGGTCTGCAAGCTTCCTGTGTTCGCACCTATGTCACCTGTGCTTGCTTGTCAGAGACAGACTATCGCAAAACATACAACTCACTCCATGAATTGATTGCTACGGCATCTGTTATCAGCAGTCACAACTAGCAACAATAGTAGCAGCCGACTGCACGCAAAGAATAGGAATGTGCAGTGGGATTTAAATGAACTTGGGGCAAGGCAGATCTTTCCGACGTAGGCTTGAGAATCTTACGGGAACACTTGTACTGTTTCTCAATTAAGTGTAGGCGTGGGAGGAGGGTGCTTCCTGCGAACTAATAGCAGCAAGTTTGCCAGATGTGGATGCTAAACATTCGCTTGTATCTTCCTAGACACATCTTCTGCCTGTGAATTATTCCACTTGTATGGCAAGGTGCGCTTGCTGTTGTGTAAAAAATTCTGGAGGCACTGGGTATCGATCCCAGTATCTCACGTTTAACAAGCGAGCGCTCTACCGTCTGAACTACGCCGGCCAACCCATTGGTAATGGTACTACATACAGCCATATAGACGACACAGACCCTTGCACTCCCATTATTCAGCAGACAAACACTACTCTCTATGTATCCGTTACGGTGTCTTTCAGGTTTCGTGCATTCTTTATCGAATCGTAGTTGGCCACAATGAAAGTGGCACGCATAACGTCGAAAGTAGAGTTCGGAAACCGCTCTGAGTAAGGCGAACGTGTTGTCCACTCTCTAGATTTCAATGAGGTTAAGCCGTGATACCTAAGACGGATCTGCACTCGATGACATCTCGATAACAGCCGGTCCCCACACTTACATCTTGCTCTCCTTACGTCAGTAGACATCATATCAGTCTGTGACGCTGGCTTTGCGACATCTTGCGTACCTTTAGGTTAAACGTGACCAACACTTACCATGCAATGACCACAAAAAATGGAGGCACCGTGGCTTGAACCCTGGACCTTTCACATGCGAAGCGAACGCGCTAACAACTGACCAACGCCGCCATGCAAAACCAAGCTGCGCTCTTCTCCATTCTTTGCCACTCTGATGTGCAAGGACACGATCTTTGGTTGATTTGTAGCGGTGAAGGGACCAGAGTACAGAGGCGTGGACACTTTCGTATACACAAGAGTTCCAAGTAGTTTCGATGCTCTGGTATTACGAATGCAAATTCCGTCCGTTTTTAACGTCTTAAATTGAAAGGGCCGTCACAAATTGCTCCGTTTCCATTCCTTGTCGACAATCATACAGCACCTGAGGTAACAAACATATCTCGAGCCCCATTGTGCACTCCATTATTCATGCCATCTCAGTGCCTCGCTCTTTACTACTGTATACCAATCTTGTCGTCCAACTGCAAAACACTGGGCCACAACAAGTTTCCGCGTCTCCATTGCACTGCGCACACTACGAAACGCTCCCCAAACTTGGCACTCACACATGCAGCCGACTTTCCCGACTTTACACGACACTCACGCTAGTGACAGCCTTATTTATAGCTCGACGTCGCGCCAAAGCGGATGAGCACATTTAGCCTACGGCTTAGGCCGCCCTCTTAGTGTGGCTGCTCGGTGTCTGCAGGCAGTGAGGGGCTGCAAGCTTCCTGTGTTCGCAACTATGTCACCTGTGCTTGCTTGTCAGAGACAGACTATCGCAAAACATACAACTCACTCCATGAATTGATTGCTACGGCATCTGTTATCAGCAATCACAATTAGCAACACCAGTAGCAGCCGACTGCACGCAAAGAATAAGAATGTGCAGTGGGATTTAAATGAACTCGGGGCAAGGCAGATCTTTCTGGCGTAGGCTTAAGAATCTTACGGGAACACTTGTACTGTTTCTAAATTAAGTGTAGGCGTTGGAGGAGGGTGCTTCCTGCGCACTAATAACAGCACGCTTGCCAGTTGTGGATGCTAATCATTCGCTTGTATCTTCCTAGACACATCTTCTGCCTGTGAATTATTCCACTTGCATGGCAAGGTGCGCTTGCTGTTGTGTTAAAAATTCTGGAGGCACTGGGTATCGATCCCAGAACATCTCGTTTACCAAGCGGTCGCTCTACCTTCCGAGCTACGCACCCCCCCCCCCCCCTCCCCATGGGTAATGGTACTACATACAGCCATATAGACGACACAGACCCTTGCACTCCTATTATTCAGCAGACAAACACTACTCTCTATGTATCCGTGAGGGTGTCTTTCAGGTAGTTCTAAGTTCTAGGGGACTGATGACCACAGCAGTTGAGTCCCGTAGTGCTCAGAGCCATTTTTTTTAGTGAGGCTGCTCGGTGTCTGCAGGCAGCGAGGGTCTGCAAGCTTCCTGTGTTCGCACCTATGTCACCTGTGCTTGCTTGTCAGAGACAGACTATCGCAGAACATACAACTCACTCCATGAATTGATTGCTACGGCATCTGTTATCAGCAGTCACAACTAGCAACACCAGTAGCAGCCGACTGCACGCAAAGAATAGGAATGTGCAGTGGGAATTACGTGAACTCGGCGCAAGGCAGATCTTTCCGACATAGGCTTGAGAATCTTACGGGAACACTTGTACTGTTTCTAAATTAAGTGTAGGAGTGGGAGGAGGGTGCTTCCCGCGCACTAATAACAGCACGCTTGCCAATTGTGGATGCTAATCATTCGCTTGTGTCTTCCTAGACACATCTGCTGGCTGTGAATTATTCCACTTGCATGGCAAGGTGCGCATGTAGGTGTGTTAGAAATTCTGGAGGCACTGGGTATTGATCCCAGTACCTCTCGCATACTAAGCGAGCGCTCTACCATCTGCGCTACGCCCGACCCTCCCCTCCGAAGACTAATGGTGCTACATGCAGCCATATTGACGACACAGACCCTTGCACTCCCATTATTCAGCAGACAAACACTACTCTCTATGTATCCGTTAGGGTGTCTTTCAGGTTTCGTGCATTCTGTATCGAATCGTAGTTGGCCACAATGAAAGTGGCACGTATAACGTCGAAAATAGAGTTCGGACACCGCTCTGAGTAAGACGAACGTGTTGTCCACCCTCTAGACTTCAATGAGGTTAAGCCGTGATACCTAAGACAGATCTGCACTCGATGACACCTCGATAACAGCCGGTCCACACACTTACATCTTGCCCTCCTTATGTCAGTATACATCATATCAGTCTGTGACGCTGGCTTTGCAACATCTTGCGTGCCTTTAGGTTCGCCGCGACCAACACTTACCATGCACTGACCACAAAAAATGGATTCGCCGCGGCTTCAACCCTGGAACTTTCACATGCGAAGCGAACGCTCTACTAACTGAGCTACGCCCCACGCGCGACCAAACTGCGCTATTCCCCATTCTATGCGACTCTGATGCGCACGGACACGATGGTTGGTTGGTTTGTAGCGGTGAAGGGAGCAGAGTACAAAGGAGCGGACACGTTCATATACACAAAGGTTCCAAGTAGTTTCGATGCTCTGGTATTACAAATGCAAATTCCGTCTGTTTTTAACGTCTTAAATTGAGAGAGCCGTCACAAATTGCTCCGTTTTCACTCCTTGTCGACAATCATACAGCACCTGAGGTAACAAACACATCTCGAGCCCCATTGTGCACTCCATTATTCATGCCAACTCAGTACCTCGCTCTTTACTACTGTGTACCAATCTTGTCGTCCAACTGCAAAACACTGGGCCACAACAAGTTTCCGCGTCTCCATTGCACTGCGCATACTACGAAACGCTCCCCAAACATGGCACTCACCCACGCAGCCGACTTTTCCGACTTTCCACGACGCTCACGCTAGTGAAAGCATTATTTATAGTTCGAGGTCGCGCCAAAGCGAATGAGCACATTTCGCCTACGGCTTAGGCCGCCCTCCTAGTGAGGCTGCTCGGTGTCTGCAGGCAGCGAGGGTCTGCAAGCTTCCTGTGTTCGCACCTATGTCACCTGTGCTTGCTTGTCAGAGACAGACTATCGCAAAACATACAACTCACTCCATGAATTGATTGCTACGGCATCTGTTATCAGCAGTCACAACTAGCAACACCAGTAGCAGCGGACTGCACGCAAAGAATAGGAATGTGCAGTGGGAATTACGTGAACTCGGCGCAAGGCAGATCTTTCCGACATAGGCTTGAGAATCTTACGGGAACTCTTGTACTGTTTCTAAATTAAATGTAGGAGTGGGAGGAGGGTGCTTCCCGCGCACTAATAACAGCACGCTTGCCAATTGTGGATGCTAATCATTCGCTTGTGTCTTCCTAGTCACATCTGCTGGCTGTGAATTATTCCACTTGCATGGCAAGGTGCGCATGTAGGTGTGTTAAAAATTCTGGAGGCACTGGGTATTGATCCCAGTACCTCTCGCATACTAAGCGAGCGCTCTACCATCTGAGCTACGCCGACCACCCCGAAGACTAATGGTGCTACATACAGCCATATAGACGACACAGACCCTTGCACTCCCATTATTCAGCAGACAAACACTACTCTCTATGTATCCGTTAGGGTGTCTTTCAGGTTTCGTGCATTCTGTATCGAATCGTAGTTGGCCACAATGAAAGTGGCACGTATAACGTCGAAAATAGAGTTCGGACACCGCTCTGAGTAAGACGAACGTGTTGTCCACCCTCTAGACTTCAATGAGGTTAAGCCGTGATACCTAAGACAGATCTGCACTCGATGACACCTCGATAACAGCCGGTCCCCACACTTACATCTTGCTCTCCTTACGTCAGTATACATCATATCAGTCTGTGACGCTGGCTTTGCAGCATCTTGCGTGCCTTTAGGTTCGCCGCGACCAACACTTACCATGCACTGACCACAAAAAATTCAGGCGCCGCGGCTTGAACCCTGGGTCTTTGACATGCGAAGCAAACGCTCTACCAACTGAGCTACGCCCCATGCACGATCAAACAGCGCTATTCACCAATCTTTGCGACTCTGATGCGCACGGACACGATGGTTGGTTGGTTTGTAGCGGTGAAGGGAGCAGAGTACAAAGGCGCGGACCCGTTCGTATACACAAAAGTTCCAAGTAGTTTCGATGCTCTGGTATTACAAATGCAAATTCCGTCTGCTTTTAACGTCTTAAATTGAAAGAGCCGTCACAAATTGCTCCGTTTTAACTCCTTGTCGACAATCATACAGCACCTGAGGTAACAAACACATCTCGAGCCCCATTGTGCACTCCATTATTCATGCCAACTCAGTACCTCGCTCTTTACTACTGTGTACCAATCTTGTCGTCCAACTGCAAAACACTGGGCCACAACAAGTTTCCGCGTCTCCATAGCACTGCGCATACTACGAAACGCTCCCCAAACTTGGCACTCACCCACGCAGCCGTCTTTTCCGACTTTCCACGACGCTCACGCAACGCTCACGCTAGTGACAGCTTTAATTATAGTTCGACGTCGCGCCAAAGCGAATGAGCACATTTCGCCTACGGCTTAAGCCGCCCTCCTAGTGTGGCTGCTCGGTGTCTGCAGGCAGCGAGGGTCTGCAAGCTTCCTGTGTTCGCACCTATGTCACCTGTGCTTGCTTGTCAGAGACAGACTATCGCAAAACATACAACTCACTCCATGAATTGATTGCTACGGCATCTGTTATCAGCAGTCACAACTAGCAACACCAGTAGCAGCCGACTGCACGCAAAGAATAAGAATGTGCAGTGGGATTTACGTGAACTCGGCGCAAGGCAGATCTTTCCGACATAGGCTTGAGAATCTTACGGGAACACTTGTACTGTTTCTAAATTAAGTGTAGGCGTGGGAGGAAGGTGCTTCCCGTGCACTAATAACAGCACGCTTGCCAATTGTGGATGCTAATCATTCGCTTGTATCTTCCTAGACACATCTTCTGGCTGTGAATTATTCCACTTGCATGGCAAGGTGCGCATGTAGGTGTGTTAAAAATTCTGGAGGCACTGGGTATTGATCCCAGTACCTCTCGCATATTAAGCGAGCGCTCTACCATCTGAGCTACGCCCAAGCCCCCGAAGGCCAATG
Organism: Schistocerca gregaria; assembly: GCF_023897955.1. Taxonomy (NCBI): domain Eukaryota; kingdom Metazoa; phylum Arthropoda; class Insecta; order Orthoptera; family Acrididae; genus Schistocerca; species Schistocerca gregaria. The sequence continues at coordinate 26,017,787 of NC_064929.1, read as the reverse complement.
GTGCTACATACAGCCACATAGACGACACAGACCCTTGCACTCCCATTATTCAGCAGACAAACACTACTCTCTATGTATCCGTTAGGGTGTCTTTCAGGTTTTGTGCATTCTGTATCGAATCGTAGTTGGCCTTAATGGAAGTGGCACATATAACGTCGAAAATAGAGTTCGGACACCGCTCTGAGTAAAACGAACGTGTTGTCCACCCTCTAGACTTCAATGAGGTTAAGCCGTGATACCTAAGACAGATCTGCACTCGATGACACCTCGATAACAGCCGGTCCCCACACTTACATCTTGCTCTCCTTACGTCAGTATACATCATATCAGTCTGTGACGCTGGCTTTGCAACATCTTGCGTGCCTTTAGGTTCGCCGCGACCAACACTTACCATGCACTGACCACAAAAAATGGAGGCGCCGCGGCCATGGCCTTTCACATGCGAAGCGAACGCTCTACCAACTGAGCTACGCCCCAGGCACGACCAAACTGCGCTATTCCCCATTCTTTGCGACTCTGATGCGCACGGACGCGATGGTTGGTTGGTTTGTAGCGGTGAAGGGAGCAGAGTACAAAGGCGCGGACACGTTCATATACACAAAAGTTCCAAGAAGTTTCGATGCTCTGGTATTACAAATGCAAATTCCGTCTGTTTTTAACGTCTTAAATTGAAAGAGCCGTCACAAATTGCTCCGTTTTCACTCCTTGTCGACAATCATACAGCACCTGAGGTAACAAACACATCTCGAGCCCCATTGTGCACTCCATTATTTATGCCAACTCAGTGCCTCGCTCTTTACTACTGTGTACCAATCTGGTCGTCCAACTGCAAAACACTGGGCCACAACAAGTTTCCGCGTCTCCATTGCACTCCGCATACTACGAAACGCTCCCCAAACTTGGCACTCACCCACGCAGCCGACTTCTCCGACTTTCCACGACGCTCACGTAACACTCACGCTAGTGACAGCATTATTTATAGTTCGACGTCGCGCCAAAGCGAATGAGCACATTTCGCCTACGGCTTAGGCCGCCCTCCTAGTGTGGCTGCTCGGTGTCTGCAGGCAGCGAGGGTCTGCAAGCTTCCTGTGTTCGCACCTATGTCACCTGTGCTTGCTTGTCAGAGAGAGACTATCGCAAAACATACAACTCACTCCATGAATTGATTGCTACGGCATCTGTTATCAGCAGTCACAACTAGCAACACCAGTAGCAGCCGACTGCACGCAAAGAATACGATTGTGCAGTGGGATTTACGTGAACTACGCGCAAGGCAGATCTTTCCGACATAGGCTTGAGAATCTTACGGGAACACTTGCACTGTTTCTAAATTAAGTGTAGGCGTGGGAGGAGGATGCTTCCCGCGCACTAATAACAGCACGCTTGCCAATTGTGGATGCTAATCATTCGCTTGTATCTTCCTAGACACATCTGCTGGCTGTAAATTATTCCACTTGCATGGAAAGGTGCGCATGTAGGTGTGTTAAAAATTCTGGAGGCACTGGGTATTGATCCCAGTACCTCTCGCATACTAAGCGAGCGCTCTACCATCTGAGCTACGCCCGCCACCCCGAAGACTAATGGTGCTACATACAGCCATATAGAAGACACAGACCCTTGCTCTCCCATTATTCAGCAGACAAACACTACTCTCTATGTAACCGTTAGGGTGTCTTTCAGGTTTCGTGCATTCTGTATCGAATCGTAGTTGGCCACAATGAAAGTAGCACGTATAACGTCGAAAATAGAGTTCGGACACCGCTCTGAGTAAGACGAACGTGTTGTCCACCCTGTAGTCTTCAATGAGGTTAAGCCGTGATACCTAAGACAGATCTGCACTCGATGACACCTCGATAACAGCCGGTCCCCACGCTTACATCTTGCTCTCCTTACGTCAGTATACATCATATCAGTCTGTGACGCTAGCTTTGCAACATCTTGCGTGCCTTTAGGTTCGCCGCGACAAACACTCACCATGCACTGACCACAAAAAATGCAGGCGCCGCGGCTTGAACCCTGGGCCTTTCACATGCGAAGCGAGAGCTCTAACAACTGTGCTACGCCCCATGCACGACCAAACTGCGCTATTCCCCATTCTTTACGACTCTGATGCCCACAGACACGATGGTTGGTTGGTTTGTAGCGGTGAAGGGAGCAGAGTACAAAGGCGCGGACCCGTTCGTATAAACAAAAGTTCCAAGTAGTTTCGATGCTCTGGTATTACAAATGCAAATTCCGTCTGCTTTTAACGTCTTAAATTGAAAGAGCCGTCACAAATTGCTCCGTTTTCACTCCTTGTCGACAATCATACAGCACCTGAGGTAACAAACACATCTCGAGCCCCATTGTGCACTCCATTATTCATGCCAACTCAGTGCCTCGCTCTTTACTACTGTGTACCAATCTTGTCGTCCAACTGCAAAACACTGGGCCACAACAAGTTTCCGCGTCTCCATTGCACTGCGCATACTACGAAACGCTCCCCAAACTTGGCACTCACCCACGCAGCCGACTTTTCCGACTTTCCACGACGCTCACGCTAGTGACAGCATTATTTATAGTTCGACGTCGCGCCAGAGCGAATGAGCACATTTCGCCTACGGCTTAGGCCGCCCTCCTAGTGTGTCTGCTCGGTGTCTGCAGGCAGCGAGGGTCTGCAAGCTTCCTGTCTTCGCACCTATGTCACCTGTGCTTGCTTGTCAGAGACAGACTATCGCAAAACATACAACTCACTCCATGAATTGATTGCTACGGCATCTGTTATCAGCAGTCACAACTAGCAACGCCATTAGCAGCCGACTGCACGCAACGAATAGGAATGTGCAGTGGGATTTACGTGAACTCGGCGCAAGGCAGATCTTTCCGACATAGGCTTGAGAATCTTACGGGAACACTTGTACTGTTTCTAAATTAAGTGTAGGCGTGGGAGGAGGGTGCTTCCCGCGCTCTAATAACAGCACGCTTGTCAATTGTGGATGCTAATCATTCGCTTGTATCTTATTAGACACATCTGCTGGCTGTGAATTATTCCACTTGCATGGCAAGATGCGCATGTAGGTGTGTTAAAAATTCCGGAGGCACTGGGTATTGATCCCAATACCTCTCGCATACTAAGCGAGCGCTCTACCATCTGAGTTACGCCCACCCCCCCCCCCCCCCCCCCACCCGAAGACTAATGGTGCTACATACAGCCATATAGACGACACAGACCCTTGCACTCCCATTATTCAGCAGACAAACACTACTCTCTATGTATCCGTTAGGGTTTCTTTCAGGTTTCGTGCATTCTGTATCGAATCGTAGTTGGCCACAATGAAAGTGGCACGTATAACGTCGAAAATAGAGTTCGGACACCGCTCTGAGTAAGACGAACGTGTTGTCCACCCTCTAGACTTCAATGAGGTTAAGCCGTGATACCTAAGACAGATCTGCACTCGATGACACCTCGATAACAGCCGGTCCCCACAGTTACATCTTGCTCTCCTTACGTCAGTATACATCATATCAGTCTGTGACGCTGGCTTTGCAACATCTTGCGTTCCTTTAGGTTCGCCGCGACCAACACTTACCATGCACTGACCACAAAAAACGGAGGCGCCGCTGCTTGAACCCTGTACCTTTCACATGACAAGCGAACGCTCTACTAACTGAGCAACGCCCCATGCACGACCAAACTGCGCTATTCCCCATTCTTTGCGACTCTGATGCGCACGGACACGATGGTTGGTTGGTTTGTAGCGGTGAGGGGAGCAGAGTACAAAGGCGCGGACACGTTCATATACACAAAAGTTCCAAGTAGTTGCGATGCTCTGGTATTACAAATGCAAATTCCGTCTGTTTTTAACGTCTTAAATTGAAAGAGCCGTCACAAATTGCTCCGTTTTCACTCCTTGTCGACAATCACACAGCACCTGAGGTAACAAACACATCTCGAGCCCCATTGTGCACTCCATTATTCATGCCAACTCAGTGCCTCGCTCTTTACTACTGTGTACCAATCTTGTCGTCCAACTGCAAAGCACTGGGCCACAATAAGTTTCCGCGTCTCCATTGCACTGCGCACACTACGAAACGCTCCCCAAACTTGGCACTCACCCACGCAGCCGACTTTTCCGACTTTCCACGACGCTCACGCTAGTGACAGCATTATTTATAGTTCGACGTCGCGCCAGAGCGAATGAGCACATTTCGCCTACGGCCTAGGCCGCCCTCCTAGTGTGTCTGCTCGGTGTCTGCAGGCAGCGAGGGTCTGCAAGCTTCCTGTCTTCGCACCTATGTCACCTGTGCTTGCTTGTCAGAGACAGACTATCGCAAAACATACAACTCACTCCATGAATTGATTGCTACGGCATCTGTTATCAGCAGTCACAACTAGCAACGCCATTAGCAGCCGACTGCACGCAACGAATAGGAATGTGCAGTGGGATTTACGTGAACTCGGCGCAAGGCAGATCTTTCCGACATAGGCTTGAGAATCTTACGGGAACACTTGTACTGTTTCTAAATTAAGTGTAGGCGTGGGAGGAGGGTGCTTCCCGCGCTCTAATAACAGCACGCTTGTCAATTGTGGATGCTAATCATTCGCTTGTATCTTATTAGACACATCTGCTGGCTGTGAATTATTCCACTTGCATGGCAAGATGCGCATGTAGGTGTGTTAAAAATTCCGGAGGCACTGGGTATTGATCCCAATACCTCTCGCATACTAAGCGAGCGCTCTACCATCTGAGTTACGCCCACCCCCCCCCCCCCCCCCCCCCGAAGACTAATGGTGCTACATACAGCCATATAGACGACACAGACCCTTGCACTCCCATTATTCAGCAGACAAACACTACTCTCTATGTATCCGTTAGGGTTTCTTTCAGGTTTCGTGCATTCTGTATCGAATCGTAGTTGGCCACAATGAAAGTGGCACGTATAACGTCGAAAATAGAGTTCGGACACCGCTCTGAGTAAGACGAACGTGTTGTCCACCCTCTAGACTTCAATGAGGTTAAGCCGTGATACCTAAGACAGATCTGCACTCGATGACACCTCGATAACAGCCGGTCCCCACAGTTACATCTTGCTCTCCTTACGTCAGTATACATCATATCAGTCTGTGACGCTGGCTTTGCAACATCTTGCGTGCCTTTAGGTTCGCCGCGACCAACACTTACCATGCACTGACCACAAAAAACGGAGGCGCCGCTGCTTGAACCCTGTACCTTTCACATGCCAAGCGAACGCTCTACCAACTGAGCAACGCCCCATGCACGACCAAACTGCGCTATTCCCCATTCTTTGCGACTCTGATGCGCACGGACACGATGGTTGGTTGGTTTGTAGCGGTGAGGGGAGCAGAGTACAAAGGCGCGGACACATTCATATACACAAAAGTTCCAAGTAGTTGCGATGCTCTGGTATTACAAATGCAAATTCCGTCTGTTTTTAACGTCTTAAATTGAAAGAGCCGTCACAAATTGCTCCGTTTTCACTCCTTGTCGACAATCACACAGCACCTGAGGTAACAAACACATCTCGAGCCCCATTGTGCACTCCATTATTCATGCCAACTCAGTGCCTCGCTCTTTACTACTGTGTACCAATCTTGTCGTCCAACTGCAAAGCACTGGGCCACAATAAGTTTCCGCGTCTCCATTGCACTGCGCACACTACGAAACGCTCCCCAAACTTGGCACTCACCCACGCAGCCGACTTTTCCGACTTTCCACGACGCTCACGCTAGTGACAGCATTATTTATAGTTCGACGTCGCGCCAGAGCGAATGAGCACATTTCGCCTACGGCTTAGGCCGCCCTCCTAGTGTGTCTGCTCGGTGTCTGCAGGCAGCGAGGGTCTGCAAGCTTCCTGTCTTCGCACCTATGTCACCTGTGCTTGCTTGTCAGAGACAGACTATCGCAAAACATACAACTCACTCCATGAATTGATTGCTACGGCATCTGTTATCAGCAGTCACAACTAGCAACGCCATTAGCAGCCGACTGCACGCAACGAATAGGAATGTGCAGTGGGATTTACGTGAACTCGGCGCAAGGCAGATCTTTCCGACATAGGCTTGAGAATCTTACGGGAACACTTGTACTGTTTCTAAATTAAGTGTAGGCGTGGGAGGAGGGTGCTTCCCGCGCTCTAATAACAGCACGCTTGTCAATTGTGGATGCTAATCATTCGCTTGTATCTTATTAGACACATCTGCTGGCTGTGAATTATTCCACTTGCATGGCAAGATGCGCATGTAGGTGTGTTAAAAATTCCGGAGGCACTGGGTATTGATCCCAATACCTCTCGCATACTAAGCGAGCGCTCTACCATCTGAGTTACGCCCCCCCCCCCCCCCCGAAGACTAATGGTGCTACATACAGCCATATAGACGACACAGACCCTTGCACTCCCATTATTCAGCAGACAAACACTACTCTCTATGTATCCGTTAGGGTTTCTTTCAGGTTTCGTGCATTCTGTATCGAATCGTAGTTGGCCACAATGAAAGTGGCACGTATAACGTCGAAAATAGAGTTCGGACACCGCTCTGAGTAAGACGAACGTGTTGTCCACCCTCTAGACTTCAATGAGGTTAAGCCGTGATACCTAAGACAGATCTGCACTCGATGACACCTCGATAACAGCCGGTCCCCACAGTTACATCTTGCTCTCCTTACGTCAGTATACATCATATCAGTCTGTGACGCTGGCTTTGCAACATCTTGCGTGCCTTTAGGTTCGCCGCGACCAACACTTACCATGCACTGACCACAAAAAACGGAGGCGCCGCTGCTTGAATCCTGTACCTTTCACATGACAAGCGAACGCTCTACCAACTGAGCAACGCCCCATGCACGACCAAACTGCGCTATTCCCCATTCTTTGCGACTCTGATGCGCACGGACACGATGGTTGGTTGGTTTGTAGCGGTGAGGGGAGCAGAGTACAAAGGCGCGGACACGTTCATATACACAAAAGTTCCAAGTAGTTGCGATGCTCTGGTATTACAAATGCAAATTCCGTCTGTTTTTAACGTCTTAAATTGAAAGAGCCGTCACAAATTGCTCCGTTTTCACTCCTTGTCGACAATCACACAGCACCTGAGGTAACAAACACATCTCGAGCCCCATTGTGCACTCCATTATTCATGCCAACTCAGTGCCTCGCCCTTTACTACTGTGTACCAATCTTGTCGTCCAACTGCAAAACACTGGGCCACAACAAGTTTCCGCGTCTCCATTGCACTGCGCACACTACGAAACGCTCCCCAAACTTGGCACTCACCCACGCAGCCGACTTTTCCGACTTTCCACGACGCTCACGCAACGCACACGCTAGTGACAGCATTATTTATAGTTCGACGTCGCGCCAAAGCGAACGAGCACATTTCGCCTACGGCTTAGGCCGCCCTCCTAGTGTGGCTGCTCGGTGTCTGCAGGCAGCGAGGGTCTGCAAGATTCCTGTGTTCGCACCTATATCACTTGTGCTTGCTTGTCAGAGACAGACTATCGCAAAACATACAACTCACTCCATGAATTGATTGCTACGGCATCTGTTATCAGCAGTCACAACTAGCAACACCAGTAGCAGCCGACTGCACGCAAAGAATAGGAATGTGCAGTGGGATTTACGTGAACTCGGCGCAAGACAGATCTTTCCGACATAGGCATGAGAATCTTACGGGAACACTTGTACTGTTTCTAAATTAAGTGTAGGCGTGGGAGGAGGGTGCTTCCCGCGCACTAATAACAGCACGCTTGCCAATTGTGGATGCTAATCATTCGCTTGTATCTTCCTAGACACATCTGCTGGCTGTGAATTATTCCACTTGCATGGCAAGGTGCGCATGTAGGTGTGTTAAAAATTCTGGAGGCACTGGGTATTGATCCCAGTACCTCTCACATACTAAGCAAGCGCTCTACCATCTGAGCTACGCCCACCCTCCCGAAGACTAATGGTACTACATACAGCCATATAGACGACACAGACCCTTGCACTCCGATTATTCAGCAGACAAACACTACTCTCTATGTATCCGTTAGGGTGTCTTTCAGGTTTCGTGCATTCTGTATCGAATCGTAGTTGGCCACAATGAAAGTGGCACGTATAACGTCGAAAATAGAGTTCGGACACCGCTCTGAGTAAGACGAACGTGTTGTCCACCCTCTAGACTTCAATGAGGTTAAGCCGTGATACCTAAGACAGATCTGCACTCGATGACACCTCGATAACAGCCGGTCCCCACACATACATCTTGCTCTCCTTACGTCAGTATACATCATATCAGTCTGTGACGCTGGCTTTGCAACATCTTGCGTGCCTTTAGGTCCGCCGCGACCAACACTTACCATGCACTGACCACAAAAAATGGAGGCGCCGCGGCTTGAACCCTGGACCTTTCACATGCCAAGCGAACGCTCTACCAACTGAGCTACGCCCCATGCACGACCAAACTGCGCTATTCCCCATTCTTTGCGACTCTGATGAGCACGGACGCGATGGTTGGTTGGTTTGTAGCGGTGAAGGGAGCAGAGTACAAAGGCGCGGACACGTTCATATACACAAAAGTTCCAAGTAGTTTCGATGCTCTGGTATTACAAATGCAAATTCCGTCTGTTTTTAACGTCTTAAATTGAAAGAGCCGTCACAAATTGCTCCGCTTTCACTCCTTGTCGACAATCATACAGCCCTGAGGTAACAAACACATCTCGAGCCCCATTGTGCACTCCATTATTTATGCCAACTCAGTGCCTCGCTCTTTACTACTGTGTACCAATCTGGTCGTCCAACTGCAAAACACTGGGCCACAACAAGTTTCCGCGTCTCCATTGCACTGCGCACACTACGAAACGCTCCCCAAACTTGGCACTCACCCACGCAGCAGACTTTTTCGACTTTCCACGACGCTCACGCAACGCACACGCTAGTGACAGCATTATTTATAGTTCGATGTCGCGCCAAAGTGAATGAGCACATTTCGCCTACGGCTTAGGCCGCCCTCCTAGTGTGGCTGCTCGGTGTCTGCAGGCAGCGAGGGTGCAAGCTTCCTGTGTTCGCACCTTTGTCACCTGTGCTTGCTTGTCAGAGACAGACTATCGCAAAACATACAACTCACTCCATGAATTGATTGCTACGGCATCTGTTAACAGCAGTCACATCTAGCAACGCCAGTAGCAGCCGACTGCACGCAAAGAATAGGAATGTGCAGTGTGATTTACGTGAACTCGGCGCAAGGCAGATCTTTCCGACATAGGCTTGAGAATCTTACGGGAACACTTGTACTGTTTCTAAATTAATTGTAGGCGTGGGAGGAGGGTGCTTCCCGCGCACTAATAACAGCACTCTTGCCAATTGTGGATGCTAATCATTCGCTTGTATCTTCCTACACACATCTGCTGGCTGTGAATTATTCCACTTGCATGGCAAGGTGCGCATGTAGGTGTGTTAAAAATTCTGAAGGCACTGGCTATTGATCCCAGTACCTCGCGCATATTAAGCGAGCGCTCTACCATCTGAGCTACGCCCACCCCTCCGAAGACTAATGGTGCTACATACAGCCATATAGACGACACAGACCCTTGCACTCCCATTATTCAGCAGACAAACACTACTCTCTATGTATCTGTTAGGGTGTCTTTCAGGTTTCGTGCATTCTGTATCGAATCGTAGTTGGCCACAATGAAAGTGGCACGTATAACGTCGAAAATAGAGTTCGGACACAGCTCTGAGTAAAACGAACGTGTTGTCCACCCTCTAGACTTCAATGAGGTTAAGCCGTGATACCTAAGACAGATCTGCACTCGATGACACCTCGATAACAGCCGGTCCCCACACTTACATCTTGCTCTCCTTACGTCAGTATACATCATATCAGTCTGTGACGCTGGCTTTGCAACATCTTGCGTGCCTTTAGGTTCGCCGCGACCAACACTTACCATGCACTGACCACAAAAAATGGAGGCGCCGCGGCTTGAACCCTGGACCTTTCACATGCGAAGCGAACGCTCTTCCAACATTTTTTTTTTTTTTTTATCTCTCTCGCCGTCACTTGTGACCACGAATCGTACTTAACGTAGTTTTCTGCAAGCGTCAGCGAAGCGTCAGTCGAGCTAAGTCGCGCCAAGTCGCATAAGAGGAGCAACAAATTGCGCTCGCTTTTCCGGTACCGGGAATCGAACCAGGGCCTCCTGGGTGAGAGCCAGGTATCCTAGCCACTTTTTTTTTTTTTTTTTTTTTTTTTTTTTTTTTTTTTTTTTTTTTTTTTGGGTGGGGGCCTCCCTTCTCGTCACACAGCCCATCCATTCGCTCTCCTTTTATGCCTTCTTCGGCGAGCTTCTATGCTATATCGACTGATTTTTTTTTCAAATTTACTGTGACAGTTAGGGAAATGAAATGATGCTTGGCTTCTTCGCCATGTGAGGCTTCTCCTCCGTAGAACTGAAAATTGAAAAATTAAGGCTTCTTGGGAATTAATAAATTGTCACTCTTGCTTCATACTGAAAAAAAATTAAACAAAAATAGAAAGATTGTAACTGAGGAACACGTGCAAGAAGCTTCCACTGCATTGTGTGCAACGAAACCACCTTCCGATATTACCGAGATCCTGGAAAATCATCATAGATGAAAGTAGTTGCGGGAGATATGGGGTTCATCCAGCAGTAAGTGTGAAGCCGCAGTGCCGTTTCGGGGTTCTGTCCGAGGCCTTCACGGCTACCGTAGCGGCCCTGGGGCACACGAAGTCCCCACCGTACTTCACCCTCAACAGCGATCCCCTACTTTGGCCTGTGACTACATTTTTCATAGACGAGGGCTATTAAGATGTTTATCCAATCCCTTGTCTCTGAAACAGAATGTGTAACATGTTACCAAAAGTTTTTTTGTGGTCCCTGCGCGTACATATCTGATAATATTTTGCTCGTTCGTATAATTCGTATTCTAAAACACGGTCATTGCCGTGTTCAGATATAACGTAATGTACATAATTACCAAACAACCACAACACAGCAGTGGTTTTCTGGACAGGGAAGAAAACACCACCGGGGAAGAGTAATTTTTCAACATTGATCTCAGTACTAACAGTTCTGGTTATAAAGGCTACCCGCCGTTGGAGTCCCCTCCATATTTCGGCGTATCCGCCACAGAGAAAGCGGTGGATCAATGTGTCAACTGCGTCACATCGGGTGCACACAATCGTGTCACTACGACCAATGGAGTGCAACTTTTCGTTAGTGGAAACTACGTTATTAACAACTCGGTACCAGGTTGCCTGAATGTCGGAACACAGTTCACGATTACTAATATTTTTCCAAATTCTTTTCCAGTCTTTGTCGGGATATCTGCACTCCATTTTGTTGACATGTTCTTTCGTTGTTAAGAGTTCCATTAATTTCCTGCAATTCCTTGATTGTGGATTCGTGACAATACTGTCCATGTAGCTAATCTCTAAAAAGAACTGGCGAATATATTTCAATTTATAATTAATTCCGCCTATATTTATGGGTGGACGTAAATTTTCTGGCTGTAGGAGTCGATACAGCCTGGCTGTAATACTATGTGGATGTTTTTCTATAATTTGTAGGGTCCTCTTTATATATAACGCCGTAGTCTTCCGCCATATATCTGTTAAACCTAGGCCACCTTCAGCGGAAGGTAACGTAACTGTACCGACTGCTACTCTAAAAATATTCCCTGTCCATATAAATCGGCAAATGATACTCATTATACGTTTGCAAATGGGTTTCGAAACTGGCAATATTTGACCTATATATATAGCTTTTGATAAAATGGACCAATTAATTATTCTGATTCGTTGTTTAATGTTCAGATGTCTGGTCTGATTGAGTATTGTGGCTCCTCTGATTGTATCCAGTACTTTCTTCCAATTGTAGGTCATGGTCTGAAGCGGACATCGGTAAAAGGTGACACCCAGAGCGGTGTGACGATCGACGGAGCGTGCCCATTCCAAACGGACATCTTGAAGACCTTTAAGATTTAAAAACTAACTCTTCACCTCGTTAACCCTAGCGCCTGTAGCTTCACAAAAGATCTGAATATTCGTAGTTAATTTCTCTAAATCTTCGTTACTACGAATAACCACTCCAACGTCATCAGCATATGCATTGGTGACGTTGTTAACGCCAGATATCGTGATACCCTCAAGATCGACATCGAGTCTCCTTAGTAAAGGCTCCAGTGCAACAACATACAGGAGCATTGACAAAGGACTTCCCTGCGGGACGCCGTTGCGAATTTCAATGGGTGGAGTGAAATGCCCATTTACAGACACTTGTGTTTGGATGCCTTCAACAATGTTAATTAAAACTTGCACAAAATGTTGACTAAAACCCACATAGGTCAACGTTCTGAACAAAAATAAGTGGTTGACCCTGTCAAAAGCCTTTGAGAAGTCGATAAAGGCAAGGCCTCCTGGTGAGGATGACGTTGCAAAAATTGCAGAGACATCCCTATATTCACAAACAGTTTTAAAAATATTCCGCCCCGAGAGACAGGTTTGGTGGTCACCTATGATCTTCTCCATTAGAGGTCTCAGTCTTTCCTTCAGTACACGTGCAATTATTTTATAATCCGAGTTCATCAAACATATTGGTCTCAATTGATTGAGATCTTTAACTGTCGCGTTCCTTCCCTTTGGTATTAGCACAGTTACGCTTGCTTTGAACTCGCGTGGAACAGTAACACCTTGCAACACTTCATTTATCACTTCTGTGAATTGATTACCGATGAGAGGCCAAAATTTACAATAAAACTCTACAGGCAAGCCATCAGGCCCTGGGGACTTACGGGTAGGCGAATATTTAAGTATATCAAACACCTCCTCACATGTGATCGCAGTGGTAAGGGACACATTGTCCTCGTCATTGATAACGTTGTCGATACCTGTAGTTCGTAGCAAATCGTTCGCACAGTCTAGATTATACCGGGTATCAGTATATAACGTACGATAAAATCCATAAACTGCATTTAAAATGTCAGAGTGTTCCGTCAGCACCCGGTTATCGCCCACTCTAAGACAAGCAATAAACGCTCGTCTTCTATTTCTTTCATGTTCGAGTAAGTGGTACAGCGATGCGTTTTCGTCCTCCACCGTTGTCGGGACACGAGATTTAATTTTTAAACCCTCCAGCTGTTGTCGCTTGAGACTTATGAGGTGAGCCTTGATCTTCTTTATTTCAATGAAAAACCTCATCAGTCATCTGCTGAGCTGATAGTTCCCTTAAGCATGTATAGTAAAATTCAACGGTATTGCGAGACCACATCGCTCGCTCCCTCCCGTAAGCTATTAGGGATGATCTCAATTTCTTTTTAGCACATGAGGTCCACCACGCAAGGCGAGAGCTGTATTTATGGCGCATACGTAGAGCAGCCTGCCATACCTCCGCTACTGTTCTTGATAGGGCACCCTCGAACAATATATGGGTATTCAGCTTCCATAAGGGGCGACCCCAATACGTTCCTTGCTTCTGAAACCGAATGCTGCATTTCACTGCGAGATGGTCCGAAAAGGTAGTGGGAATTACTTCGATACTACTGATTTTATTTTCCAGGTTTGCTGTGACGTATATTCTGTCTATTCTGCTTTGCGAGCGACTACTGATGTACGTAAATTTGACTAACGTGGGGTATTTGCTTTCCCACACGTCTGTCCACTTCATGTTTGTCACCAAAGCCGCCAGTTCCCTGGAGAAGTTAAAATTTGGTCGCTGATCCTTTTTGTGAAGTACACAATTAAAGTCACCACCGATTAAAACTTCCGCCGGATTCCCCTTAAGTAAATAGACCATATCGTTCTTAAAAAAATTAGCCATATCATCTCTAGCGTTTGTACCAGAGGGGACATATACATTTAAAACAGTAGTAGTAAAAATTTTACAACTGATGCCCCTCCCATTTTCTAACAGACAGATATCCTTCACATCAATACCATCTTTGACAAGGATCGCAGTCCCACATGTGGCTTCCGGTGCAATATTTAAAATCTCTTGAAAACCTGGGACATAAAAGTTGTGGACATTAAATTCCTGTAGGAGGGCTATATCAGTATCCGACTGGTAAAGGAAATCTTTTAAAGAAGCGACTTTCGTTTCACTGCGAATCCGATTTATATTGATCGTGGTCACATTATATGTCAGTTCCATTGGCAAAGGTGCAGGTAAAAGAAATTGGCTAATGAAGTATACCCCATGCAGAGTCACGTCTGTACCATTCCATTCTGTCTGTCAGAAAGAAAAATAGACATTAAAAAAAAAATTAAATGCCACTAGCATGTGTCAGGTCCATCTCCATTCCGTGGTCGGTGCGATCTTCTTGGGCATCGGCCCAATCAAGTCCTTTTCCTGAGACAGTTCGGTCTAAATCCATAGTAGTGCCGGTCTGCAAACCTGTGACGCCAAGCGGTGCGCGAGGTTGTTGTTGAAGATCATCTGCATCGGCACGACTCATCTCCGCTTCAGTACACTCGTTAACTCGTGCTACTGGGCATTGTTCTCGTAGTCGTTCATTATCCCTTAAATGTTTTAACTTTTCCCGCAATGCAGGAGCTAAACTCTCTGCTGCTTTGTGTGCCAATCTCCTCTTCTTGCCTTTCTTCGAAGATCTCTTCGGCGATCTAGCAGGAGATGAAGTTTGCGACCTGTCAGGAGAAGTACCGGATGATACGTCTGACGTCGCCTGTTCCTTTTTTCGGACAAAAGTCCGCGTATCGCATTCCACAACGGCAGAAGGAGGCGCATCTTTTTCCATGGCTCCCACTGGTAGCAACCCAGTCTCCAATTCTACACTATCGCTCGTTGTGGTTTCCTTGACGCAAGTGTCTTCTGTGGGCGCCAACGTGAAACCAATGTCCAGATTGCTATCTTCGTTCATAGTTCCCGCAGAGTGGATGCCTGGAGCGTCCACTCCTCGGAAGCTAGTGGCAATATCCTCACGTTGGTGGGAATCCTGACGACGCAAGGAAACCTCCGTTGCGGGTATTTGGGGATCTTCGGCCGAGTCCGCGGAAGAACGAGCAACCACAGTGGGAGAGTGGGAAAAAGTTGGCGTCGGCATAGATTCGAGGGGCGCGGAGCTGATCGGCAGACCATCCGCAAATCTAGAGCTTGAAGCCGGAGTATCATCGACAACCGCCCGCGAGGCAGCAGGCTCCCCGCGCACAGGCGGCACCGACTCGCCTCTGCTGCGGAAGTCAGCAGCGGCAGCGTATGACAACTTCATACCAACAACAGGGCCGGAACTCGGCATCTCGTCACGCGGTAACTGCGGGACACGCCTCCGTGAACATTCTGCACGAATGTGTTCTGTGGAATTGCATAAAGCGCAAGTCCGCGGTTGCCCATCATAGATAATCAAAGCACGATACCCACAAATATTAAGATAAGAGGGGACATGCTTCTGTAATTCAATCTTAATTTGCCTTACGCCGTTCAAGACAGGAAACATATGAGCTTCAGACCACCTTTCTGCCACATTGGAAATAATTCTGCCATAAGGCCGAAGGGCAACATTAAGTTCTTCGGGCGGAATTTCAAAAGGGAGCTCACACACTCTGATCGTACGAATCCCGTACCCAGCATGACTAACAGCAACGTCACTCACATTCCCATCAGAATGATTAAACTTCACGCTACCTCCGCAACGATCCACAATGGAACTACATAATTCTGGACTTTTCATCTTCAGATACACAGCATTTGTCACAAACGAGAGATAAACTCCGACAACATCATCACCGTTAATCAATACTTTTTCGATAAACCATGCTTTAATTTCAAATGCTTTAGGTCGAAGGAAATTTCGATCGAAAGTACACTTGATTGTGTCTTTCCTCAAATAATTCGACCTATTCATTCTAGAACTTCATGAATACAACTGCAACACGAATAGCGGCTTAGCAGCACCACTAACCTCAAACGCAGCGACTCAGCCTGTGTTTACTACAGCCAGACGTCCAGCTCCGCCACACGTCCGTCCCGCTCGGCGGCTGACCCGCAACTGTGAAAATGGAGGCGCCGCGGCTTGAACCCTGGACCTTTCACATGCCAAGCGAACGCTCTACCAACTGAGCTACGCCCCATACACCAACTGAGCTATGCCCCATGCACGGAAAAACTGCGCTATTCCCCATTCTTTCCGACTCTGATGCGCACGGACACGATGGTTGGTTGGTTTGTAGCGGTGACGGGAGCAGAGTACAAAGGCGCGGACCCGTTCATATACACAAAAGTTCCAAGTAGTTTCGATGCTCTGGTATTACAAATGCAATTCCCGTCTGTTTCTAAGGTCTTAAATTGAAAGAGCCGTCACGAATTGCTCCGTTTTCACTCCTTGTCGACAATCATACATCACCTGAGGTAACAAACACATTTCGAGCCCCAATGTGCACTCCATTATTCATGCCAACTCAGTGCCTCGCTCTTTACTACTGTGTACCAATCTTGTTCAAATGGTTCAAATGGCTCTGAGCACTATGGGACTCAACTGCTGCGGTCATCAGTCACCTATGACTTAGAACTACTTAAACCTAACAAACCTAAAGACATCACACACATCCATGCCCGAGGCAGGATTCGAACCTGCGACCGTAGCAGTCGCACGGTTCCGGACTGCGCGCCTAGAACCGCGAGACCACCGCGGCCGGCACCAATCTTGTCGTCCAACTGCAAAACACTGGGCCACAACAAGTTTCCGCGTCTCCATTGCACTGCGCATACTACGAAACGCTCCCCAAATTTTGCACTCACCCACGCAGCCGACTTTTCCGACTTTCCACGACGCTCACGCAACGCTCACGTTAGTGACAGCATTATTTATAGTTCGACGTCGCGCCAAAGCGAATGAGCACATTTCGCCTACGGCTTAGGCCGCCCTCCTAGTGTGGCTGCTCGGTGTCTGCAGGCAGCGAGGGTCTGCAAGCTTCCTGTGTTCGCACCTATGTCACCTGTGCTTGCTTGTCAGAGACAGACTGTCGCAAAACATACAACTCACTCCATGAATTGATTGCTACGGCATCTGTTATCAGCAGTCACAACTAGCAACACCAGTAGCAGCCGACTGCACGCAAAGAATAGGAATGTGCAGTGGGTTTTACGTGAACTCGGCGCAAGGCAGATCTTTCCGACATAGGCTTGAGAATCTTACGGGAACACTTGTACTGTTTCTAAATTAAGTGTAGGCGTGGGAGGAGGGTGCTTCCCGCCCACTAATAACAGCTAGCTTGACAATTGTGGATGGCAATCATTCGCTTGTATCTTCCTAGACACATCTGCTGGCTGTGAATTATTCCACTTGCATGGCAAGGTGGGCATGTAGGTGTGTTAAAAATTCTGGAGGCACTGGGTATTGATCCCTGTACCTCTCGCATACTAAGGGAGCGCTCTGCCATCTGAGCTACATACCATGGTGCTACATACAGCCATATAGACGACACAGACCCTTGCACTCCCATTATTCAGCAGACAAACACTACTCTCTATATATCCGTTAGGGTGTCTTTCAGGTTTCGTGCATTCTCTATCGAATCGTAGTTGGCTACAATGAAAGTGGCACGTATAACGTCGAAAATAGAGTTCGGACACCGCTCTGAGTAAGACCAACGTGTTGTCCACCCTCTAGACTTCAATGAGGTTAAGCCGTGATACCTAAGACAGATCTGCACTCGATGACACCTCGATAACAGCCGGTCCCCACAGTTACATCTTGCTCTCCTTACGTCAGTATACATCATATCAGTCTGTGACGCTGGCTTTGCAACATCTTGCGTGCCTTTGGTTCGCCGCGACCGACGCTTACCATGCACTGACCACAAAAAATGGAGGCGCCGCGGCTTGAACCCTGTGCCTTTCACATGCGAAGCGAACGCTGTACCAACTGAGCTACGCCCCATGCACGACCAAACTGCGCTATTCCCCATTCTTTGCGACTCTTATGCGCACGGACACGATGGTTTGTTGGTTTGTAGCGGTGAAGGGAGCACAGTACAAAGGCGCGGACACGTTCATATACACAATAGTTCCGAGTAGTTTCGATGCTCTGGTATTACAAATGCAAATTCCGTCTGTTTTTAACGTCTTAAATTGAAAGAGCCGTCACAAATTGCTCCGTTTTCACTCCTTGTCGACAATCATACAGCACCTGAGGTAACAAACACATCTCGAGCCCCATTGTGCACTCCATTATTTATGCCAACTCAGTGCCTCGCTCTTTACTACTGTGTACCAATCTTGTCGTCCAACTGCAAAACACTGGGCCACAACAAGTTTCCGCGTCTCCATTGCACTGCGCATACTACGAAACGCTCCCCAAACTTGGCACCCACCCACGCAGCCGACTTTTCCGACTTTCCACGACGCTCACGCTAGTGACAGCATTATTTATAGTTCGACGTCGCGCCAGAGCGAATGAGCACATTTCGCCTACGGCTTAGGCCGCCCTCCTAGTGTGGCTGCTCTGTGTCTGCAGGCAGCGAGGGGCTGCAAGCTTCCTGTGTTCGCACCTATGTCACCTGTGCTTGCTTGTCAGAGAGAGACTACCGCAAAACATACAACTCACTCCATGAATTGATTGCTACGGCATCTGTTATCAGCAGTCACAACTAGCAACACCAGTAGCAGCTGACTGCACGCAAAGAATAGGAATGTGCAGTGGGATTTACGTGAACTCGGCGCAAGGCAGATCTTTCCGACATAGGCTTGAGAATCTTACGGGAACACTTGTACTGTTTCTAAATTAAGTGTAGGCGTGGGAGGAGGGTGCTTCCTGCGCACTTATAACAGCACGCTTGTCAAATGTGGATGCTAATCATTCGCTTGTATCTTCCTAGACACATCTGCTGGCTGTGAATTATTCCACTTGCATGGCAAGGTGCGCATGTAGGTGTGTTAAAAATTCTGGAGGCACTGGGTATTGATCCCAGTACCTCTCGCATACTAAGCGAGCGCTCTACCATCTGAGCTACGCCCGCCCACCCGAAGACTAATGGTGCTACATACAGCCATATAGACGACACAGACCCTTGCACTCCCATTATTCAGCAGACAAACACTACTCTCTATGTATGCGTGAGGGTGTCTTTCAGGTTTCGTGCATTCTTTATCGAATCGTACTTGGCCACAATGAAAGTGGCACGCATAACGTCGAAAATAGAGCTCGGACACCGCTCTGAGTAAGACGAACTTGTTGTCCACTCTCTAGATTTCAATGAGGTTAAGCCGTGATACCTAAGACGGATCTGCACTCGATGACATCTCGATAACAGCCGGTCCCCACAGTTACATCTTGCTCTCCTTACCTCAGTATACATCATATCAATCTGTGACGCTGGCTTTGCGACATCTTGCGTGCCTTTAGGTTAACCGCGAACAACACTTACCATGCAATGCCCACAAAAAACGGAGGCCCCGGGGCTTGAACCCTGGACCTTTCACATGCGAAGCGAACGCTCTACCAACTGACCTGCGCGAACATGCACGACCAAGCCGCGCTATTCCCCATTCTTTGCGACTCAGATGCGCACGGACACGATGGTTGGTTGGTTTGTAGCGGTGAACGGAGCAGAGTACAAAGGCGCAGACCCGTTCATATACACAAAAGTTCCAAGTAGTTTCGATGCTCTGGTATTACAAATGCAAATTCCGTCTGTTTTTAACGTCTTAAATTGAAAGAGCCGTCACACATTGCTCCGTTTTCACTCCTTGTCGACAATCATACAGCACCTGAGGTAACAAACACATCTCGAGCCCCATTGTGCACTCCATTATTCATGCCAACTCAGTGCCTCGCTCTTTACTACTGTGTACCAATCTTGTCGTCCAACTGCAAAACACTGGGCCACAACAAGTTTCCGGGTCTCCGTTGCACTGCGCATACTACGAAACGCTCCCCAAACTTGGCACTCACCCTCGCAGCCGACTTTTCCGACTTTCCAAACGCTCACACTAGTGACAGAATTATTTATAGTTCGACGTCGCGCCAAAGCGAATGAGCACATTTCGCCAACGGCTTAGGCCGCCCTCCTAGTGTGGCTGCTCCGTGTCTGCAGGCAGCGAGGGTCTGCAAGCTTCCTGTGTTCGCACCTGTGTCACCTGTTCTTACTTGTCAGAGACAGACTATCGCAAAACATACAACTCACTCCAGGAATTGATTGCTACGGCATCTGTTTTCAGCAGTCACAACATGCAACACCAGTAGCAGCTGACTGCACGCAAAGAATAGGAATGTGCAGTGGGATTTACGTGAACTCGGCGCATGCTTGTATCTTCCTAGACACATCTGCTGGCTGTGAATTATTCCACTTGCACATCAAGGTGCGGATGTAGGTGTGTTAAAAATTCTGGAGGCGCTGGGTATTGATCCCAGTACCTCCCGCATTCTAAGCGAGCGCTCTACCATCTGAGCTACGCCTCCCCCACCCCTATCTCCGAAGTGTAATGGTGCTACATACAGCCATATAGACGACACAGACCCTTGCACTCCGATTATTCAGCAGACAAACACTACTCTCTATGTATCTGTTAGGGTGTCTTTCAGGTTTCGTGCATTCTGTATCGAATCGTAGTTGGCCACAATGAAAGTGGCACGTTTAACGTCGAAAATACAATTCGGACACCGCTCTGACTAAGACCAACGTGTTGTCCACCCTCTAGACTTCAATGAGGTTAAGCCGCGATACCTAAGACAGATCTGCACTCGATGACACCTCGATAACAGCCGGTCCCCACACTTACATCTTGCTCTCCTTACGTCAGTATACATCATATCAGTCTGTGACGCTGGCTTTGCAACATCTTGCGTGCCTTTAGGTTCGCCGCGAACAACACTTACCATGCACTGACCACAAAAAAAGGAGGCGCCGCTGCTTGAACCCTGGACCTTTCACATCCCAAGCGAACGCTCTACCAACTGAGCTACGCCCCATGCACGAGCAAACTGCGCTATTCCCCATTCTTTGCGACTCAGATGCGCACGGACACGATGGTTGGTTGGTTTGTAGCGGTGAACGGAGCAGAGTACAAAGGCGCGGACCCGTTCGTATACACAAAAGTTCCAAGTAGTTTCGATGCTCTGGTATTACAAATGCAAATTCCGTCTGCTTTTAACGTCTTAAATTGAAAGAGCCGTCACAAATTGCTCCGTTTTAACTCCTTGTCGACAATCATACAGCACCTGAGGTAACAAACACATCTCGAGCCCCATTGTGCACTCCATTATTCATGCCAACTCAGTGCCTCGCTCTATACTACTGTGTACCAATCTTGTCGGCCAACTGCAAAACACTGGGCCACAACAAGTTTCCGCGTCTCCATTGCACTGCGCATACTACGAAACGCTCCCCAAACTTGGCACTCACCCTCGCAGCCGACTTATCCGACTTTCCACGATACTCACGCAACGCTCACGCTAGTGATGGCATTTTTTATAGTTCGACGTTGCGCCAAAGCGAATGAGCACATTTCGCCTACGGCTTAGGCCGCCCTCCTAGTGTGGCTGCTCCGTGTCTGCAGGCAGCGAGAGTCTGCAAGCTTCCTGTGTTCGCACCTATGTCACCTGTGCTTGCTTGTCAGAGACAGACTATCGCAAAACATACAACTCACTCCATGAATTGATTGCTACGGCATCTGTTATCAGCAGTCACAACTAGCAACACCAGTAGCAGCTGACTGCACGCAAAGAGTAGGAATGTGCAGTGGGATTTACGTGAACTCGGCGCAAGGCAGATCTTTCCGACATAGGCTTGAGAATCTTACGGGAACACTTGTACTGTTTCTAAATTAAGTGTAGGCGTGGGAGGAGGATGCTTCCTGCGCACTAATAACAGCACGCTTGTCAAATGTGGATGCTAATCATTCGCTTGTATCTTCCTAGACACATCTGCTGGCTGTGAATTATTCCACTTGCATGGCAAGTTGCGCATGTAGGTGTGTTGAAAATTCTGGAGGCACTGGGTATTATTCCCAGTACCTCTCACATACTAAGCGAGCGCTCTACCATCTGAGCTACGCCCGTCCCCCCAAAGACTAATGGTGCTACATACAGCCATATAGACGACACAGACCCTTGCACTCCCATTATTCAGCAGACAAACACTACTCTCTATGTATCCGTTAGGGTGTCTTTCAGGTTTCGTGCATTCTGTATCGAATCGTAGTTGGCCACAATGAAAGTGGCACGTATAACGTCGAAAATAGAATTCGGACACCGCTCTGAGTAAGACCAACGTGTTGTCCACCCTCTAGACTTCAATGAGGTTAAGCCGCGATACCTAAGACAGATCTGCACTCGATGACACCTCAATAACAGCCGGTCCCAACACTTACATCTTGCTCTCCTTACGTCAGTATACATCATATCAGTCTGTGACGCTGGCTTTGCAACATCTTGCGTGCCTTTAGGTTCGCCGCGACCAACACTTACCATGCACTGACTACAAAAAATGGAGGCGCCGCGGCTTGAACCATGGACCTTTCACATGCCAAGCGAACGCTCTACCAACTGAGCTACGCCCCATGCACAAGCAAACTGCGCTATTCCCCATTCTTTGCGACTCATATGCGCAAGGACACGATGGTTGGTTGGTTTGTAGCGGTGAAGGGAGCAGAGTACAAAGGCGCGGACCCGTTCATATACACAAAAGTTGCAAGTAGTTTCGATGCTCTGGTATTACAAATGCAAATTCCGTCTGTTTTTAACGTCTTAAATTGAAAGAGCCGTCACACATTGCTCCGTTTTCACTCCTTGTCGACAATCATACAGCACCTGAGGTAACAAACACATCTCGAGCCCCATTGTGCACTCCATTATTCATGCGAACTCAGTGCCTCGCTCTTTACTACTGTGTACCAATCTTGTCGTCCAACTGCAAAACACTGGCCCACAACAAGTTTCCGCATCTCCATTGCACTGCGCATAGTACGAAACGCTCCCCAAACTTGGCACTCACCCTAGCAGCCGACTTTTCCAACTTTCCACGACGCTCACGCTAGTGACAGCATTATTTATAGTTCGACGTCGCGCCAAAGCGAATGAGCACATTTCGCCTACGGCTTAGGCCGCCCTCCTAGTGTGGCTGCTCGGTGTCTGCAGGCAGCGAGGGTCTGCAAGCTTCCTGTGTTCGCACCTATGTCACCTGTGCTTGCTTGTCAGAGACAGACTATCGCAAAACATACAACTCACTCCATGAATTGATTGCTACGGCATCTGTTATCAGCAGTCACAACTAGCAACACCAGTAGCAGCTGACTGCACGCAAAGAATAGGAATGTGCAGTGGGATTTACGTGAACTCGGCGCAAGCTTGTATCTTCCTAGACACATCTGCTGGCTGTGAATTATTCCACTTGCATATCAAGGTGCGCATGTAGGTATGTTAAAAATTCTGGTGGCACTGGGTATTGATCCCAGTACCTCTCGCATACAAATTGAGCGCTCTACCATCTGAGCTACGCCCGCCCCCCCAAAGACTAATGGTGCTACATACAGCCATATAGACGACCCAGACCCTTGCACTCCCATTATTCAGCAGACAAACACTACTCTCTATGTATCCGTTAGGGTGTCTTTCAGGTTTCGTGCATTCTGTATCGAATCGTAGTTGGCCACAATGAAAGTGGCACGTATAACGTCGAAAATAGAATTCGGACACCGCTCTGAGTAAGACCAACGTGTTGTCCACCCTCTAGACTTCAATCAGGTTAATCCGCGATACCTAAGACAGATCTGCACTCGATGACACCTCTATAACAGCAGGTCCCCACACTTACATCTTGCTCTCCTTACGTCAGTATACATCATATCAGTCTGTGACGCTACCTTTGCAACAACTTTGCGTGCCTTTAGGTTCGCCGCGACCAACACTTACCATGCACTGACCACAAAAAATGTATTCGCCGCGGCTTGAACCATGGACCTTTCACATGCCAAGCGAACGCTCTACCAACTGAGCTACGCCCCATGCACGAGCAAACTGCGCTATTCCCCATTCTTTGCGACTCAGATGCGCACGGACACGATGGTTGGTTGGTTTGTAGCGGTGAAGGGAGCAGAGTACAAAGGCGCGGACCCGTTCATATACACAAAAGTTCCAAGTAGTTTCGATGCTCTGGTATTACAAATGCAAATTCCGTCTGTTTTTAACGTCTTAAATTGAAAGAGCCGGCGCAAATTGCTCCGTTTTCACTCCTTGTCGACAATCATACAGCACCTGAGGTAACAAACACATCTCGAGCCCCATTGTGCACTCCATTACTCATGCCAACTCAGTGCCTCGCTCTTTACTACTGTGTACCAATCTTGTCGTCCAACTGCAAAACACTGGGCCACAACAAGTATCCGCGTCTCCATTGCACTGCGCATACTACGAAACGCTCCCCAAACTTGGCACTCACCCTCGCAGCCGACTTTTCCGACTTTCCACGACGCTCTCGCAACGCTCACGCTTGTGACAGCATTATTTATAGTACGACGTCGCGCCAAAGCGAATGAGCACATTTCGCCAACGGCTTAGGCCGCCCTCCTAGTGTGGCTGCTCCGTGTCTGCAGGCAGCGAGGGCCTGCAAGCTTCCTGTGTTCGCACCTATGTCACCTGTGCTTGCTTGTCAGAGACAGACTATCGCAAAACATACAACTCACTCCATGAATTGATTGCTACGGCATCTGTTATCAGCAGTCACAACTAGCAACACCAGTAGCAGCTGACTGCACGCAAAGAATAGGAATGTGCAGTGGGATTTACGTGAACTCGGCGCAAGCTTGTATCTTCCTAGACACATCTGCTGGCTGTGAATTATTCCACTTGCATATCAAGTTGCGCATGTAGGTGTGTTAAAAATTCTGGAAGCACTGGGTATTGCTCCCAGTACCTCTCGCATACTAAGCGAGCGCTCTACCATCTGAGCTACGCCCGCCCCCCCCGAAGACTAATGGTGCTACATACAGCCATAAAGACGACACAGACCCTTGCACTCCCATTATTCAGCAGACAAACACTACTCTCTATGTATCCGTTAGGGTGTCTTTCAGGTTTCGTGCATTCTGTATCGAATCGTAGTTGGCCACAATGAAAGTGGAACGTATAACGTCGAAAATAGAATTCGGACACCGCTCTGAGTAAGACCAACGTGTTGTCCACCCTCTAGACTTCAATGAGGTTAAGCCGCGATACCTAAGACAGATCTGCACTCGATGACACCTCGATAACAGCCGGTCCCCACACTTACATCTTGCTCTCCTTACGTCAGTATACATCATATCAGTCTGTGATGCTGGCTTTGCAACATCTTGCGTGCCTTTAGGTTCGCCGCGACCAACACTTACCATGCACTGACTACAAAAAATGGAGGCGCCGCGGCTTGAAACCTGGACCTTTCACATGCCAAGCGAACGCTCTACCAACTTAGCTACGCCCCATGCACGAGCAAACTGCGCTATTCCCCATTCTTTGCGACTCAGATGAGCACGGACACGATGATTGGTTGGTTTGTAGCGGTGAAGGGAGCAGAGTACAAAGGCGCGGACCCGTTCATATACACAAAAGTTCCAAGTAGTTTCGATGCTCTGGTATTACAAATGCAAATTCCGTCTGTTTTTAACGTCTTAAATTGAAAGAGCCGTCACAAATTGCTCCGTTTTCACTCCTTGTCGACAATCATACAGCACCTGAGGTAACAAACACATCTCGAGCCCCATTGTGCACTCCATTATTCATGCCAACTCAGTGCCTCGCTCTTTACTACTGTGTACCAATCATGTCGTCCAACTGCAAAACACTGGGCCACAACAAGTATCCACGTCTCCATTGCACTGCGCATACTACGATACGCTCCCCAAACTTGGCACTCACCCTCGCAGCCGACTTATCCGACTTTCCACGACGCTCACGCTAGTGATAGCATTATATATAGTTCTACGTCGCGCCAAAGCGAATGAGCACATGTCGCCAACGGCTTAGGCCGCCCTCCTAGTGTGGCTGCTCCGTGTCTGCAGGCAGCGAGGGTCTGCAAGCTTCCTGTGTTCGCACCTATGTCACCTATGCTTGCTTGTCAGAGACAGACTATCGCAAAACATACAACTCACTCCATGAATTGATTGCTACGCCATCTGTTATCAGCAGTCACAACTAGCAACACCAGTAGCAGCTGACTGCACGCAAAGAATAGGAATGTGCAGTGGGATTTACGTGAACTCGGCGCAAGCTTGTATCTTCCTAGACACATCTGCTGGCTGTGAATTATTCCACTTGCATATCAAGGTGCGCATGTAGGTGTGTTAAAAATTCTGGAGGCACTGGGTATTGCTCCCAGTACCTCTCCCATACTAAGCGAGCGCTCTACCATCTGAGCTACGCCTGCCACCCCGAAGACTAATGGTGCTACATACAGCCATATAGACGACACAGACCCTTGCACTCCCATTATTCAGCAGACAAACACTACTCTCTATGTATCCGTTAGGGCGTCTTTCAGGTTTCGTGCATTCTGTTTCGAATCGTAGTTGGCCACAATGAAAGTGGCACGTATAACGTCGAAAATAGAATTCGGACACCGCTCTGAGTAAGACCAACGTGTTGTCCACCCTCTAGACTTCAATGAGGTTAAGCCGCGATACCTAAGACAGATCTGCACTCGATGACACCTCGATAACAGCCGGTCCCCAAACTTACATCTTGCTCTCCTTACGTCAGTATACATCATATCAGACTGTGACGCTGTCTTTGCAACATCTTGCGTGCCTTTAGGTTCGCCGCGAACAACACTTACCATGCACTGACCACAAAAAAAGGAGGCGCCGCTGCTTGAACCCTGGACCGTTCACATCCCAAGCGAACGCTCTACCAACTGAGCTACGCCCCATGCGCGAGCAAACTGCGCTATTCCCCATTCTTTGCGACTCAGATGCGCACGGACACGGTGGTTGGTTGGTTTGTAGCGGTGAAGGGAGCAGAGTACAAAGGCGCGGACCCGTTCATATACACAAAAGTTCCAAGTAGTTTCGATGCTCTGGTATTACAAATGCAAATTCCGTCTGTTTTTAACGTCTTAAATTGAAAGATTCGTCACAAATTGCTCCGTTTTCACTCCTTGTCGACAATCATACAGCACCTGAGGTAACAAACACATCTCGAGCCGCATTGTGCACTCCATTATTCATGCCAACTCAGTGCCTCGCTCTTTACTACTGTGTACCAATCTTGTCGGCCAACTGCAAAACACTGGGCCACAACAAGTATCCGCGTCTCCATTGCACTGCGCATACTACGAAACGCTACCCAAACTTGACACTCACCCACGCAGCCGACTTTTCCGACTTTCCACGACGCTCACGCTAGTGACAGCATTATTTGTAGTTCGACGTCGCGCCAAAGCGAATGAGCACATTTCGCCTACGGCTTAGGCCGCCCTTCTAGTGTGGATGCTCGGTGTCTGCAGGCAGCGAGGGTCTGCAAGCTTCCTGTGTTCGCACCTATGTCACCTGTGCTTGCTTGTCAGAGACAGACTATCGCAAAACATACAACTCACTCCATGAATTGATTGCTACGGCATCTGTTATCAGCAGTCACAACTAGCAACACCAGTAGCAGCTGACTGCACGCAAAGAATAGGAATGTGCAGTGGGATTTACGTGAACTCGGCGCAAGGCAGATCTTTCCGACATAGGCTTGAGAATCTTACGGGAACACTTGTACTGTTTCTAAATTAAGTGTAGGCGTGAGAGGAGGGTGCTTCCTGCGCACTAATAACAGCACGCTTGTCAAATGTGGATGCTAATCATTCGCTTGTATCTTCCTAGACACATCTGCTGGCTGTGAATTATTCCACTTGCATGGCAACGTGCGCATGTAGGTGTGTTAAAAATTCTGGAGGCACTGGGTATTGATCCCAGTACCTCTCGCATACTAAGCGAGAGCTCTACCATCTGAGCTACACCCGCCCCCCCCCCGAAGACTAATGGTGCTACATACAGCCATATAGACGACACAGACCCTTGCACTCCCATTATTCAGCAGACAAACACTACTCTCTATGTATCCGTTAGGGTGTCTTTCAGGTTTCGTGCATTCTGTATCGAATCGTAGTTGGCCACAATGAAAGTGGCACGTATAACGTCGAAAATAGAACTCGGACACCGCTCTGAGTATGACCAACGTGTTGTCCACCCTCTAGACTTTAATGAGGTTAAGCCGCGATACCTAAGACAGATCTGCACTCGATGACACCTCGATAACAGCCGGTCCCCCACTTACATCTTGCTCTCCTTACGTCAGTATACATCATATCAGTCTGTGACGCTGGCTTTGCAACATCTTGCGTGCCTTTAGGTTCGCCGCGACCAACACTTACCATGCACTGACCACGAAAAATGGAGGCGCCGCTGCTTGAACCCTGGACCTTTCACATGCCAAGCGAACGCTCTACCAACTGAGCTACGCTCCATGCACGAGCAAACTGCGCTATTCCCCATTCTTTGCGACTCAGATGCGCACGGACACGATGCTTGGTTGGTTTGTAGCGGTGAAGGGAGCAGAGTACAAAGGCGCGGATCCGTTCATATACACAAAAGTTCCAAGTAGTTTCGATGCTCTGGTATTACAAATGCAAATTCCGTCTGTTTTTAACGTCTTAAATTGAAAGAGCCGTCACAAATTGCTCCGTTTTCACTCCTTGTCGACAATCATACAGCACCTGAGGTAACAAACACATCTCGAGCCGCATTGTGCACTCCATTATTCATGCCAACTCAGTGCCTCGCTCTTTACTACTGTGTACCAATCTTGTCGTCCAACTGCAAAACACTGGGCCACAACAAGTTTCCGCATCTCCATTGCACTGCGCATACTACGAAACGCTTCCCAAACTTGGCACTCACCCTCGCAGCCGACTTTTCCGACTTTCCACGACGCTCACGCTAGTGACAGCATTATTTATAGTTCGACGTCGCGCCAAAGCGAATGAGCACATTTCGCCAACGGCTTAGGCCGCCCTCCTAGTGTGGCTGCTCCGTGTCTGCAGGCAGCGAGGGTCTGCAAGCTTCCTGTGTTCGCACCTATGTCACCTGTGCTTGCTTGTCAGAGAGAGACTATCGCAAAACATACAACTCACTCCATGAATTGATTGCTACGCCATCTGTTATCAGCAGTCACAACTAGCAACACCAGTAGCAGCTGACTGCACGCAAAGAATAGGAATGTGCAGTGGGATTTACGTGAACTCGGCGCAAGCTTGTATCTTCCTAGACACATCTGCTGGCTGTGAATTATTCCACTTGCATATCAAGGTGCGCATGTAGGTGTGTTAAAAATTCTGGAGGCACTGGGTATTGCTCCCAGTACCTCTCGCATACAAAGCGAGCGCTCTACCATCTGAGCTACGCCCGCCCCCCCGAAGACTAATGGTGCTACATACAGCCATATAGACGACACAGACCCTTGCACTCCCATTATTCAGCAGACAAACACTACTCTCTATGTATCCGTTAGGGTGTCTTTCAGGTTTCGTGCATTCTGTTTCGAATCGTAGTTGGCCACAATGAAAGTGGCACGTATAACGTCGAAAATAGAATTCGGACACCGCTCTGAGTAAGACCAACGTGTTGTCCACCCTCTAGACTTCAATGAGGTTAAGCCGCGATACCTAAGACAGATCTGCACTCGATGACACCTCGATAACAGCCGGTCCCCACACTTACATCTTGCTCTCCTTACGTCAGTATACATCATATCAGACTGTCACGCTGGCTTTGCAACATCTTGCGTGCCTTTAGGTTCGCCGCGACCAACACTTACCATGCACTGACAACAAAAATTGTAGGCGCCGCGGCTTGAACCATGGACCTTTCACATGCCAAGCGAACGCTCTACCAACTGAGCTACGCCCCATGCACGAGCAAACTGCGTTATTCCCCATTCTTTGCGACTCAGATGCGCACGGACACGATGGTTGGTTGGTTTGTAGCGGTGAAGGGAGCAGAATACAAAGGCGGTGACCCGTTCATATACACCGAAGTTCCAAGTAGTTTCGATGCTCTGGTATTACAAATGCAAATTCCGTCTGTTTTTAACGTCTTAAATTGAAAGAGCCGGCGCAAATTGCTCCGTTTTCACTTCTTGTCGACAATCATACAGCACCTGAGGTAACAAACACATCTCGAGCCCCATTGGGCACTCCATTACTCATGCCAACTCAGTGCCTCGCTCTTTACTACTGTGTACCAATCTTGTCGTCCAACTGCAAAACACTGGGCCACAACAAGTTTCCGCGTCTCCATTGCACTGCACATACTACGAAACGCTCCCCAAACTTGGCACTCACCCTCGCAGCCGACTTTTCCGACTTTCCACGACGCTCACGCTAGTGACAGCATTATTTATAGTTCGACGTCGCGCCAAAGCGAATGAGCACATTTCGCCAACTGCTTAGGCCGCCCTCCTAGTGTGGCTGCTCGGTGTCTGCAGGCAGCGAGGGTCTGCAAGCTTCCTGTGTTCGCACCTATGTCACCTGTGCTTGCTTGTCAGAGACAGACTATCGC
The DNA here is from genome assembly GCF_023897955.1 of Schistocerca gregaria. Taxonomy (NCBI): domain Eukaryota; kingdom Metazoa; phylum Arthropoda; class Insecta; order Orthoptera; family Acrididae; genus Schistocerca; species Schistocerca gregaria. Next base: position 25,987,269 of record NC_064929.1, on the reverse strand, counting down.
AAAACATACAACTCACTCCATGAATTGATTGCTACGGCATCTGTTATCAGCAGTCACAACTAGCAACACCAGTAGCAGCTGACTGCACGCAAAGAATAGGAATGTGCAGTGGGATTTACGTGAACTCGGCGCAAGCTTGTATCTTCCTAGACACATCTGCTGGCTGTGAATTATTCCACTTGCATATCAAGTTGCGCATGTAGGTGTGTTAAAAATTCTGGAAGCACTGGGTATTGCTCCCAGTACCTCTCGCATACTAAGCGAGCGCTCTACCATCTGAGCTACGCCCGCCCCCCCCCCCCCCCCCCCCGAAGACTAATGGTGCTACATACAGCCATAAAGACGACACAGACCCTTGCACTCCCATTATTCAGCAGACAAACACTACTCTCTATGTATCCGTTAGGGTGTCTTTCAGGTTTCGTGCATTCTGTATCGAATCGTAGTTGGCCACAATGAAAGTGGAACGTATAACGTCGAAAATAGAATTCGGACACCGCTCTGAGTAAGACCAACGTGTTGTCCACCCTCTAGACTTCAATGAGGTTAAGCCGCGATACCTAAGACAGATCTGCACTCGATGACACCTCGATAACAGCCGGTCCACACACTTACATCTTGCTCTCCTTACGTTAGTATACATCATATCAGTCTGTGACGCTGGCTTTGCAACATCTTGCGTGCCTTTAGGTTCGCCGCGACCAACACTTACCATGCACTGACCACAAAAAATGGAGGCCCCGCGGCTTCAACCCTAGACCTTTCACATGCCAAGCGAACGCTCTACCAACTGAGCTATGCCCCATGCACGAGCAAACTGCGCTATTCCCCATTCTTTGCGACTCAGATGCGCACGGACCCGATGCTTGGTTGGTTGGTAGCGGTGAAGGGAGCAGAGTACAAAGGCGCGGACCCGTTCATATACACAAAAGTTCCAAGTAGTTTCGATGCTCTGGTATTACAAATGCAAATTCCGTCTGTTTTTAACGTCTTAAATTGAAAGATCCGTCACAAATTGCTCCGTTTTCACTCCTTGTCGACAATCATACAGCACCTGAGGTAACAAACACATCTCGAGCCGCATTGTGCACTCCATTATTCATGCCAACTCAGTGCCTCGCTCTTTACTACTGTGTACCAATCTTGTCGTCCAACTGCAAAACACTGGCCCACAACAAGTATCCGCGTCTCCATTGCACTGCGCATACTACGAAACGCTCCCCAAACTTGGCACTCACCCACGCAGCCGACTTTTCCGACTTTCCACGACGCTCACGCAACGCTCACCCTAGTGACAGCATTATTTATAGTTCGACGTCGCGCCAAAGCGAATGAGCACATTTCGCCAACGGCTTAGGCCGCCCTCCTAGTGTGGCTGCTCCGTGTCTGCAGGCAGCGAGGGTCTGCAAGCTTCCTGTGTTCGCACCTATGTCACCTGTGCTTGCTTGTCAGAGAAAGACTATCGCAAAACATACAACTCACTCCATGAATTGATTGCTACGGCATCTGTTATCAGCAGTCACAACTAGCAACACCAGTAGCAGCTGACTGCACGCAAAGAATAGGAATGTGCAGTGGGATTTACGTGAACTCGGCGCAAGGCAGATCTTTCCGACATAGGCTTGAGAATCTTACGGGAACACTTGTACTGTTTCTAAATTAAGTGTAGGCGTGGGAGGAGGGTGCTTCCTGCGCACTAATAACAGCACGCTTGTCAAATGTGGATGCTAATCATTCGCTTGTATCTTCCTAGACACATCTGCTGGCTGTGAAATATTCCACTTGCATATCAAGGTGGGCATGTAGGTGTGTTAAAAATTATCGAGGCACTGGGTATTATTCCCAGTACCTCTCGCATACTAAGCGAGCGCTCTACCATCTGAGCTACGCCCGCCCCCCCGAAGACTAATGGTGCTACATACAGCCATATAGACGACACAGACCCTTGCACTCCCATTATTCAGCAGACAAACACTACTCTCTATGTATCCGTTAGGGTGTCTTTCAGGTTTCGTGCATTCTGTATCGAATCGTAGTTGGCCACAATGAAAGTGGCACGTATAACGTCGAAAATAGAATTCGGACACCGCTCTGAGTAAGACCAACGTGTTGTCCACCCTCTAGGCTTTAATGAGGTTAAGCCGCGATACCTACGACAGATCTGCACTCGATGACACCTCGATAACAGCCGGTCCCCACACTTACATCTTGCTCTCCTTACGTCAGTATACATCATATCAGTCTGTGACGCTGGCTTTGCAACATCTTGCGTGCCTTTAGGTACGCCGCGACCAACACTTACCATGCACTGACCACAAAAAATGGAGGCGCCGCTGCTTGAACCCTGGACCTTTCACATGCCAAGCGAACGCTCTACCAACTGAGCTACGCCCCATGCACGAGCAAACTGCGCTATTCCCCATTCTTTGCGACTCAGATGCGCACGGACACGATGCTTGGTTGGTTTGTAGCGGTGAAGGGAGCAGAGTACAAAGGCGCGGACCCGTTCATATACACAAAAGTTCCAAGTAGTTTCGATGCTCTGGTATTACAAATGCAAATTCCGTCTGTTTTTAACGTCTTAAATTGAAAGAGCCGGCGCAAATTGCTCCGTTTTCACTTCTTGTCGACAATCATACAGCACCTGAGGTAACAAACACATCTCGAGCCCCATTGGGCACTCCATTACTCATGCCAACTCAGTGCCTCGCTCTTTACTACTGTGTACCAATCTTGTCGTCCAACTGCAAAACACTGGGCCACAACAAGTTTCCGCGTCTCCATTGCACTGCACATACTACGAAACGCTCCCCAAACTTGGCACTCACCCTCGCAGCCGACTTTTCCGCTTTTCCACGACGCTCACGCTAGTGACAGCATTATTTATAGTTCGACGTCGCGCCAAAGCGAATGAGCACATTTCGCCAACGGCTTAGGCCGCCCTCCTAGTGTGGCTGCTCCGTGTCTGCAGGCAGCGAGGGTCTGCAAGCTTCCTGTGTTCGCACCTATGTCACCTGTGCTTGCTTGTCAGAGAGAGACTATCGCAAAACATACAACTCACTCTATGAATTAATTGCTACGGCATCTGTTATCAGCAGTCACAACTAGCAACACCAGTAGCAGCTGACTGCACGCAAAGAATAGGAATGTGCAGTGGGATTTACGTGAACTCGGCGCAAGCTTGTATCTTCCTAGACACATCTGCTGGCTGTGAATTATTCCACTTGCATATCAAGGTGCGCATGTAGGTGTGTTAAAAATTCTGGAGGCACTGGGTATTGATCCCAGTACCTCTCACATACTAAGCGAGCGCTCTACCATCTGAGCTACGCCCGCCTCCCCGAAGGCTAATGGTGCTACATACAGCCATATAGACGACACAGACCCTTGCACTCCCATTATTCAGCAGACAAACACTACTCTCTATGTATCTGTTAGGGTGTCTTTCAGGTTTCGTGCATTCTGTATCGAATCGTAGTTGGCCACAATGAAAGTGGCACGTATAACGTCGAAAATAGAATTCGGACACCGCTCTGAGTAAGACCAACGTGTTGTCCACCCTCTAGACTTCAATGAGGTTAAGCCGCAATACCTAAGACAGATCTGCACTCGATGACACCTCGATAACAGCCGGTCCCCACACTTACATCTTGCTCTCCTTACGTCAGTATACATCATATCAGTCTGTGACGCTGGCTTTGCAACATGTTGCGTGCCTTTAGGTTCGCCGCGAACAACACTTACCATGTACTGACCACAAAAAATGTAGGCGCCGCGGCTTGAACCATGGACCTTTCACATGCCAAGCAAACGCTCTACCAACTGAGCTACGCCCCATGCACGAGCAAACTGCGCTATTCCCCATTCTTTGCGACTCAGATGCGCACGGACACGATGCTTGGTTGGTTTGTAGCGGTGAAGGGAGCAGAGTACAAAGGCGCGGACCCGTTCATATACACAAAAGTTCCAAGTAGTTTCGATGCTCTGGTATTACAAATGCAAATTCCGTCTGTTTTTAACGTCTTAAATTGAAAGAGCCGGCGCAAATTGCTCCGTTTTCACTTCTTGTCGACAATCATACAGCACCTGAGGTAACAAACACATCTCGAGCCCCATTGGGCACTCCATTACTCATGCCAACTCAGTGCCTCGCTCTTTACTACTGTGTACCAATCTTGTCGTCCAACTGCAAAACACTGGGCCACAACAAGTTTCCGCGTCTCCATTGCACTGCACATACTACGAAACGCTCCCCAAACTTGGCACTCACCCTCGCAGCCGACTTTTCCGCTTTTCCACGACGCTCACGCTAGTGACAGCATTATTTATAGTTCGACGTCGCGCCAAAGCGAATGAGCACATTTCGCCAACGGCTTAGGCCGCCCTCCTAGTGTGGCTGCTCCGTGTCTGCAGGCAGCGAGGGTCTGCAAGCTTCCTGTGTTCGCACCTATGTCACCTGTGCTTGCTTGTCAGACAGAGACTATCGCAAAACATACAACTCACTCTATGAATTAATTGCTACGGCATCTGTTATCAGCAGTCACAACTAGCAACACCAGTAGCAGCTGACTGCACGCAAAGAATAGGAATGTGCAGTGGGATTTACGTGAACTCGGCGCAAGCTTGTATCTTCCTAGACACATCTGCTGGCTGTGAATTATTCCACTTGCATATCAAGGTGCGCATGTAGGTGTGTTAAAAATTCTGGAGGCACTGGGTATTGATCCCAGTACCTCTCACATACTAAGCGAGCGCTCTACCATCTGAGCTACGCCCGCCTCCCCGAAGGCTAATGGTGCTACATACAGCCATATAGACGACACAGACCCTTGCACTCCCATTATTCAGCAGACAAACACTACTCTCTATGTATCTGTTAGGGTGTCTTTCAGGTTTCGTGCATTCTGTATCGAATCGTAGTTGGCCACAATGAAAGTGGCACGTATAACGTCGAAAATAGAATTCGGACACCGCTCTGAGTAAGACCAACGTGTTGTCCACCCTCTAGACTTCAATGAGGTTAAGCCGCAATACCTAAGACAGATCTGCACTCGATGACACCTCGATAACAGCCGGTCCCCACACTTACATCTTGCTCTCCTTACGTCAGTATACATCATATCAGTCTGTGACGCTGGCTTTGCAACATGTTGCGTGCCTTTAGGTTCGCCGCGAACAACACTTACCATGTACTGACCACAAAAAATGTAGGCGCCGCGGCTTGAACCATGGACCTTTCACATGCCAAGCAAACGCTCTACCAACTGAGCTACGCCCCATGCACGAGCAAACTGCGCTATTCCCCATTCTTTGCGACTCAGATGCGCACGGACACGATGCTTGGTTGGTTTGTAGCGGTGAAGGGAGCAGAGTACAAAGGCGCGGACCCGTTCATATACACAAAAGTTCCAAGTAGTTTCGATGCTCTGGTATTACAAATGCAAATTCCGTCTGTTTTTAACGTCTTAAATTGAAACAGCCGTCACAAATTGCTCCGTTTTCACCCCTTGTCGACAATGATACAGCACCTGAGGTAACAAACACATCTCGAGCCCCATTGTGCACTCCATTATTCATGCCAACTCAGTGCCTCGCTCTTTACTACTGTGTACCAATCTTGTCGTCCAACTGCAAAACACTGGGCCACAACAAGTTTCCGCGTCTCTATGGCACTGCGCATACTACGAAACGCTCCCCAAACTTGGCACTCACCCTCGCAGCCGACTTTTCCGACTTTCCACGACGCTCTCGCGACGCTCACGCTAGTGACAGCATTATTTATAGTTCGACGTCGCGCCAAAGCGAATGAGCACATTTCGCCAACTGCTTAGGCCGCCCTCCTAGTGTGGCTGCTCGGTGTCTGCAGGCAGCGAGGGTCTGCAAGCTTCCTGTGTTCGCACCTATGTCACCTGTGCTTGCTTGTCAGAGACAGACTATCGCAAAACATACAACTCACTCCATGAAATGATTGCTACGGCATCTGTTATCAGCAGTCACAACTAGCAACACCAGTAGCAGCTGACTGCACGCAAAGAATAGGAATGTGCAGTGGGATTTACGTGAACTCGGCGCAAGCTTGTATCTTCCTAGACACATCTGCTGGCTGTGAATTATTCCACTTGCATATCAAGTTGCGCATGTAGGTGTGTTAAAAATTCTGGAGGCACTGGGTATTGCTCCCAGTACCTCTCGCATACTAAGCGAGCGCTCTACCATCTGAGCTACGCCCGCCCCCCCCCCCCCCCCGAAGACTAATGGTGCTACATACAGCCATAAAGACGACACAGACCCTTGCACTCCCATTATTCAGCAGACAAACACTACTCTCTATGTATCCGTTAGGGTGTCTTTCAGGTTTCGTGCATTCTGTATCGAATCGTAGTTGGCCACAATGAAAGTGGAACGTATAACGTCGAAAATAGAATTCGGACACCGCTCTGAGTAAGACCAACGTGTTGTCCACCCTCTAGACTTCAATGAGGTTAAGCCGCGATACCTAAGACAGATCTGCACTCGATGACACCTCGATAACAGCCGGTCCCCACACTTACATCTTGCTCTCCTTACGTCAGTATACATCATATCAGTCTGTGACGCTGGCTTTGCAACATGTTGCGTGCCTTTAGGTTCGCCGCGACCAACACGTCGAAAATAGAATTCGGACACCGCTCTGAGTAAGACCAACGTGTTGTCCACCCTCTAGACTTCAATGAGGTTAAGCCGCGATACCTAAGACAGATCTGCACTCGATGACACCTCGATAACAGCCGGTCCACACACTTACATCTTGCTCTCCTTACGTTAGTATACATCATATCAGTCTGTGACGCTGGCTTTGCAACATCTTGCGTGCCTTTAGGTTCGCCGCGACCAACACTTACCATGCACTGACCACAAAAAATGGAGGCCCCGCGGCTTCAACCCTAGACCTTTCACATGCCAAGCGAACGCTCTACCAACTGAGCTATGCCCCATGCACGAGCAAACTGCGCTATTCCCCATTCTTTGCGACTCAGATGCGCACGGACCCGATGCTTGGTTGGTTGGTAGCGGTGAAGGGAGCAGAGTACAAAGGCGCGGACCCGTTCATATACACAAAAGTTCCAAGTAGTTTCGATGCTCTGGTATTACAAATGCAAATTCCGTCTGTTTTTAACGTCTTAAATTGAAAGATCCGTCACAAATTGCTCCGTTTTCACTCCTTGTCGACAATCATACAGCACCTGAGGTAACAAACACATCTCGAGCCGCATTGTGCACTCCATTATTCATGCCAACTCAGTGCCTCGCTCTTTACTACTGTGTACCAATCTTGTCGTCCAACTGCAAAACACTGGCCCACAACAAGTATCCGCGTCTCCATTGCACTGCGCATACTACGAAACGCTCCCCAAACTTGGCACTCACCCACGCAGCCGACTTTTCCGACTTTCCACGACGCTCACGCAACGCTCACCCTAGTGACAGCATTATTTATAGTTCGACGTCGCGCCAAAGCGAATGAGCACATTTCGCCAACGGCTTAGGCCGCCCTCCTAGTGTGGCTGCTCCGTGTCTGCAGGCAGCGAGGGTCTGCAAGCTTCCTGTGTTCGCACCTATGTCACCTGTGCTTGCTTGTCAGAGAAAGACTATCGCAAAACATACAACTCACTCCATGAATTGATTGCTACGGCATCTGTTATCAGCAGTCACAACTAGCAACACCAGTAGCAGCTGACTGCACGCAAAGAATAGGAATGTGCGTGGGATTTACGTGAACTCGGCGCAAGGCAGATCTTTCCGACATAGGCTTGAGAATCTTACGGGAACACTTGTACTGTTTCTAAATTAAGTGTAGGCGTGGGAGGAGGGTGCTTCCTGCGCACTAATAACAGCACGCTTGTCAAATGTGGATGCTAATCATTCGCTTGTATCTTCCTAGACACATCTGCTGGCTGTGAAATATTCCACTTGCATATCAAGGTGGGCATGTAGGTGTGTTAAAAATTATCGAGGCACTGGGTATTATTCCCAGTACCTCTCGCATACTAAGCGAGCGCTCTACCATCTGAGCTACGCCCGCCCCCCCGAAGACTAATGGTGCTACATACAGCCATATAGACGACACAGACCCTTGCACTCCCATTATTCAGCAGACAAACACTACTCTCTATGTATCCGTTAGGGTGTCTTTCAGGTTTCGTGCATTCTGTATCGAATCGTAGTTGGCCACAATGAAAGTGGCACGTATAACGTCGAAAATAGAATTCGGACACCGCTCTGAGTAAGACCAACGTGTTGTCCACCCTCTAGGCTTTAATGAGGTTAAGCCGCGATACCTACGACAGATCTGCACTCGATGACACCTCGATAACAGCCGGTCCCCACACTTACATCTTGCTCTCCTTACGTCAGTATACATCATATCAGTCTGTGACGCTGGCTTTGCAACATCTTGCGTGCCTTTAGGTACGCCGCGACCAACACTTACCATGCACTGACCACAAAAAATGGAGGCGCCGCTGCTTGAACCCTGGACCTTTCACATGCCAAGCGAACGCTCTACCAACTGAGCTACGCCCCATGCACGAGCAAACTGCACTATTCCCCATTCTTTGCGACTCAGATGCGCACGGACACGATGCTTGGTTGGTTTGTAGCGGTGAAGGGAGCAGAGTACAAAGGCGCGGACCCGTTCATATACACAAAAGTTCCAAGTACTTTCGATGCTCTGGTATTACAAATGCAAATTCCGTCTGTTTTTAACGTCTTAAATTGAAAGAGCCGTCACAAATTGCTCCGTTTTCACTCCTTGTCGACAATCATACAGCACCTGAGGTAACAAACACATCTCGAGCCCCATTGTGCACTCCATTATTCATGTCAACTCAGTGCCTCGCTCTTTACTACTGTGTACCAATCTTGTCGTCTAACTGCAAAACACTGGGCCACAACAAGTATCCGCGTCTCCATTGCACTGCGCATACTACGAAACGCTACCCAAACTTGGCACTCACCCACGCAGCCGACTTTTCCGACTTTCCACGACGCTCACGCTAGTGACAGCATTATTTGTAGTTCGACGTCGCGCCAAACCGAATGAGCACATTTCGCCTACGGCTTAGGCCGCCCTCCTAGTGTGGATGCTCGGTGTCTGCAGGCAGCGAGGGTCTGCAAGCTTCCTGTGTTCGCACCTATGTCACCTGTGCTTGCTTGTCAGAGACAGACTATCGCAAAACATACAACTCACTCCATGAATTGATTGCTACGGCATCTGTTATCAGCAGTCACAACTAGCAACACCAGTAGCAGCTGACTGCACGCAAAGAATAGGAATGTACAGTGGGATTTACGTGAACTCGGCGCAAGGCAGATCTTTCCGACATAGGCTTGAGAATCTTACGGGAACACTTGTACTGTTTCTAAATTAAGTGTAGGCGTGAGAGGAGGGTGCTTCCTGCGCACTAATAACAGCACGCTTGTCAAATGTGGATGCTAATCATTCGCTTGTATCTTCCTAGACACATCTGCTGGCTGTGAATTATTCCACTTGCATGGCAAGGTGCGCATGTAGGTGTGTTAAAAATTCTGGAGGCACTGGGTATTGATCCCAGCACTTCTCGCATACTAAGCGAGAGCTCTACCATCTGAGCTACACCCGCCCCCCCCCCCGAAGACTAATGGTGCTACATACAGCCATATAGACGACACAGACCCTTGCACTCCCATTATTCAGCAGACAAACACTACTCTCTATGTATCCGTTAGGGTGTCTTTCAGGTTTCGTGCATTCTGTATCGAATCGTAGTTGGCCACAATGAAAGTGGCACGTATAACGTCGAAAATAGAACTCGGACACCGCTCTGAGTAAGACCAACGTGTTGTCCACCCTCTAGACTTTAATGAGGTTAAGCCGCGATACCTAAGACAGATCTGCACTCGATGACACCTCGATAACAGCCGGTCCCCACACTTACATCTTGCTCTCCTTACGTCAGTATACATCATATCAGTCTGTGACGCTGGCTTTGCAACATCTTGCGTGCCTTTAGGTTCGCCGCGACCAACACTTACCATGCACTGACCACAAAAAATGGAGGCGCCGCAGCTTGAACCCTGGACCTTTCACATGCCAAGCGAACGCTCTACCAACTGAGCTACGCCCCATGCACGAGCAAACTGCGCTATTCCCCATTCTTTGCGACTCAGATGCGCACGGACACGATGCTTGGTTGGTTTGTAGCGGTGAAGGGAGCAGAGTACAAAGGCGCGGATCCGTTCATATACACAAAAGTTCCAAGTAGTTTCGATGCTCTGGTATTACAAATGCAAATTCCGTCTGTTTTTAACGTCTTAAATTGAAAGAGCCGTCACAAATTGCTCCGTTTTCACTCCTTGTCGACAATCATACAGCACCTGAGGTAACAAACACATCTCGAGCCCCATTGTGCACTCCATTATTCATGCCAACTCAGTGCCTCGCTCTTTACTACTGTGTACCAATCTTGTCGTCCAACTGCAAAACACTGGGCCACAACAAGTTTCCGCGTCTCTATGGCACTGCGCATACTACGAAACGCTCCCCAAACTTGGCACTCACCCTCGCAGCCGACTTTTCCGACTTTCCACGACGCTCTCGCGACGCTCACGCTAGTGACAGCATTATTTATAGTTCGACGTCGCGCCAAAGCGAATGAGCACATTTCGCCAACTGCTTAGGCCGCCCTCCTAGTGTGGCTGCTCGGTGTCTGCAGGCAGCGAGGGTCTGCAAGCTTCCTGTGTTCGCACCTATGTCACCTGTGCTTGCTTGTCAGAGACAGACTATCGCAAAACATACAACTCACTCCATGAATTGATTGCTACGGCATCTGTTATCAGCAGTCACAACTAGCAACACCAGTAGCAGCTGACTGCACGCAAAGAATAGGAATGTGCAGTGGGATTTACGTGAACTCGGCGCAAGCTTGTATCTTCCTAGACACATCTGCTGGCTGTGAATTATTCCACTTGCATATCAAGTTGCGCATGTAGGTGTGTTAAAAATTCTGGAGGCACTGGGTATTGCTCCCAGTACCTCTCGCATACTAAGCGAGCGCTCTACCATCTGAGCTACGCCCGCCCCCCCCCCCTCCCCCCCCCCCCGAAGACTAATGGTGCTACATACAGCCATAAAGACGACACAGACCCTTGCACTCCCATTATTCAGCAGACAAACACTACTCTCTATGTATCCGTTAGGGTGTCTTTCAGGTTTCGTGCATTCTGTATCGAATCGTAGTTGGCCACAATGAAAGTGGAACGTATAACGTCGAAAATAGAATTCGGACACCGCTCTGAGTAAGACCAACGTGTTGTCCACCCTCTAGACTTCAATGAGGTTAAGCCGCGATACCTAAGACAGATCTGCACTCGATGACACCTCGATAACAGCCGGTCCCCACACTTACATCTTGCTCTCCTTACGTCAGTATACATCATATCAGTCTGTGACGCTGGCTTTGCAACATGTTGCGTGCCTTTAGGTTCGCCGCGACCAACACGTCGAAAATAGAATTCGGACACCGCTCTGAGTAAGACCAACGTGTTGTCCACCCTCTAGACTTCAATGAGGTTAAGCCGCGATACCTAAGACAGATCTGCACTCGATGACACCTCGATAACAGCCGGTCCACACACTTACATCTTGCTCTCCTTACGTTAGTATACATCATATCAGTCTGTGACGCTGGCTTTGCAACATCTTGCGTGCCTTTAGGTTCGCCGCGACCAACACTTACCATGCACTGACCACAAAAAATGGAGGCCCCGCGGCTTCAACCCTAGACCTTTCACATGCCAAGCGAACGCTCTACCAACTGAGCTATGCCCCATGCACGAGCAAACTGCGCTATTCCCCATTCTTTGCGACTCAGATGCGCACGGACCCGATGCTTGGTTGGTTGGTAGCGGTGAAGGGAGCAGAGTACAAAGGCGCGGACCCGTTCATATACACAAAAGTTCCAAGTAGTTTCGATGCTCTGGTATTACAAATGCAAATTCCGTCTGTTTTTAACGTCTTAAATTGAAAGATCCGTCACAAATTGCTCCGTTTTCACTCCTTGTCGACAATCATACAGCACCTGAGGTAACAAACACATCTCGAGCCGCATTGTGCACTCCATTATTCATGCCAACTCAGTGCCTCGCTCTTTACTACTGTGTACCAATCTTGTCGTCCAACTGCAAAACACTGGCCCACAACAAGTATCCGCGTCTCCATTGCACTGCGCATACTACGAAACGCTCCCCAAACTTGGCACTCACCCACGCAGCCGACTTTTCCGACTTTCCACGACGCTCACGCAACGCTCACCCTAGTGACAGCATTATTTATAGTTCGACGTCGCGCCAAAGCGAATGAGCACATTTCGCCAACGGCTTAGGCCGCCCTCCTAGTGTGGCTGCTCCGTGTCTGCAGGCAGCGAGGGTCTGCAAGCTTCCTGTGTTCGCACCTATGTCACCTGTGCTTGCTTGTCAGAGAAAGACTATCGCAAAACATACAACTCACTCCATGAATTGATTGCTACGGCATCTGTTATCAGCAGTCACAACTAGCAACACCAGTAGCAGCTGACTGCACGCAAAGAATAGGAATGTGCGTGGGATTTACGTGAACTCGGCGCAAGGCAGATCTTTCCGACATAGGCTTGAGAATCTTACGGGAACACTTGTACTGTTTCTAAATTAAGTGTAGGCGTGGGAGGAGGGTGCTTCCTGCGCACTAATAACAGCACGCTTGTCAAATGTGGATGCTAATCATTCGCTTGTATCTTCCTAGACACATCTGCTGGCTGTGAAATATTCCACTTGCATATCAAGGTGGGCATGTAGGTGTGTTAAAAATTATCGAGGCACTGGGTATTATTCCCAGTACCTCTCGCATACTAAGCGAGCGCTCTACCATCTGAGCTACGCCCGCCCCCCCGAAGACTAATGGTGCTACATACAGCCATATAGACGACACAGACCCTTGCACTCCCATTATTCAGCAGACAAACACTACTCTCTATGTATCCGTTAGGGTGTCTTTCAGGTTTCGTGCATTCTGTATCGAATCGTAGTTGGCCACAATGAAAGTGGCACGTATAACGTCGAAAATAGAATTCGGACACCGCTCTGAGTAAGACCAACGTGTTGTCCACCCTCTAGGCTTTAATGAGGTTAAGCCGCGATACCTACGACAGATCTGCACTCGATGACACCTCGATAACAGCCGGTCCCCACACTTACATCTTGCTCTCCTTACGTCAGTATACATCATATCAGTCTGTGACGCTGGCTTTGCAACATCTTGCGTGCCTTTAGGTACGCCGCGACCAACACTTACCATGCACTGACCACAAAAAATGGAGGCGCCGCTGCTTGAACCCTGGACCTTTCACATGCCAAGCGAACGCTCTACCAACTGAGCTACGCCCCATGCACGAGCAAACTGCACTATTCCCCATTCTTTGCGACTCAGATGCGCACGGACACGATGCTTGGTTGGTTTGTAGCGGTGAAGGGAGCAGAGTACAAAGGCGCGGACCCGTTCATATACACAAAAGTTCCAAGTAGTTTCGATGCTCTGGTATTACAAATGCAAATTCCGTCTGTTTTTAACGTCTTAAATTGAAAGAGCCGTCACAAATTGCTCCGTTTTCACTCCTTGTCGACAATCATACAGCACCTGAGGTAACAAACACATCTCGAGCCCCATTGTGCACTCCATTATTCATGTCAACTCAGTGCCTCGCTCTTTACTACTGTGTACCAATCTTGTCGTCTAACTGCAAAACACTGGGCCACAACAAGTATCCGCGTCTCCATTGCACTGCGCATACTACGAAACGCTACCCAAACTTGGCACTCACCCACGCAGCCGACTTTTCCGACTTTCCACGACGCTCACGCTAGTGACAGCATTATTTGTAGTTCGACGTCGCGCCAAACCGAATGAGCACATTTCGCCTACGGCTTAGGCCGCCCTCCTAGTGTGGATGCTCGGTGTCTGCAGGCAGCGAGGGTCTGCAAGCTTCCTGTGTTCGCACCTATGTCACCTGTGCTTGCTTGTCAGAGACAGACTATCGCAAAACATACAACTCACTCCATGAATTGATTGCTACGGCATCTGTTATCAGCAGTCACAACTAGCAACACCAGTAGCAGCTGACTGCACGCAAAGAATAGGAATGTACAGTGGGATTTACGTGAACTCGGCGCAAGGCAGATCTTTCCGACATAGGCTTGAGAATCTTACGGGAACACTTGTACTGTTTCTAAATTAAGTGTAGGCGTGAGAGGAGGGTGCTTCCTGCGCACTAATAACAGCACGCTTGTCAAATGTGGATGCTAATCATTCGCTTGTATCTTCCTAGACACATCTGCTGGCTGTGAATTATTCCACTTGCATGGCAAGGTGCGCATGTAGGTGTGTTAAAAATTCTGGAGGCACTGGGTATTGATCCCAGCACCTCTCGCATACTAAGCGAGAGCTCTACCATCTGAGCTACACCCGCCCCCCCCCGAAGACTAATGGTGCTACATACAGCCATATAGACGACACAGACCCTTGCACTCCCATTATTCAGCAGACAAACACTACTCTCTATGTATCCGTTAGGGTGTCTTTCAGGTTTCGTGCATTCTGTATCGAATCGTAGTTGGCCACAATGAAAGTGGCACGTATAACGTCGAAAATAGAACTCGGACACCGCTCTGAGTAAGACCAACGTGTTGTCCACCCTCTAGACTTTAATGAGGTTAAGCCGCGATACCTAAGACAGATCTGCACTCGATGACACCTCGATAACAGCCGGTCCCCACACTTACATCTTGCTCTCCTTACGTCAGTATACATCATATCAGTCTGTGACGCTGGCTTTGCAACATCTTGCGTGCCTTTAGGTTCGCCGCGACCAACACTTACCATGCACTGACCACAAAAAATGGAGGCGCCGCAGCTTGAACCCTGGACCTTTCACATGCCAAGCGAACGCTCTACCAACTGAGCTACGCCCCATGCACGAGCAAACTGCGCTATTCCCCATTCTTTGCGACTCAGATGCGCACGGACACGATGCTTGGTTGGTTTGTAGCGGTGAAGGGAGCAGAGTACAAAGGCGCGGATCCGTTCATATACACAAAAGTTCCAAGTAGTTTCGATGCTCTGGTATTACAAATGCAAATTCCGTCTGTTTTTAACGTCTTAAATTGAAAGAGCCGTCACAAATTGCTCCGTTTTCACTCCTTGTCGACAATCATACAGCACCTGAGGTAACAAACACATCTCGAGCCCCATTGTGCACTCCATTATTCATGCCAACTCAGTGCCTCGCTCTTTACTACTGTGTACCAATCTTGTCGTCCAACTGCAAAACACTGGCCCACAACAAGTTTCCGCATCTCCATTGCACTGCGCATACTACGAAACGCTCCCCAAACTTGGCACTCACCCTCGCAGCCGACTTTTCCGACTTTCCACGACGCTCACGCTAGTGACAGCATTATTTATAGTTCGACGTCGCGCCAAAGCGAATGAGCACATTTCGCCAACGGCTTAGGCCGCCCTCCTAGTGTGGCTGCTCCGTGTCTGCAGGCAGCGAGGGTCTGCAAGCTTCCTGTGTTCGCACCTATGTCACCTGTGCTTGCTTGTCAGAGAGAGACTATCGCAAAACATACAACTCACTCCATGAATTGATTGCTACGGCATCTGTTATCAGCAGTCACAACTAGCAACACCAGTAGCAGCTCACTGCACACAAAGAATAGGAATGTGCAGTGGGATTTACGTGAACTCGGCGCAAGCTTGTATCTTCCTAGACACATCTGCTGGCTGTGAATTATTCCACTTGCATATCAAGGTGCGCATGTAGGTGTGTTAAAAATTCTGGAGGCACTGGGTATTGCTCCCAGTACCTCTCGCATACAAAGCGAGCGCTCTACCATCTGAGCTACGCCCGCCCCCCCGAAGACTAATGGTGCTACATACAGCCATATAGACGACACAGACCCTTGCACTCCCATTATTCAGCAGACAAACACTACTCTCTATGTATCCGTTAGGGTGTCTTTCAGGTTTCGTGCATTCTGTTTCGAATCGTAGTTGGCCACAATGAAAGTGGCACGTATAACGTCGAAAATAGAATTCGGACACCGCTCTGAGTAAGACCAACGTGTTGTCCACCCTCTAGATTTCAATGAGGTTAAGCCGCGATACCTAAGACAGATCTGCACTCGATGACACCTCGATAACAGCCGGTCCCCACACTTACATCTTGCTCTCCTTACGTCAGTATACATCATATCAGTCTGTGACGCTGGCTTTGCAACATCTTGCGTGCCTTTAGGTTCGCCGCGACCAACACTTACCATGCACTGACAACAAAACATGTAGGCGCCGCGGCTTGAACCATGGACCTTTCACATGCCAAGCGAACGCTCTACCAACTGAGTTACGCCCATGCACAAGCAAACTGCGCTATTCCCCATTCTTTGCGACTCAGATGCGCACGGACACGATGGTTGGTTGGTTTGTAGCGGTGAAGGGAGCAGAGTACAAAGGCGTGGACCCGTTCATATACACAGAAGTTCCAAGTAGTTTCGATGCTCTGGTATTACAAATGCAAATTCCGTCTGTTTTTAACGTCTTAAATTGAAAGAGCCGGCGCAAATTGCTCCGTTTTCACTCCTTGTCGACAATGATACAGCACCTGAGGTAACAAACACATCTCGAGCGCCATTGTGCACTCCATTACTCATGCCAACTCAGGGACTCGCTCTTTACTACTGTGTACCAATCTTGTCGTCTAACTGCAAAACACTGGGCCACAACAAGTTTCCGCGTCTCCATTGCACTGCACATACTACGAAACGCTCCCCAAACTTGGCACTCACCCTCGCAGCCGACTTTTCCGACTTTCCATGACGCTCTCGCAACGCTCACGCTAGTGACAGCATTATTTATAGTTCGACGTCGCGCCAAAGCGAATGAGCACATGTCGCCAACGGCTTAGGCCGCCCTCCTAGTGTGGCTGCTCCGTGTCTGCAGGCAGCGAGGGTCTGCAAGCTTCCTGTGTTCGCACCTATGTCACCTGTGCTTGCTTGTCAGAGAAAGACTATCGCAAAACATACAACTCACTCCATGAATTGATTGCTACGGCATCTGTTATCAGCAGTCACAACTAGCAACACCAGTAGCAGCTGACTGCACGCAAAGAATAGGAATGTGCAGTGGGATTTACGTGAACTCGGCGCAAGCTTGTATCTTCCTAGACACATCTGCTGGCTGTGAATTATTCCACTTCCATATCAAGGTGCGCATGTAGGTGTGTTAAAAATTCTGGAGGCACTGGGTATTGCTCCCAGTACCTCTCGCATACTAAGCGAGCGCTCTACCATCTGAGCTACGCCCGCCACCCCGAAGACTAATGGTGCTACATACAGCCATATAGACGACACAGACCCTTGCACTCCCATTATTCAGCAGACAAACACTACTCTCTATGTATCCGTTAGGGCGTCTTTCAGGTTTCGTGCATTCTGTTTCGAATCGTAGTTGGCCACAATGAAAGTGGCACGTATAACGTCGAAAATAGAATTCGGACACCGCTCTGAGTAAGACCAACGTGTTGTCCACCCTCTAGACTTCAATGAGGTTAAGCCGCGATACCTAAGACAGATCTGCACTCGATGACACATCGATAACAGCCGGTCCCCACACTTACATCTTGCTCTCCTTACGTCAGTATACATCATATCAGACTGTGACCCTGGCTTTGCAACATCTTGCGTGCCTTTAGGTTCGCCGCGACCAACACTTACCATGCACTGACAACAAAAATTGTAGGCGCCGCGGCTTGACCATGGACCTTTCACATGCCAAGCGAACGCTCTACCAACTGAGCTACGCCCCATGCACGAGCAAACTGCGTTATTCCCCATTCTTTGCGACTCAGATGCGCACGGACACGATGGTTGGTTGGTTTGTAGCGGTGAAGGGAGCAGAATACAAAGGCGGTGACCCGTTCATATACACCGAAGTTCCAAGTAGTTTCGATGCTCTGGTATTACAAATGCAAATTCCGTCTGTTTTTAACGTCTTAAATTGAAAGAGCCGGCGCAAATTGCTCCGTTTTCACTTCTTGTCGACAATCATACAGCACCTGAGGTAACAAACACATCTCGAGCCCCATTGGGCACTCCATTACTCATGCCAACTCAGTGCCTCGCTCTTTACTACTGTGTAGCAATCTTGTCGTCCAACTGCAAAACACTGGGCCACAACAAGTTTCCGCGTCTCCATTGCACTGCACATACTACGAAACGCTCCCCAAACTTGGCACTCACCCTCGCAGCCGACTTTTCCGACTTTCCACGACGCTCACGCTAGTGACAGCATTATTTATAGTTCGACGTCGCGCCAAAGCGAATGAGCACATTTCGCCAACGGCTTAGGCCGCCCTCCTAGTGTGGCTGCTCCGTGTCTGCAGGCAGCGAGGGTCTGCAAGCTTCCTGTGTTCGCACCTATGTCACCTGTGCTTGCTTGTCAGAGACAGACTATCGCAAAACATACAACTCACTCCATGAATTGATTGCTACGGCATCTGTTATCAGCAGTCACAACTAGCAACACCAGTAGCAGCTGACTGCGCGCAAAGAATAGGAATGTGCAGTGGGATTTACGTGAACTCGGCGCAAGCTTGTATCTTCCTAGACACATCTGCTGGCTGTGAATTATTCCACTTGCATATCAAGTTGCGCATGTAGGTGTGTTAAAAATTCTGGAGGCACTGGGTATTGCTCCCAGTACCTCTCGCATACTAAGCGAGCGCTCTACCATCTGAGCTACGCCCGCCCCCCCAGAAGACTAATGGTGCTACATACAGCCATAAAGACGACACAGACCCTTGCACTCCCATTATTCAGCAGACAAACACTACTCTCTATGTATCCGTTAGGGTGTCTTTCAGGTTTCGTGCATTCTGTATCGAATCGTAGTTGGCCACAATGAAAGTGGAACGTATAACGTCGAAAATAGAATTCGGACACCGCTCTGAGTAAGACCAACGTGTTGTCCACCCTCTAGACTTCAATGAGGTTAAGCCGCGATACCTAAGACAGATCTGCACTCGATGACACCTCGATAACAGCCGGTCCACACACTTACATCTTGCTCTCCTTACGTTAGTACACATCATATCAGTCTGTGACGCTGGCTTTGCAACATCTTGCGTGCCTTTAGGTTCGCCGCGACCAACACTTACCATGCACTGACCACAAAAAATGGAGTTGCCGCGGCTTCAACCCTGGACCTTTCACATGCCAAGCGAACGCTCTACCAACTGAGCTATGCCCCATGCACGAGCAAACTGCGCTATTCCCCATTCTTTGCGACTCAGATGCGCACGGACCCGATGCTTGGTTGGTTGGTAGCGGTGAAGGGAGCAGAGTACAAAGGCGCGGTCCCGTTCATATACACAAAAGTTCCAAGTAGTTTCGATGCTCTGGTATTACAAATGCAAATTCCGTCTGTTTTTAACGTCTTAAATTGAAAGAGCCGTCACAAATTGCTCTGTTTTCACTCCTTGTCCACAATCATACAGCACCTGAGGTAACAAACACATCTCGAGCCCCATTGTGCACTCCATTATTCATGCCAACTCAGTGCCTCGCTCTTTACTACTGTGTACCAATCTTGTCGTCCAACTGCAAAACACTGGGCCACAACAAGTATCCACGTCTCCATTGCACTGCGCATACTACGAAACGCTCCCCAAACTTGGCACTCACCCTCGCAGCCGACTTTTCCGACTTTCCACGACGCTCACGCTAGTGACAGCTTTATTTATAGTTCGACGTCGCGCCAAAGCGAATGAGCACATTTCGCCAACGGCTTAGGCCGCCCTCCTAGTGTAGCTGCTCCGTGTCTGCAGGCAGCGAGGGTCTGCAAGCTTCCTGTGTTCGCACCTATGTCACCTGTGCTTGCTTGTCAGAGACAGACTATCGCAAAACATACAACTCACTCTATGAATTGATTGCTACGGCATCTGTTATCAGCAGTCACAACTAGCAACACCAGTAGCAGCTGACTGCACGCAAAGAATAGGAATGTGCAGTGGGATTTACGTGAACTCGGCGCAAGCTTGTATCTTCCTAGACACATCTGCTAGCTGTGAATTATTCCACTTGCATATCAAGGTGGGCATGTAGGTGTGTTAAAAATTCTGGAGGCACTGGGTATTGCTCCCACTACCTCTCGCATACTAAGCGAGCGCTCTACCATCTGAGCTACGCCCGCCCCCCCGAAGCCCAATGGTGCTACATACAGCCATATAGACGACACAGACCCTTGCACTCCCATTATTCAGCAGACAAACACTACTCTCTATGTATCCGTTAGGGTGTCTTTCAGGTTTCGTGCATTCTGTATCGAATCGTAGTTGGCCACAATGAAAGTGGCACGTATAACGTCGACAATAGAATTCGGACACCGCTCTGAGTAAGACCAACGTGTTGTCCACCCTCTAGACTTCAATGAGGTTAAGCCGCAATACCTAAGACAGATCTGCACTCGATGACACCTCGATAACAGCCGGTCCCCACACTTACATCTTGCTCTCCTTACGTCAGTATACATCATAACAGTACATGACGCTGGCTTTGCAACATGTTGCGTGCCTTTAGGTTCGCCGCGACCAACTCGTCGAAAATAGAATTCGGACACCGCTCTGAGTAAGACCAACGTGTTGTCCACCCTCTAGACTTCAATGAGGTTAAGCCGCGATACCTAAGACAGATCTGCACTCGATGACACCTCGATAACAGCCGGTCCACACACTTACATCTTGCTCTCCTTACGTTAGTATACATCATATCAGTCTGTGACGCTGGCTTTGCAACATCTTGCGTGCCTTTAGGTTCGCCGCGACCAACACTTACCATGCACTGACCACAAAAAATGGAGGCGCCGCGGCTTCAACCCTAGACCTTTCACATACCAAGCGAACGCTCTACCAACTGAGCTACGCCCCATGCACGAGCAAACTGCGCTATTCCCCATTCTTTGCGACTCAGATGCGCACGGACACGATGCTTGGTTGGTTTGTAGCGGTGAAGGGAGCAGAGTACAAAGGCGCGGACCCGTTCATATACACAAAAGTTCCAAGTAGTTTCGATGCTCTGGTATTACAAATGCAAATTCCGTCTGTTTTTAACGTCTTAAATTGAAAGAGCCGTCACAAATTGCTCTGTTTTCACTCCTTGTCCGCAATCATACAGCACCTGAGGTAACAAACACATCTCGAGCCCCATTGTGCACTCCATTATTCATGCCAACTCAGTGCCTCGCTCTTTACTACTGTGTACCAATCTTGTCGTCCAACTGCAAAACACTGGGCCACAACAAGTTTCCGCGTCTCCATTGCACTGCGCATACTACGAAACGCTCCCCAAACTTGGCACTCACCCACGCAGACGACTTTTCCGACTTTCCACGACGCTCACGCTAGTGACAGCTTTATTTATAGTTCGACGTCGCGCCAAAGCGAATGAGCACATTTCGCCTACGGCTTAGGCCGCCCTCCTAGTGTGGCTGCTCCGTGTCTGCAGGCAGCGAGGGTCTGCAAGCTTCCTGTGTTCGCACCTATGTCACCTGTGCTTGCTTGTCAGAGACAGACTATCGCAAAACATACAACTCACTCTATGAATTGATTGCTACGGCATCTGTTATCAGCAGTCACAACTAGCAACACCAGTAGCAGCTGACTGCACGCAAAGAATAGGAATGTGCAGTGGGATTTACGTGAACTCGGCGCAAGCTTGTATCTTCCTAGACACATCTGCTGGCTGTGAATTATTCCACTTGCATATCAAGGTGGGCATGTAGGTGTGTTAAAAATTCTGGAGGCACTGGGTATTGCTCCCACTACTTCTCGCAATCTAAGCGAGCGCTCTACCATCTGAGCTACGCCCGCCCCCCCCCCCCCCCCCGAAGACTACTGGTGCTACATACAGCCATATAGACGACACAGACCCTTGCACTCCCATTATTCAGCAGACAAACATTACTCTCTATGTATCCGTTAGGGTGTCTTTCAGGTTTCGTGCATTCTGTATCGAATCGTAGTTGGCCACAATGAAAGTGGCACGTATAACGTCGAAAATAGAATTCGGACACCGCTCTGAGTAAGACCAACGTGTTGTCCACCCTCTAGACTTCAATGAGGTTAAGCCGCGATACCTAAGACAGATCTGCACTCGATGACACCTCGATAACAGCCGGTCCCCACACTTACATCTTGCTCTCCTTACGTCAGTATACATCATATCAGTCTGTGATGTTGGCTTTGCTACATCTTGCGTGCCTCTAGGTTCGCCGCGACCAACAGTTACCATGCACTGACCACAAAAAATTGAGGCGCTGCGGCTTGAACCCTGGACCTCTCACATCCCAAGCGAACGCTCTACCAACTGAGCTACGCCCCATGCACGAGCAAACTGCGTTATTCAACATTCTTTGCGACTCAAATGCGCACGGACACGATGCTTGGTTGGTTTGTAGCGGTGAAGGGAGCAGAGTACAAAGGCACGGACCCGTTGATATACACAAAAGTTCCAAGTAGTTTCGATGCTCTGGTATTACAAATGCAAATTCCGTCTGTTTTTAACGTCTTAAATTGAAAGAGCCGTCACAAATTGCTCCGTTTTCACTCCTTGTCGACAATCATACAGCACCTGAGGTAACAAACACATCTCGAGCCCCATTGTGCACTCCATTATTCATGCCAACTCAGTGCCTCGCTCTTTACTACTGTGTACCAATCTTGTCGTCCAACTGCAAAACACTGGGCCACAACAAGCATCCGCGTCTCCATTGCACTGCGCATACTACGAAACGCTCCCCAAACTTGGCACTCACCCACGCAGCCGACTTTTCCGACTTTCCACGACGCTCACGCTAGTGACAACATTATTTGTAGTTCGACGTCGCGTCAAAGCGAATGAGCACATTTCGCCTACGGCTTAGGCCGCCCTCCTAGTGTGGCTGCTCGGTGTCTGCAGGCAGCGAGGGTCTGCAAGCTTCCTGTGTTCGCACCTATGTCACCTGTGCTTGCTTGTTAGAGACAGACTATCGCAAAACATACAACTCACTCCATGAATTGATTGCTACGGCATCTGTTATCAGCAGTCACAACTAGCAACACCAGTAGCAGCTGACTGCACGCAAAGAATAGGAATGTGCAGTGGGATTTACGTGAACTCGGCGCAAGGCAGATCTTTGCGACATAGGCTTGAGAATCTTACGGGAACACTTGTACTGTTTCTAAATTAAGTGCAGGCGTGGGAGGAGGGTGCTTCCTGCGCACTAATAACAGCACGCTTGTCAAATGTGGATGCTAATCATTCGCTTGTATCTTCCTAGACACATCTGCTGGCTGTGAATTATTCCACTTGCATGGCAAGGTGCGCATGTAGGTGTGTTAAAAATTCTGGAGGCACTGGGTATTGATCCCAGTACCTCTCGCATACTAAGCGAGAGCTCTACCATCTGAGCTACGCCCGCCCCCCTCCCCGAAGACTAATGGAGCTACATACAGCCATATAGACGACACAGACCCTTGCACTCCCATTATTCAGCAGACAAACACTACTCTCTATGTATCCGTTAGGGTGTCTTTCAGGTTTCGTGCATTCTGTATCGAATCGTAGTTGGCCACAATGAAAGTGGCACGTATAACGTCGAAAATAGAATTCGGACACCGCTCTGAGTAAGACCAACGTGTTGTCCACCCTCTAGACTTCAATGAGGTTAAGCCGCGATACCTAAGACAGATCTGCACTCGATGACACCTCGATAACAGCCGGTCCACACACTTACATCTTGCTCTCCTTACGTTAGTATACATCATATCAGTCTGTGACGCTGGCTTTGCTACATCTTGCGTGCCTTTAGGTTCGCCGCGACCAACACTTACCATGCACTGACCACAAAAAATGGAGGCGCCGCGGCTTCAACCCTAGACCTTTCACATGCCAAGCGAACGCTCTACCAACTGAGCTACGCCCCATGCACGAGCAAACTGCGCTATTCCCCATTCTTTGCGACTCAGATGCGCACGGACACGATGATTGGTTGGTTTGTAGCGGTGAAGGGAGCAGAGTACAAAGGCGCGGACCCGTTCATATACACAAAAGTTCCAAGTAGTTTCGATGCTCTGGTATTACAAATGCAAATTCCGTCTGTTTTTAACGTCTTAAATTGAAAGAGCCGTCACAAATTGCTCCGTTTTCACTCCTTGTCGACAATCATACAGCACCTGAGGTAACAAACACATCTCGAGCCCCATTGTGCACTCCATTATTCATGCCAACTCAGTGCCTCGCTCTTTACTACTGTATACCAATCTTGTCGTCCAACTGCAAAACACTGGGCCACAACAAGTTTCCGCGTCTCCATTGCACTGCGCATACTACGAAACGCTCCCCAAACTTGGCACTCACCCACGCAGCCGACTTTTCCGACTTTCCACGACGCTCACGCTAGTGACAGCATTATTTATAGTTCGACGTCGCGCCAAAGCGAATGAGCACATTTCGCCAACGGCTTAGGCCGCCCTCCTAGTGTGGCTGCTCCGTGTCTGCAGGCAGCGAGGGTCTGCAAGCTTCCTGTGTTCGCACCTATGTCACCTGTGCTTGCTTGTCAGAGAAAGACTATCGCAAAACATACAACTCACTCCATGAATTGATTGCTACGGCATCTGTTATCAGCAGTCACAACTAGCAACACCAGTAGCAGCTGACTGCACGCAAAGAATAGGAATGTGCAGTGGGATTTACGTGAACTCGGCGCAAGCTTGTATCTTCCTAGACACATCTGCTGGCTGTGAATTATTCCACTTGCATATCAAGGTGCGCATGTAGGTGTGTTAAAAATTATGGAGGCACTGGGTATTATTCCCAGTACCCCTCGCATACTAAGCGAGCACTCTACCATCTGAGCTACGCCCGCCCCCCCGAACACTAATGGTGCTACATACAGCCATAATAACGACACAGACCCTTGCACTCCCATTATTCAGCAGACAAACACTACTCTCTATGTATCCGTTAGGGTCTCTTTCAGGTTTCGTGCATTCTGTATCGAATCGTAGTTGGCCACAATGAAAGTGGCACGTATAACGTCGAAAATAGAATTCGGACACCGCTCTGAGTAAGACCAACGTGTTGTCCACCCTCTAGACTTCAATGAGGTTAAGCCGCGATACCTAAGATGACACCTCGATAACAGCCGGTCCCCACACTTACATCTTGCTCTCCTTACGTCAGTATACATCATATCAGTCTGTGACGCTGGCTTTGCAACATCTTGCGTGCCTTTAGGTTCGCCGCGACCAAAACGTCGAAAATAGAATTCGGACACTGCTCTGAGTAAGACCAACGTGTTGTCCACCCTCTAGACTTCAATGAGGTTAAGCCGCGATACCTAAGACAGATCTGCACTCGATGACACCTCGATAACAGCCGGTCCCCACACTTACATCTTGCTCTCCTTACGTCAGTATACATCATATCAGTCTGTGATGCTGGCTTTGCAACATGTTGCGTGCCTTTAGGTTCGCCGCGACCAACACTTACCATGCACTGACCACAAAAAATGGAGGCGCCGCGGCTTGAACCCTGGACCTTTCACATCCCAAGTGAACGCTCTACCAACTGAGCTACGCCCCATGCACGAGCAAACTGCGCTATTCAACATTCTTTGCGACTCAGATGCGCACGGACCCGATGCTTGGTTGGTTGGTAGCGGTGAAGGGAGCAGAGTACAAAGGCACGGACCCGTTGATATACACAAAAGTTCCAAGTAGTTTCGATGCTCTGGTATTACAAATGCAAATTCCGTCTGTTTTTAACGTCTTAAATTGAAAGAGCCGTCACAAATTGCTCCGTTTTCACCCCTTGTCGACAATCATACAGCACCTGAGGTAACAAACACATCTCGAGCCGCATTGTGCACTCCATTATTCATGCCAACTCAGTGCCTCGCTCTTTACTACTGTGTACCAATCTTGTCGTCCAACTGCAAAACACTGGGCCACAACAAGTTTCCGCGTCTCCATTGCACTGCGCATACTACGAAACGCTCCCCAAACTTGGCACTCACCCACGCAGCCGACTTTTCCGACTTTCCACGACGCTCACGCTAGTGACAGCATTATTTATAGTTCGACGTCGCGCCAAAGCGAATGAGCACATTTCGCCAACGGCTTAGGCCGCCCTCCTAGTGTGGCTGCTCCGTGTCTGCAGGCAGCGAGGGTCTGCAAGCTTCCTGTGTTCGCACCTATGTCACCTGTGCTTGCTTGTCAGAGAAAGACTATCGCAAAACATACAACTCACTCCATGAATTGATTGCTACGGCATCTGTTATCAGCAGTCACAACTAGCAACACCAGTAGCAGCTGACTGCACGCAAAGAATAGGAATGTGCAGTGGGATTTACGTGAACTCGGCGCAAGCTTGTATCTTCCTAGCACATCTGCTGGCTGTGAATTATTCCACTTGCATATCAAGGTGCGCATGTAGGTGTGTTAAAAATTATGGAGGCACTGGGTATTATTCCCAGTACCCCTCGCATACTAAGCGAGCACTCTACCATCTGAGCTACGCCCGCCCCCCCGAACACTAATGGTGCTACATACAGCCATAATAACGACACAGACCCTTGCACTCCCATTATTCAGCAGACAAACACTACTCTCTATGTATCCGTTAGGGTGTCTTTCAGGTTTCGTGCATTCTGTATCGAATCGTAGTTGGCCACAATGAAAGTGGCACGTATAACGTCGAAAATAGAATTCGGACACCGCTCTGAGTAAGACCAACGTGTTGTCCACCCTCTAGACTTCAATGAGGTTAAGCCGCGATACCTAAGACAGATCTGCACTCGATGACACCTCGATAACAGCCGTTCCCCACACTTACATCTTGCTCTCCTTACGTCAGTATACATCATATCAGTCTGTGACGCTGGCTTTGCAACATCTTGCGTGCCTTTAGGTTCGCCGCGACCAACACGTCGAAAATAGAATTCGGACACCGCTCTGAGTAAGACCAACGTGTTGTCCACCCTCTAGACTTCAATGAGGTTAAGCCGCGATACCTAAGACAGATCTGCACTCGATGACACCTCGATAACAGCCGGTCCCCACACTTACATCTTGCTCTCCTTACGTCAGTATACATCATATCAGTCTGTGATGCTGGCTTTGCAACATGTTGCGTGCCTTTAGGTTCGCCGCGACCAACACTTACCATGCACTGACCACAAAAAATGGAGGCGCCGCGGCTTGAACCCTGGACCTTTCACATCCCAAGTGAACGCTCTACCAACTGAGCTACGCCCCATGCACGAGCAAACTGCGCTATTCAACATTCTTTGCGACTCAGATGCGCACGGACCCGATGCTTGGTTGGTTGGTATCGGTGAAGGGAGCAGAGTACAAAGGCACGGACCCGTTGATATACACAAAAGTTCCAAGTAGTTTCGATGCTCTGGTATTACAAATGCAAATTCCGTCTGTTTTTAACGTCTTAAATTGAAAGAGCCGTCACAAATTGCTCCGTTTTCACCCCTTGTCGACAATCATACAGCACCTGAGGTAACAAACACATCTCGAGCCGCATTGTGCACTCCATTATTCATGCCAACTCAGTGCCTCGCTCTTTACTACTGTGTACCAATCTTGTCGTCCAACTGCAAAACACTGGGCCACAACAAGTTTCCGCGTCTCCATTGCACTGCGCATACTACGAAACGCTCCCCAAACTTGGCACTCACCCACGCAGCCGACTTTTCCGACTTTCCACGACGCTCACGCTAGTGACAGCATTATTTATAGTTCGACGTCGCGCCAAAGCGAATGAGCACATTTCGCCAACGGCTTAGGCCGCCCTCCTAGTGTGGCTGCTCCGTGTCTGCAGGCAGCGAGGGTCTGCAAGCTTCCTGTGTTCGCACCTATGTCACCTGTGCTTGCTTGTCAGAGAAAGACTATCGCAAAACATACAACTCACTCCATGAATTGATTGCTACGGCATCTGTTATCAGCAGTCACAACTAGCAACACCAGTAGCAGCTGACTGCACGCAAAGAATAGGAATGTGCAGTGGGATTTACGTGAACTCGGCGCAAGGCAGATCTTTCCGACATAGGCTTGAGAATCTTACGGGAACACTTGTACTGTTTCTAAATTAAGTGTAGGCGTGGGAGGAGGGTGCTTCCTGCGCACTTATAACAGCACGCTTGTCAAATGTGGATGCTAATCATTCGCTTGTATCTTCCTAGACACATCTGCTGGCTGTGAATTATTCCACTTGCATGGCAAGGTGCGCATGTAGGTGTGTTAAAAATTCTGGAGGCACTGGGTATTGATCCCAGTACCTCTCGCATACTAAGCGAGCGCTCTACCATCTGAGCTACGCCCGCCCACCCGAAGACTAATGGTGCTACATACAGCCATATAGACGACACAGACCCTTGCACTCCCATTATTCAGCAGACAAACACTACTCTCTATGTATCCGTTAGGGTGTCTTTCAGGTTTCGTGCATTCTGTATCGAATCGTAGTTGGCCACAATGAAAGTGGCACGTATAACGTCGAAAATAGAATTCGGACACCGCTCTGAGTAAGACCAACGTGTTGTCCACCCTCTAGACTTCAATGAGGTTAAGCCGCGATACCTAAGACAGATCTGCACTCGATGACACCTCGATAACAGCCGGTCCCCACACTTACATCTTGCTCTCCTTACGTCAGTATACATCATATCAGTCTGTGACGCTGGCTTTGCAACATCTTGCGTGCCTTTAGGTTCGCCGCGAACAACACTTACCATGCACTGACCACAAAAAAAGGAGGCGCCACGGCTTCAACCCTAGACCTTTTACATGCCAAGCGAACGCTCTACCAACTGAGCTACGCCCCATGCACGAGCAAACTGCGCTATTCCCCATTCTTTGCGACTCAGATGCGCACGGACACGATGGTTGGTTGGTTTGTAGCGGTGAAGGGAGCAGAGTACAAAGGCGCGGACCCGTTCATATACACAAAAGTTCCAAGTAGTTTCGATGCTCTGGTATTACAAATGCAAATTCCGTCTGTTTTTTACGTCTTAAATTGAAAGAGCCGTCACAAAGTGCTCCGTTTTCACCCCTTGTCGACAATCATACAGCACCTGAGGTAACAAACACATCTCGAGCCCCATTGTGCACTCCATTATTCATGCCAACTCAGTGCCTCGCTCTTTACTACTGTGTACGAATCTTGTCGTCCAACTGCAAAACACTGGGCCACAACAAGTTTCCGCGTTTCCATTGCACTGCGCATACTACGAAACGCTCCCCAAACTTGGCACTCACCCTCGCAGCCGGCTTTTCCAACTTTCCACGACGCTCACGCTAGTGTCAACATTATTTATTGTTCGACGTCGCGCCAAAGCGAATGAGCACATTTCGCCTACGGCTTAGGCCGCCCTCCTAGTGTGGTTGCTCGGTGTCTGCAGGCAGCGAGGGTCTGCAAGCTTCCTGTGTTCGCACCTATGTCAGCTGTGCTTGCTTGTCAGAGACAGACTATCGCAAAACATACAACTCACTCCATGAATTGATTGCTACGGCATCTGTTATCAGCAGTCACAACTAGCAACACCAGTAGCAGCTGACTGCACGCAAAGAATAGGAATGTGCAGTGGGATTTACATGAACTCGGCGCAAGGCAGATCTTTCCGACATAGGCTTGTGAATCTTACGGGAACACTTGTACTGTTTCTAAATTAAGTGTAGGCGTGGGAGGAGGGTGCGTCCTGCGCACTAATAACAGCACGCTTGTCAATTGTGGATGCTAATCATTCGCTTGTATCTTCCCAGACACATCTGCTGGTTGTGAATTATTCCTCTTGCATGGCAAGGTGCGCATGTAGGTGTGTTAAAAATTCTGGAGGCACTGGGTATTGATCCCAGTACCTCTCGCATACTAAGGGAGCGCTCTACCATCTGAGCTACGCCCGCCCCCCAGAATACTACTGGTGCTACATACAGCCATATAGACGACACAGACCCTTGCACTCCCATTATTCAGCAGACAAACACTACTCTCTATGTTTCCGTTAGGGTGTCTTTCAGGTTTCGTGCATTCTGTATCGAATCGTAGTTGGCCACAATGAAAGTGGCATGTATAACGTCGAAAATAGAATTCGGACACCGCTCTGAGTAAGACCAACGTGTTGTCCACCCTCTAGACTTCAATGAGGTTAAGCCGCGATACCTAAGACAGATCTGCACTCGATGACACCTCGATAACAGCCGGTCCCCACACTTATATCTTGCTCTCCTTACGTCAGTATACATCATATCAGTCTGTGACGCTGGCTTTGCAACATCTTGCGTGCCTTTAGGTTCGCCGCGACCAACACTTACCATGCACTGACCACAAAAAATGGAGGCGCCGCGGCTTGAACCCTGGACCTTTCACATGCCAAGCGAACGCTCTACCAACTGAGCTACGCCCCATGCACGAGCAAACTGCGCTGTTCCCCATTCTTTGCGACTCAGATGCGCACGGACACGATGGTTGGTTGGTTTGTAGCGGTGAAGGGAGCAGAGTACAAAGGCGCGGACCCGTTCATATACACAAAAGTTCCAAGTAGTTTCGATGCTCTGGTATTACAAATGCAAATTCCGTCTGTTTTTAACGTCTTAAATTGAAAGAGCCGTCACAAATTGCTCCGTTTTCACTCCTTGTCCACAATCATACAGCACCTGAGGGAACAAACACATCTCGAGCCCCATTGTGCACTCCATTATTCATGCCAACTCAGTGCCTCGCTCTTTACTACTGTATACCAATCTTGTCGTCCGACAGCAAAACACTGGGCCACAACAAGTTTCCGCGTTTCCATTGCACTGCGCATACTACGAAACGCTCCCCAAACTTGGCACTCACCCTCGCAGCCGACTTTTCCGACTTTCCACGACGCTCACGCAACGCTCACGCTAGTGACAGCATTATTTATAGTTCGACGTCGCGCCAAAGCGAATGAGCACATTTCGCCTACGGCTTAGGCCGCCCTCCTAGTGTGGCTGCTCGGTGTCTGCGGGCAGCGAGGGTCTGCAAGCTTCCTGTGTTCGCACCTATGTCAGCTGTGCTTGCTTGTCAGAGACAGACTATCGCAAAACATACAACTCACTCCATGAATTGATTGCTACGGCGTCTGCTATCACCAGTCACAACTAGCAACACCAGCAGCAGCTGACTGCACGCAAGGAATAGGAATGTGCAGTGGGATTTACGTGAACTCGGCGCAAGGCAGATCTTTCCGACATAGGCTTGAGAATCTTACGGGAACACTTGTACTGTTTCTCAATTAAGTGTAGGCGTGGGAGGAGGGTGCGCCCTGCGCACTAATAACAGCACGCTTGTCAATTGTGGATGCTAATCATTCGCTTGTATCTTCCTAGACACATCTGCTGGCTGTGAATTATTCCACTTGCATTTCAAGGTGCGCATGTAGGTGTGTTAAAAATTCTGGAGGCACTGGGTATTGATCCCAGTACCTCTCGCATACTAAGCGAGCGCTCTACCATCTGAGCTACGACCGTCCCCCCGAAGACTAATGGTGCTACATACAGCCATATAGACGACACAGACCCTTGCACTCCCATTATTCAGCAGACAAACACTACTCTCTATGTATCCGTTAGGGTGTCTTTCAGGTTTCGTGCATTCTGCATCGAATCGTAGTTGGCCACAATGAAAGTGGCACGTATAACGTCGAAAATAAAATTCGGACACCGCTCTGAGTAAGACCAACGTGTTGTCCACCCTCTAGACTTCAATGAGGTTAAGCCGCGATACCTAAGATAGATCTGCACTCGATGACACCTCGATAACAGCCGGTCCCCCCACTTACATCTTGCTCTCCTTACGTCAGTATACATCATATCAGTCTGTGACGCTGGCTTTGCAACATCTTGCGTGCCTTTAGGTTCGCCGCGACCAACACTTACCATGCACTGACCACAAGAAATGGAGGCGCCGCAGCTTGAACCCTGGACCTTTCACATGCCAAGCGAACGCTCTACCAACTGAGCTACGCCCCATGCACGAGCAAACTGCGCTATTCCCCATTCTTTGCGACTCAGATGCGCACGGACACGATGGTTGGTTGGTTTGTAGCGGTGAAGGGAGCAGAGTACAAAGGTGCGGACCCGTTCATATACACAAAAGTTCCAAGTAGTTTCCATGCTCTGGTATTACAAAAGCAAATTCCGTCTGTTTTTAACGTCTTAAATTGAAAGAGCCGTCACAAATTGCTCCGTTTTCACTCCTTGTCGACAATCATATAGCACCTGAGGTAACAAACACATCTCGAGCCCCATTGTGCACTTCATTATTCATGCCAACTCAGTGCCTCGCTCTTTACTACTGTATACCAATCTTGTCGTCCGACAGCAAAACACTGGGCCACAACAAGTTTCCGCGTTGCCATTGCACTGCGCATACTACGAAACGCTCCCCAAACTTGGCACTCACCCTCGCAGCCTACTTTTCCGACTTTCCACGACGCTCACGCAACGCTCACGCTAGTGACAGCATTATTTATAGTTCGACGTCGCGCCAAAGCGAATGAGCACATTTCGCCTACGGCTTAGGCCGCCCTCCTAGTGTGGCTGCTCGGTGTCTGCGGGCAGCGAGGGTCTGCAAGCTTCCTGTGTTCGCACCTATGTCAGCTGTGCTTGCTTGTCAGAGACAGACTATCGCAAAACATACAACTCACTCCATGAATTGATTGCTACGGCGTCTGCTATCACCAGTCACAACTAGCAACACCAGCAGCAGCTGACTGCACGCAAGGAATAGGAATGTGCAGTGGGATTTACGTGAACTCGGCGCATGGCAGATCTTTCCGACATAGGCTTGAGAATCTTACGGGAACACTTGTACTGTTTCTCAATTAAGTGTAGGCATGGGAGGAGGGTGCGCCCTGCGCACTAATAACAGCACGCTTGTCAATTGTGGATGCTAATCATTCGCTTGTATCTTCCTAGACATATCTGCTGGCTGTGAATTATTCCACTTGCATTTCAAGGTGCGCATGTAGGTGTGTTAAAAATTCTGGAGGCACTGGGTATTGATCCCAGTACCTCTCGCATACTAAGCGAGCGCTCTACCATCTGAGCTACGACCGCCCCCCCGAAGACTAATGGTGCTACATACAGCCATATAGACGACACAGACCCTTGCACTCCCATTATTCAGCAGACAAACACTACTCTCTATGTATCCGTTAGGGTGTCTTTCAGGTTTCGTGCATTCTGTATCGAATCGTAGTTGGCCACAATGAAAGTGGCACGTATAACGTCGAAAATAAAATTCGGACACCGCTCTGAGTAAGACCAACGTGTTGTCCACCCTCTAGACTTCAATGAGGTTAAGCCGCGATACCTAAGATAGATCTGCACTCGATGACACCTCGATAACAGCCGGTCCCCACACTTACATCTTGCTCTCCTTACGTCAGTATACATCATATCAGTCTGTGACGCTGGCTTTGCAACATCTTGCGTGCCTTTAGGTTCGCCGCGACCAACACTTACCATGCACTGACCACAAGAAATGGAGGCGCCGCAGCTTGAACCCTGGACCTTTCACATGCCAAGCGAACGCTCTACCAACTGAGCTACGCCCCATGCACGAGCAAACTGCGCTATTCCCCATTCTTTGCGACTCAGATGCGCACGGACACGATGGTTGGTTGGTTGGTATCGGTGAAGGGAGCAGAGTACAAAGGCACGGACCCGTTGATATACACAAAAGTTCCAAGTAGTTTCGATGCTCTGGTATTACAAATGCAAATTCCGTCTGTTTTTAACGTCTTAAATTGAAAGAGCCGTCACAAATTGCTCCGTTTTCACCCCTTGTCGACAATCATACAGCACCTGAGGTAACAAACACATCTCGAGCCGCATTGTGCACTCCATTATTCATGCCAACTCAGTGCCTCGCTCTTTACTACTGTGTACCAATCTTGTCGTCCAACTGCAAAACACTGGGCCACAACAAGTTTCCGCGTCTCCATTGCACTGCGCATACTACGAAACGCTCCCCAAACTTGGCACTCACCCACGCAGCCGACTTTTCCGACTTTCCACGACGCTCACGCTAGTGACAGCATTATTTATAGTTCGACGTCGCGCCAAAGCGAATGAGCACATTTCGCCAACGGCTTAGGCCGCCCTCCTAGTGTGGCTGCTCCGTGTCTGCAGGCAGCGAGGGTCTGCAAGCTTCCTGTGTTCGCACCTATGTCACCTGTGCTTGCTTGTCAGAGAAAGACTATCGCAAAACATACAACTCACTCCATGAATTGATTGCTACGGCATCTGTTATAAGCAGTCACAACTAGCAACACCAGTAGCAGCTGACTGCACGCAAAGAATAGGAATGTGCAGTGGGATTTACGTGAACTCGGCGCAAGGCAGATCTTCCCGACATAGGCTTGAGAATCTTACGGGAACACTTGTACTGTTTCTAAATTAAGTGTAGGCGTGGGAGGAGGGTGCTTCCTGCGCACTTATAACAGCACGCTTGTCAAATGTGGATGCTAATCATTCGCTTGTATCTTCCTAGACACATCTGCTGGCTGTGAATTATTCCACTTGCATGGCAAGGTGCGCATGTAGGTGTGTTAAAAATTCTGGAGGCACTGGGTATTGATCCCAGTACCTCTCGCATACTAAGCGAGCGCTCTACCATCTGAGCTACGCCCGCCCACCCGACGACTAATGGTGCTACATACAGCCATATAGACGACACAGACCCTTGCACTCCCATTATTCAGCAGACAAACACTACTCTCTATGTATCCGTTAGGGTGTCTTTCAGGTTTCGTGCATTCTGTATCGAATCGCAGTTGGCCACAATGAAAGTGGCACGTATAACGTCGAAAATAGAATTCGGACACCGCTCTGAGTAAGACCAACGTGTTGTCCACCCTCTAGACTTCAATGAGGTTAAGCCGCGATACCTAAGACAGATCTGCACTCGATGACACCTCGATAACAGCCGGTCCCCACACTTACATCTTGCTCTCCTTACGTCAGTATACATCATATCAGTCTGTGACGCTGGCTTTGCAACATCTTGCGTGCCTTTAGGTTCGCCGCGAACAACACTTACCATGCACTGACCACAAAAAAAGGAGGCGCCACGGCTTCAACCCTAGACCTTTTACATGCCAAGCGAACGCTCTACCAACTGAGCTACGCCCCATGCACGAGCAAACTGCGCTATTCCCCATTCTTTGCGACTCAGATGCGCACGGACACGATGGTTGGTTGGTTTGTAGCGGTGAAGGGAGCAGAGTACAAAGGCGCGGACCCGTTCATATACACAAAAGTTCCAAGTAGTTTCGATGCTCTGGTATTACAAATGCAAATTCCGTCTGTTTTTTACGTCTTAAATTGAAAGAGCCGTCACAAAGTGCTCCGTTTTCACCCCTTGTCGACCATCATACAGCACCTGAGGTAACAAACACATCTCGAGCCCCATTGTGCACTCCATTATTCATGCCAACTCAGTGCCTCGCTCTTTACTACTGTATACCAATCTTGTCGTCCGACAGCAAAACACTGGGCCACAACAAGTTTCCGCGTTTCCATTGCACTGCGCATACTACGAAACGCTCCCCAAACTTGGCACTCACCCTCGCAGCCGACTTTTCCGACTTTCCACGACGCTCACGCAACGCTCACGCTAGTGACAGCATTATTTATAGTTCGACGTCGCGCCAAAGCGAATGAGCACATTTCGCCTACGGCTTAGGCCGCCCT
The DNA here is from genome assembly GCF_023897955.1 of Schistocerca gregaria. NCBI lineage: Eukaryota > Metazoa > Arthropoda > Insecta > Orthoptera > Acrididae > Schistocerca > Schistocerca gregaria. The sequence continues at coordinate 25,951,393 of NC_064929.1, read as the reverse complement.
CCTAGTGTGGCTGCTCGGTGTCTGCGGGCAGCGAGGGTCTGCAAGCTTCCTGTGTTCGCACCTATGTCAGCTGTGCTTGCTTGTCAGAGACAGACTATCGCAAAACATACAACTCACTCCATGAATTGATTGCTACGGCGTCTGCTATCACCAGTCACAACTAGCAACACCAGCAGCAGCTGACTGCACGCAAGGAATAGGAATGTGCAGTGGGATTTACGTGAACTCGGCGCAAGGCAGATCTTTCCGACATAGGCTTGAGAATCTTACGGGAACACTTGTACTGTTTCTCAATTAAGTGTAGGCGTGGGAGGAGGGTGCGCCCTGCGCACTAATAACAGCACGCTTGTCAATTGTGGATGCTAATCATTCGCTTGTATCTTCCTAGACACATCTGCTGGCTGTGAATTATTCCACTTGCATTTCAAGGTGCGCATGTAGGTGTGTTAAAAATTCTGGAGGCACTGGGTATTGATCCCAGTACCTCTCGCATACTAAGCGAGCGCTCTACCATCTGAGCTACGACCGCCCCCCCGAAGACTAATGGTGCTACATACAGCCATATAGACGACACAGACCCTTGCACTCCCATTATTCAGCAGACAAACACTACTCTCTATGTATCCGTTAGGGTGTCTTTCAGGTTTCGTGCATTCTGTATCGAATCGTAGTTGGCCACAATGAAAGTGGCACGTATAACGTCGAAAATAAAATTCGGACACCGCTCTGAGTAAGACCAACGTGTTGTCCACCCTCTAGACTTCAATGAGGTTAAGCCGCGATACCTAAGATAGATCTGCACTCGATGACACCTCGATAACAGCCGGTCCCCACACTTACATCTTGCTCTCCTTACGTCAGTATACATCATATCAGTCTGTGACGCTGGCTTTGCAACATCTTGCGTGCCTTTAGGTTCGCCGCGACCAACACTTACCATGCACTGACCACAAGAAATGGAGGCGCCGCAGCTTGAACCCTGGACCTTTCACATGCCAAGCGAACGCTCTACCAACTGAGCTACGCCCCATGCACGAGCAAACTGCGCTATTCCCCATTCATTGCGACTCAGATGCGCACGGACACGATGGTTGGTTGGTTTGTAGCGGTGAAGGGAGCAGAGTACAAAGGTGCGGACCCGTTCATATACACAAAAGTTCCAAGTAGTTTCCATGCTCTGGTATTACAAAAGCAAATTCCGTCTGTTTTTAACGTCTTAAATTGAAAGAGCCGTCACAAATTGCTCCGTTTTCACTCCTTGTCGACAATCATATAGCACCTGAGGTAACAAACACATCTCGAGCCCCATTGTGCACTTCATTATTCATGCCAACTCAGTGCCTCGCTCTTTACTACTGTATACCAATCTTGTCGTCCGACAGCAAAACACTGGGCCACAACAAGTTTCCGCGTTTCCATTGCACTGCGCATACTACGAAACGCTCCCCAAACTTGGCACTCACCCTCGCAGCCGACTTTTCCGACTTTCCACGACGCTCACGCAACGCTCACGCTAGTGACAGCATTATTTATAGTTCGACGTCGCGCCAAAGCGAATGAGCACATTTCGCCTACGGCTTAGGCCGCCCTCCTAGTGTGGCTGCTCGGTGTCTGCGGGCAGCGAGGGTCTGCAAGCTTCCTGTGTTCGCACCTATGTCAGCTGTGCTTGCTTGTCAGAGACAGACTATCGCAAAACATACAACTCACTCCATGAATTGATTGCTACGGCGTCTGCTATCACCAGTCACAACTAGCAACACCAGCAGCAGCTGACTGCACGCAAGGAATAGGAATGTGCAGTGGGATTTACGTGAACTCGGCGCAAGGCAGATCTTTCCGACATAGGCTTGAGAATCTTACGGGAACACTTGTACTGTTTCTCAATTAAGTGTAGGCGTGGGAGGAGGGTGCGCCCTGCGCACTAATAACAGCACGCTTGTCAATTGTGGATGCTAATCATTCGCTTGTATCTTCCTAGACACATCTGCTGGCTGTGAATTATTCCACTTGCATTTCAAGGTGCGCATGTAGGTGTGTTAAAAATTCTGGAGGCACTGGGTATTGATCCCAGTACCTCTGGCATACTAAGCGAGCGCTCTACCATCTGAGCTACGACCGCCCCCCCGAAGACTAATGGTGCTACATACAGCCATATAGACGACACAGACCCTTGCACTCCCATTATTCAGCAGACAAACACTACTCTCTATGTATCCGTTAGGGTGTCTTTCAGGTTTCGTGCATTCTGTATCGAATCGTAGTTGGCCACAATGAAAGTGGCACGTATAACGTCGAAAATAAAATTCGGACACCGCTCTGAGTAAGACCAACGTGTTGTCCACCCTCTAGACTTCAATGAGGTTAAGCCGCGATACCTAAGATAGATCTGCACTCGATGACACCTCGATAACAGCCGGTCCCCACACTTACATCTTGCTCTCCTTACGTCAGTATACATCATATCAGTCTGTGACGCTGGCTTTGCAACATCTTGCGTGCCTTTAGGTTCGCCGCGACCAACACTTACCATGCACTGACCACAAGAAATGGAGGCGCCGCAGCTTGAACCCTGGACCTTTCACATGCCAAGCGAACGCTCTACCAACTGAGCTACGCCCCATGCACGAGCAAACTGCGCTATTCCCCATTCTTTGCGACTCAGATGCGCACGGACACGATGGTTGGTTGGTTTGTAGCGGTGAAGGGAGCAGAGTACAAAGGTGCGGACCCGTTCATATACACAAAAGTTCCAAGTAGTTTCCATGCTCTGGTATTACAAATGCAAATTCCGTCTGTTTTTAACGTCTTAAATTGAAAGAGCTGTCACAAATTGCTCCGTTTTCACTCCTTGTCGACAATCATACAGCACCTGAGGTAACAAACACATCTCGAGCCCCATTGTGCACTCCATTATTCATGCCAACTCAGTGCCTCGCTCTTTACTACTGTATACCAATCTTGTCGTCCGACAGCAAAACACTGGGCCACAACAAGTTTCCGCGTCTCCATTGCACTGCGCATACTACGAAACGCTCCCCAAACTTGGCACTCACCCTCGCAGGCGACTTTTCCGACTTTCCAAACGCTCATGCTAGTGACAGCATTATTTATAGTTCGACGTCGCGCCAAAGCGAATGAGCACATTTCGCCAACGGCTTAGGCCGCCCTCCTAGTGTGGCTGTTCGGTGTCTGCAGGCAGCGAGGGTCTGCAAGCTTCCTGTGTTCGCAGCTTTGTCACCTGTGCTTGATTGTCAGAGACAGACTATCGCAAAACATACAACTCACTCCATGAATTGATTGCTACGGCATCTGTTATCAGCAGTCACAACTAGCAACACCAGTAGCAGCTGACTGCACGCAAAGAATAGGAATGTGCAGTGGGATTAACGTGAACTCGGCGCAAGGCAGATCTTTCCGACATAGGCTTGAGAATCTTACGGGAACACTTGTACTGTTTCTAAATTAAGTGTAGGCGTGGGAGGAGGGTGCTTCCTGCGCACTAATAACAGCACGCTTGTCAATTGTGGATGCTAATCATTCGCTTGTATCTTCCTAGACACATCTGCTGGCTGTGAATTATTCCACTTGCATTTCAAGGTGCGCATGTAGGTGTGTTAAAAATTCTGGAGGCACTGGGTATTGATCCCAGTACCTCTCGCATACTAAGCGAGCGCTCTACCATCTGAGCTACGCCCGGCCCCCCGAAGACTAATGGTGCTACATACAGCCATATAGACGACACAGACCCTTGCACTCCCATTATTCAGCAGACAAACACTACTCTCTATGTTTCCGTTAGGGTGTCTTTCAGGTTTCGTGCATTCTGTATCGAATCGTAGTTGGCCACAATGAAAGTGGCACGTATAACGTCGAAAATAGAATTCGGACACCGCTCTGAGTAAGACCAACGCGTTGTCCACCCTCTAGACTTCAATGAGGTTAAGCCGCGATACCTAAGACAGATCTGCACTCGATGACACCTCGATAACAGCCGGTCCCCACACTTACATCTTGCTCTCCTTACGTCAGTATACATCATATCAGTCTGTGACGCTGGCTTTGCAACATCTTGCGTGCCTTTAGGTTCGCCGCGACCAACACTTACCATGCACTGACCACAAAAAATGGAGGCGCCGCGGCTTGAACCCTGGACCTTTCACATGCCAAGCGAACGCTCTACCAACTGAGCTACGCCCCATGCACGAGCAAACTGCGCTATTCCCCATTCTTTGCGACTCAGATGCGCACGGACACGATGCTTGGTTGGTTTGTAGCGGTGAAGGGAGCAGAGTACAAAGGCGCGGACCCGTTCATATACACAAAAGTTCCAAGTAGTTTCGATGCTCTGGTATTACAAATGCAAATTCCGTCTGTTTTTAACGTCTTAAATTGAAAGAGCCGTCACAAATTGCTCCGTTTTCACTCCTTGTCGACAATCATACAGCACCTGAGGTAACAAACACATCTCGAGCCCCATTGTGCACTCCATTATTCATGCCAACTCAGTGCCTCGCTCTTTACTACTGTGTACCAATCTTGTCGTCCAACTGCAAAACACTGGGCCACAACAAGTTTCCGCGTCTCCATTGCACTGCGCATACTACGAAACGCTCCCCAAACTTGGCACTCACCCTCGCAGCCGACTTTTCCGACTTTCCACGACGCTCACGCTAGTGACAGCATTATTTATAGTTCGACGTCGCGCCAAAGCGAATGAGCACATTTCGCCAACGGCTTAGGCCGCCCTCCTAGTGTGGCTGCTCCGTGTCTGCAGGCAGCGAGGGTCTGCAAGCTTCCTGTGTTCGCACCTATGTCACCTGTGCTTGCTTGTCAGAGACAGACTATCGCAAAACATACAACTCACTCCAAGAATTGATTGCTACGGCATCTGTTATCAGCAGTCACAACTAGCAACACCAGTAGCAGCTGACTGCACGCAAAGAATAGGAATGTGCAGTGGGGTTTACGTGAACTCGGCGCAAGGCAGATCTTTCCGACATAGGCTTGAGAATCTTACGGGAACACTTGTACTGTTTCTAAATTAAGTGTAGGCGTGGGAGGAGGGTGCTTCCTGCGCACTAATAACAGCACGCTTGTCAATTGTGGATGCTAATCATTAGCTTGTATCTTCCTAGACACATCTGCTGGCTGTGAATTATTCCACTTGCATGGCAAGGTGCGCATGTAGGTGTGTTAAAAATTCTGGAGGCACTGGGTATTGATCCCAGTACCTCTCGCATACTAAGGGAGAGCTCTACCATCTGAGCTACGCCCGCCCACCCGAACACTAATGGTGCTACATACAGCCATATAGACGACACAGACCCTTGCACTCCCATTATTCAGCAGACAAACACTACTCTCTATGTATCCGTTAGGGTGTCTTTCAGGTTTCGTGCATTCTGTATCGAATCGTAGTTGGCCACAATGAAAGTGGCACGTATAACGTCGAAAATAGAATTCGGACACCGCTCTGAGTAAGACCAAAATGTTGTCCACCCTCTAGACTTCAATGAGGTTAAGCCGCGATACCTAAGACAGATCTGCACTCGATGACACCTCGATAACAGCCGGTCCCCACGCTTACATCTTGCTCTCCTTACGTCAGTATACATCATATCAGTCTGTGACGCTGGCTTTGCAACATCTTGCGTGCCTTTAGGTTCGCCGCGACCAACACTTACCATGCACTGACCACAAAAAATGGAGGCGCCGCGGGTTGTACCCTGGACCCTTCACATGCCAAGCGAACTCTCTACCAACTGAGCTACGCCCCATGCACGAAGAAACTGCGCTGTTCCCCATTCTTTGCGACTCAGATGCGCACGGACACGATGGTTGGTTGGTTTGTAGCAGTGAAGGGAGCAGAGTACAAAGGCGCGGACCCGTTCATATACACAAAAGTTCCAAGTAGTTTCGATGCTCTGGTATTACAAATGCAAATTCCGTCTGTTTTTAACGTCTTAAATTGAAAGAGCCGTCACAAATTGCTCCGTTTTCACTCTTTGTCGACAATCATACAGCACCTGAGGTATCAAACACATCTCGAGCCCCATTGTGCACTCCATTATTCATGCCAACTCAGTGCCTCGCTCTTTACTACTGTGTACCAATCTTGTCGTCCAACTGCAAAACACTGAGCCACAACAAGTTTCCGCGTCTCCATTGCACTGCGCATACTACGAAACGCTCCCCAAACTTGGCACTCACCCTCGCAGCCGACTTTTCCGACTTTCCATGACGCTCACGCATCGCTCACGCTAGTGACAGCATTATTTATAGTTCGACGTCGCGCCAAAGCGAATGAGCACATTTCGCCTACGGCTTAGGCCGCCCTCCTAGTGTGGCTGCTCGGTGTCTGCAGGCAGCGAGGGTCTGCAAGCTTCCTGTGATCGCACCTATGTCACCTGTGCTTGCTTGTCAGAGACAGACTATCGCAAAACATACAACTCACTCCATGAATTGATTGCTACGGCATTTGTTATCAGCAGTCACAACTATCAACACCAGTAGCAGCTGACTGCACGCAAAGAATGGGATTGTGCTGTGGGATTTACGTGAACTCGGCGCAAGGCAGATCTTTCCGACATAAGCTTAAGAATCTTACGGGAACACTTGTACTGTTTCTAAATTAAGTGTAGGCGTGGGAGGAGGGTGCTTCCTGCGCACTAATAACAGCACGCTTGTCAATTGTGGATTCTAATCATTCGCTTGTATCTTCCTAGACACATCTGCTGGCTGTGAATTATTCCACTTGCATGGCAAGGTGTGCATGTAGGTGTGTTAAAAATTCTGGTGGCACTGGGTATTGATCCCAGTACCTCTCACATACTAAGCGAGCGCTCTACCATCTGAGCTACGCCCGCCCCCCCGAAGACTAGTGGTGCTACATACAGCCATATAGACGACACAGACCCTTGCACTCCCATTATTCAGCAGACAAACACTACTCTCTATGTATCCGTTAGGGTGTCTTTCAGGTTTCGTGCATTCTGTATCGAATCGTAGTTGGCCACAATGAAAGTGGCACGTATAACGTCGAAAATAGAATTCGGACACCGCTCTGAGTAAGACCAACGTGTTGTCCACCCTCTAGACTTCAATGAGGTTAAGGCGCGATACCTAAGACAGATCTGCACTCGATGACACCTCGATAACAGCCGGTCCCCACACTTAACTTTTTCTCTCCTTACGTCAGTATACATCATATCAGTCTGTGACGCTGGCTTTGCAACATCTTGCGTGCCTTTAGGTTCGCCGCGACCAACACTTACCATGCACTGACCACAAAAAATGGAGGCGCCGCGGCTTAAACCCTGGACTTTCCACATGCCAAGCGAACGCTCTACCAACTGAGCTACGCCCCATACACGAGCAAACTGCGCTATTCCCCATTCTTTGCGACTCAGATCCGCACGGACACGATGGTTGGTTGGTTTGTAGCAGTGAAGGGAGCAGAGTACAAAGGCGCGGACCCGTTCGTATACACAAAACTTCCAAGTAGTTTCGATGCTCTGGTATTACAAATGCAAATTCCGCCTGTTTTTAACGTCTTAAATTGAAAGAGCCGCCACAAATTGCTCCGTTTTCACTTCTTGTCGACAATCATACAGCACCTGAGGTAACAAACACATCTGGAGCCCCATTGTGCACTCCATTATTCATGCCAACTCAGTGCCTCGCTCTTTACTACTGTGTACCAATCTTGTCGTCCAACTGCAAAACACTGGGCCACAACAAGTTTCCGCGTCTCCATTGCACTGCGCATACTACGAAACGCTCCCCAAACTTGGCACTCACCCTCGCAGCCGACTTTTCCGACTTTCCAAACGCTCACGCTAGTGACAGCATTATTTATAGTTCGACGTCGCGCCAAAGCGAAAGAGCACATTTCGCCAACGGCTTAGGCCGCCCTCCTAGTGTGGCTGCTCCGTGTCTGCAGGCAGCGAGGGTCAGCAAGCTTCCTGTGTTCGCACCTATGTCACCTGTGCTTGCTTGTCAGAGACAGACTATCGCAAAACTTACAACTCACTCCATGAATTGATTGCTACGGCATCTGTTATCAGCAGTCACAACTAGCAACACCAGTAGCAGCTGACTGCACGCAAAGAATAGGAATGTGCAGTTTGATTTACGTGAACTCGGCGCAAGCTTGTACCTTCCTAGACACATCTGCTGGCTGTGAATTATTCCACTTGCATATCAAGGTGCGCATGTAGGTGTGTTAAAAATTCTGGAGGCACTGGGTATTGATCCCAGTACATCTCGCATACACAGGCAGCGCTCTACCATCTGAGCTACGCCCGCCCCCCCGAAGACTAATGGTGCTACATACAGCCATATAGACGACACAGACCCTTGCACTCCCATTATTCAGCAGACAAACACTACTCTCTATGTATCCGTTAGGGTGTCTTTCAGGTTTCGTGCATTCTGTATCGAATCGTAGTTGGTCACAATGAAAGTGGCACGTATAACGTCGAAAATAAAATTCGGACACCTCTCTGAGTAAGACCAACGTGTTGTCCACCCTCTAGACTTCAATGAGGTTAAGCCGCGATACCTAAGACAGATCTGCACTCGATGACACCTCGATAACAGCCGGTCCCCACACTTACATCTTGCTCTCCTTACGTCAGTATACATCATATCAGTCTGTGACGCTGGCTTTGCAACATCTTGCGTGCCTTTAGGTTCGCCGCGACCAACACTTACCATGCACTGACCACAAAAAATGGAGGCGCCGCGGCTTGAACCCTGGACCTTTCACATGCCAAGCGAACGCTCTAACAACTGAGCTACGCCCCATGCACAACCAAACTGCGCTATTCCCCATTGTTTGCGACTCAGATGCACACGGACACGATGGTTGGTTGGTTTGTAGCGGTGAAGGGAGCAGAGTACAAAGGCGCGGACCCGTTCATATACACAAAACTTCCAAGTAGTTTCGATGCTCTGGTATTACAAATGCAAATTCCGTCCGTTTTTAACGTCTTAAATTGAAAGAGCCGTCACAAATTGCTCCGTTTTCACTCCTTGTCGACAATAATACAGCACCTGAGGTAACAAACACATCTCGAGCCCCATTATGCACTCCATTATTCATGCCAACTCAGTGCCTCGCTCTTTACTACTGTGTACCAATCTTGTCGTCCAACTGCAAAACACTGGGCCACAACAAGTTTCCGCGTCTCCATTGCACTGCGCATACTACGAAACGCTCCCCAATCTTGGCACTCACCCTCGCAGCCGACTTTTCCGACTTTCCACGCCGCTCACGCAACGCTCACACTAGTGACAGCATTATTTATAGTTCGACGTCGCGCCAAAGCGAATGAGCACATTTCGCCTACGGCTTAGGCCGCTCTCCTAGTGTGGCTGCTCGGTGTCTGCAGGCAGCGAGGGTCTGCAAGCTTCCTGAGTTCGCACCTATGTCACCTGTGCTTGCTTGTCAGAGACAGACTATCGCAAAACATACAACTCACTCCATGAATTGATTGCTACGGCATCTGTTATCAGCAGTCACAACTAGCAACACCAGTAGCAGCTGACTGCACGCAAAGAATAGGAATGTGCAGTGGGATTTACGTGAACTCGGCGCAAGGCAGATCTTTCCGACATAGGCTTGAGAATCTTACGGGAACACTTGTACTGTTTCTAAATTAAGTGTAGGCGTGGGAGGAGGGTGCTTCCTGCCCACTAATAACAGCACGCTTGTCAATTGTGGATGCTAATCATTCGCTTGTATCTTCCTAGACACATCTGCTGGCTGTGAATTATTCCACTTGCATATCAAGGATGGCATGTAGGTGTGTTAAAAGTTCTGGAGGCACTGGGTATTGATCCCAGTACCTCTCGCATACTAAGCGAGCGCTCTACCATCTGAGCTACTCCTGCCCCCACCCCCCCCCCGAAGACTAATGGTGCTACATACAGCCATATAGACGACACAGACCCTTGCACTCCCATTATTCAGCAGACAAACACTACTCTCTATGTATCCGTTAGGGTGTCTTTCAGGTTTCGTGCATTCTGTATCGAATCGTAGTTGGTCACAATGAAAGTGGCACGTATAACGTCGAAAATAAAATTCGGACACCTCTCTGAGTAAGACCAACGTGTTGTCCACCCTCTAGACTTCAATGAGGTTAAGCCGCGATACCTAAGACAGATCTGCACTCGATGACACCTCGATAACAGCCGGTCCCCACACTTACATCTTGCTCTCCTTACGTCAGTATACATCATATCAGTCTGTGACGCTGGCTTTGCAACATCTTGCGTGCCTTTAGGTTCGCCGCGACCAACACTTACCATGCACTGACTACAAAATATGGCGGCGCTTCGGCTTGAACCCTGGACCTTTCACATGCCAAGCGAACGCTCTACCAACTGAGCTACGCCCCATGCACGAGCAAACTGCGCTATTCCCCATTCTTTGCGACTCAGATGCGCACGGACACGATGCTTGGTTGGTTTGTAGCGGTGAAGGGAGCAGAGTACAAAGGCGCGGACCCGTTCATATACACAAAACTTCCAAGTAGTTTCGATGCTCTGGTATTACAAATGCAATTTCCGTCTGCTTTTAACGTCTTAAATTGAAAGAGCCGTCACAAATTGCTCCGTTTTCACTCCTTGTCGACAATAATACAGCACCTGAGGTAACAAACACATCTCGAGCCCCATTATGCACTCCATTATTCATGCCAACTCAGTGCCTCGCTCTTTACTACTGTGTACCAATCTTGTCGTCCAACTGCAAAACACTGGGCCACAACAAGTTTCCGCGTCTCCATTGCACTGCGCATACTACGAGACGCTCCCCAAACTTGGCACTCACCCTCGCAGCCGACTTTTCCGACTTTCCAAACGCTCACGCTAGTGACAGCATTATTTATAGTTCGACGTCGCACCAAAGCGAAAGAGCACATATCGCCAACGGCTTAGGCCGCCCTCCTAGTGTGGCTGCTCCGTGTCTGCAGGCAGCGAGGGTCAGCAAGCTTCCTGTGTTCGCACCTATGTCACCTGTGCTTGCTTGTCAGAGACAGACTATCGCAAAACATACAACTCACTCCATGAATTGATTGCTACGGCATCTGTTATCAGCAGTCACAACAAGCAACACCAGTAGCAGCTGACTGCACGCAAAGAATAGGAATGTGCAGTGGCATTTACGTGAACTCGGCGCAAGCTTGTACCTTCCTAGACACATCTGCTGGCTGTGAATTATTCCACTTGCATATCAAGGTGCGCATGTAGGTGTGTTAAAAATTCTGGAGGCACTGGGTATTGATCCCAGTACCTCTCGCATACACAAGCAGCGCTCTACCATCTGAGCAACGCCCGCCCCCTCCCCTCCCCCCGAAGACTAATGGTGCTACATACAGCCATATAGACGACACAGACCCTTGCACTCCCATTATTCAGCAGACAAACACTTCTCTCTATGTATCCGTTAGGGTGTCTTTCAGGTTTCGTGCATTCTGTATCGAATCGTAGTTGGCCACAATGAAAGTGGCACGTATAACGTCGAAAATAGAATTCGGACACCGCTCTGAGTAAGACCAACGTGTTGTCCACCCTCTACACTTCAATGAGGATAAGCCGCGATACCTAAGACAGATCTGCACTCGATGACACCTCGATAACAGCCGGTCCCCACACTTACATCTTGCTCTCCTTACGTCAGTATACATCATATCAGTCTGTGACGCTGGCTTTGCAACATCTTGCGTGCCTTTAGGTTCGCCGCGACCAACACTTACCATGCACTGACCACAAAAAATGGAGGCGCCGCGGCTTGAACCCTGGACCTTTCACATGCCAAGCGAACGCTCTACCAACTGAGCTACTCACCATGCACCAGCCAACTGCGCTATTCCCCATTCTTTGCGACTCAGATGCACACGGACACGATGGTTGGTTGGTTTGTAGCGGTGGAGGGAGCAGAGTACAAAGGCGCGGACCCGTTCATATACACAAGAGTTCCAAGTGGTTTCGATGCTCTGGTATTACAAATGCAAATTCCGTCTGCTTTTAACGTCTTAAATTGAAAGAGCCGTCACAAATTGCTCCGTTTTCACTCCTTGTCGACAATAATACAGCACCTGAGGTAACAAACACATCTCGAGCCCCATTGTGCACTCCATTATTCATGCCAACTCAGTACCTCGCTCTTTACTACTGTGTACCAATCTTGTCGTCCAACTGCAAAACACTGGGCCACAACAAGTTTCCGCGTCTCCATTGCACTGCGCATACTACGAAACGCTCCCCAAACTTGGCACTCACCCTCGCAGACGACTTTTCCGACTTTCCACGACGCTCACGCTAGTGACAGCATTATTTATAGTTCGACGTCGCGCCAAAGCGAATGAGCACATTTCGCCCTCCTAGTGTGGCTGCTCGATGTCTGCAGGCAGCGAGGGTCTGCAAGCTTCCTGTGTTCGCACCTATGTCACCTGTGCTTGCTTGTCAGAGACAGACTATCGCAAAACATACAACTCACTCCATGAATTGATTGCTACGGCATCTGTTATCAGCAGTCACAACTAGCAACACCAGTAGCAGCTGACTGCACTCAAAGAATAGGAATGTGCAGTGGGATTTACGTGAACTCGGCACAAGCTTGTACCTTCCTAGACACATCTGCTGGTTGTGAATTATTCCACTTGCATATCAAGGTGCGCATGTAGGTGTGTTAAAAATTCTGGAGGCACTGGGTATTGATCCCAGTACCTCTCGCATACTAAGCGAGCGCTTAACCATCTGAGCTACTCCTGCCCCCACGAAGACTAAAGGTGCTACATACAGCCATATAGACGACACAGACCCTTGCACTCCCATTATTCAGCAGACAAACACTACTCTCTATGTATCCGTTAGGGTGTCTTTCAGGTTTCGTGCATTCTGTATCGAATCGTAGTTGGTCACAATGAAAGTGGCACGTATAACGTCGAAAATAAAATTCGGACACCTCTCTGAGTAAGACCAACGTGTTGTCCACCCTCTAGACTTCAATGAGGTTAAGCCGCGATACCCAAGACAGATCTGCACTCGATGACACCTCGATAACAGCCGGTCCCCACACTTACATCTTGCTCTCCTTACGTCAGTATACATCATATCAGTCTGTGACGCTGGCTTTGCAACATCTTGCGTGCCTTTAGGTTCGCCGCGACCAACACTTACCATGCACTGACCACAAAAAATGGAGGCGCCGCGGCTTGAACCCTGGACCTTTCACATGCCAAGCGAACGCTCTACCAACTAAGCTACGCCCCATGCACGAGCCATCTGCACTATTCCCCATTCTTTGCGACTCAGATGCGCACGTACACGATGGTTGGTTGGTTTGTAGCGGTGAAGGGAGCAGAGTACAAAGGCGCGGACCCGTTCATATACACAAAAGTTCCAAGTAGTTTCGATGCTCTGGTATTACAAATGCAAATTCCGTCTGTTTTTAAAGTCTTAAATTGAAAGAGCCGTCACAAATTGCTCCGTTTTCACTCCTTGTCAACAATCATACAGCACCTGAGGTAACAAACACATCTCGAGCCCCAGTGTGCACTCCATTATTCATGCCAACTCAGTGCCTCGCTCTTTACTACTGTGTACCAATCTTGTCGTCCAACTGCAAAACACTGGGCCACAACAAGTTTCCGCGTCTCCATTGCACTGCGCATACTACGAAACGCTCCCCAAACTTGGCACTCACCCTCGCAGCCGACTTTTCCGACTTTCCACGACGCTCACGCTAGTGACAGCATTATTTATAGTTCGACGTCGCGCCAAAGCGAATGAGCACATTTCGCCAACGGCTTAGGCCGCCCTCCTAGTGTGGCTGCTCGGTGTCTGCAGGCAGCGAGGGTCTGCAAGCTTCCTGTGTTCGCACCTATGTCACCTGTGCTTCCTTGTCAGAGACAGACTATCGCAAAACATACAACTCACTCCATGAATTGATTGCTACGGCATCTGTTTTCAGCAGTCACAACTAGCAACACCAGTAGCAGCTGACTGCACGCAAAGAATAGGAATGTGCAGTGGGATTTACGTGAACTCGGCGCAAGGCAGATCTTTCCGACATAGGCTTGAGAATCTTACGGGAACACTTGTACTGTTTCTAAATTAAGTGTAGGCGTGGGAGGAGGGTGCTTCCTGCGCACTAATAACAGCACGCTTGTCAATTGTGGATTCTAATCATTCGCTTGTATCTTCCTAGACACATCTGCTGGCTGTGAATTATTCCACTTGCATATCAAGGTGGGCATGTAGGTGTGTTAAAAATTCTGAAGGCACTGGGTATTGATCCCAGTACCTCTCGCATACTAAGCGAGCGCTCTACCATCTGAGCTACGCCCGCCCCCCCGGAGACTAATGGTGCTACATACAGCCATATAGACGACACAGACCCTTGCACTCCCATTATTCAGCAGACAAACACTACTCTCTATGTATCCGTTAGGGTGTCTTTCAGGTTTCGTGCATTCTGTATCGAATCGTAGTTGGTCACAATGAAAGTGGCACTTATAACGTCGAAAATAGAATTCGGACACCGCTCTGAGTAAGACCAACGTGAAGTCCACCCTCTACACTTCAATGAGGTTAAGCCGCGATACCTAAGACAGATCTGCACTCGATGACACCTCGATAACAGCCGGTCCCCACACTTACATCTTGCTCTCCTTACGTCAGTATACATCATATAAGTCTGTGACGCTGGCTTTGCAACATCTTGCGTGCCTTTAGGTTCGCCGCGACCAACACTTACCATGCACTGACCACAAAAATTGGAGGCGCCGCAGCTTGAACCCTGGACCTTTCACATGCCAAGCGAACGCTCTACCATCTGAGCTACGCCCCATGCACGAGCAATCTGCACTATTCCCCATTCTTTGCGACTCAGATGCGCACGGACACGATGGTTGGTTAGTTTGTAGCGGTGAAGGGAGCAGAGTTCAAAGGCGCGGACCCGTTCATATACACCAAAGTTCCAAGTAGTTTCGATGCTCTGGTATTACAAATGCAAATTCCGTCTGTTTTTAACGTCTTAAATTGAAAGAGCCGTCACAAATTGCTCCGTTTTCACTCCTTGTCGACAATCATACAGCACCTGAGGTAACAAACACATCTCGAGCCCCATTGTGCACTCCATTATTCATGCCAACTCAGTGCCTCGCTCTTTACTACTGTGTACCAATCTTGTCGTCCAACTGCAAAACACTGGGCCACAACAAGTTTCCGCGACTCCATTGCACTGCGCATACTACGAAACGCTCCCCAAACTTTGCACTCACCCTCGCAGCCGACTTTTCCGACTTTCCACGACGCTCAGGCTAGTGACAGCATTATTTATAGTTCGACGTCGCGCCAAAGCGAATGAGCACATTTCGCCTACGGCTTAGGCCGCCCTCCTAGTGTGGCTGCTCGGTGTCTGCAGGCAGCGAGGGTCTGCAAGCTTCCTGTGTTCGCACCTATGTCACCTATGCTTGCTTGTCAGAGACAGACTATCGCAAAACATACAACTCACTCATTGAATTGATTGCTACGGCATCTGTTTTCAGCAGTCACAACTAGCAACACCAGTAGCAGCTGACTGCACGCAAAGAATAGGAATGTGCAGTGGGATTTACGTGAACTCGGCGCAAGGCAGATCTTTCCGACATAGGCTTGAGAATCTTACGGGAACACTTGTACTGTTTCTAAATTAAGTGTAGGCGTGGGAGGAGGGTGCTTCCTGCGCACTAATAACAGCACGCTTGACAATTGTGGATGCTAATCATTCGCTTGTATCTTCCTAGACACATCTGCTGTTTGTGAATTATTCCTCTTGCATGGCAAGGTGCGCATGTAGGTGTGTTAAAAATTCTGGAGACTCTGGGTATTGATACCAGTACCTCTCGCATACTAAGCGAGCGCTATACCATCTGAGCTACGCCCGCCCCCCCAAAGACTAATGGAGCTACATACAGCCATATAGACGACACAGACCCTTGCACTCCCATTATTCAGCAGACAAACACTACTCTCTATGTATCCGTTAGGGTGTCTTTCAGGTTTCGTGCATTCTGTATCGAATCGTAGTTGGCCACAATGAAAGTGGCACGTATAACGTCGAAAATAGAATTCGGACACCGCTCTGAGTAAGACCAACGTGTTGTCCACCCTCTAGACTTCAATGAGGTTAAGCCGCGATACCTAAGACAGATCTGCACTCGATGACACCTCGATAACAGCCGGTCCCCACACTTACATCTTGCTCTCCTTACGTCAGTATACATCATATCAGTCTGTGACGCTGGCTTTGCAACATCTTGCGTGCCTTTAGGTTCGCAGCGACCAACACTTACCATGCACTGACCACAAAAAATGGAGGCGCCGCGGCTTGAACCCTGGACCTTTCACATGCCAAGCGAACGCTCTACCAAATGAGCTACGCCCCATGCACGAGCAAACTGCGCTATTCCCCATTGTTTGCGACTCAGATGCAGACGGACACGATGGTTGGTTGGTTTGTAGCGGTGAAGGGAGCAGAGTACAAAGGCGCGGACCCGTTCATATACACAAAAGTTCCAAGTAGTTTCGATGCTCTGGTATTACAAATGCAAATTCCGTCTGTTTTTAACGTCTTAAATTGAAAGAGACGTCACAAATTGCTCCGTTTTCACTCCTTGTCGACAATCATACAGCACCTGAGGTAACAAACACATCTCGAGCCCCATTGTGCACTCCATTATTCATGCCAACTCAGTGCCTCGCTCTTTACTACTGTGTACCAATCTTGTCGTCCAACTGCAAAACACTGGGCCACAACAAGTTTCCGCGTCTCCATTGCACTGCGCATACTACGAAACGCTCCCCAAACTTGGCACTCACCCTCGCAGCCAACTTTTCCGACTTTCCACGACGCTCACGCAACGCTCACGCTAGTGACAGCATTATTTATAGTTCGACGTCGCGGCAAAGCGAATGAGCACATTTCGCCTACGGCTTAGGCCGCCCTCCTTGTGTGGCTGCTCGGTGTCTGCAGGCAGCGAGGGTCTGCAAGCTTCCTGTGTTCGCACCTATGTCACCTGTGCTTGCTTGTCAGAGACAGACTATCGCAAAACATACAACTCACTCCATGAATTGATTGCTACGGCATCTGTTTTCAGCAGTCACAACTAGCAACACCAGTAGCAGCTGACTGCACGCAAAGAATAGGAATGTGCAGTGGGATTTACATGAACTCGGCGCAAGGCAGATCTTTCCGACATAGGCTTGAGAATCTTACGGGAACACTTGTACTGTTTCTAAATTAAGTGTAGGCGTGGGAGGAGGGTGCTTCCTGCGCACTAATAACAGCACGCTTGTCAATTGTGGATGCTAATAATTCGCTGGTATCTTCCTAGACACATCTGCTGGCTGTGAATTATTCCACTTGCATGGCAAGGTGCGCATGTAGGTGTGTTAAAAATTCTGGAGGCACAGGGTATTGATCCCAGTACCTCTCGCATACTAAGCGAGCGCTCTACCATCTGAGCTACGTACGCCACCCCCCGCCCCCCCCCCCCCCCCCCCATGACTAATGGTGCTACATACAGTCATATAAACGACACAGACCCTTGCACTCCCATTATTCAGCAGACAAACACTACTCTCTATGTATCCGTTAGGGTGTCTTTCAGGTTTCGTGCATTCTGTATCGAATCGTAGTTGGTCACAATGAAAGTGGCACTTATAACGTCGAAAATAGAATTCGGACACCGCTCTGAGTAAGACCAACGTGAAGTCCACCCTCTACACTTCAATGAGGTTAAGCCGCGATACCTAAGACAGATCTGCACTCGATGACACCTCGATAACAGCCGGTCCCCACACTTACATCTTGCTCTCCTTACGTCAGTATACATCATATCAGTCTGTGACGCTGGCTTTGCAACATCTTGCGTGCCTTTAGGTTCGCCGCGACCAACACTTACAATGCACTGACCACAAAAATTGGAGGCGCCGCAGCTTGAACCCTGGACCTTTCACATGCCAAGCGAACGCTCTACCATCTGAGCTACGCCCCATGCACGAGCAATCTGCACTATTCCCCATTCTTTGCGACTCAGATGCGCACGGACACGATGGTTGGTTAGTTTGTAGCGGTGAAGGGAGCAGAGTTCAAAGGCGCGGACCCGTTCATATACACCAAAGTTCCAAGTAGTTTCGATGCTCTGGTATTACAAATGCAAATTCCGTCTGTTTTTAACGTCTTAAATTGAAAGAGACGTCACAAATTGCTCCGTTTTCACTCCTTGTCGACAATCATACAGCACCTGAGGTAACAAACACATCTCGAGCCCCATTGTGCACTCCATTATTCATGCCAACTCAGTGCCTCGCTCTTTACTACTGTGTACCAATCTTGTCGTCCAACTGCAAAACACTGGGCCACAACAAGTTTCCGCGACTCCATTGCACTGCGCATACTACGAAACGCTCCCCAAACTTTGCACTCACCCTCGCAGCCGACTTTTCCGACTTTCCACGACGCTCACGCTAGTGACAGCATTATTTATAGTTCGACGTCGCGCCAAAGCGAATGAGCACATTTCGCCTACGGCTTAGGCCGCCCTCCTAGTGTGGCTGCTCGGTGTCTGCAGGCAGCGAGGGTCTGCAAGCTTCCTGTGTTCGCACCTATGTCACCTATGCTTGCTTGTCAGAGACAGACTATCGCAAAACATACAACTCACTCATTGAATTGATTGCTACGGCATCTGTTTTCAGCAGTCACAACTAGCAACACCAGTAGCAGCTGACTGCACGCAAAGAATAGGAATGTGCAGTGGGATTTACGTGAACTCGGCGCAAGGCAGATCTTTCCGACATAGGCTTGAGAATCTTACGGGAACACTTGTACTGTTTCTAAATTAAGTGTAGGCGTGGGAGGAGGGTGCTTCCTGCGCACTAATAACAGCACGCTTGTCAATTGTGGATGCTAATCATTCGCTTGTATCTTCCTAGACACATCTGCTGTTTGTGAATTATTCCTCTTGCATGGCAAGGTGCGCATGTAGGTGTGTTAAAAATTCTGGAGACTCTGGGTATTGATACCAGTACCTCTCGCATACTAAGCGAGCGCTATACCATCTGAGCTACGCCCGCCCCCCCAAAGACTAATGGAGCTACATACAGCCATATAGACGACACAGACCCTTGCACTCCCATTATTCAGCAGACAAACACTACTCTCTATGTATCCGTTAGGGTGTCTTTCAGGTTTCGTGCATTCTGTATCGAATCGTAGTTGGCCACAATGAAAGTGGCACGTATAACGTCGAAAATAGAATTCGGACACCGCTCTGAGTAAGACCAACGTGTTGTCCACCCTCTAGACTTCAATGAGGTTAAGCCGCGATACCTAAGACAGATCTGCACTCGATGACACCTCGATAACAGCCGGTCCCCACACTTACATCTTGCTCTCCTTACGTCAGTATACATCATATCAGTCTGTGACGCTGGCTTTGCAACATCTTGCGTGCCTTTAGGTTCGCAGCGACCAACACTTACCATGCACTGACCACAAAAAATGGAGGCGCCGCGGCTTGAACCCTGGACCTTTCACATGCCAAGCGAACGCTCTACCAAATGAGCTACGCCCCATGCACGAGCAAACTGCGCTATTCCCCATTGTTTGCGACTCAGATGCAGACGGACACGATGGTTGGTTGGTTTGTAGCGGTGAAGGGAGCAGAGTACAAAGGCGCGGACCCGTTCATATACACAAAAGTTCCAAGTAGTTTCGATGCTCTGGTATTACAAATGCAAATTCCGTCTGTTTTTAACGTCTTAAATTGAAAGAGACGTCACAAATTGCTCCGTTTTCACTCCTTGTCGACAATCATACAGCACCTGAGGTAACAAACACATCTCGAGCCCCATTGTGCACTCCATTATTCATGCCAACTCAGTGCCTCGCTCTTTACTACTGTGTACCAATCTTGTCGTCCAACTGCAAAACACTGGGCCACAACAAGTTTCCGCGTCTCCATTGCACTGCGCATACTACGAAACGCTCCCCAAACTTGGCACTCACCCTCGCAGCCAACTTTTCCGACTTTCCACGACGCTCACGCAACGCTCACGCTAGTGACAGCATTATTTATAGTTCGACGTCGCGGCAAAGCGAATGAGCACATTTCGCCTACGGCTTAGGCCGCCCTCCTTGTGTGGCTGCTCGGTGTCTGCAGGCAGCGAGGGTCTGCAAGCTTCCTGTGTTCGCACCTATGTCACCTGTGCTTGCTTGTCAGAGACAGACTATCGCAAAACATACAACTCACTCCATGAATTGATTGCTACGGCATCTGTTTTCAGCAGTCACAACTAGCAACACCAGTAGCAGCTGACTGCACGCAAAGAATAGGAATGTGCAGTGGGATTTACATGAACTCGGCGCAAGGCAGATCTTTCCGACATAGGCTTGAGAATCTTACGGGAACACTTGTACTGTTTCTAAATTAAGTGTAGGCGTGGGAGGAGGGTGCTTCCTGCGCACTAATAACAGCACGCTTGTCAATTGTGGATGCTAATAATTCGCTGGTATCTTCCTAGACACATCTGCTGGCTGTGAATTATTCCACTTGCATGGCAAGGTGCGCATGTAGGTGTGTTAAAAATTCTGGAGGCACAGGGTATTGATCCCAGTACCTCTCGCATACTAAGCGAGCGCTCTACCATCTGAGCTACGTACGCCACCCCCCGCCCCCCCCCCCCCCATGACTAATGGTGCTACATACAGTCATATAAACGACACAGACCCTTGCACTCCCATTATTCAGCAGACAAACACTACTCTCTATGTATCCGTTAGGGTGTCTTTCAGGTTTCGTGCATTCTGTATCGAATCGTAGTTGGCCACAATGAAAGTGGCACGTATAACGTCGAAAATAGAATTCGGACACCGCTCTGAGTAAGACCAACGTGATGTCCACCCTCTAGACTTCAATGAGGTTAAGCCGCGATACCTAAGACAGATCTGCACTCGATGACACCTCGACAACAGCCGGTCCCCACACTTACATCTTGCTCTCCTTACGTCAGTATACATCATATCAGTCTGTGACGCTGGCTTTGCAACATCTTGCGTGCCTTTAGGTTCGCCGCGACCAACACTTACCATGCACTGACCACAAAAAATGGAGGCGCCGCGGCTTGAACCCTGGACCTTTCACATGCCAAGCGAACGCTCTACCAACTGAGCTACGCCCCATGCACGAGCAAACTGCGCTATTCCCCATTCTTTGCGACTCAGATGCGCACGGACACGATGCTTGGTTGGTTTGTAGCGGTGAAGGGAGCAGAGTACAAAGGCGCGGACCCGTTCATATACACAAAAGTTCCAAGTAGTTTCGATGCTCTGGTATTACAAATGCAAATTCCGTCTGTTTTTAACGTCTTAAATTGAAAGAGCCGTCACAAATTGCTCCGTTTTCACTCCTTGTCGACAATCATTCAGCACCTGAGGTAACAAACACAACTCGAGCCCCATTGTGCACTCCATTATTCATGCCAACTCAGTGCCTCGCTCTTTACTACTGTGTACCAATCTTGTCGTCCTACTGCAAAACACTGGGCCACAACAATTTTCCGCGTCTCCATTGCACTGCGCATACTACGAAACGCTCCCCAAACTTTGCACTCACCCTCGCAGCCGACTTTTCCGACTTTCCACGACGCTCACGCTAGTGACAGCATTATTTATAGTTCGACGTCGCGCCAAAGCGAATGAGCACATTTCGCCTACGGCTTAGGCCGCCCTCCTAGTGTGGCTGCTCGGTGTCTGCAGGCAGCGAGGGTCTGCAAGCTTCCTGTGTTCGCACCTATGTCACCTGTGCTTGCTTGTCAGAGACAGACTATCGCAAAACATACAACTCACTCCATGAATTGATTGCTACGGCATCTGTTTTCAGCAGTCACAACTAGCAACACCAGTAGCAGCTGACTGCACGAAAAGAATAGGAATGTGCAGTGGGATTTACGTGAACTCAGCGCAAGGCAGATCTTTCCGACATAGGCTTGAGAATCTTACGGGAACACTTGTACTGTTTCTAAATTAAGTGTAGGCGTGGGAGGAGGGTGCTTCCTGCGCACTAATAACAGCACGCTCATCAATTATGGATGCTAATCATTCGCTTGTATCTTCCTAGACACATCTGCTGGTTGTGAATTATTCCACTTGCATGGCAAGGTGCGCATGTAGGTGTGTTAAAAATTCTGGAGGCACTGGGTATTGATCCCAGTACCTCTCGCATACTAAGCGAGCGCTCTACCATCTGAGCTACGCCCGCCCCCCCAAAGACTAATGGTGCTACATACAGCCATATAGACGACACAGACCCTAGCACTCCCATTATTCAGCAGACAAACACTACTCTCTATGTATCCGTTAGGGTGTCTTTCAGGTTTCGTGCATTCTGTATCGAATCGTAGTTGGCCACAATGAAAGTGGCACGTATAACGTCGAAAATAGAATTCGGACACCGCTCTGAGTAAGACCAACGTGTTGTCCACCCTCTAGACTTCAATGAGGTTAAGCCGCGATACCTAAGACGGATCTGCACTCGATGACACCTCGATAACAGCCGGTCCCCACACTTACATCTTGCTCTCCTTACGTCAGTATACATCATATCAGTCTGTGACGCTGGCTTTGCAACATCTTGCGTGCCTTTAGGTTCGCCGCGACCAACACTTACCATGCACTGACCACAAAAAATGGTGGAGCCGCGGCTTGAACCCTGGACCTTTCACATGCCAAGCGAACGCTCTACCAACTGAGCTACGCCCCATGCACGAGCAAACTGCGCTATTCCCCATTCTTTGCGACTCAGATGCGCACGGACACGATGGTTGGTTGGTTTGTAGCGGTGAAGGGAGCAGAGTACAAAGGCGCGGACCCGTTTATATACACAAAAGTTCCAAGTAGTTTCCATGCTCTGGTATTACAAATGCAAATTCCGTCTGTTTTTAACGTCTTAAATTGAAAGAGCCGTCACAAATTGCTCCGTTTTCTCTCCTTGTCGACAATCATACAGCACCTAAGGTAACAAACACATCTCGAGCCCCATTGTGCACTCCATTATTCATGCCAACTCAGTGCCTCGCTCTTTACTACTGTGTACCAATCTTGTCGTCCAACTGCAAAACACTGGGCCACAACAAGTTTCCGCGTCTCCATTGCACTGCGCATACTACGAAACGCTCCCCAAACTTGGCACTCACCCTCGCAGCCGACTTTTCAGACTTTCCACGACGCTCACGCTAGTGACAGCATTATTTATAGTTCGACGTCGCGCCAAAGCGAATGAGCACATTTCGCCTACGGCTTAGGCCACCCTCCTAGTGTGGCTGCTCGGTGTCTGCAGGCAGCGAGGGTCTGCAAGCTTCCTGTGTTCGCACCTATGTCACCTGTGCTTGCTTGTCAGAGACAGACTATCGCAAAACATACAACTCACTCCATGAATTGATTGCTACGGCGTCTGCTATCACCAGTCACAACTAGCAACACCAGTAGCAGCTGACTGCACGCAAAGAAAAGGAATGTGCAGTGGGATTTACGTGAACTCAGCGCAAGGCAGATCTTTCCGACATAGGCTTGAGAATCTTACGGGAACACTTGTACTGTTTCTAAATTAAGTGTAGGCGTGGGAGGAGGGTGCTTCCTGCGCACTAATAACAACACGCTTGTCAATTGTGGATGCTAATCATTCGCTTGTATCTTCCTAGACACATCTGCTGGTTGTGAATTATTCCACTTGCATAGCAAGGTGCGCATGTAGGTGTGTTAAAAATTCTGGAGACACTGGGTATTGATCCCAGTACCTCTCGCATACTAAGCGAGCGCTCTACCATCTGAGCTACGCCCGCCCCCCCAAAGACTAATGGTGCTACATACAGCCATATAGACGACACAGACCCTAGCACTCCCATTATTCAGCAGACAAACACTACTCTCTATGTATCCGTTAGGGTGTCTTTCAGGTTTCGTGCATTCTGTATCGAATCGTAGTTGGCCACAATGAAAGTGGCACGTATAACGTCGAAAATAGAATTCGGACACCGCTCTGAGTAAGACCAACGTGTTGTCCACCCTCTAGACTTCAATGAGGTTAAGCCGCGATACCTAAGACAGATCTGCACTCGATGACACCTCGATAACAGCCGGTCCCCACACTTACATCTTGCTCTCCTTACGTCAGTATACATCATATCAGTCTGTGACGCTGGCTTTGCAACATCTTGCGTGCCTTTAGGTTCGCCGCGACCAACACTTACCATGCACTGACCACAAAAATTGTGGAGCCGCGGCTTGAACCCTGGACCTTTCACATGCCAAGCGAACGCTCTACCAACTGAGCTACGCCCCATGCACGAGCAAACTGCGCTATTCCCCATTCTTTGCGACTCAGATGCGCACGGACACGATGGTTGGTTGGTTTGTAGCGGTGAAGGGAGCAGAGTACAAAGGCGGGGACCCGTTTATATACACAAAAGTTCCAAGTAGTTTCCATGCTCTGGTATTACAAATGCAAATTCCGTCTGTTTTTAACGTCTTAAATTGAAAGAGCCGTCACAAATTGCTCCGTTTTCACTCCTTGTCGACAATCATACAGCACCTTAGTTAACAAACACATCTCGAGCCCCATTGTGCACTCCATTATTCATGCCAACTCAGTGCCTCGCTCTTTACTACTGTGTACCAATCTTGTCGTCCAACTGCAAAACACTGGGCCACAACAAGTTTCCGCGTTTCCATTGCACTGCGCATACTACGAAACGCTCCCCAAACTTGGCACTCACCCTCGCAGCCGGCTTTTCCGACTTTCCACGACGCTCACGCTAGTGACAGCATTATTTATAGTTCGACGTCGCGCCAAAGCGAATGAGCACATTTCGCCTACGGCTTAGGCCGCCCTCCTAGTGTGGCTGCTCGGTGTCTGCAGGCAGCGAGGGTCTGCAAGCTTCCTGTGTTCGCACCTATGTCACCTGTGCTTGCTTGTCAGAGACAGACTATCGCAAAACATACAACTCACTCCATGAATTGATTGCTACGGCATCTGTTATCAGCAGTCACAACTAGCAACACCAGTAGCAGCTGACTGCACGCAAAGAATAGGAATGTGCAGTGGGATTTACGTGAACTCAGCGCAAGGCAGATCTTTCCGACATAGGCTTGAGAATCTTACGGGAACACTTGTACTGTTTCTAAATTAAGTGTAGGCGTGGGAGGAGGGTGCTTCCTGCGCACTAATAACAGCACGCTTGTCAATTGTGGATGCTAATCATTCGCTTGTATCTTCCTAGACACATCTGCTGGTTGTGAATTATTCCACTTGCATGGCAAGGTGCGCATGTAGGTGTTTTAAAAATTCTGGAGGCACTGGGTATTAATCCCACTACCTCTCGCATACTAAACGAGCGCTCTACCATCTGAGCTACGCAGGCCCCCCCCCCCCCTCCCCCGAAGACTAATGGTGCTACATACAGCCATATAGACGACACAGACCCTTGCACTCCCATTATTCAGCAGACAAACACTACTCTCTATGTATCCGTTAGGGTGTCTTTCAGGTTTCGTGCATTCTGTATCGAATCGTAGTTGGCCTCAATGAAAGTGGCACGTATAACGTCGAAAATAGAATTCGGACACCGCTCTGAGTAAGACCAACGTCTTGTCCACCCTCTAGACTTCAATGAGGTTAAGCCGCGACACCTAAGACAGATCTGCACTCGATGACACCTCGATAACAGCCGGTCCCCACACTTACATCTTGCTCTCCTTACGTCAGTATACATCATATCAGTCTGTGACGCTGGCTTTGCAACATCTTGCGTGCCTTTAGGTTCGCCGCGACCAACACTTACCATGCACTGACCACAAAAAATGGAGGCGCCGAGGCTTGAACCCTGGACCTTTCACATGCCAAGCGAACGCTCTACCAACTGAGCTACGCCCCATGCACGAGCAAACTGCGCTATTCCCCATTCTTTGCGACTTAGATGCGCACGGACACGATGGTTGGTTGGTTTGTAGCGGTGAAGGGAGCAGAGTACAAAGGCGCGGACCCGTTCATATACACAAAACTTCCATGTAGTTTCCATGCTCTGGTATTACAAATGCAAATTCCGTCTGTTTTTAACGTCTTAAATTGAAAGAGCCGTCACAAATTGCTCCGTTTTCACTCCTTGTCGACAATCATACAGCACCTGAGTTAACAAACACATCTCGAGCCCCATTGTGCACTCCATTATTCATGCCAACTCAGTGCCTTGCTTTTTACTACTGTGTACCAATCTTGTCGTCCAACTGCAAAACACTGGGCCACAACAAGTTTCCGCGTCTCCATTGCACTGCGCATACTACGAAACGCTCCCCAAACTTGGCACTCACCCTCGCAGCCGGCTTTTCCGACTTTCCACGACGCTCACGCTAGTGACAGCATTATTTATAGTTCGACGTCGCGCCAAAGCGAATGAGCACATTTCGCCTACGGCTTAGGCCGCCCTCCTAGTGTGGCTGCTCGGTGTCTGCAGGCAGCGACGGTCTGCAAGCTTCCTGTGTTCGCACCTATGTCACCCGTGCTTGCTTGTCAGAGACAGACTATCGCAAAACATACAACTCACTGCATGAATTGATTGCTACGGCATCTGTTATCAGCAGTCACAACTAGCAACACCAGTAGCAGCTTACTGCACGCAAAGAATAGGAATGTGCAGTGGGATTTACGTGAACTCGGCGCAAGGCAGATCTTTCCGTCATAGGCTTGAGAATCTTACGGGAACACTTGTACTGTTTCTAAATTAAGTGTAGGCGTGGGAGGAGGGTGCTTCCTGCGCACTAATGGCAGCACGCATGTCAATTGTGGATGCTAATCATTCGCTTATATCTTCCTAGACACATCTGCTGGTTGTGAATTATTCCTCTTGCATGGCAAGGTGCGCATGTAGGTGTGTTAAAAATTCTGGAGACACTGGGTATTGATCCCAGTACCTCTGGCATACTAAGCGAGCGCTCTACCATCTGAGCTACGCCCGCCCCCCCGAAGACTAATGGTGCTACATACAGCCATATAGACGACACAGACCCTTGCACTCCCATTATTCAGCAGACAAACACTACTCTCTATGTATCCGTTAGGGTGTCTTTCAGGTTTCGTGCATTCTGTATCGAGTCGTTGTTGGCCACAATGAAAGTGGCACGTATAACGTCGAAAATAGAATTCGGACACCGCTCTGAGTAAGACCAACGTGTTGTCCACCCTCTAGACCTCAATGAGGTTAAGCCGCGATACCTAAGACAGATATGCACTCGATGACACCTCGATAACAGCCGGTCCCCACACTTACATCTTGCTCTCCTTACGTCAGTATACATCATATCAGTCTGTGACGCTGGCTTTGCAACATCTTGCGTGCCTTTAGGTTCGCCGCGACCAACACTTACCATGCACTGACCACAAAAAATGGAGGCGCCGCGGCTTGAACCCAGGACCTTTCACATGCCAAGCGAACGCTCTACCAACTGAGCTACGCCCCATGCACGAGCAAACTGCGCTATTCCCCATTCTTTGCGACTCAGATGCGCACGGACACGATGGTTGGTTGGTTTGTAGCGGTGAAGGGAGCAGAGTACAAAGGCGCAGACCCGTTCATATTCACAAAGGTTCCATGTAGTTTCCATGCTCTGGTATTACAAATGCAAATTCCGTCTGTTTTTAACGTCTTAAATTGAAAGAGCCGTCACAAATTGCTCCGTTTTCACTCCTTGTCGACAATGATACAGCACCTTAGTTAACAAACACATCTCGAGCCCCATTGTGCACTCCATTATTCATGCCAACTCAGTGCCTCGCTCTTTACTACTGTGTACCAATCTTGTCGTCCAACTGCAAAACACTGGGCCACAACAAGTTTCCGCGTCTCCATTGCACTGCGCATACTACGAAACGCTCCCCAAACTTGGCACTCACCCTCGCAGCCGACTTTCCACGACGCTCACGCTAGTGACAGCATTATTTATAGTTCGACGTCGCGCCAAATCGAATGAGCACATTTCGCCAACGGCTTAGGCCGCCCTCCTAGTGTGGCTGCTCGGTGTCTGCAGGCAGCGAGGGTCTGCAAGCTTCCTGTGTTCGCACCTATGTCACCTGTGCTTGCTTGTCAGAGACAGACTATCGCAAAACATACAACTCACTCCATGAATTGATTGCTACGGCATCTGTTATCAGCAGTCACAACTAGCAACACCAGTAGCAGCTGACTGCACGCAAAGAATAGGAATGTGCAGTGGGATTTACGTGAACTCGGCGCATGGCAGATCTTTCCGACATAGGCTTGAGAATCTTACGGGAACACTTGTACTGTTTCTAAATTAAGTGTAGGCGTGGGAGGAGGGTGCTTCCTGCGCACTAATGACAGCACGCATGTCAATTGTGGATGCTAATCATTCGCTTGTATCTTCCTAGACACATCTGCTGGTTGTGAATTATTCCTCTTGCATGGCAAGGTGCGCATGTAGGTGTGTTAAAAATTCTGGAGACACTGGGTATTGATCACAGTACCTCTCGCATACTAAGCGAGCGCTCTACCATCTGAGCTACGCCCGCCCCCCCGAAGACTAATGGTGCTACATACAGCCATATAGACGACACAGACCCTTGCACTCCCATTATTCAGCAGACAAACACTACTCTCTATGTATCCGTTAGGGTGTCTTTCAGGTTTCGTGTATTCTGTATCGAATCGTAGTTGGCCACAATGAAAGTGGCACGTATAACGTCGAAAATAGAATTCGGACAACGCTCTGAGTAAGACCAACGTTTTGTCCACCCTCTAGACTTCAATGAGCTTAGGCCGCGATACCTAAGACAGATCTGGACTCGATGACACCTCGATAACAGCCGGTCCCCACACTTACATCTTGCTCTCCTTACGTCAGTATACATCATATCAGTCTGTGACGCTGGCTTTGCAACATCTTGCGTGCCTTTAGGTTCGCCGCGACCAACACTTACCATGCACTGACCACAAAAAATGGAGGCGCCGCGGCTTGAACCCTGGACCTTTCACATGCCAAGCGAACGCTCTACCAACTGAGCTACGCCCCATGCACGAGCAAACTGCGCTATTCCCCATTCTTTGCGACTTAGATGCGCACGGACACGATGGTTGGTTGGTTTGTAGCGGTGAAGGGAGCAGAGTACAAAGGCGCGGACCCGTTCATATACACAAAAGTTCCAAGTAGTTTCCATGCTCTGGTATTACAAATGCAAATTCCGTCTGTTTTTAACGTCTTAAATTGAAAGAGCCGTCACAAATTGCTCCGTTTTCACTCCTTGTCGACAATCATACAGCACCTTAGTTAACAAACACATCTCGAGCCCCATTGTGCACTCCATTATTCATGCCAACTCAGTGCCTCGCTCTTTACTACTGTGTACCAATCTTGTCGTCCAACTGCAGAACACTGGGCCACAACAAGTTTCCGCGTTTCCATTGCACTGCGCATACTACGAAACGCTCCCCAAACTTGGCACTCACCCTCGCAGCCGGCTTTTCCGACTTTCCACGACGCTCACGCTAGTGACAGCATTATTTATAGTTCGACGTCGCGCCAAAGCGAATGAGCACATTTCGCCTACGGCTTAGGCCGCCCTCCTAGTGTGGCTGCTCGGTGTCTGCAGGCAGCGAGGGTCTGCAAGCTTCCTGTGTTCGCACCTATGTCACCTGTGCTTGCTTGTCAGAGACAGACTATCGCAAAACATACAACTCACTCCATGAATTGATTGCTACGGCATCTGTTATCAGCAGTCACAACTAGCAACACCAGTAGCAGCTGACTGCACGCAGAGAATAGGAATGTGCAGTGGGATTTACGTGAACTCGGCGCAAGGCAGATCTTTCCGACATAGGCTTGAGAATCTTACGGGAACACTTGTACTGTTTCTAAATTAAGTGTAGGAGTGGGAGGAGGGTGCTTCCTGCGCACTAATAACAGCACACTTGTCAATTGTGGATACTAATCATTCGCTTGTATCTTCCTAGACACATCTGCTGGTTGTGAATTATTCCTCTTGCATGGCAAGGTGCGCATGTAGGTGTGTTAAAAATTCTGGAGACACTGGGTATTGATCCCAGTACCTCTCGCATACTAAGCGAGCGCTCTACCATCTGAGCTACGCCCGCCCCCCCGAAGACTAATGGTGCTACATACAGCCATATAGACGACACAGACCCTTGCACTCCCATTATTCAGCAGACAAACACTACTCTCTATGTATCCGTTAGGGTGTCTTTCAGGTTTCGTGCATTCTGTATCGAATCGTAGTTGGCCTCAATGAAAGTGGCACGTATAACGTCGAAAATAGAATTCGGACACCGCTCTGAGTAAGACCAACGTGTTGTCCACCCTCTAGACTTCAATGAGGTTAAGCCGCGACACCTAAGAGAGATCTGCACTCGATGACACCTCGATAACAGCCGGTCCCCACACTTACATCTTGCTCTCCTTACGTCAGTATACATCATATCAGTCTGTGACGCTGGCTTTGCAACATCTTGCGTGCCTTTAGGTTCGCCGCGACCAACACTTACCATGCACTGACCACAAAAAATGGAGGCGCCGAGGCTTGAACCCTGGACCTTTCACATGCCAAGCGAACGCTCTACCAACTGAGCTACGCCCCATGCACGAGCAAACTGCGCTATTCCCCATTCTTTGCGACTTAGATGCGCACGGACACGATGGTTGGTTGGTTTGTAGCGGTGAAGGGAGCAGAGTACAAAGGCGCGGACCCGTTCATATACACAAAACTTCCATGTAGTTTCCATGCTCTGGTATTACAAATGTAAATTCCGTCTGTTTTTAACGTCTTAAATTGAAAGAGCCGTCACAAATTGCTCCGTTTTCACTCCTTGTCGACAATCATACAGCACCTGAGTTAACAAACACATCTCGAGCCCCATTGAGCACTCCATTATTCATGCCAACTCAGTGCCTTGCTTTTTACTACTGTGTACCAATCTTGTCGTCCAACTGCAAAACACTGGGCCACAACAAGTTTCCGCGTCTCCATTGCACTGCGCATACTACGAAACGCTCCCCAAACTTGGCACTCACCCTCGCAGCCGGCTTTTCCGACTTTCCACGACGCTCACGCTAGTGACAGCATTATTTATAGTTCGACGTCGCGCCAAAGCGAATGAGCACATTTCGCCTACGGCTTAGGCCGCCCTCCTAGTGTGGCTGCTCGGTGTCTGCAGGCAGCGAGGGTCTGCAAGCTTCCTGTGTTCGCACCTATGTCACCCGTGCTTGCTTGTCAGAGACAGACTATCGCAAAACATACAACTCACTGCATGAATTGATTGCTACGGCATCTGTTATCAGCAGTCACAACTAGCAACACCAGTAGCAGCTTACTGCACGCAAAGAATAGGAATGTGCAGTGGGATTTACGTGAACTCGGCGCAAGGCAGATCTTTCCGACATAGGCTTGAGAATCTTACGGGAACACTTGTACTGTTTCTAAATTAAGTGTAGGCGTGGGAGGAGGGTGCTTCCTGCGCACTAATGGCAGCACGCATGTCAATTGTGGATGCTAATCATTCGCTTATATCTTCCTAGACACATCTGCTGGTTGTGAATTATTCCTCTTGCATGGCAAGGTGCGCATGTAGGTGTGTTAAAAATTCTGGAGACACTGGGTATTGATCCCAGTACCTCTCGCATACTAAGCGAGCGCTCTACCATCTGAGCTACGCCCGCCCCCCCGAAGACTAATGGTGCTACATACAGCCATATAGACGACACAGACCCTTGCACTCCCATTATTCAGCAGACAAACACTACTCTCTATGTATCCGTTAGGGTGTCTTTCAGGTTTCATGCATTCTGTATCGAGTCGTTGTTGGCCACAATGAAAGTGGCACGTATAACGTCGAAAATAGAATTCGGACACCGCTCTGAGTAAGACCAACGTGTTGTCCACCCTCTAGACCTCAATGAGGTTAAGCCGCGATACCTAAGACAGATATGCACTCGATGACACCTCGATAACAGCCGGTCCCCACACTTACATCTTGCTCTCCTTACGTCAGTATACATCATATCAGTCTGTGACGCTGGCTTTGCAACATCTTGCGTGCCTTTAGGTTCGCCGCGACCAACACTTACCATGCACTGACCACAAAAAATGGAGGCGCCGCGGCTTGAACCCTGGACCTTTCACATGCCAAGCGAACGCTCTACCAACTGAGCTACGCCCCATGCACGAGCAAACTGCGCTATTCCCCATTCTTTGCGACTCAGATGCGCACGGACACGATGGTTGGTTGGTTTGTAGCGGTGAAGGGAGCAGAGTACAAAGGCGCAGACCCGTTCATATTCACAAAAGTTCCATGTAGTTTCCATGCTCTGGTATTACAAATGCAAATTCCGTCTGTTTTTAACGTCTTAAATTGAAAGAGCCGTCACAAATTGCTCCGTTTTCACTCCTTGTCGACAATGATACAGCACCTTAGTTAACAAACACATCTCGAGCCCCATTGTGCACTCCATTATTCATGCCAACTCAGTGCCTCGCTCTTTACTACTGTGTACCAATCTTGTCGTCCAACTGCAAAACACTGGGCCACAACAAGTTTCCGCGTCTCCATTGCACTGCGCATACTACGAAACGCTCCCCAAACTTGGCACTCACCCTCGCAGCCGACTTTCCACGACGCTCACGCTAGTGACAGCATTATTTATAGTTCGACGTCGCGCCAAAGCGAATGAGCACATTTCGCCAACGGCTTAGGCCGCCCTCCTAGTGTGGTTGCTCGGTGTCTGCAGGCAGCGAGGGTCTGCAAGCTTCCTGTGTTCGCACCTATGTCACCTGTGCTTGCTTGTCAGAGACAGACTATCGCAAAACATACAACTCACTCCATGAATTGATTGCTACGGCATCTGTTATCAGCAGTCACAACTAGCAACACCAGTAGCAGCTGACTGCACGCAAAGAATAGGAATGTGCAGTGGGATTTACGTGAACTCGGCGCATGGCAGATCTTTCCGACATAGGCTTGAGAATCTTACGGGAACACTTGTACTGTTTCTAAATTAAGTGTAGGCGTGGGAGGAGGGTGCTTCCTGCGCACTAATGACAGCACGCATGTCAATTGTGGATGCTAATCATTCGCTTGTATCTTCCTAGACACATCTGCTGTTTGTGAATTATTCCTCTTGCATGGCAAGGTGCGCATGTAGGTGTGTTAAAAATTCTGGAGACACTGGGTATTGATCACAGTACCTCTCGCATACTAAGCGAGCGCTCTACCATCTGAGCTACGCCCGCCCCCCCGAAGACTAATGGTGCTACATACAGCCATATAGACGACACAGACCCTTGCACTCCCATTATTCAGCAGACAAACACTACTCTCTATGTATCCGTTAGGGTGTCTTTCAGGTTTCGTGTATTCTGTATCGAATCGTAGTTGGCCACAATGAAAGTGGCACGTATAACGTCGAAAATAGAATTCGGACAACGCTCTGAGTAAGACCAACGTTTTGTCCACCCTCTAGACTTCAATGAGCTTAGGCCGCGATACCTAAGACAGATCTGGACTCGATGACACCTCGATAACAGCCGGTCCCCACACTTACATCTTGCTCTCCTTACGTCAGTATACATCATATCAGTCTGTGACGCTGGCTTTGCAACATCTTGCGTGCCTTTAGGTTCGCCGCGACCAACACTTACCATGCACTGACCACAAAAAATGGAGGCGCCGCGGCTTGAACCCTGGACCTTTCACATGCCAAGCGAACGCTCTACCAACTGAGCTACGCCCCATGCACGAGCAAACTGCGCTATTCCCCATTCTTTGCGACTCAGATGCGCACGGACACGATGGTTGGTTGGTTTGTAGCGGTGAAGGGAGCAGAGTACAAAGGCGCGGAACCGTTCATATACACAAAAGTTCCAAGTAGTTTCCATGCTCTGGTATTACAAATGCAAATTCCGTCTGTTTTTAACGTCTTAAATTGAAAGAGCCGTCACAAATTGCTCCGTTTTCACTCCTTGTCGACAATCATACAGCACCTTAGTTAACAAACACATCTCGAGCCCCATTGTGCACTCCATTATTCATGCCAACTCAGTGCCTCGCTCTTTACTACTGTGTACCAATCTTGTCGTCCAACTGCAGAACACTGGGCCACAACAAGTTTCCGCGTTTCCATTGCACTGCGCATACTACGAAACGCTCCCCAAACTTGGCACTCACCCTCGCAGCCGGCTTTTCCGACTTTCCACGACGCTCACGCTAGTGACAGCATTATTTATAGTTCGACGTCGCGCCAAAGCGAATGAGCACATTTCGCCTACGGCTTAGGCCGCCCTCCTAGTGTGGCTGCTCGGTGTCTGCAGGCAGCGAGGGTCTGCAAGCTTCCTGTGTTCGCACCTATGTCACCTGTGCTTGCTTGTCAGAGACAGACTATCGCAAAACATACAACTCACTCCATGAATTGATTGCTACGGCATCTGTTATCAGCAGTCACAACTAGCAACACCAGTAGCAGCTGACTGCACGCAAAGAATAGGAATGTGCAGTGGGATTTACGTGAACTCGGCGCAAGGCAGATCTTTCCGACATAGGCTTGAGAATCTTACGGGAACACTTGTACTGTTTCTAAATTAAGTGTAGGAGTGGGAGGAGCGTGCTTCCTGCGCACTAATAACAGCACACTTGTCAATTGTGGATACTAATCATTCGCTTGTATCTTCCTAGACACATCTGCTGGTTGTGAATTATTCCTCTTGCATGGCAAGGTGCGCATGTAGGTGTGTTAAAAATTCTGGAGACACTGGGTATTGATCCCAGTACCTCTCGCATACTAAGCGAGCGCTCTACCATCTGAGCTACGCCCGCCCCCCCGAAGACTAATGGTGCTACATACAGCCATATAGACGACACAGACCCTTGCACTCCCATTATTCAGCAGACAAACACTACTCTCTATGTATCCGTTAGGGTGTCTTTCAGGTTTCGTGCATTCTGTATCGAATCGTAGTTGGCCACAATGAAAGTGGCACGTATAACGTCGAAAATAGAATTCGGACACCGCTCTGAGTAAGACCAACGTGTTGTCCACCCTCTAGACTTCAATGAGGTTAAGCCGCGATACCTAAGACAGATCTGGACTCGATGACACCTCGATAACAGCCGGTCCCCACACTTACATCTTGCTCTCCTTACGTCAGTATACATCATATCAGTCTGTGACGCTGGCTTTGCAACATCTTGCGTGCCTTTAGGTTCGCCGCGACCAACACTTACCCTGCACTGACCACAAAAAATGGAGGAGCAGCGGCTTGAACCCTGGACCTTTCACAGGCCAAGCGAACGCTCTACCAACTGAGCTACGCCCCATGCACGAGCAAACTGCGCTATTCCCCATTCTTTGCGACTCAGATGCGCACGGACACGATGGTTGGTTGGTTTGTAGCGGTGAAGGGAGCAGAGTACAAAGGCGCGGACCCGTTCATATACACAAAATTTCCAAGTAGTATCGATGCTCTGGTATTACAAATGCAAATTCCGTCTGTTTTTAACGTCTTAAATTGAAAGAGCCGTCACAAATTGCTCCGTTTTCACTCCTTGTCGACAATCATACAGCACCTTAGTTAACAAACACATCTCGAGCCCCATTGGGCACTCCATTATTCATGCCAACTCAGTGCCTCGCTCTTTACTACTGTGTACCAATCTTGTCGTCCAACTGCAAAACACTGGGCCACAACAAGTTTCCGCGTCTCCATTGCACTGCGCATACTACGAAACGCTCCCCAAACTTTGCACTCACCCTCGCAGCCGACTTTCCACGACGCTCACGCTAGTGACAGCATTATTTATAGTTCGACGTCGCGCCAAAGCGAATGAGCACATTTCGCCTACGGCTTAGGCCGCCCTCCTAGTGTGGCTGCTCGGTGTCTGCAGGCAGCGAGGGTCTGCAAGCTTCCTGTGTTCGCACCTATGTCACCTGTGCTTGCTTGTCAGAGACAGACTATCGCAAAACATACAACTCACTCCATGAATTGATTGCTACGGCATCTGTTATCAGCAGTCACAACTAGCAACACCAGTAGCAGCTGACTGCACGCAAAGAATAGGAATGTGCAGTGGGATTTACGTGAACTCGGCGCAAGGCAGATCTTTCCGACATAGGCTTGAGAATCTTACGGGAACACTTGTACTGTTTCTAAATTAAGTGTAGGCGTGGGAGGAGGGTGCTTCCTGCGCACTAATGACAGCACGCATGTCAATTGTGGATGCTAATCATTCGCTTGTATCTTCCTAGACACATCTGCTGGTTGTGAATTATTCCTCTTGCATGGCAAGGTGCGAATGTAGGTGTGTTAAAAATTCTGGAGACACTGGGTATTGATCCCAGTACCTCTCGCATACTAAGCGAGTGTTCTACCATCTGAGCTACGCCCGCCCCCCCGAAGACAAAGGGTGCTACATACAGCCATATAGACGACACAGACCCTTGCACTCCCATTATTCAGCAGACAAACACTACTCTCTATGTATCCGTTAGGGTGTCTTTCTGGTTTCGTGCATTCTGTATCGAATCGTAGTTGGCCACAATGAAAGTGGCACGTATAACTTCGAAAATAGAATTCGGACACCGCTCTGAGTAAGACCAACGTGTTGTCCACCCTCTAGACTTCAATGAGGTTAAGTCGCGATACCTAAGACAGATCTGCACTCGATGACACCTCGATAATAGCCGGTCCCCGCACTTACATCTTGCTCTCCTTACGTCAGTATACATCATATCAGTCTGTGACGCTGGCTTTGCAACATCTTGCGTGCCTTTAGGTTCGCCGCGACCAACACTTACCATGCACTGACCACAAAAAACGGAGGCGCCGCGGCTTGAACCCTGGACCTTTCACATGCCAAGCGAACGCTCTACCAACTGAGCTACGCCCCAGGCACGAGCAAACTGCGCTATTCCCCATTCTTTGCGACTCAGATGCGCACGGACACGATGGTTGGTTGGTTTGTAGCGGTGAAGGGAGCAGAGTACAAAGGCGCGGACCCGTTCATATACACAAAAGTTCCAAGTAGTTTCCATGCTCTGGTATTACAAATGCAAATTCCGTCTGTTTTTAACGTCTTAAATTGAAAGAGCCGTCACAAATTGCTCCGTTTTCACTCCTTGTCGACAATCATACAGCACCTTAGTTAACAAACACATCTCGAGCCCCATTGTGCACTCCATTATTCATGCCAACTCAGTGCCTCGCTCTTTACTACTGTGTACCAATCTTGTCGTCCAACTGCAAAACACTGGGCCACAACAAGTTTCCGCGTCTCCATTGCACTGCGCATACTACGAAACGCTCCCCAAACTTTGCACTCACCCTCGCAGCCGACTTTCCACGACGCTCACGCTAGTGACAGCATTATTTATAGTTCGACGTCGCGCCAAAGCGAATGAGCACATTTCGCCTACGGCTTAGGCCGCCCTCCTAGTGTGGCTGCTCGGTGTCTGCAGGCAGCGAGGGTCTGCAAGCTTCCTGTGTTCGCACCTATGTCACCTGTGCTTGCTTGTCAGAGACAGACTATCGCAAAACATACAACTCACTCCATGAATTGATTGCTACGGCATCTGTTATCAGCAGTCACAACTAGCAACACCAGTAGCAGCTGACTGCACGCAAAGAATAGGAATGTGCAGTGGGATTTACGTGAACTCGGCGCAAGGCAGATCTTTCCGACATAGGCTTGAGAATCTTACGGGAACACTTGTACTGTTTCTAAATTAAGTGTAGGCGTGGGAGGAGGGTGCTTCCTGCGCACTAATGACAGCACGCATGTCAATTGTGGATGCTAATCATTCGCTTGTATCTTCCTAGACACATCTGCTGGTTGTGAATTATTCCTCTTGCATGGCAAGGTGCGAATGTAGGTGTGTTAAAAATTCTGGAGACACTGGGTATTGATCCCAGTACCTCTCGCATACTAAGCGAGTGTTCTACCATCTGAGCTACGCCCGCCCCCCCGAAGACAAAGGGTGCTACATACAGCCATATAGACGACACAGACCCTTGCACTCCCATTATTCAGCAGACAAACACTACTCTCTATGTATCCGTTAGGGTGTCTTTCTGGTTTCGTGCATTCTGTATCGAATCGTAGTTGGCCACAATGAAAGTGGCACGTATAACTTCGAAAATAGAATTCGGACACCGCTCTGAGTAAGACCAACGTGTTGTCCACCCTCTAGACTTCAATGAGGTTAAGTCGCGATACCTAAGACAGATCTGCACTCGATGACACCTCGATAATAGCCGGTCCCCGCACTTACATCTTGCTCTCCTTACGTCAGTATACATCATATCAGTCTGTGACGCTGGCTTTGCAACATCTTGCGTGCCTTTAGGTTCGCCGCGACCAACACTTACCATGCACTGACCACAAAAAACGGAGGCGCCGCGGCTTGAACCGTGGACCTTTCACATGCCAAGCGAACGCTCTACCAACTGAGCTACGCCCCAGGCACGAGCAAACTGCGCTATTCCCCATTCTTTGCGACTCAGATGCGCACGGACACGATGGTTGGTTGGTTTGTAGCGGTGAAGGGAGCAGAGTACAAAGGCGCGGACCCGTTCATATACACAAAAGTTCCAAGTAGTTTCCATGCTCTGGTATTACAAATGCAAATTCCGTCTGTTTTTAACGTCTTAAATTGAAAGAGCCGTCACAAATTGCTCCGTTTTCACTCCTTGTCGACAATCATACAGCACCTTAGTTAACAAACACATCTCGAGCCCCATTGTGCACTCCATTATTCATGCCAACTCAGTGCCTCGCTCTTTACTACTGTGTACCAATCTTGTCGTCCAACTGCAAAACACTGGGCCACAACAAGTTTCTGCGTTCCCATTGCTCTGCGCATACTACGAAACGCTCCCCAAACTTGGCACTCACCCTCGCAGCCGACTTTTCCGACTTTCCACGACTCTCACGCAACGCTCACGCTAGTGACAGCATTATTTATAGTTCGACGTCGCGCCAAAGCGAATGAGCACATTTCACCTACGGCTTAGGCCGCCCTCCTAGTGTGGCTGCTTGGTGTCTGCAGGCAGCGAGGGTCTGCAAGCTTCCTGTGTTCGCACCTATGTCACCTGTGCTTGCTTGTCAGAGACAGACTATCGCAAAACATACAACTCACTCCATGAATTGATTGCTACGGCATCTGTTATCAGCAGTCACAACTAGCAACACCAGTAGCAGCTGACTGCACGCAAAGAATAGGAATGTGCAGTGGGATTTACGTGAACTCGGCGCAAGGCAGATCTTTCCGACATAGGTTTGAGAATCTTACGGGAACACTTGTACTGTTTCCAAATTAAGTGTAGGCGTGGGAGGAGGGTGCTTCCTGCGCACTAATAACAGCACGCTTGTCAATTGTGGATGCTAATCATTCGCTTGTATCTTCCTAGACACATCTGCTGGTTGTGAATTATTCCTCTTGCATGGCAAGGTGCGCATGTAGGTGTGTTAAAAATTCTGGAGACACTGGGTATTGATCCCAGTACCTCTCGCATACTAAGCGAGCGCTCTACCATCTGAGCTACGCCCGCCCCCCGAAGACTAATGTTGCTACATACAGCCATATAGACGACACAGACCCTTGCACTCCCATTATTCAGCAGACAAACACTACTCTCTATGTATCCGTTAGGGTGTCTTTCAGGTTTCGTGCATTCTGTATCGAATCGTAGTTGGCCACAATGAAAGTGGCACGTATAACGTCGAAAATAGAATTCGGACACCGCTCTGAGTAAGACCAACGTGTTGTCCACCCTCTAGACTTCAATGAGGTTAAGTCGCGATACCTAAGACAGATCTGCACTCGATGACACCTCGATAACAGCCGGTCCCCACACTTACATCTTGCTCTCCTTACGTCAGTATACATCATATCAGTCTGTGACGCTGGCTTTGCAACATCTTGCGTGCCTTTAGGTTCGCCGCGACCAACACTTACCATGCACTGACCACAAAAAATGGAGGCGCCGCGGCTTGAACCCTGGACCTTTCACATGCCAAGCGAACGCTCTACCAACTGAGCTACGCCCCATGCACGAGCAAACTGCGCTATTCCCCATTCTTTGCGACTCAGATGCGCACGGACACGATGGTTGGTTGGTTTGTAGCGGTGAAGGGAGCAGAGTACAAAGGCGCGGACCCGTTCATATACACAAAACTTCCAAGTAGTTTCGATGCTCTGGTATTACAGATGCAAATTCCGTCTGTTTTTAACGTCTTAAATTGAAAGAGCCGTCACAAATTGCTCCGTTTTCACTCCTTGTCGACAATCATACAGCACCTTAGTTAACAAACACATCTCGAGCCCCATTGTGCACTCCATTATTCATGCCAACTCAGTGCCTCGCTCTTTACTACTGTGTACCAATCTTGTCGTCCAACTGCAAAACACTGGGCCACAACAAGTTTCCGCGTCTCCATTGCACTGCGCATACTACGAAACGCTCCCCAAACTTTGCACTCACCCTCGCAGCCGACTTTTCCGACTTTCCACGACTCTCACGCAACGCTCACGCTAGTGACAGCATTATTTATAGTTCGACGTCGCGCCAAAGCGAATGAGCACATTTCGCCTACGGCTTAGGCCGCCCTCCTAGTGTGGCTGCTCGGTGTCTGCAGGCAGCGAGGGTCTGCAAGCTTCCTGTGTTCGCACCTATGTCACCTGTGCTTGCTTGTCAGAGACAGACTATCGCAAAACATACAACTCACTCCATGAATTGATTGCTACGGCATCTGTTATCAGCAGTCACAACTAGCAACACCAGTAGCAGCTGAGTGCACGCAAAGAATAGGAATGTGCAGTGGGATTTACGTGAACTCGGCGCAAGGCAGATCTTTCCGACATAGGCTTGAGAATCTTACGGGAACACTTGTACTGTTTCTAAATTAAGTGTAGGCGTGGGAGGAGGGTGCTTCCTGCGCACTAATAACAGCACGCTTGTCAATTGTGGATGCTAATCATTCGCTTGTATCTTCCTAGACACATCTGCTGGTTGTGAATTATTCCTCTTGCATGGCAAGGTGCGCATGTAGGTGTGTTAAAAATTCTGGAGACACTGGGTATTGATCCCAGTACCTCTCGCATACTAAGCGAGCGCTCTACCATCTGAGCTACGCCCGCCCTCCCAAAGACTAATGGTGCTACATACAGCCATATAGACGACACAGACCCTTGCACTCCCATTATTCAGCAGACAAACACTACTCTCTATGTATCCGTTAGGGTGTCTTTCAGGTTTCGTGCATTCTGTATCGAATCGTAGTTGGCCACAATGAAAGTGGCACGTATAACGTCGAAAATAGAATTCGGACACCGCTCTGAGTAAGACCAACGTGTTGTCCACCCTCTAGACTTCAATGAGGTTAAGTCGCGATACCTAAGAGAGATCTGCACTCGATGACACCTCGATAACAGCCGGTCCCCACACTTACATCTTGCTCTCCTTACGTCAGTATACATCATATCAGTCTGTGACGCTGGCTTTGCAACATCTTGCTTGCCTTTAGGTTCGCCGCGACCGACACTTACCATGCACTGACCACAAAAAATGGAGGCGCCGCGGCTTGAACCCTGGACCTTTCACATGCCAAGCGAACGCTCTACCAACTGAGCTACGCCCCATGCACGAGCAAACTGCGCTATTCCCCATTCTTTGCGACTCAGATGCGCACGGACACGATGGTTGGTTGGTTTGTAGCGGTGAAGGGAGCAGAGTACAAAGGCGCGGACCCGTTCATATACACAAAACTTCCAAGTAGTTTCGATGCTCTGGTATTACAAATGCAAATTCCGTCTGCTTTTAACGTCTTAAATTGAAAGAGCCGTCACAAATTGCTCCGTTTTCACTCCTTGTCGACAATCATACAGCACCTTAGTTAACAAACACATCTCGAGCCCCATTGTGCACTCCATTATTCATGAAAACTCAGTGCCTCACTCTTTACTACTGTGTACTAATCTTGTCGTCCAACCGCAAAACACTGGGCCACAACAAGTTTCCGCATTTCCATTGCACTGCGCATACTACGAAACGCTCCCCAAACTTGGCACTCACCCTCGCAGCCGGCTTTTCCGACTTTCCACGACGCTCACGCTAGTGACAGCATTATTTATAGTTCGACGTCGCGCCAAAGCGAATGAGCACATTTCACCTACGGCTTAGGCCGCCCTCCTAGTGTGGCTGCTTGGTGTCTGCAGGCAGCGAGGGTCTGCAAGCTTCCTGTGTTCGCACCTATGTCACCTGTGCTTGCTTGTCAGAGACAGACTATCGCAAAACATACAACTCACTCCATGAATTGATTGCTACGGCATCTGTTATCAGCAGTCACAACTAGCAACACCAGTAGCAGCTGAGTGCACGCAAAGAATAGGAATGTGCAGTGGGATTTACGTGAACTCGGCGCAAGGCAGATCTTTCCGACATAGGCTTGAGAATCTTACGGGAACACTTGTACTGTTTCTAAATTAAGTGTAGGCGTGGGAGGAGGGTGCTTCCTGCGCACTAATAACAGCACGCTTGTCAATTGTGGATGCTAATCATTCGCTTGTATCTTCCTAGACACATCTGCTGGTTGTGAATTATTCCTCTTGCATGGCAAGGTGCGCATGTAGGTGTGTTAAAAATTCTGGAGACACTGGGTATTGATCCCAGTACCTCTCGCATACTAAGCGAGCGCTCTACCATCTGAGCTACGCCCGCCCTCCCAAAGACTAATGGTGCTACATACAGCCATATAGACGACACAGACCCTTGCACTCCCATTATTCAGCAGACAAACACTACTCTCTATGTATCCGTTAGGGTGTCTTTCAGGTTTCGTGCATTCTGTATCGAATCGTAGTTGGCCACAATGAAAGTGGCACGTATAACGTCGAAAATAGAATTCGGACACCGCTCTGAGTAAGACCAACGTGTTGTCCACCCTCTAGACTTCAATGAGGTTAAGTCGCGATACCTAAGACAGATCTGCACTCGATGACACCTCGATAACAGCCGGTCCCCACACTTACATCTTGCTCTCCTTACGTCAGTATACATCATATCAGTCTGTGACGCTGGCTTTGCAACATCTTGCTTGCCTTTAGGTTCGCCGCGACCGACACTTACCATGCACTGACCACAAAAAATGGAGGCGCCGCGGCTTGAACCCTGGACCTTTCACATGCCAAGCGAACGCTCTACCAACTGAGCTACGCCCCATGCACGAGCAAACTGCGCTATTCCCCATTCTTTGCGACTCAGATGCGCACGGACACGATGGTTGGTTGGTTTGTAGCGGTGAAGGGAGCAGAGTACAAAGGCGCGGACCCGTTCATATACACAAAACTTCCAAGTAGTTTCGATGCTCTGGTATTACAAATGCAAATTCCGTCTGCTTTTAACGTCTTAAATTGAAAGAGCCGTCACAAATTGCTCCGTTTTCACTCCTTGTCGACAATCATACAGCACCTTAGTTAACAAACACATCTCGAGCCCCATTGTGCACTCCATTATTCATGAAAACTCAGTGCCTCACTCTTTACTACTGTGTACTAATCTTGTCGTCCAACCGCAAAACACTGGGCCACAACAAGTTTCCGCATTTCCATTGCACTG
Source organism: Schistocerca gregaria (assembly GCF_023897955.1). Classification (NCBI taxonomy): domain Eukaryota; kingdom Metazoa; phylum Arthropoda; class Insecta; order Orthoptera; family Acrididae; genus Schistocerca; species Schistocerca gregaria. The sequence goes on along the minus strand of NC_064929.1, from coordinate 25,907,657 downwards.
CGCATACTACGAAACGCTCCCCAAACTTGGCACTCACCCTCGCAGCCGGCTTTTCCGACTTTCCACGACGCTCACGCTAGTGACAGCATTATTTATAGTTCGACGTCGCGCCAAAGCGAATGAGCACATTTCGCCTACGGCTTAGGCCGCCCTCCTAGTGTGGCTGCTCGGTGTCTGCAGGCAGCGAGGGTCTGCAAGCTTCCTGTGTTCGCACCTATGTCACCTGTGCTTGCTTGTCAGAGACAGACTATCGCAAAACATACAACTCACTCCATGAATTGATTGCTACGGCATCTGTTATCAGCAGTCACAACTAGCAACACCAGTAGCAGCTGAGTGCACGCAAAGAATAGGAATGTGCAGTGGGATTTACGTGAACTCGGCGCAAGGCAGATCTTTCCGACATAGGCTTGAGAATCTTACGGGAACACTTGTACTGTTTCTAAATTAAGTGTAGGCGTGGGAGGAGGGTGCTTCCTGCGCACTAATAACAGCACGCTTGTCAATTGTGGATGCTAATCATTCGCTTGTATCTTCCTAGACACATCTGCTGGTTGTGAATTATTCCTCTTGCATGGCAAGGTGCGCATGTAGGTGTGTTAAAAATTCTGGAGACACTGGGTATTGATCCCAGTACCTCTCGCATACTAAGCGAGCGCTCTACCATCTGAGCTACGCCCGCCCTCCCAAAGACTAATGGTGCTACATACAGCCATATAGACGACACAGACCCTTGCACTCCCATTATTCAGCAGACAAACACTACTCTCTATGTATCCGTTAGGGTGTCTTTCAGGTTTCGTGCATTCTGTATCGAATCGTAGTTGGCCACAATGAAAGTGGCACGTATAACGTCGAAAATAGAATTCGGACACCGCTCTGAGTAAGACCAACGTGTTGTCCACCCTCTAGACTTCAATGAGGTTAAGTCGCGATACCTAAGACAGATCTGCACTCGATGACACCTCGATAACAGCCGGTCCCCACACTTACATCTTGCTCTCCTTACGTCAGTATACATCATATCAGTCTGTGACGCTGGCTTTGCAACATCTTGCTTGCCTTTAGGTTCGCCGCGACCAACACTTACCATGCACTGACCACAAAAAATGGAGGCGCCGCAGCTTGAACCCTGGACCTTTCACATGCCAAGCGAACGCTCTACCAACTGAGCTACGCCCCATGCACGAGCAAACTGCGCTATTCCCCATTCTTTGCGACTCAGATGCGCACGGACACGATGGTTGGTTGGTTTGTAGCGGTGAAGGGAGCAGAGTACAAAGGCGCGGACCCGTTCATATACACAAAACTTCCAAGTAGTTTCGATGCTCTGGTATTACAAATGCAAATTCCGTCTGCTTTTAACGTCTTAAATTGAAAGAGCCGTCACAAATTGCTCTGTTTTCACTCCTTGTCGACAATCATACAGCACCTTAGTTAACAAACACATCTCGAGCCCCATTGTGCACTCCATTATTCATGAAAACTCAGTGCCTCACTCTTTACTACTGTGTACTAATCTTGTCGTCCAACCGCTAAACACTGGGCCACAACAAGTTTCCGCGTTTCCATTGCACTGCACATACTACGAAACGCTCCCCAAACTTGGCACTCACCCTCGCAGCCGACTTTTCCGACTTTCCACGACTCTCACGCAACGCTCACGCTAGTGACAGCATTATTTATAGTTCGACGTCGCGCCAAAGCGAATGAGCACATTTCGCCAACGGCTTAGGCCGCCCTCCTAGTGTGGCTGCTCGGTGTCTGCAGGCAGCGAGGGTCTGCAAGCTTCCTGTGTTCGCACCTATGTCACCTGTGCTTGCTTGTCAGAGACAGACTATCGCAAAACATACAACTCACTCCATGAATTGATTGCTACGGCATCTGTTATCAGCAGTCACAACTAGCAACACCAGTAGCAGCTGACTGCACGCAAAGAATAGGAATGTGCAGTGGGATTTACGTGAACTCGGCGCAAGGCAGATCTTTCCGACATAGGCTTGAGAATCTTACGGGAACACTTGTACTGTTTCTAAATTAAGTGTAGGCGTGGGAGGAGGGTGCTTCCTGCGCACTAATAACAGCACGCTTGTCAATTGTGGATGCTAATCATTCGCTTGTATCTTCCTAGACACTTCTGCTGGTTGTGAATTATTTCTCTTGCATGGCAAGGTGCGCATGTAGGTGTGTTAAAAATTCTGGAGACACTGTGTATTGATCCCAGTACCTCTCGCATACTAAGCGAGCGCTCTACCATCTGAGCTACGCCCGCCCTCCCAAAGACTAATGGTGCTACATACAGCCATATAGACGACACAGACCCTTGCACTCCCATTATTCAGCAGACAAACACTACTCTCTATGTATCCGTTAGGGTGTCTTTCAGGTTTCGTGCATTCTGTATCGAATCGTAGTTAGCCACAATGAAAGTAGCACGTATAACGTCGAAAATAGAATTCGGACACCGCTCTGAGTAAGACCAACGTGTTGTCCACCCTCTAGACTTCAATGAGGTTAAGCCGCGATACCTAAGACAGATCTGGACTCGATGACACCTCGATAACAGCCGGTCCCCACACTTACATCTTGCTCTCCTTACGTCAGTATACATCATATCAGTCTGTGACGCTGGCTTTGCAACATCTTGCGTGCCTTTAGGTTCGCCGCGACCAACACTTACCATGCACTGACCACAAAAAATGGAGGCGCCGCGGCTTGAACCCTGGACCTTTCACATGCCAAGCGAACGCTCTACCAACTGAGCAACGCCCCAGGCACGAGCAAACTGCGCTATTCCCCATTCTTTGTGACTCAGATGCGCACGGACACGATGGTTGGTTGGTTTGTAGCGGTGAAGCGAGCAGAGTACAAAGGCGCGGACCCGTTCATATACACAAAAGTTCCAAGTAGTTTCGATGCTCTGGTATTACAAATGCAAATTCCGTCTGTTTTTAACGTCTTAAATTGAAAGAGCCGTCACAAATTGCTCCGTTTTCACCCTTGTCGACAATCATACAGCACCTGAGTTAACAAACACATCTCGAGCCCCATTGCGACCTCCATTATCCATGCCAACTCAGTGCCTCGCTCTTTACTACTGTGTACCAATCTTGTCGTCCAACTGCAAAACACTGGGCCACAACAAGTTTCCGCGTTTCCATTGCACTGCACATACTACGAAACGCTCCCCAAACTTGGCACTCACCCTCGCAGCCGACTTTTCCGACTTTCCACGACGCTCACGCTAGTGACAGCATTATTTATAGTTCGACGTCGCGCCAAAGCGAATGAGCACATTTCGCCTACGGCTTAGGCCGCCCTCCTAGTGTGGCTGCTCGGTGTCTGCAGGCAGCGAGGGTCTGCAAGCTTCCTGTGTTCGCACCTATGTCACCTGTGCTTGCTTGTCAGAGACAGACTATCGCAAAACATACAACTCACTCCATGAATTGATTGCTACGGCATCTGTTATCAGCAGTCACAAGTAGCAACACCAGTAGCAGCTGACTGCACGCAAAGAATAGGAATGTGCAGTGGGATTTACGTGAACTCAGCGCAAGGCAGATCTTTCCGACATAGGCTTGAGAATCTTACGGGAACACTTGTACTGTTTCTAAATTAAGTGTAGGCGTGGGAGGAGGGTGCTTCCTGCGCACTAATAACAGCACGCTTGTCAATTGTGGATGCTAATCATTTGCTTGTATCTTCCTAGACACATCTGCTGGTTGTGAATTATTCCACTTGCATGGCAAGGTGCGCATGTAGGTGTGTGAAAAATTCTGGAGGCACTGGGTATTGATCCTCGTACCTCTCGCATACTAAGCGAGCGCTCTACCATCTGAGCTACGCCCGCCGCCCCGAACACTAATGGTGCTACATACAGCCATATAGACGACACAGACCCTTGCACTCCCATTATTCAGCAGACAAACACTACTCTCTATGTATCCGTTAGGGTGTCTTTCAGGTTTCGTGCAATCTGTATCGAATCGTAGTTGGCCACAATGAAAGTTGCACGTATAACGTCGAAAATAGAATTCGGACACCGCTCTGAGTAAGACCAACGTGTTGTCCACCCTCTAGACTTCAATGAGGTTAAGCCGCGATACCTAAGACAGACAGATCTGCACTCGATGACACCTCGATAACAGCCGGTCCCCACACTTACATCTTGCTCTGCTTACGTCAGTATACATCATATCAGTCTGTGACGCTGGCTTTGCAACATCTTGCGTGCCTTTAGGTTCGCCGCGACCAACACTTACCATGCACTGACTACAAAAAATGGAGGCGCCGCGGCTTGAACCCTGGACCTTTCACATGCCAAGCGAACGCTCTACCAACTGAGCTACGCCCCATGCACGAGCAAACTGCGCTATTCCCCATTCTTGTCGACTCAGATGCGCACGGACACGATGGTTGGTTGGTTTATAGCGGTGAAGGAAGCAGAGTACAAAGGCGCGGACCCGTTCATATACACCAAAGTTCCAAGTAGTTTCCATGCTCTGGTATTACAAATGCAAATTCCGTCTGTTTTTAACGTCTTAAATTGAAAGAGCCGTCACAAATTGCTCCGTTTTCACCCTTGTCGACAATCATACAGCACCTGAGTTAACAAACACATCTCGAGCCCCATTGTGCACTCCATTATCCATGCCAACTCAGTGCCTCGCTCTTTACTGCTGTGTACCAATCTTGTCGTCCAACTGCAAAACACTGGGCCACAACAAGTTTCCGCTTTTCCATTGCACTGCGCATACTACGAAACGCTCCCCAAACTTTGCACTCACCCTCGCAGCCGACTTTTCCGACTTTCCACGACGCTCACGCTAGTGACAGCATTATTTATAGTTCGACGTCGCGCCAAAGCGAATGAGCACATTTCGCCTACGGCTTAGGCCGCCCTCCTAGTGTGGCTGCTCGGTGTCTGCAGGCAGCGAGGGTCTGCAAGCTTCCTGTGTTCGCACCTATGTCACCTGTGCTTGCTTGTCAGAGACAGACTATCGCAAAACATACAACTCACTCCATGAATTGATTGCTACGGCATCTGTTATCAGCAGTCACAACTAGCAACACCAGTAGCAGCTGACTGCACGCAAAGAATAGGAATGTGCAGTGGGATTTACGTGAACTCGGCGCAAGGCAGATCTTTCCGACATAGGCTTGAGAATCTTACGGGAACACTTGTACTGTTTCTAAATTAAGTGTAGGCGTGGGAGGAGGGTGCTTCCTGCGCACTAATAACAGCACGCTTGTCAATTGTGGATTCTAATCATTCGCTTGTATCTTCCTAGACATATCTGCTGGTTGTGAATTATTCCCCTTGCATGGCAAGGTGCGCATGTAGGTGTGTTAAAAATTCTGGAGACACTGGGTATTGATCCCAGTACCTCTCGCATACTAAGCAAGCGCTCTACCAGCTGAGCTACGCCCGCCCTCCCAAAGACTAATGGTGCTACATACAGCCATATAGACGACACAGACCCTTGCACTCCCATTATTCAGCAGACAAACACTACTCTCTATGTATCCGTTAGGGTGTCTTTCAGGTTTCGTGCATTCTGTATCGAATCGTAGTTGGCCACAATGAAAGTGGCACGTATAACGTCGAAAATAGAATTCGGACACCGCTCTGAGTAAGACCAACGTGTTGTCCACCCTCTAGACTTCAATGAGGTTAAGCCGCGATACCTAAGACAGATCTGCACTCGATGACACCTCGATAACAGCCGGTCCCCACACTTACATCTTGCTCTCCTTACGTCAGTATACATCATATCAGTCTGTGACGCTGGCTTTGCAACATCTTGCGTGCCTTTAGGTTCGCCGCGACCAACACTTACCATGCACTGACCACAAAAAATGGAGGCGCCGTGGCTTGAACCCTGGACCTTTCACATGCCAAGCGAACGCTCTACCAACTGAGCTACGCCCCATGCACGAGCAAACTGCGCTATTCCCCATTCTTTGCGACTCAGATGCGCACGGACACGATGGTTGGTTGGTTTGTAGCGGTGAAGGGAGCAGAGTACAAAGGCGCGGACCCGTTCATATACACAAAAGTTCCAAGTAGTTTCCATGCTCTGGTATTACAAATGCAAATTCCGTCTGTTTTTAACGTCTTAAATTGAAAGAGCCGTCACAAATTGCTCCGTTTTCACCCTTGTCGACAATCATACAGCACCTGAGTTAACAAACACATCTCGAGCCCCATTGTGCACTCCATTATTCATGCCAACTCAGTGCCTCGCTCTTTACTACTGTGTACCAATCTTGTCGTCCAACTGCAAAACACTGGGCCACAACAAGTTTCCGCGTCTCCATTGCACTGCGCATACTACGAAACGCTCCCCAAACTTGGCACTCACCCTCGCAGCCGACTTTTCCGACTTTCCACGACGCTCACGCTAGTGACAGCATTATTTATAGTTCGACGTCGCGCCAAAGCGAATGAACACATTTCGCATACGGCTTAGGCCGCCCTCCTAGTGTGGCTGCTCGGTGTCTGCAGGCAGCGAGGGTCTGCAAGCTTCCTGTGTTCGCACCTATGTCACCTGTGCTTGCTTGTCAGAGACAGACTATCGCAAAACATACAACTCACTCCATGAATTGATTGCTACGGCATCTGTTATCAGCAGTCACAACTAGCAACACCAGTAGCAGCTGACTGCAGGCAAAGAATAGGAATGTGCAGTGGGATTTACGTGAACTCAGCGCAAGGCAGATCTTTCCGACATAGGCTTGAGAATCTTACGGGAACACTTGTACTGTTTCTAAATTAAGTGTAGGCGTGGGAGGAGGGTGCTTCCTGCGCACTAATAACAGCACGCTTGTCAATTGTGGATGCTAATCATTCGCTTGTATCTCCCTAGACACATCTGCTGGTTGTGAATTATTCCACTTGCATGGCAAGGTGCGCATGTAGGTGTGTTAAAAATTCTGGACGCACTGGGTATTGATCCCAGTACCTCTCGCATACTAAGCGAGCGCTCTACCATCTGAGCTACGCCCGCCGCCCCGAAGACTAATGGTGCTACATACAGCCATATAGACGACACAGACCCTTGCACTCCCATTATTCAGCAGACAAACACTACTCTCTATGTATCCGTTACGGTGTCTTTCAGGTTTCGTGCATTCTGTATCGAATCGTAGTTGGCCACAATGAAAGTGGCACGTATAACGTCGAAAATAGAATTCGGACACCGCTCTGAGTAAGACCAACGTGTTGTCCACCCTCTAGACTTCAATGAGGTTAAGCCGCGATACCTAAGACAGATGACACCTCGATAACAGCCGGTCCACACACTTACATCTTGCTCTCCTTACGTCAGTATACATCATATCAGTCTGTGACGCTGGCTTTGCAACATCTTGCGTGCCTTTAGGTTCGCCGCGACCAACACTTACCATGCACTGACTACAAAAAATGGAGGCGCCGTGGCTTGAACCCTGGACCTTTCACATGCCAAGCGAACGCTCTACCAACTTTTTTTTTTTTTTTTTTTTTTTTTTTTTTTTTTTTTTTTTTTTTTTTTTTTTTTTTTTTTTTATGAGGGCCTCCTTCCTCCCCTTCAGCCCCGCCTTGCGCTCGCCATAAATCGCCTTCGTCGGCGTCGGCTTCATCTGCCATGATTTCTGAATTACTTATTCTTCTGAACTATTCCGATTTCCAAACCAAAGATACTTCTAAACCTATTGCATAGTCCCGCAATGGTGACAAAGTAGAATATTTTTTTTTTTTTTTTTTTATTAGAAAATGAAAAAGGAACTCTGGTCCGCTAGAAAAACAGAAGAAAATAAAATAGTCCTTGTCGTAACACTGTTCAGTATACGTCACTGTGACATTTGAAGAAGAAAAGAGAAAAAACAAAGCAATGTAGAATGAAGGAAAGAAAAAAATACTTCTTTCATCGAAGAACGACTTCTAAAAAATTCGCATATCGTTTCCTGTAATGTCTCGTCTGTGAAATTATGTGAAACTGTAATGCCAGGTAAAGACAGAACGCCGCCTCACTCTTGGGTTCTTGCGTCTGTAAATAATGAACATAATGACCCTTCAACCAATTGACAGAGTTCCGTTTGGTGTTCGGGTACGGCACTGAATCCGGATACAGGAAATCTTCAGGTTTAATACAAAGCTGGGAAGTCCTCATAATCGTAGCCGGTTTTCGGCGAATGCATGGCCAAACTGCTTGGACAGTGGTGCACAGAAAACGATGTTCATCAGTATCAGGCAAGTTGCACGTTAGGCACAAAGGTGAGTCAGCCAAATGTAGAGCATGAAGTCGTGAATTGGTACTTATTTTACGGTTCACGACCCTGTACCAAGAGGCTTTCACTGACGTTGGTAAATCACGGCTATGTATGTTTTTCCATATCACTGGCCAGCGATGATTGGGGTATTTGTGTTCGATGTTGTTCCTGTTCTTGGTTGCCAGTAGTTTATTATAAACTAACTTCACCACGGAAAGCTCATTTTCTGGGAGAGTTGACCGTACGTAACTGAACTCAATGAAAAAGCTCTTAAAGTGAGTCAGCGCAGGCGGAATATGTTGAACAGAGACAGGAGGCTGCAGGCAGGCCGGCGCTATTTCGGTTAACAAGTGAGCCGTTAGACTGTTCGGTAACGACCTCCACCGTTTGTAGGTGGTGCATACGTACAAAGCTCGTGACTTGGAACGTACATCTGTTAAATTTAAGCCTCCATCGGTCGTGGAGAGAGTGAGCGTATCGTACTTGACTTTAAAAATGTGTCCACGTGTGACAAAATGTCCTAGAGCGGACATCATACGCTTCGCTGTCTCCTGTGGCATGGGCAGTACTTGTGCAACGTAGTTAATCTTTGAGGTGAGGTAGACATTAGCGAAGGTGACTTTCTGCAGTTCATCAAGGCTTCTTAGGTAGTGGGTCTGCATGCAAGCACGCATACTTGCCAGGAGATTCCTATAGTTCACCGCAATTGTGTGCTGTATGTTGCTCCTGTACTCAATACCAAGGCATTTCATTTTAGAAATTAGTTGCAACTGACCGTGACGGTGCAGCGAGATGCCGCGTCCTATGTTCATAATGCCAGATTTCCTGGCATTCAACTTCGCACCCGCAACAAGTTCGTAGTTTTTGACGATCTGAAGGGCTTCCTCGACTTCACCTTCGTCCATGACCAAAAATCCGACGTCATCCGCATATGCAGTACAAACAATCTTAATGCCGTGGATGGTTAATCCTTGTAGACGCTGTGTCAAGGTGACAAGCAAAGGCTCAATGGCAATGGCAAACAAGGCCATCGACATAGGGCATCCCTGTCGCACTGAATTAGTAATATTAATTGATGCGCTCAGCTGGCCATTCACCATGAGTCGAGTTACTCCTTTACGAAGGAGCTCATGTATAAGATTGATAAAACGTAGTGGAAATCCCATGGCATGCATCGTCCGGATGAGAAACTGATGGTTTACTCTGTCGAATGCCTTTGAAAAGTCAAGGGAAACTAGCGCACACCGTATCTTACACGCATCTGCAATGGCTATAACGTCCCTGTATTGAGACAAATTTTGGAAGATCGTCCTACCGACACCTACACTGGTCTGGTACTGACCAATGACAGTATTCATCAACATTTTCAATCTATTAGAAATGATACGTGCTAAAATTTTGTAGTCACTGTTCAGTAAAGTAAGCGGTCGAAAATCGTCAACAGAATTGCACATTGGGCGTTTAGGGATTAAAACCACGATGCCTTCCACGAGAGCCTGAGGAACATTAAAATCTGGCCGTAAAATTTCATTAAACATACTCAACAACTTGGGCTTTAATTTGTCGCAGAAAGTAAGATAAAATTCGGCAGTGAGACCGTCGGGTCCCGGCGATTTATTTTTCGGACTTCGTGATAGCGCAGAATCCAATTCGTCTTCATCAATTTCTCGCATGAGAGTTTCGACTTCAGCAGCACCCAAAGTCCTTTGCAAGTTATTGAGTAATTCATCGTGAGTTCCATCGTCGGTATGTGTCGTTGTCAGGAGACCTGCCAAGTGATTGTGAAGTGCGTTCCGTATGTCTTGTTGCCGCGTGAGCGCAACGCCTTCACTCAACTGAAGACGAGTTATTAATCTCCGCCGCCCCCTCTTATTTTCACGAATGACGTGAAACATGGATGTCATTTCCTCGTCTATCACATTCTGGGGCCTGGACCTTACTTGAAAGCCTTCTGCCTGCTGCCGCTGAAGTTTTAATAATTTTGCCTTAATTTTTTTAATCTGCATAAAATTTTCAGGTACAGTCACATCGGACTGGTAAAGCTCCCTGAGACAAGTAAAATAAAACTCAGACGTTTGCCGTTGCCACCAGGATTTGTCCCGAGCGTAGCGTTTAAACATTTTTGATAAAGTTGGTTTGGCATGTGTTATCCACCATTCAGTAACGGAGGCATACTGTGCAACCCGTCGTTCACATGCCTCCCATGTTTCGTTAAAGACACGGTGACAGTCAACATCGTTAAGGAGAGCATTGTTAAGTTTCCAGAAACCTCTGCCGCGAAATGTGCCTTGCTTGACCATGTTAACAGTACAAATATATGCGGCATGATCGGAAAAAATTGTGGGCCAAACTTCGGATTGGAGGACTTGAGTCTTCATACACGCCGATACATAGATTCTGTCTAGCCGGCTTGCAGAGTGGTTCGTGACATGAGTGAACCCAGGTGCCGCTCCGTGCGTATGCTCCCATGTGTCAATGAGGTTCATTTCTTGGACGATACGTTCTAGTTCTCCAGATTTGTTAAAATTAGGCGTCTGGTCTTTTGGACTTAAGACACAATTGAAGTCACCCGCAAAAATTATACGATCGTAGGTTCCCCTAAAAAGTGGGACTATGGCGCTTGTGAAGAACTCAGCCCTAGCACGCCTATTGCTACTGCCGGACGGGGCGTAAACATTGATTATGCGTGTCCGATGGAAAGTGACAGCGATCCCTCTATGATCAGGCAGTTTTTCTGCGTCAGTCGCTACAATCCCTTCTTTTAACAGAATCGCTGTCCCTAAATTCGCACCGCTCCCGGAATTGGAGAGAGTAGTATAACCAGTTATTCGGTCAAGTTCAATCGCAGCGACTTCTTGAAGTAACAGAATATCGATATCCGCTGCGTATACAAAATCTTGTAAATTACGGAGCCGCCAGTACGACTGTATCTTATTGATGTTTAACGTGGCAATTTTATAGGCTTGGGGCTCGTTCATGGGAGAAGGCACATACTATTAATTAAACAGTCTTAGAAGGATGGCTAACGAAATTGAGGCCAAGCGCGTCAGTCGGAGTTCCTGTAGTTCCCGGTACGGTTGGTGCATGCTGCTCTGTGGGGGGTGCCGAAGATTCCGTCTCAATGGTCCGCATGACAGCCGCATCATTGCTCGCATCCAATACTTCCATTTCCTGTGCCCAATTCCCAGTGAGAGTGGCCTCTGACAAAAGCGATCCTGCGTTTCCTTGAGCGTGGGTATCCGGCAAAACGACTCTACTCGAGGTATCACTATCTTCCACCCGTCGTGGATTCACAGGGGGAGACACTACAGGATCAATGTCCATTCGACCAGACGCAGGGAGACCAACTTCAGAGGGTTCAGAAGTGTTCTGACACATTTGGCTGCTTATTCGTTTCGCTTCGTCGCGGAGCTGTGGGGCGAGCTGATTGGCTCCTTGATGTGCAAGTCTCCGCTTCTTTTTGGAAGGCTTCCTGTTAGGGTTCGCAGTATCATCAACATCCGAAGTGGACTGTTGACTCTGGGGTTGATCCGCCGGGAACACAGCGTCTGCGTCATCCTCAGTACCAGTGGCATCAACCACTGGGGAGTCATCCGTCGTTACCTCCATCTCTGAGTGTGGTAGCGGCGGTGCCGCGTCAGCACTCGGTTCTTTGACGTTATCGGCCAAAACATCATTCAAACGAGGGGCATCTACAGGCGGGGTCGCGGGTGGAAGACCAGAAGCCGCGACAGCGTATGTCAGTGGCAGTGCCGTCGTCACAGGGGGGCTAGCGGCTTCACGGACAGGTATCTGCGTCACCCGTCTTTGTATACATTCAGAGCGCACGTGGCCGGGCGCACCACAGCCGGCACACGTTTTTGGCTGCCCATCATATATGACAATTCCGCGATGTCCACCTACGTAAATATATGAAGGTATGTGCTTCTGTATATCGATCTTAACCTGCCTGACGCCGTTAAGCACCGGAAATTTGTGGGCTTTGGACCAACGCTCCGCAAAATTGTTAATGACCCTCCCGTAAGGTGTCAATGCAGAATTTATTTGCGCGGCTGTTATTTCAAACGGGAGTTCGAAAATACGTGCCGTTCGGATGCCCAGTCCAGCATGCGTAATGCTGACGTCACTGACGGTACCATCGCTATGTTTAAACTTCAGTACACCTCCACTGGACTCCACAATTCTATCACACAGTTCAGAGGACGTTAATTTCACATAAACAACACTAGTCACGATAGAGAAATTTATCCCTACAATGTCATCAAAAGTAATCTTAGCTGTTTCCTCTAACCATGCTTCAACTTCAAACGAATTTGGTTTCGAAAAGTTCCTATCAAAGGTAAACTTCAAGGTATCTTTCCTGTTAGTCGGATTCATAATTCCATATCAGATCCTACAGAACGGAACGAATACTAATAAGCAGACGCTGTAAGCACGCGACTCACCGCCTGACGTAAACACTTCCTGCCGCAGCGCGCTGGCCCTGGAGGTCCGCTCACCACCGCTGCCGCAGGCAGACTGCACTGACCACAAAAAATGGAGGCGCCGCGGCTTGAACCCTGGACCTTTCACATGCCAAGCGAAACGCTCTACCAACTGAGCTACGCCCCATGCACGAGCAAACTGCGCTATTCCCCATTCTTTGCGACTCAGATGCGCACGGACACGATGGTTGGTTGGTTTGTAGCGGTGAAGGGAGCAGAGTACAAAGGCGCGGACCCGTTCATATACACAAAAGTTCCAAGTAGTTTCCATGCTCTGGTATTACAAATGCAAATTCCGTCTGTTTTTAACGTCTTAAACTGAAAGAGCCGTCACAAATTGCTCCGTTTTCACCCTTGTCGACAATCATACAGCACCTGAGTTAACAAACACATCTCGAGCCCCATTGTGCACTCCATTATTCATGCCAACTCAGTGCCTCGCTCTTTACTACTGTGTACCAATCTTGTCGTCCAAACCGCAAAACACTTAGCCACAACAAGTTTCCGCATTTCCATTGCACTGCGCATACTACGAAACGCTCCCCAAACTTGGCACTCACCCTCGCAGCCGACTTTTCCGACTTTCCACGGCGCTCACGCAACGCTCACGGTAGTGACAGCATTATTTATAGTTCGACGTCGCGCCAAAGCGAATGAGCACATTTCGCCTACGGCTTAGGCCGCCCTCCTAGTGTGGCTGCTCGGTGTCTGCAGGCAGCGAGGGTCTGCAAGCTTCCTGTGTTTGCACCTATGTCACCTGTGCTTGCTTGTCAGAGACAGACTATCGCAAAACATACAACTCACTCCATGAATTGATTGCTACGGCATCTGTTATCAGCAGTCACAACTAGCAACACCAGTAGCAGCTGACTGCACGCAAAGAAAAGGAATGTGCAGTGGGATTTACGTGAACTCAGCGCAAGGCAGATCTTTCCGACATAGGCTTGAGAATCTTACGGGAACACTTGTACTGTTTCTAAATTAAGTGTAGGCGTGGGAGGAGGGTGCTTCCTGCGCACTAATAACAACACGCTTGTCAATTGTGGATGCTAATCATTCGCTTGTATCTTCCTAGACACATCTGCTGGTTGTGAATTATTCCACTTGCATGGCAAGGTGCGCATGTAGGTGTGTTAAAAATTCTGGAGGCACTGAGTATAGATCCCAGTACCTCTCGCATACTAAGCGAGCGCTCTACCATCTGAGCTACGCCCGCCCGAAGACTAATGGTGCTACATACAGCCATATAGACGACACAGACCCTTGCACTCCCATTATTCAGCAGACAAACACTACTCTCTATGTATCCGTTAGGGTGTCTTTCAGGTTTCGTGCATTCTGTATCGAATCGTAGTTGGCCACAATGAAAGTGGCACGTATAACGTCGAAAATAGAATTCGGACACCGCTCTGAGTAAGACCAACGTGTTGTCCACCCTCTAGACTTCAATGAGGTTAAGCCGCGATACCTAAGACAGATCTGCACTCGATGACACCTCGATAACAGCCGGTCCCCACACTTACATCTTGCTCTCCTTACGTCAGTATACATCATATCAGTCTGTGACGCTGGCTTTGCAACATCTTGCGTGCCTTTAGGTTCGCCGCGACCAACACTTACCATGCACTGACCACAAAAAAAAGGAGGCGCCGCGGCTTGAACCCTGGACCTTTCACATGCCAAGCGAACGCTCTACCAACTGAGCTACGCCCCATGCACGAGCAAACGGCGCTATTCCCCATTCTTTGCGACTCAGATGCGCACGGACACGATGGTTGTTGGTTTGTAGCGGTGAAGGAAGCAGAGTACAAAGGCGCGGCCCCATTCATATACACAAAAGTTCCAAGTAGTTTCGATGCTCTGGTATTACAAATGCAAATTCCGTCTGTTTTTAACGTCTTAAATTGAAAGAGCCGTCACAAATTGCTCCGTTTTCACTCCTTGTCGACAATCATACAGCACCTGAGGTAACAAACGCATCTCGAGCCCCATTGTGCACTCCATTATTCATGCCAACTCAGTGCCTCGCTCTTTACTACTGTGTACCAATCTTGTCGTCCAACTGCAAAACACTGGGCCACAACAAGTTTCCGCGTCTCCATTGCACTGCGCATACTACGAAACGCTCCCCGAACTTGGCACTCACCCTCGCAGCCGACTTTTCCGACTTTCCACGACGCTCACGCTAGTGACAGCATTATTTATAGTTCGACGTCGCGCCAAAGCGAATGAACACATTTCGCCTACGGCTTAGGCCGCCCTCCTAGTGTGGCTGCTCGGTGTCTGCAGGCAGCGAGGGTCTGCAAGCTTCCTGTGTTCGCACCTATGTCACCTGTGCTTGCTTGTCAGAGACAGACTATCGCAAAACATACAACTCACTCCATGAATTGATTGCTACGGCATCTGTTATCAGCAGTCACAACTAGCAACACCAGTAGCAGCTGACTGCACGCAAAGAATAGGAATGTGCAGTGGGATTTACGTGAACTCAGCGCAAGGCAGATCTTTCCGACATAGGCTTGAGAATCTTACGGGAACACTTGTACTGTTTCTAAATTAAGTGTAGGCGTGGGAGGAGGGTGCTTCCTGCGCACTAATAACAGCACGCTTGTCAATTGTGGATGCTAATCATTCGCTTGTATCTTCCTAGACACATCTGCTGGTTGTGAATTATTCCACTTGCATGGCAAGGTGCGCATGTAGGTGTGTTAAAAATTCTGGACGCACTGGGTATTGATCCCAGTACCTCTCGCATACTAATCGAGCGCTCTACCATCTGAGCTACGCCCGCCCCACCGAAGACTAATGGTGCTACATACAGCCATATAGACGACACAGACCCTTGCACTCCCATTACTCAGCAGACAAACACTACTCTCTATGTATCCGTTAGGGTGTCTTTCAGGTTTCGTGCATTCTGTATCGAATCGTAGTTGGCCACAATGAAAGTGGCACGTATAACGTCGAAAATAGAATTCGGACACCGCTCTGAGTAAGACCAACGTGTTGTCCACCCTCTAGACTTCAATGAGGTTAAGCCGCGATACCTAAGACAGATGACACCTCGATAACAGCCGGTCCACACACTTACATCTTGCTCTCCTTACGTCAGTATACATCATATCAGTCTGTGACGCTGGCTTTGCAACATCTTGCGTGCCTTTAGGTTAGCCGCGACCAACACTTACCATGCACTGACTACAAAAAATGGAGGCGCCGCGGCTTGAATCCTGGACCTTTCACATGCCAAGCGAACGCTCTACCAACTGAGCTACGCCCCATGCACGAGCAAACTGCGCTATTCCCCATTCTTTGCGACTCAGATGCGCACGGACACGATGGTTGGTTGGTTTGTAGCGGTGAAGGGAGCAGAGTACAAAGGCGCGGACCCGTTCATATACACAAAAGTTCCATGTAGTTTCCATGCTCTGGTATTACAAATGCAAATTCCGTCTGTTTTTAACGTCTTAAATTGAAAGAGCCGTCACAAATTGCTCCGTTTTCACTCCTTGTCGACAATCATACAGCACCTGAGGTAACAAACACATCTCGAGCCCCATTGTGCACTCCATTATTCATGCCAACTCAGTGCCTCGCTCTTTACTACTGTGTACCAATCTTGTCGTCCAACTGCAAAACACTGGGCCACAACAAGTTTCCGCGTCTCCATTGCACTGCGCATACTACGAAACGCTCCCCAAACTTGGCACTCACCCTCGCAGCCGACTTTTCCGACTTTCCACGACGCTCACGCAACGCTCACGGTAGTGACAGCATTATTTATAGTTCGACGTCGCGCCAAAGCGAATGAGCACATTTCGCCTACGGCTTAGGCCGCCCTCCTAGTGTGGCTGCTCGGTGTCTGCAGGCAGCGAGGGTCTGCAAGCTTCCTGTGTTCGCACCTATGTCACCTGTGCTTGCTTGTCAGAGACAGACTATCGCAAAACATACAACTCACTCCATGAATTGATTGCTACGGCATCTGTTATCAGCAGTCACAACTAGCAACACCAGTAGCAGCTGACTGCACGCAAAGAATAGGAATGTGCAGTGGGATTTACGTGAACTCAGCGCAAGGCAGATCTTTCCGACATAGGCTTGAGAATCTTACGGGAACACTTGTACTGTTTCTAAATTAAGTGTAGGCGTGGGAGGAGGGTGCTTCCTGCGCACTAATAACAACACGCTTGTCAATTGTGGATGCTAATCATTCGCTTGTATCTTCCTAGACACATCTGCTGGTTGTGAATTATTCCACTTGCATGGCAAGGTGCGCATGTAGGTGTGTTAAAAATTCTGGAGGCACTGGGTATTGATCCCAGTACCTCTCGCATACTAAGCGAGCGCTCTACCATCTGAGCTACGCAGGCCCCCCCGAAGACTAATGGTGCTACATACAGCCATACAGACGACACAGAACCTTGCACTCAAATTATTCAGCAGACAAACACTACTCTCTATGTATCCGTTAGGGTGTCTTTCAGGTTTCGTGCAATCTGTATCGAATCGTAGTTGGCCACAATGAAAGTGGCACGTATAACGTCGAAAATAGAATTCGGACACCGCTCTGAGTAAGACCAACGTGTTGTCCACCCTCTAGACTTCAATGAGGTTAAGCCGCGAAACCTAAGACAGATGACACCTCGATAACAGCCGGTCCACACACTTACATCTTGCTCTCCTTACGTCAGTATACATCATATCAGTCTGTGACGCTGGATTTGCTACATCTTGCGTGCCTTTAGGTTCGCCGCGACCAACACTTACCATGCACTGACTACAAAAAATGGAGGCGCCGCGGCTTGAAACCTGGACCTTTCACATGCCAAGCGAACGCTCTACCAACTGAGCTACGCCCCATGCACGAGCAAACTGCGCTATTCCCCATTCTTTGCGACTCAGATGCGCACGGAAACGATGGTTGGTTGGTTTGTAGCGGTGAAGGGAGCAGAGTACAAGGGCGGGGACCCGTTTATATACACAAAAGTTCCAAGTAGTTTCCATGCTCTGGTATTACAAATGCAAATTCCGTCTGATTTTAACGTCTTAAATTGAAAGAGCCGTCACAAATTGCCCCGTTTTCACTCCTTGTCGACAATCATACAGCACCTGAGGTAACAAACACATCTCGAGCCCCATTGTGCACTCCATTATTCATGCCAACTCAGTGCCTCGCTCTTTACTACTGTGTACCAATCTTGTCGTCCAACTGCAAAACACTGGGCCACAACAAGTTTCCGCGTCTCCATTGCACTGCGCATACTACGAAACGCTCCCCAAACTTGGCACTCACCCTCGCAGCCGACTTTTCCGACTTTCCACGACGCTCACGCAACGCTCACGGTAGTGACAGCATTATTTATAGTTCGACGTCGCGCCAAAGCGAATGAGCACATTTCGCCTACGGCTTAGGCCGCCCTCCTAGTGTGGCTGCTCGGTGTCTGCAGGCAGCGAGGGTCTGCAAGCTTCCTGTGTTCGCACCTATGTCACCTGTGCTTGCTTGTCAGAGACAGACTATCGCAAAACATACAACTCACTCCATGAATTGATTGCTACGGCATCTGTTATCAGCAGTCACAACTAGCAACACCAGTAGCAGCTGACTGCACGCAAAGAATAGGAATGTGCAGTGGGATTTACGTGAACTCAGCGCAAGGCAGATCTTTCCGACATAGGCTTGAGAATCTTACGGGAACACTTGTACTGTTTCTAAATTAAGTGTAGGCGTGGGAGGAGGGTGCTTCCTGCGCACTAATAACAACACGCTTGTCAATTGTGGATTCTAATCATTCGCTTGTATCTTCCTAGACACATCTGCTGGTTGTGAATTATTCCACTTGCATGGCAAGGTGCGCATGTAGGTGTGTTAAAAATTCTGGAGGCACTGGGTATTGATCCCAGTACCTCTCGCATACTAGCGCTCTACCATCTGAGCTACGCAGGCCCCCCCGGAGACTAATGGTGCTACATACAGCCATACAGACGACACAGAACCTTGCACTCCCATTATTCAGCAGACAAACACTACTCTCTATGTATCCGTTAGGGTGTCTTTCAGGTTTCGTGCAATCTGTATCGAATCGTAGTTGGCCACAATGAAAGTGGCACGTATAACGTCGAAAATAGAATTCGGACACCGCTCTGAGTAAGACCAACGTGTTGTCCACCCTCTAGACTTCAATGAGGTTAAGCCGCGAAACCTAAGACAGATGACACCTCGATAACAGCCGGTCCACACACTTACATCTTGCTCTCCTTACGTCAGTATACATCATATCAGTCTGTGACGCTGGCTTTGCTACATCTTGCGTGCCTTTAGGTTCGCCGCGACCAACACTTACCATGCACTGACTACAAAAAATGGAGGCGCCGCGGCTTGAAACCTGGACCTTTCACATGCCAAGCGAACGCTCTACCAACTGAGCTACGCCCCATGCACGAGCGAACTGCGCTATTCCCCATTCTTTGCGACTCAGATGCGCACGGAAACGATGGTTGGTTGGTTTGTAACGGTGAAGGGAGCAGAGTACGAAGGCGGGGACCCGTTTATATACACAAAAGTTCCAAGTAGTTTCCATGCTCTGGTATTACAAATGCAAATTCCGTCTGATTTTAACGTCTTAAATTGAAAGAGCCGTCACAAATTGCTCCGTTTTCACTCCTTGTCGACAATCATACAGCACCTGAAGTAACAAACACATCTCGAGCCCCGTTGGGCACTCCATTATTCATGCCAACTCAGTGCCTCGCTCTTTACTACTGTGTACCAATCTTGTCGTCCAACTGCAAAACACTGGGCCACAACAAGTTTCCGCGTCTCCATTGCACTGTGCATACTACGAAACGCTCCCCAAACTTGGCACTCACCCTCGCAGCCGACTTTTCCGACTTTCCACGACGCTCACGCTAGTGACAGCATTATTTATAGTTCGACGTCGCGCCAAAGCGAATGAGCACATTTCGCCTACGGCTTAGGCCGCCCTCCTAGTGTGGCTGCTCGGTGTCTGCAGGCAGCGAGGGTCTGCAAGCTTCCTGTGTTTGCACCTATGTCACCTGTGCTAGCTTGTCAGAGACAGACTATCGCAAAACATACAACTCACTCCATGAATTGATTGCTACGGCATCTGTTATCAGCAGTCACAACTAGCAACACCAGTAGCAGCTGACTGCAGGCAAAGAATAGGAATGTGCAGTGGGATTTACGTGAACTCAGCGCAAGGCAGATCTTTCCGACATAGGCTTGAGAATCTTACGGGAACACTTGTACTGTTTCTAAATTAAGTGTAGGCGTGGGAGGAGGGTGCTTCCTGCGCACTAATAACAGCACGCTTGTCAATTGTGGATGCTAATCATTCGCTTGTATCTCCCTAGACACATCTGCTGGTTGTGAATTATTCCACTTGCATATCAAGGTGCGCATGTAGGTGTGATAAAAATTCTGGAGGCACTGGGTATTGATCCCAGTACCTCTCGCATACTAAGCGAGCGCTCTACCATCTGAACTACGCCCGCCCCCCCCCGAAGACTAATGGTGCTACATACAGCCATATAGACGACACAGACCCTTGCACTCCCATTATTCAGCAGACAAACACTACTCTCTATGTATCCGTTAGGGTGTCTTTCACGTTTCGTGCATTCTGTGTCGAATCGTAGTTGGCCACAATGAAAGTGGCACGTATAACGTCGAAAATAGAATTCGGACACCGCTCTGAGTAAGACCAACGTGTTGTCCACCCTCTAGACTTCAATGAGGTTAAGCCGCGATACCTAAGACAGATCTGCACTCGATGACACCTCGATAACAGCCGGTCCCCGCACTTACGTCTTGCTCTCCTTACGTCAGTATACATCACATCACTCTATGACGCTGGCTTTGCAACATCTTGCGTGCCTTAAGGTTCGCCGCGACCAACATTTACCATGCACTGACCACAAAAAATGGAGGCGCCGCGGCTTGAACCCTGGACCTTTCACATGCCAAGCGAACGCTCTACCAACTGAGCTACGCCACATGCACGAGCAAACTGCGCTATTGACCATTCTTTGCGACTCAGATGCGCACGGACACGATGGTTGGTTGGTTTGTAGCGGTGAAGGGAGCACAGTACAAAGGCGGGGACCCGTTTATATACACAAAAGTTCCAAGTAGTTTCCATGCTCTGGTATTACAAATGCAAATTCCGTCTGTTTTTAACGTCTTAAATTGAAAGAGCCGTCACAAATTGCTCCGTTTTCACTCCTTGTCGACAATTATACAGCACCTGAGGTAACAAACACATCTCGAGCCCCATTGTGCACTCCATTATTCATGCCAACTCAGTGCCTCGTTCTTTACTACTGTGTACCAATCTTGTCGTCCAACTGCAAAACACTGGGCCACAACAAGTTTCCGCGTCTCCATTGCACTGCACATACCACGAAACGCTCCCCAAACTTGGCACTCACTCTCGCAGCCGACTTTTCCGACTTTCCACGACGCTCACGCTAGTGACAGCATTATTTATAGTTCGACGTCGCGCCAAAGCGAATGAGCACATTTCGCCTACGGCTTAGGCCGCCCTCCTAGTGTGGCTGCTCGGTGTCTGCAGGCAGCGAGGGTCTGCAAGCTTCCTGTGTTCGCACCTATGTCACCTGTGCTTGCTTGTCAGAGACAGACTATCGCAAAACATACAACTCACTCCATGAATTGATTGCTACGGCATCTGTTATCAGCAGTCACAACTAGAAACACCAGTAGCAGCTGACTGCACGCAAAGAATAGGAATGTGCAGTGGGATTTACGTGAACTCAGCGCAAGGCAGATCTTTCCGACATAGGCTTGAGAATCTTACGGGAACACTCGTACTGTTTCTAAATTAAGTGTAGGCGTGGGAGGAGGGTGCTTCCTGCGCACTAATAACAGCACGCTTGTCACTTGTGGATGCTAATCATTCGCTTGTATCTTCCTAGACACATCTGCTGGTTGTGAATTATTCCACTTGCATGGCAAGGTGCGCATGTGGGTGTGTTAAAAATTCTGGAGGCACTGGGTATTGATCCCAGTACCCCTCGCATACTAGCGCTCTACCTTCTGAGCTACGCAGGCCCCCCCCCCGAAGACTAATGGTGCTACATACAGCCATATAGACGACACAGACCCTTGCACTCCCATTATTCAGCAGACAAACACTACTCTCTATGTATCCGTTAGGGTGTCTTTCAGGTTTCGTGCATTCTGTATCGAATCGTAGTTGGCCACAATGAAAGTGGCACGTATAACGTCGAAAATAGAATTCGGACACCGCTCTGAGTAAGACCAACGTGTTGTCCACCCTCTAGACTTCAATGAGGTTAAGCCGCGATACCTAAGACAGATCTGCACTCGATGACACCTCGATAACAGCCGGTCCCCACACTTACATCTTGCTCTCCTTACGTCAGTATACATCACATCACTCTGTGACGCTGGCTTTGCAACATCTTGCGTGCCTTTAGGTTCGCCGCGACCAACACTTACCATGCACGGACCACAAAAAATGGAGGCGCCGCGACTTCAGCCCTGGACCTTTCACATGCCAAGCGAACGCTCTACCAACTGAGCTACGCCCCATGCACGAGCAAACTGCGCTATTCCCCATTCTTTGCGACTCAGATGCGCACGGACACGATGGTTGGTTGGTTTGTAGCGGTGAAGGGAGCAGAGTACAAAGGCGCGGACCCGTTCATATACACAAAAGTTCCATGTAGTTTCCATGCTCTGGTATTACAAATGCAAATTCCGTCTGTTTTTAACGTCTTAAATTGAAAGAGCCGTCACAAATTGCTCCGTTTTCACTCCTTGTCGACAATCATACAGCACCTGAGGTAACAAACACATCTCGAGCCCCATTGTGCACTCCATTATTCATGCCAACTCAGTGCCTCGCTCTTTACTACTGTGTACCAATCTTGTCGTCCAACTGCAAAACACTGGGCCACAACAAGTTTCCGCGTCTCCATTGCACTGCGCATACTACGAAACGCTCCCCAAACTTGGCACTCACCCTCGCAGCCGACTTTTCCGACTTTCCACGACGCTCACGCTAGTGACAGCATTATTTATAGTTCGACGTCGCGCCAAAGCGAATGAGCACATTTCGCCTACGGCTTAGGCCGCCCTCCTAGTGTGGCTGCTCGGTGTCTGCAGGCAGCGAGGGTCTGCAAGCTTCCTGTGTTCGCACCTATGTCACCTGTGCTTGCTTGTCAGAGACAGACTATCGCAAAACATACAACTCACTCCATGAATTGATTGCTACGGCATCTGTTATCAGCAGTCACAACTAGCAACACCAGTAGCAGCTGACTGCACGCAAAGAATAGGAATGTGCAGTGGGATTTACGTGAACTCAGCGCAAGGCAGATCTTTCCGACATAGGCTTGAGAATCTTACGGGAACACTTGTACTGTTTCTAAATTAAGTGTAGGCGTGGGAGGAGGGTGCTTCCTGCGCACTAATAACAGCACGCTTGTCAATTGTGGATGCTAATCATTCGCTTGTATCTCCCTAGACACATCTGCTGGTTGTGAATTATTCCACTTGCATATCAAGGTGCGCATGTAGGTGTGATAAAAATTCTGGAGGCACTGGGTATTGATCCCAGTACCTCTCACATACTAAGCGAGCGCTCTACCATCTGAACTACGCCCGCCCCCCGAAGACTAATGGTGCTACATACAGCCATATAGACGACACAGACCCTTGCACTCCCATTATTCAGCAGACAAACACTACTCTCTATGTATCCGTTAGGGAGTCTTTTACGTTTCGTGCATTCTGTGTCGAATCGTAGTTGGCCACAATGAAAGTGGCACGTATAACGTCGAAAATAGAATTCGGACACCGCTCTGAGTAAGACCAACGTGTTGTCCACCCTCTAGACTTCAATGAGGTTAAGCCGCGATACCTAAGACAGATCTGCACTCGATGACACCTCGATAACAGCCGGTCCCCGCACTTACATCTTGCTCTCCTTACGTCAGTATACATCACATCACTCTATGACGCTGGCTTTGCAACATCTTGCGTGCCTTAAGGTTCGCCGCGACCAACATTTACCATGCACTGACCACAAAAAATGGAGGCGCCGCGGCTTGAACCCTGGACCTTTCACATGCCAAGCGAACGCTCTACCAACTGAGCTACGCCACATGCACGAGCAAACTGCGCTATTGACCATTCTTTGCGACTCAGATGCGCACGGACACGATGGTTGGTTGGTTTGTAGCGGTGAAGGGAGCGCAGTACAAAGGCGGGGACCCGTTTATATACACAAAAGTTCCAAGTAGTTTCCATGCTCTGGTATTACAAATGCAAATTCCGTCTGTTTTTAACGTCTTAAATTGAAAGAGCCGTCACAAATTGCTCCGTTTTCACTCCTTGTCGACAATCATACAGCACCTGAGGTAACAAACACATCTCGAGCCCCATTGTGCACTCCATTATTCATGCCAACTCAGTGCCTCGTTCTTTACTACTGTGTACCAATCTTGTCGTCCAACTGCAAAACACTGGGCCACAACAAGTTTCCGCGTCTCCATTGCACTGCACATACCACGAAACGCTCCCCAAACTTGGCACTCACTCTCGCAGCCGACTTTTCCGACTTTCCACGACGCTCACGCTAGTGACAGCATTATTTATAGTTCGACGTCGCGCCAAAGCGAATGAGCACATTTCGCCTACGGCTTAGGCCGCCCTCCTAGTGTGGCTGCTCGGTGTCTGCAGGCAGCGAGGGTCTGCAAGCTTCCTGTGTTCGCACCTATGTCACCTGTGCTTGCTTGTCAGAGACAGACTATCGCAAAACATACAACTCACTCCATGAATTGATTGCTACGGCATCTGTTATCAGCAGTCACAACTAGAAACACCAGTAGCAGCTGACTGCACGCAAAGAATAGGAATGTGCAGTGGGATTTACGTGAACTCAGCGCAAGGCAGATCTTTCCGACATAGGCTTGAGAATCTTACGGGAACACTCGTACTGTTTCTAAATTAAGTGTAGGCGTGGGAGGAGGGTGCTTCCTGCGCACTAATAACAGCACGCTTGCCAATTGTGGATTCTAATCATTCGCTTGTATCTTCCTAGACACATCTGCTGGTTGTGAATTATTCCACTTGCATGGCAAGGTGCACATGTAGGTGTGTTAAAAATTGTGGAGGCACTGGGTATATATCCCAGTACCTCTCGCATAATAAGCGAACGCTCTACCATCTGAGCTACGCCCGCCCCCCCAAAGACTAATGGTGCTACATACAGCCATATAGACGACACAGACCCTTGCACTCCCATTATTCAGCAGACAAACACTACTCTCTATGTATCCGTTAGGGTGTCTTTCAGGTTTCGTGCATTCTTTATCGAATCGTAGTTGGCCATTATGAAAGTGGCACGTATAACGTCGAAAATAGAATTCGGACACCGCTCTGAGTAAGACCAACGTGTTGTCCACCCTCTAGACTTCAATGAGGTTAAGCCGCGATACCTAAGACAGATCTGCACTCGATGACACCTCGATAACAGCCTGTCCCCACACTTACATCTTGCTCTCCTTACGTCAGTATACATCACATCACTCTGTGACGCTGGCTTTGCAACATCTTGCGTGCCTTTAGGTTCGCCGCGACCAACACTTACCATGCACGGACCACAAAAAATGGAGGCGCCGCGGCTTGAACCCTGGACCTTCCACAGGCCAAGCGAACGCTCTACCAACTGAGCTACGCCACATGCACGAGCGAACTGCGCTATTGACCATTCTTTGCGACTCAGATGCGCACGGACACGATGGTTGTTGGTTTGTAGTGGTGAAGGGAGCAGAGTACAAAGGCGGGGACCCGTTTATATACACAAAAGTTCCAAGTAGTTTCGATGCTCTGATATTACAAATGCAAATTCCGTCTGTTTTTAACGTCTTAAATTGAAAGAGCCGTCACAAATTGCTCCGTTTTCACTCCTTGTCGACAATCATACAGCACCTGAGGTAACAAACACATCTCGAGCCCCATTGTGCACTCCATTATTCATGCCAACTCAGTGCCTCGCTCTTTACTACTGTGTACCAATCTTGTCGTCCAACTGCAAAACACTGGGCCACAACAAGTTTCCGCGTCTCCATTGCACTGCACATACCACGAAACGCCCCCCAAACTTGGCACTCACTCTCGCAGCCGACTTTTCCGACTTTCCACGACGCTCACGCTAGTGACAGCATTATTTATAGTTCGACGTCGCGCCAAAGCGAATGAGCACATTTCGCCTACGGCTTAGGCCGCCCTCCTAGTGTTGCTGCTCGGTGTCTGCAGGCAGCGAGGGTCTGAAAGCTTTCTGTGTTCGCACCTATGTCACCTGTGCTTGCTTGTCAGAGACAGACTATCGCAAAACATACAACTCACTCCATGAATTGATTGCTACGGCATCTGTTATCAGCAGTCACAACTAGCAACACCAGTAGCAGCTGACTGCACGCAAAGAATAGGAATGTGCAGTGGGATTTACGTGAACTCAGCGCAAGGCAGATCTTTCCGACATAGGCTTGAGAATCTTACGGGAACACTTGTACTGTTTCTAAATTAAGTGTAGGAGTGGGAGGAGGGTGCTTCCTGCGCACTAATAACAGCACGCTTGTCAATTGTGGATGCTAATCACTCGCTTGTATCTTCCTAGACACATCTGCTGGTTGTGAATTATTCCACTTGCATGGCAAGGTGCGCATGTAGGTGTGTTAAAAATTGTAGAGGCACTGGGTATTGATCCCAGTACCTCTCGCATACTAAGCGAGCGCTCTACCATCTGAGCTACGCCCCATGCACGAGCAAACTGCGCTATTCCCCTTTCTTTGCGACTCAGATGCGCACGGACACGATGGTTCGTTGGTTTGTAGCGGTGAAGGGAGCAGAGTACAAAGGCGCGGACCCGTTCATATACACAAAAGTTCCAAGTAGTTTCGATGCTCCGGTATTACAAATGCAAATTCCGTCTGTTTTTAACGTCTTAAATTGAAAGTGCCGTCACAAATTGCTCCGTTTTCACTCCTTGTCGACAATCATACAGCACCTGAGGTAACAAACACATCTCGAGCCCCATTGTTCACTCCATTATTCATGCCAACTCAGTGCCTCGCTCTTTACTACTGTGTACCACTCTTGACGTCCAACTGCAAAACACTGGGCCACAACAAGTTTCCGCGTCTCCATTGCACTGCGCATTCTACGAAACGCTCCCCAAACTTGGCACTCACCCTCCCAGCCGACTTTTCCGACTTTCCACGACGCTCACGCTAGTGACAGCATAATTTATAGTTCGACGTCGCGCCAAAGCGAATGAGCACATTTCGCCTACGGCTTAGGCCGCCCTCCTAGTGTGGCTGCTCGGTGTCTGCAGGCAGCGAGGGTCTGCAAGCTTCCTGTGTTCGCACCTATGTCACCTGTGCTTGCTTGTCAGAGACAGACTATCGCAAAACATACAACTCACTCCATGAATTGATTGCTACGGCATCTGTTATCAGCAGTCACAACTAGCAACACCAGTAGCAGCTGACTGCACGCAAAGAATAGGAATGTGCAGTGGGATTTACGTGAACTCAGCGCAAGGCAGATCTTTCCGACATAGGCTTGAGAATCTTACGGGAACACTTGTACTGTTTTTAAATTAAGTGTAGGCGTGGGAGGAGGGTGCTTCCTGCGCACTAATAACAGCACGCTTGTCAATTGTGGATACTAATCATTCGCTTGTATCTTCCTAGACACATCTGCTGGTTGTGAATTATTCCACTTGCATGGCAAGGTGCGCATGTAGGTGTGTTAAAAATTCTGGAGGCACTGGTTATATATCCCAGTACCTCTCGCATACTAAGCGAATGCTCTACTATCTGAGCTACGCCCGCCCCCCCAAAGACTAATGGTGCTACATACAGCCATATAGACGACACAGACCCTTGCACTCCCATTATTCAGCAGACAAACACTACTCTCTATGTATCCGTTAGGGTGTCTTTCACGTTTCGTGCATTCTGTATCGAATCGTAGTTGGCCACAATGAAAGTGGCACGTATAACGTCGAAAATAGAATTCGGACACCGCTCTGAGTAAGACCAACGTGTTGTCCACCCTCTAGACTTCAATGAGGTTAAGCCGCGATACCCAAGACAGATGACACCTCGATCACAGCCGGTCCCCACACTTACATCTTGCTCTCCTTACGTCAGTATACATCATATCAGTCTGTGACGCTGGCTTTGCAACATCTTGCGTGCCTTTAGGTTCGCCGCGACCAACACTTACCATGCACTGACCACAAATAATGGAGGCGCCGCGGCTTGAACCCTGGACCTTTCACATGCCAAGCGAACGCTCTACCACCTGAGCTACGCCCCATGCACGAGCAAACTGCGCTATTCCCCATTCTTTGCGACTCAGATGCGCACGGACACGATGGTTGGTTGGTTTGTAGCGGTGAAGGGAGCAGAGTACAAAGGCGCGGACCCGTTCATATACACAAAAGTTCCAAGTAGTTTCGATGCTCTGGTATTACAAATGCAAATTCCGTCTGTTTTTAACGTCTTAAATTGAAAGAGCCGTCACAAATTGCTCCGTTTTCACTCCTTGTCGACAATCATACAGCACCTGAGGTAACAAACACATCTCGAGCCCCATTGTGCACTCCGTTATTCATGCCAACTCAGTGCCTCGCTCTTTACTCCTGTGTACCAATCTTGTCGTCCAACTGCAAAACACTGGGCCACAACAAGTTTCCGCGTCTCCATTGCACTGTGCATACTACGAAACGCTCCCCAAACTTGGCACTCACCCTCGCAGCCGACTTTTCCGACTTTCCACGACGCTCACGCTTGTGACAGCATTATTTATAGTTCGACGTCGCGCCAAAGCGAATGAGCACATTTCGCCTACGGCTTAGGCCGCCCTCCTAGTGTTGCTGCTCGGTGTCTGCAGGCAGCGAGGGTCTGAAAGCTTTCTGTGTTCGCACCTATGTCACCTGTGCTTGCTTGTCAGAGACAGACTATCGCAAAACATACAACTCACTCCATGAATTGATTGCTACGGCATCTGTTATCAGCAGTCACAACTAGCAACACCAGTAGCAGCTGACTGCACGCAAAGAATTGGAATGAGCAGTTGGATTTATGTGAACTCAGCGCAAGGCAGATCTTTCCGACATAGGCTTGAGAATCTTACGGGAACACTTGTACTATTTCTAAATTAAGTGTAGGCGTGGGAGGAGGGTGCTTCCGGCGCACTAATAACAGCACGCTTGTCAATTGTGGATGCTAATCATTCGCTTGTATCTCCCTAGACACATCTGCTGGTTGTGAATTATTCCACTTGCATGGCAAGGTGCGCATGTAGGTGTGTTAAAAATTCTGGAGGCACTGGGTATTGATCCCAGTACCTCTCGCATACTAAACGAGCGCTCTACCATCTGAGCTACGCCCGCCCCCCCGATGACTAATGGTGCTACATACAGCCATATAGACGACACAGACCCTTGCACTCCCATTATTCAGCAGACAAACACTACTCTCTATGTATCCGTTAGGGTGTCTTTCACGTTTCGTGCATTCTGTATCGAATCGTAGTTGGCCACAATGAAAGTGGCACGTATAACGTCGAAAATAGAATTCGGACACCGCTCTGAGTAAGACCAACGTGTTGTCCACCCTCTAGACTTCAATGAGGTTAAGCCGCGATACCTAAGACAGATGACACCTCGATAACAGCCTGTCCCCACACTTACATCTTGCTCTCCTTACGTCAGTATACATCACATCACTCTGTGACGCTGGCTTTGCAACATCTTGCGTGCCTTTAGGTTCGCCGCGACCAACACTTACCATGCACTGACCACAAAAAATGGAGGCGCCGCGGCTTGAACCCTGGACCTTTCACAGGCCAAGCGAACGCTCTACCAACTGAGCTACGCCACATGCACGAGCGAACTGCGCTATTGACCATTCTTTGCGACTCAGATGCGCACGGACACGATGGTTGTTGGTTTGTAGTGGTGAAGGGAGCAGAGTACAAAGGCGGGGACCCGTTTATATACACAAAAGTTCCAAGTAGTTTCGATGCTCTGGTATTACAAATGCAAATTCCGTCTGTTTTTAACGTCTTAAATTGAAAGAGCCGTCACAAATTGCTCCGTTTTCACTCCTTGTCGACAATCATACAGCACCTGAGGTAACAAACACATCTCGAGCCCCATTGTGCACTCCATTATTCATGCCAACTCAGTGCCTCGCTCTTTACTACTGTGTACCAATCTTGTCGTCCAACTGCAAAACACTGGGCCACAACAAGTTTCCGCGTCTCCATTGCACTGCACATACCACGAAACGCCCCCCAAACTTGGCACTCACTCTCGCAGCCGACTTTTCCGACTTTCCACGACGCTCACGCTAGTGACAGCATTATTTATAGTTCGACGTCGCGCCAAAGCGAATGAGCACATTTCGCCTACGGCTTAGGCCGCCCTCCTAGTGTTGCTGCTCGGTGTCTGCAGGCAGCGAGGGTCTGAAAGCTTTCTGTGTTCGCACCTATGTCACCTGTGCTTGCTTGTCAGAGACAGACTATCGCAAAACATACAACTCACTCCATGAATTGATTGCTACGGCATCTGTTATCAGCAGTCACAACTAGCAACACCAGTAGCAGCTGACTGCACGCAAAGAATAGGAATGTGCAGTGGGATTTACGTGAACTCAGCGCAAGGCAGATCTTTCCGACATAGGCTTGAGAATCTTACGGGAACACTTGTACTGTTTCTAAATTAAGTGTAGGAGTGGGAGGAGGGTGCTTCCTGCGCACTAATAACAGCACGCTTGTCAATTGTGGATGCTAATCACTCGCTTGTATCTTCCTAGACACATCTGCTGGTTGTGAATTATTCCACTTGCATGGCAAGGTGCGCATGTAGGTGTGTTAAAAATTGTAGAGGCACTGGGTATTGATCCCAGTACCTCTCGCATACTAAGCGAGCGCTCTACCATCTGAGCTACGCCCCATGCACGAGCAAACTGCGCTATTCCCCTTTCTTTGCGACTCAGATGCGCACGGACACGATGGTTCGTTGGTTTGTAGCGGTGAAGGGAGCAGAGTACAAAGGCGCGGACCCGTTCATATACACAAAAGTTCCAAGTAGTTTCGATGCTCCGGTATTACAAATGCAAATTCCGTCTGTTTTTAACGTCTTAAATTGAAAGTGCCGTCACAAATTGCTCCGTTTTCACTCCTTGTCGACAATCATACAGCACCTGAGGTAACAAACACATCTCGAGCCCCATTGTTCACTCCATTATTCATGCCAACTCAGTGCCTCGCTCTTTACTACTGTGTACCACTCTTGACGTCCAACTGCAAAACACTGGGCCACAACAAGTTTCCGCGTCTCCATTGCACTGCGCATTCTACGAAACGCTCCCCAAACTTGGCACTCACCCTCCCAGCCGACTTTTCCGACTTTCCACGACGCTCACGCTAGTGACAGCATAATTTATAGTTCGACGTCGCGCCAAAGCGAATGAGCACATTTCGCCTACGGCTTAGGCCGCCCTCCTAGTGTGGCTGCTCGGTGTCTGCAGGCAGCGAGGGTCTGCAAGCTTCCTGTGTTCGCACCTATGTCACCTGTGCTTGCTTGTCAGAGACAGACTATCGCAAAACATACAACTCACTCCATGAATTGATTGCTACGGCATCTGTTATCAGCAGTCACAACTAGCAACACCAGTAGCAGCTGACTGCACGCAAAGAATAGGAATGTGCAGTGGGATTTACGTGAACTCAGCGCAAGGCAGATCTTTCCGACATAGGCTTGAGAATCTTACGGGAACACTTGTACTGTTTTTAAATTAAGTGTAGGCGTGGGAGGAGGGTGCTTCCTGCGCACTAATAACAGCACGCTTGTCAATTGTGGATACTAATCATTCGCTTGTATCTTCCTAGACACATCTGCTGGTTGTGAATTATTCCACTTGCATGGCAAGGTGCGCATGTAGGTGTGTTAAAAATTCTGGAGGCACTGGTTATATATCCCAGTACCTCTCGCATACTAAGCGAATGCTCTACTATCTGAGCTACGCCCGCCCCCCCAAAGACTAATGGTGCTACATACAGCCATATAGACGACACAGACCCTTGCACTCCCATTATTCAGCAGACAAACACTACTCTCTATGTATCCGTTAGGGTGTCTTTCACGTTTCGTGCATTCTGTATCGAATCGTAGTTGGCCACAATGAAAGTGGCACGTATAACGTCGAAAATAGAATTCGGACACCGCTCTGAGTAAGACCAACGTGTTGTCCACCCTCTAGACTTCAATGAGGTTAAGCCGCGATACCCAAGACAGATGACACCTCGATCACAGCCGGTCCCCACACTTACATCTTGCTCTCCTTACGTCAGTATACATCATATCAGTCTGTGACGCTGGCTTTGCAACATCTTGCGTGCCTTTAGGTTCGCCGCGACCAACACTTACCATGCACTGACCACAAATAATGGAGGCGCCGCGGCTTGAACCCTGGACCTTTCACATGCCAAGCGAACGCTCTACCACCTGAGCTACGCCCCATGCACGAGCAAACTGCGCTATTCCCCATTCTTTGCGACTCAGATGCGCACGGACACGATGGTTGGTTGGTTTGTAGCGGTGAAGGGAGCAGAGTACAAAGGCGCGGACCCGTTCATATACACAAAAGTTCCAAGTAGTTTCGATGCTCTGGTATTACAAATGCAAATTCCGTCTGTTTTTAACGTCTTAAATTGAAAGAGCCGTCACAAATTGCTCCGTTTTCACTCCTTGTCGACAATCATACAGCACCTGAGGTAACAAACACATCTCGAGCCCCATTGTGCACTCCGTTATTCATGCCAACTCAGTGCCTCGCTCTTTACTCCTGTGTACCAATCTTGTCGTCCAACTGCAAAACACTGGGCCACAACAAGTTTCCGCGTCTCCATTGCACTGTGCATACTACGAAACGCTCCCCAAACTTGGCACTCACCCTCGCAGCCGACTTTTCCGACTTTCCACGACGCTCACGCTTGTGACAGCATTATTTATAGTTCGACGTCGCGCCAAAGCGAATGAGCACATTTCGCCTACGGCTTAGGCCGCCCTCCTAGTGTTGCTGCTCGGTGTCTGCAGGCAGCGAGGGTCTGAAAGCTTTCTGTGTTCGCACCTATGTCACCTGTGCTTGCTTGTCAGAGACAGACTATCGCAAAACATACAACTCACTCCATGAATTGATTGCTACGGCATCTGTTATCAGCAGTCACAACTAGCAACACCAGTAGCAGCTGACTGCACGCAAAGAATTGGAATGAGCAGTTGGATTTATGTGAACTCAGCGCAAGGCAGATCTTTCCGACATAGGCTTGAGAATCTTACGGGAACACTTGTACTATTTCTAAATTAAGTGTAGGCGTGGGAGGAGGGTGCTTCCGGCGCACTAATAACAGCACGCTTGTCAATTGTGGATGCTAATCATTCGCTTGTATCTCCCTAGACACATCTGCTGGTTGTGAATTATTCCACTTGCATGGCAAGGTGCGCATGTAGGTGTGTTAAAAATTCTGGAGGCACTGGGTATTGATCCCAGTACCTCTCGCATACTAAACGAGCGCTCTACCATCTGAGCTACGCCCGCCCCCCCGATGACTAATGGTGCTACATACAGCCATATAGACGACACAGACCCTTGCACTCCCATTATTCAGCAGACAAACACTACTCTCTATGTATCCGTTAGGGTGTCTTTCACGTTTCGTGCATTCTGTATCGAATCGTAGTTGGCCACAATGAAAGTGGCACGTATAACGTCGAAAATAGAATTCGGACACCGCTCTGAGTAAGACCAACGTGTTGTCCACCCTCTAGACTTCAATGAGGTTAAGCCGCGATACCTAAGACAGATGACACCTCGATAACAGCCGGTACCCACACTTACATCTTGCTCTCCTTGCGTCAGTATACATCACATCACTCTGTGACGCTGGCTTTGCAACATCTTGCGTGCCTTTAGGTTCGCCGCAACCAACACTTACCATGCACTGACCACAAAAAATGGAGGCGCCGCGGCTTGAACCCTGGACCTTTCACATGCCAAGCTAACGCTCTACCAACTGAGCTACGCCACATGCACGAGCGAACTGCGCTATTCCCCATTCTTTGCGACTCAGATGCGCACGGACACGATGGTTGTTGGTTTGTAGCGGTGAAGGGAGCAGAGTACAAAGGCGGGGACCCGTTTATATACACAACAGTTCCAAGTAGTTTCGATGCTCTGGTATTACAAATGCAAATTCCGTCTGATTTTAACGTCTTAAATTGAAAGAGCCGTCACAAATTGCTCCGTTTTCACTCCTTGTCGACAATCATACAGCACCTGAGGTAACAAACACATCTCGAGCCCCATTGTGCACTCCATTATTCATGCCAACTCAGTGCCTCGCTCTTTACTACTGTGTACCAATCTTGTCGTCCAACTGCAAAACACTGGGCCACAACAAGTTTCCGCGTCTCCATTGCACTGCACATACCACGAAACGCTCCCCAAACTTGGCACTCACTCTCGCAGCCGACTTTTCCGACTTTCCACGACGCTCACGCAACGCTCACGCTAGTGACAGCATTATTTATAGTTCGACGTCGCGCCAAAGCGAATGAGCACGTTTCGCCTACGGCTTAGGCCGCCCTCCTAGTGTGGCTGCTCGGTGTCTGCAGGCAGCGAGGGTCTGCAAGCTTCCTGTGTTCGCACCTATGTCACCTGTGCTTGCTTGTCAGAGACAGACTATCGCAAAACATACAACTCACTCCATGAATTGATTGCTACGGCATCTGTTATCAGCAGTCACAACTAGCAACACCAGTAGCAGCTGACTGCACGCAAAGAATAGGAATGTGCAGTGGGATTTACGTGAACTCAGCGCAAGGCAGATCTTTCCGACATAGGCTTGAGAATCTTACGGGAACACTTGTACTGTTTTTAAATTAAGTGTAGGCGTGGGAGGAGGGTGCTTCCTGCGCACTAATAACAGCACGCTTGTCAATTGTGGATGCTAATCATTCGCTTGTATCTTCCTAGACACATCTGCTGGTTGTGAATTATTCCTCTTGCATGGCAAGGTGCGGATGTAGGTGTGTTAAAAATTCTGGAGACACTGGGTATTGATCCCAGTACCTCTCGCATACTAAGCGAGCGCTCTACCATCTGAGCTACGCCCGCCCCCCCCAAAGACTAATGGTGCTACATACAGCCATATAGACGACTCAGACCCTTGCACTCCCATTATTCAGCAGACAAACACTACTCTCTATGTATCCGTTAGGGTGTCTTTCAGGTTTCGTGCATTCTGTATCGAATCGTAGTTGGCCACAATGAAAGTGGCACGTATAACGTCGAAAATAGAATTCGGACACCGCTCTGAGTAAGACCAACGTGTTGTCCACCCTCTAGACTTCAATGAGGTTAAGCCGCGATACCCAAGACAGATGACACCTCGATCACAGCCGGTCCCCACACTTACATCTTGCTCTCCTTACGTCAGTATACATCATATCAGTCTGTGACGCTGGCTTTGCAACATCTTGCGTGCCTTTAGGTTCGCCGCGACCAACACTTACCATGCACTGACCACAAATAATGGAGGCGCCGCGGCTTGAACCCTGGACCTTTCACATGCCAAGCGAACGCTCTACCACCTGAGCTACGCCCCATGCACGAGCAAACTGCGCTATTCCCCATTCTTTGCGACTCAGATGCGCACGGACACGATGGTTGGTTGGTTTGTAGCGGTGAAGGGAGCAGAGTACAAAGGCGCGGACCCGTTCATATACACAAAAGTTCCAAGTAGTTTCGATGCTCTGGTATTACAAATGCAAATTCCGTCTGTTTTTAACGTCTTAAATTGAAAGAGCCGTCACAAATTGCTCCGTTTTCACTCCTTGTCGACAATCATACAGCACCTGAGGTAACAAACACATCTCGAGCCCCATTGTGCACTCCGTTATTCATGCCAACTCAGTGCCTCGCTCTTTACTCCTGTGTACCAATCTTGTCGTCCAACTGCAAAACACTGGGCCACAACAAGTTTCCGCGTCTCCATTGCACTGTGCATACTACGAAACGCTCCCCAAACTTGGCACTCACCCTCGCAGCCGACTTTTCCGACTTTCCACGACGCTCACGCTTGTGACAGCATTATTTATAGTTCGACGTCGCGCCAAAGCGAATGAGCACATTTCGCCTACGGCTTAGGCCGCCCTCCTAGTGTTGCTGCTCGGTGTCTGCAGGCAGCGAGGGTCTGAAAGCTTTCTGTGTTCGCACCTATGTCACCTGTGCTTGCTTGTCAGAGACAGACTATCGCAAAACATACAACTCACTCCATGAATTGATTGCTACGGCATCTGTTATCAGCAGTCACAACTAGCAACACCAGTAGCAGCTGACTGCACGCAAAGAATTGGAATGAGCAGTTGGATTTATGTGAACTCAGCGCAAGGCAGATCTTTCCGACATAGGCTTGAGAATCTTACGGGAACACTTGTACTATTTCTAAATTAAGTGTAGGCGTGGGAGGAGGGTGCTTCCGGCGCACTAATAACAGCACGCTTGTCAATTGTGGATGCTAATCATTCGCTTGTATCTCCCTAGACACATCTGCTGGTTGTGAATTATTCCACTTGCATGGCAAGGTGCGCATGTAGGTGTGTTAAAAATTCTGGAGGCACTGGGTATTGATCCCAGTACCTCTCGCATACTAAACGAGCGCTCTACCATCTGAGCTACGCCCGCCCCCCCGATGACTAATGGTGCTACATACAGCCATATAGACGACACAGACCCTTGCACTCCCATTATTCAGCAGACAAACACTACTCTCTATGTATCCGTTAGGGTGTCTTTCACGTTTCGTGCATTCTGTATCGAATCGTAGTTGGCCACAATGAAAGTGGCACGTATAACGTCGAAAATAGAATTCGGACACCGCTCTGAGTAAGACCAACGTGTTGTCCACCCTCTAGACTTCAATGAGGTTAAGCCGCGATACCTAAGACAGATGACACCTCGATAACAGCCGGTACCCACACTTACATCTTGCTCTCCTTGCGTCAGTATAAATCACATCACTCTGTGACGCTGGCTTTGCAACATCTTGCGTGCCTTTAGGTTCGCCGCAACCAACACTTACCATGCACTGACCACAAAAAATGGAGGCGCCGCGGCTTGAACCCTGGACCTTTCACATGCCAAGCTAACGCTCTACCAACTGAGCTACGCCACATGCACGAGCGAACTGCGCTATTCCCCATTCTTTGCGACTCAGATGCGCACGGACACGATGGTTGTTGGTTTGTAGCGGTGAAGGGAGCAGAGTACAAAGGCGGGGACCCGTTTATATACACAACAGTTCCAAGTAGTTTCGATGCTCTGGTATTACAAATGCAAATTCCGTCTGATTTTAACGTCTTAAATTGAAAGAGCCGTCACAAATTGCTCCGTTTTCACTCCTTGTCGACAATCATACAGCACCTGAGGTAACAAACACATCTCGAGCCCCATTGTGCACTCCATTATTCATGCCAACTCAGTGCCTCGCTCTTTACTACTGTGTACCAATCTTGTCGTCCAACTGCAAAACACTGGGCCACAACAAGTTTCCGCGTCTCCATTGCACTGCACATACCACGAAACGCTCCCCAAACTTGGCACTCACTCTCGCAGCCGACTTTTCCGACTTTCCACTACGCTCACGCAACGCTCACGCTAGTGACAGCATTATTTATAGTTCGACGTCGCGCCAAAGCGAATGAGCACGTTTCGCCTACGGCTTAGGCCGCCCTCCTAGTGTGGCTGCTCGGTGTCTGCAGGCAGCGAGGGTCTGCAAGCTTCCTGTGTTCGCACCTATGTCACCTGTGCTTGCTTGTCAGAGACAGACTATCGCAAAACATACAACTCACTCCATGAATTGATTGCTACGGCATCTGTTATCAGCAGTCACAACTAGCAACACCAGTAGCAGCTGACTGCACGCAAAGAATAGGAATGTGCAGTGGGATTTACGTGAACTCAGCGCAAGGCAGATCTTTCCGACATAGGCTTGAGAATCTTACGGGAACACTTGTACTGTTTCTAAATTAAGTGTAGGCGTGGGAGGAGGGTGCTTCCTGCGCACTAATAACAGCACGCTTGTCAATTGTGGATGCTAATCATTCGCTTGTATCTTCCTAGACACATCTGCTGGTTGTGAATTATTCCTCTTGCATGGCAAGGTGCGGATGTAGGTGTGTTAAAAATTCTGGAGACACTGGGTATTGATCCCAGTACCTCTCGCATACTAAGCGAGCGCTCTACCATCTGAGCTACGCCCGCCCCCCCCCCAAAGACTAATGGTGCTACATACAGCCATATAGACGACTCAGACCCTTGCACTCCCATTATTCAGCAGACAAACACTACTCTCTATGTATCCGTTAGGGTGTCTTTCAGGTTTCGTGCATTCTGTATCGAATCGTAGTTGGCCACAATGAAAGTGGCACGTATAACGTCGAAAATAGAATTCGGACACCGCTCTGAGTAAGACCAACGTGTTGTCCACCCTCTAGACTTCAATGAGGTTAAGCCGCGATACCTAAGACAGATCTGCACTCGATGACACCTCGATAACAGCCGGTCCCCGCACTTACATCTTGCTCTCCTTACGTCAGTATACATCATATCAGTCTGTGACGCTGGCTTTGCAACATCTTGCGTGCCTTTAGGTTCGCCGCGACCAACACTTACCATGCACTGACCACAAATAATGGAGGCGCCGCGGCTTGAACCCTGGACCTTTCACATGCCAAGCGAACGCTCTACCAACTGAGCTACGCCCCATGCACGAGCAAACTGCGCTATTCCCCATTCTTTGCGACTCAGATGCGCACGGACACGATGGTTGGTTGGTTTGTAGCGGTGAAGGGAGCAGAGTACAAAGGCGCGGACCCGTTCATATACACAAAAGTTCCAAGTAGTTTCCATGCTCTGGTATTACAAATGCAAATTCCGTCTGTTTTTAACGTCTTAAATTGAAAGAGCCGTCACAAATTGCTCCGTTTTCACTCCTTGTCGACAATCATACAGCACCTGAGGTAACAAACACATCTCGAGCCCCATTGTGCACTCCATTATTCATGCCAACTCAGTGCCTCGCTCTTTACTACTGTGTACCAATCTTGTCGTCCAACTGCAAAACACTGGGCCACAACAAGTTTCCGCGTCTCCATTGCACTGCGCATACTACGAAACGCTCCCCAAACTTGGCACTCACCCTCGCAGCCGACTTTTCCGACTTTCCACGACGCTCACGCTAGTGACAGCATTATTTATAGTTCGACGTCGCGCCAAAGCGAATGAGCACATTTCGCCTACGTCTTAGGCCGCCGTCCTAGTGTGGCTGCTCGGTGTCTGCAGGCAGCGAGGGTCTGCAAGCTTCCTGTGTTCGCACCTATGTCACCTGTGCTTGCTGGTCAGAGACAGACTATCGCAAAACATACAACTCACTCCATGAATTGATTGCTACGGCATCTGTTATCAGCAGTCACAACTAGCAACACCAGTAGCAGCTGACTGCACGCAAAGAATAGGAATGTGCAGTGGGATTTACGTGAACTCAGCACAAGGCAGATCTTTCCGACATAGGCTTGAGAATCTTACGGGAACACTTATACTGTTTCTAAATAAAGTGTAGGCGTATGAGGAGGGTGCTTCCTGCGCACTAATAACAGCACGCTTGTCAATTGTGGATGCTAATCATTCGCTTGTATCTTCCTAGACACATCTGCTGGTTGTGAATTATTCCACTTGCATGGCAAGGAGCGCATGTAGGTGTGTTAAAAATTCTAGAGGCACTGGGTATTGATACCAGTACCTCTCGCATACTAAGCGAGCGCTCTACCATCTGAGCTACGCCCGCCACCCCGAAGACTAATGGTGCTACATACAGCCATATCGACGACACAGACCCTTGCACTCCCATTATTCGGCAGACAAACACTACTCTCTATGTATCCGTTAGTGTGTCTTTCACGTTTCGTGCATTCTGTATCGAATCGTAGTTGGCCACAATGAAAGTGGCACGTATAACGTCGAAAATAGAATTCGGACACCGCTCTGAGTAAGACCAACGTGTTGTCCACCCTCTAGACTTCAATGAGGTTAAGCCGCGATACCTAAGACAGATGACACCTCGATAACAGCCGGTCCCCACACTTACATCTTGCCCTCCTTACGTCAGTATACATCATATCAGTCTGCGACGCTGGCTTTGCAACATCTTGCGTGCCTTTAGGTTCGGCGCGACCAACACTTACCATGCACTGACCACAAAAAATGGAGGCGCCGTGACTTCAGCCCTGGACCTTTCACATGCCAAGCGAACGCTCTACCAACTGAGCTACGCCCCATGCACGAGCAAACTGCGCTATTCCCCATTCTTTGCGACTCAGATGCGCACGGACACGATGGTTGGTTGGTTTGTAGCGGTGAAGGGAGCAGAGTACAAAGGCGCGGACCCGTTCATATACACAAAAGTTCCAAGTAGTTTCGATGCTCTGGTATTACAAATGCAAATTCCGTCTGTTTTTAACGTCTTAAATTGAAAGAGCCGTCACAAATTGCTCCGTTTTCACTCCTTGTCGACAATCATACAGCACCTGAGGTAACAAACACATCTCGAGCCCCATTGTGCACTCCATTATTCATGCCAACTCAGTGCCTCGCTCTTTACTACTGTGTACCAAATTTGTCGTCCAACTGCAAAACACTGGGCCACAACAAGTTTCCGCGTCTCCATTGCACTGCGCATACTACGAAACGCTCCCCAAACTTGGCACTCACCCTCGCAGCCGACTTTTCCGACTTTCCACGACGCTCACGCTAGTGACAGCATTATTTATAGTTCGACGTCGCGCCAAAGCGAATGAGCACATTTCGCCTACGGCTTAGGCCGCCCTCCTAGTGTGGCTGCTCGGTGTCTGCAGGCAGCGAGGGTCTGCAAGCTTCCTGTGTTCGCACCTATGTCACCTGTGCTTGCTTGTCAGAGACAGACTATCGCAAAACATACAACTCACTCCATGAATTGATTGCTACGGCATCTGTTATCAGCAGTCACAACTAGCAACACCAGTAGCAGCTGACTGCACGCAAAGAATAGGAATGTGCAGTGGGATTTACGTGAACTCAGCGCAAGGCAGATCTTTCCGACATAGGCTTGAGAATCTTACGGGAACACTTATACTGTTTCTAAATAAAGTGTAGGCGTGGGAGGAGGGTGCTTCCTGCGCACTAATAACAGCACGCTTGTCAATTGTGGATGCTAATCATTCGCTTGTATCTTCCTAGACACATCTGCTGGTTGTGAATTATTCCACTTGCATGGCAAGGTGCGCATGTAGGTGTGTTAAAAATTCTAGAGGCACTGGGTATTGATCCCAGTACCTCTCGCATACTAAGGGAGCGCTCTACCATCTGAGCTACGCCCGCCCCCCCGAAGACTAATGGTGCTACATACAGCCATATAGACTACACAGACCCTTGCACTCCCATTATTCAGCAGACAAACACTACTCTCTATGTATCCGTTAGGGTGTCTTTCAGGTTTCGTGCATTCTGTATCGAATCGTAGTTGGCCACAATAAAAGTGGCTCGTATAACGTCGAAAATAGAATTCGGACACCGCTCTGAGTAAGACCAACGTGTTGTCCACCCTCTAGACTTCAATGAGGTTAAGCCGCGATACCTAAGACAGATGACACCTCGATAACAGCCGGTCCCCACACTTACATCTTGCTCTCCTTACGTCAGTATACATCATATCAGTCTGTGACGCTGGCTTTGCAACATCTTGCGTGCCTTTAGGTTCGCCGCGACCAACACTTACCATGCACTACCCACAAAAAATGGAGGGGCCGCGGCTTGAACCCTGGACCTTTCACATGCCAAGCGAACGCTCTACTAACTGAGCTACGCCCCATGCACGAGCAAACTGCGCTATTCCCCATTCTTTGCGACTCAGATGCGGACGGACACGATGGTTGGTTGGTTTGTAGCGGTGAAGGGAGCAGGGTACAAAGGGGCGGACCCGTTCATATACACAAAAGTTCCAAGTAGTTTCGATGCTCTGGTATTACAAATGCAAATTCCGTCTGTTTTTAACGTCTTAAATTGAAAGAGCCGTCACAAATTGCTCCGTTTTCACTCCTTGTCGACAATCATACAGCACCTGAGGTAACAAACACATCTCGAGCCCCATTGTGCACTCCATTATTCATGCCAACTCAGTGCCTCGCTCTTTAATGCTGTGTACCAATCTTGTCGTCCAACTGCAAAACACTGGGCCACAACAAGTTTCCGCGTCTCCATTGCTCTGCGCATACTACGAAACGCTCCCCAAACATGGCACTCACCCTCGCAGCCGACTTTTCCGACTTTCCACGACGCTCACGCTAGTGACAGCATTATTTATAGTTCGACGTCGCGCCAAAGCGAATGAGCACATTTCGCCTACGGCTTAGGCCGCCCTCCTAGTGTGGCTGCTCGGTGTCTGCAGGCAGCGAGGGTCTGCAAGCTTCCTGTGTTCGCACCTATGTCACCTGTGCTTGCTTGTCAGAGACAGACTATCGCAAAACATACAACTCACTCCATGAATTGATTGCTACGGCATCTGTTATCAGCAGTCACAACTAGCAACACCAGTAGCAGCTGACTGCACGCAAAGAATAGAAATGTGCAGTGGGATTTACGTGAACTCAGTGCAAGGCAGATCTTTCCGACATAGGCTTGAGAATCTTACGGGAACACTTGTACTGTTTCTAAATTAAGTGTAGGCGTGGGAGGAGGGTGCTTCCTGCGCACTAATAACAGCACGCTTGTCAATTGTGGATGCTAATCATTCGCTTGTATCTTCCTAGACACATCTGCTGGCTGTGAATTATTCCACTTGCATGGCAAGGTGCGCATGTAGGTGTGTTAAAAATTCTGGAGGAACTGGGTATTGATCCCAGTACCTCTCGCATACTA
Source organism: Schistocerca gregaria (assembly GCF_023897955.1). Classification (NCBI taxonomy): domain Eukaryota; kingdom Metazoa; phylum Arthropoda; class Insecta; order Orthoptera; family Acrididae; genus Schistocerca; species Schistocerca gregaria. The sequence continues at coordinate 25,864,824 of NC_064929.1, read as the reverse complement.
AGCGAGCGCTCTACCATCTGAGCTACGCCCCATGCACGAGCAAACTGCGCTATTCCCCATTCTTTGCGACTCAGATGCGCACGGACACGATGGTTGGTTGGTTTGTACCGGTGATGGGAGCAGAGTACAAAGGCGCGGACCCGTTCATATACACAAAAGTTCCAAGTAGTTTCGATTCTCTGGTATTACAAATGCAAATTCCGTCTGTTTTTAACGTCTTAAATTGAAAGAGCCGTCACAAATTGCTCCGTTTTCACTCCTTGTCGACAATCATACAGCATCTGAGGTAACAAACACATCTCGAGCCCCATTGTGCACTCCATTATTCATGCCAACTCAGTGCCTCGCTCTTTACTACTGTGTACCAATCTTGTCGTCCAACTGCAAAACACTGGGCCACAACAAGTTTCCGCGTCTCCATTGCACTGCGCATACTACGAAACGCTCCCCAAACTTGGCACTCACCCTCGCAGCCGACTTTTCCGACTTTCCACGACGCTCACGCTAGTGACAGCATTATTTATAGTTCGACGTCGCGCCAAAGCGAATGAGCACATTTCACCTACGGCTTAGGCCGCCCTCCTAGTGTGGCTGCTCGGTGTCTGCAGGCAGCGAGGGTCTGCAAGCTTCCTGTGTTCGCACCTATGTCACCTGTGCTTGCTTGTCAGAGAAAGACTATCGCAAAACATACAACTCACTCCATGAATTGATTGCTACGGCATCTGTTATCAGCAGTCACAACTAGCAACACCAGTAGCAGCTGACTGCACGCAAAGAATAGGAATGTGCAGTGGGATTTACGTGAACTCAGCGCAAGGCAGATCTTTCCGACATAGGCTTGAGAATCTTACGGGAACACTTGTACTGTTTCTAAATTAAGTGTAGGCGTGGGAGGAGGGTGCTTCCTGCGCACTAATAACAGCACGCTTGTCAATTGTGGATGCTAATCATTCGCTTGTATCTTCCTAGACACATCTGCTGGTTGTGATTTATTCCACTTGCATGGCAAGGTGCGCATGTAGGTGTGTTAAAAATTCTGGAGGCACTGGGTATTAACCCCAGTACGTCTCGCACACTAAGCGAGCGCTCTACCATCTGAGCTACGCCCGCCCCCCCGAAGACTAATGGTGCTACATACAGCCATATAGACGACACAGACCCTTGCACTAACATTATTCAGCAGACAAACACTACTCTCTATGTATCCGTTAGGGTGTCTTTCAGGTTTCGTGCATTCTGTATCGAATCGTAGTTGGCCACAATGAAAGTGGCACGTATAACGTCGAAAATAGAATTCGGACACCGCTCTGAGTAAGACCAACGTGTTGTCCACCCTCTAGACTTCAATGAGGTTAAGCCGCGATACCTAAGACAGATCTGCACTCGATGACACCTCGATAACAGCCGGTCCCCACACTTACATCTTGCTCTCCTTACGTCAGTATACATCATATCAGTCTGTGACGCTGGCTTTGCAACATCTTGCGTGCCTTTAGGTTCGCCGCGACCAACACTTACCATGCACTGACCACAAAAAATGGAGGCGCCGCGGCTTGAACCCTGGACCTTTCACATGCCAAGCGAACGCTCTACCAACTTTTTTTTATTATTACTTTTTTTTTTTTTTTGGGCCTCCCTTCTCCCCACACAGCCCATCCATTCGCTCTCCTTTTATGCCTTCTTCGGCGAGCTTCTATGCTATATCGACTGATTTTTTTTTCATATTTACTGTGACAGTTAGGGAAATGAAATGATGTTTCGCTTCTTCGCCATGTGAGGCTTCTCCTCCGTAGAACTGAAAATTGAAAAATTAAGGCTTCTTGGGAATTAATAAATTGTCACTCTTGCTTCATACTGAAAAAAATTAAACAAAAATAGAAAGATTGTAACTGAGGAGAACGTGCAAGAAGCTTCCACTGCATTGTGTGCAACGAAACCACCTTCCGATATTACCGAGATTTTGGAAAATCATCATAGATGAAAGTAGTTGCTGGAGATATGGGGTTCATCCAGCAGTAAGTGTGAAGCCGCAGTGCCGTTTCGGGGTTCTGTCCGAGGCCTTCACGGCTACCGTAGCGGCCCTGGGGCACACGAAGTCCCCACCGTACTTCACCCTCAACAGCGATCCCCTACTTTGGCCTGTGACTACATTTTTCGTAGACGAGGGCTATTAAGATGTTTATCCAATCCCTTGTCTCTGAAACAGAATGTGTAACATGTTACCAAAAGTTTTTTTGTGGTCCCTGCGCGTACATATCTGATAATATTTTGCTCGTTCGTATAATTCGTATTCTAAAACACGGGCATTGCCGTGTTCAGATATAACGTAATGTACATAATTACCAAACAACCACAACACAGCAGTGGTTTTCTGGACAGGGAAGAAAACACCACCGGGGAAGAGTAATTTTTCAACATTGATCTCAGTACTAACAGTTCTGGTTATAAAGGCTACCCGCCGTTGGAGTCCCCTCCATATTTCGGCGTATCCGCCACAGAGAAAGCGGTGGATCAATGTGTCAACTGCGTCACATCGGGTGCACACAATCGTGTCACTAAGACCAATGGAGTGCAACTTTTCGTTAGTGGAAACTACGTTATTAACAACTCGGTACCAGGTTGCCTGAATGTCGGAAGACAGTTCACGATTACTAATATTTTTCCAAATTCTTTTCCAGTCTTTGTCGGGATATCTGCACTCCATTTTGTTGACATGTTCTTTCGTTGTTAAGAGTTCCATTAATTTCCTGCAATTCCTTGATTGTGGATTCGTGACAATACTGTCCATGTAGCTAATCTCTAAAAAGAACTGGCGAATATATTTCAATTTATAATTAATTCCGCCTATATTTATGGGTGGACGTAAATTTTCTGGCTGTAGGAGTCGATACAGCCTGGCTGTAATACTATGTGGATGTTTTTCTATAATTTGTAGGGTCCTCTTTATATATAACGCCGTAGTCTTCCGCCATATATCTGTTAAACCTAGGCCACCTTCAGCGGAAGGTAACGTAACTGTACCGACTGCTACTCTAAAAATATTCCCTGTCCATATAAATCGGCAAATGATACTCATTATACGTTTGGCAATGGGTTTCGAAACTGGCAATATTTGACCTATATATATAGCTTTTGATAAAATGGACCAATTAATTATTCTGATTCGTTGTTTAATGTTCAGATGTCTGGTCTGATTGAGTATTGTGGCTCCTCTGATTGTATCCAGTACTTTCTTCCAATTGTAGGTCATGGTCTGAAGCGGACATCGGTAAAAGGTGACACCCAGAGCGGTGTGACGATCGACGGAGCGTGCCCATTCCAAACGGACATCTTGAAGACCTTTAAGATTTAAAAACGAACTCTTCACCTCGTTAACCCTAGCGCCTGTAGCTTCACAAAAGATCTGAATATTCGTAGTTAATTTCTCTAAATCTTCGTTACTACGAATAACCACTCCAACGTCATCAGCATATGCATTGGTGACGTTGTTAACGCCAGATATCGTGACGCCCTCAAGATCGACATCGAGTCTCCTTAGTAAAGGCTCCAGTGCAACAACATACAGGAGCATTGACAAAGGACTTCCCTGCGGGACGCCGTTGCGAATTTCAATGGGTGGAGTGAAATGCCCATTTACAGACACTTGTGTTTGGATGCCTTCAACAATGTTAATTAAAACTTGCACAAAATGTTGACTAAAACCCACATAGGTCAACGTTCTGAACAAAAATAAGTGGTTGACCCTGTCAAAAGCCTTTGAGAAGTCGATAAAGGCAAGGCCTCCTGGTGAGGATGACGTTGCAAAAATTGCAGAGACATCCCTATATTCACAAACAGTTTTAAAAATATTCCGCCCCGAGAGACAGGTTTGGTGGTCACCTATGATCTTCTCCATTAGAGGTCTCAGTCTTTCCTTCAGTACACGTGCAATTATTTTATAATCCGAGTTCATCAAACATATTGGTCTCAATTGATTGAGATCTTTAACTGTCGCGTTCCTTCCCTTTGGTATTAGCACAGTTACGCTTGCTTTGAACTCGCGTGGAACAGTAACACCTTGCAACACTTCATTTATCACTTCTGTGAATTGATTACCGATGAGAGGCCAAAATTTACAATAAAACTCTACAGGCAAGCCATCAGGCCCTGGGGACTTACGGGTAGGCGAATATTTAAGTATATCAAACACCTCCTCACATGTGATCGCAGTGGTAAGGGACACATTGTCCTCGTCATTGATAACGTTGTCGATACCTGTAGTTCGTAGCAAATCGTTCGCACAGTCTAGATTATACCGGGTATCAGTATATAAAGTACGATAAAATTCATAAACTGCATTTAAAATGTCAGAGTGTTCCGTCAGCACCCGGTTATCGCCCACTCTAAGACAAGCAATAAACGCTCGTCTTCTATTTCTTTCATGTTCGAGTAAGTGGTACAGCGATGCGTTTTCGTCCTCCACCGTTGTCGGGACACGAGATTTAATTTTTAAACCCTCCAGCTGTTGTCGCTTGAGACTTATGAGGTGAGCCTTGATCTTCTTTATTTCAATGAAAAACCTCATCAGTCATCTGCTGAGCTGATAGTTCCCTTAAGCATGTATAGTAAAATTCAACGGTATTGCGAGACCACATCGCTCGCTCCCTCCCGTAAGCTATTAGGGATGATCTCAATTTCTTTTTAGCACATGAGGTCCACCACGCAAGGCGAGATCTGTATTTATGGCGCATACGTAGAGCAGCCTGCCATACCTCCGCTACTGTTCTTGATAGGGCACCCTCGAACAACATATGGGTATTCAGCTTCCATAAGGGGCGACCCCAATACGTTCCTTGCTTCTGAAACCGAATGCTGCATTTCACTGCGAGATGGTCCGAAAAGGTAGTGGGAATTACTTCGATACTACTGATTTTATTTTCCAGGTTTGCTGTGACGTATATTCTGTCTATTCTGCTTTGCGAGCGACTACTGATGTACGTAAATTTGACTAACGTGGGGTATTTGCTTTCCCACACGTCTGTCCACTTCATGTTTGTCACCAAAGCCGCCAGTTCCCTGGAGAAGTTAAAATTTGGTCGCTGATCCTTTTTGTGAAGTACACAATTAAAGTCACCACCGATTAAAGCTTCCGCCGGATTCCCCTTAAGTAAATAGACCATATCGTTCTTAAAAAAATTAGCCCTATCATCTCTAGCGTTGTTACCAGAGGGGACATATACATTTAAAACAGTAGTAGTAAAGATGTTACAACTGATGCCCCTCCCATTTTCTAACAGACAGATATCCTTCACATCAATACCATCTTTGACAAGGATCGCAGTCCCACATGTGGCTTCCGGTGCAATATTTAAAATCTCTTGAAAACCTGGGACATAAAAGTTGTGGACATTAAATTCCTGTAGGAGGGCTATATCAGTATCCGACTGGTAAATGAAATCTTTTAAAGAAGCGACTTTCGTTTCACTGCGAATCCGATTTACATTGATCGTGGTCACATTATATGTCAGTTCCGTTGGCATAGGTGCAGGTAAAAGAAATTGGCTAATGAAGTATACCCCATGCAGAGTCACGTCTGTACCATTCCATTCTGTCTGTCAGAAAGAAAAAGACACATTAAAAAAAAAAATTAAATGCCACTAGCATGTGTCAGGTCCATCTCCATTCCGTGGTCGGTGCGATCTTCTTGGGCATCGGCCCAATCAAGTCCTTTTCCTGAGACAGTTCGGTCTAAATCCATAGTAGTGCCGGTCTGCAAACCTGCGACGCCAAGCGGTGCGCGAGGTTGTTGTTGAAGATCATCTGCATCGGCACGACTCATCTCCGCTTCAGTACACTCGTTAACTCGTGCTACTGGGCATTATTCTCGTAGTCGTTCATTATCCCGTAAATGTTTTAACTTTTCCCGCAATGCAGGAGCTAAACTCTCTGCTGCTTTGTGTGCCAATCTCCTCTTCTTGCCTTTCTTCGAAGATCTCTTCGGCGATCTAGCAGGAGATGAAGTTTGCGACCTGTCAGGAGAAGTACCGGATGATACGTCTGACGTCGCCTGTTCCTTTTTTCGGACAAAAGTCCGCGTATCGCATTCCACAACGGCAGAAGGAGGCGCATCTTTTTCCATGGCTCCCACTGGTAGCAACCCAGTCTCCAATTCTACACTATCGCTCGTTGTGGTTTCCTTGACGCAAGTGTCTTCTGTGGGCGCCAACGTGAAACCAATGTCCAGATTGCTATCTTCGTTCATAGTTCCCGCAGAGTGGATGCCTGGAGCGTCCACTCCTCGGAAGCTAGTGGCAATATCCTCACGTTGGTGGGAATCCTGACGACGCAAGGAAACCTCCGTTGCGGGTATTTGGGGATCTTCGGCCGAGTCCGCGGAAGAACGAGCAACCACAGTGGGAGAGTTGGAAAAAGTTGGCGTCGGCATAGATTCGAGGGGCGCGGAGCTGATCGGCAGACCATCCGCAAATCTAGAGCTTGAAGCCGCAGTATCATCGACAACCGCCCGCGAGGCAGCAGGCACCCCGCGCACAGGCGGCACCGACTCGCCTCGGCTGCTGAAGTCAGCAGCGGCAGCGTATGACAACTTCATACCAACAACAGGGCCGGAACTCGGCATCTCGTCACGCGGTAACTGCGGGACACGCCTCCGTGAACATTCTGCACGAATGTGTTCCGTGGAATTGCATAAAGCGCAAGTCCGCGGTTGCCCATCATAAATAATCAAAGCACGATACCCACAAATATTAAGATAAGAGGGGACATGCTTCTGTAATTCAATCTTAATTTGCCTTACGCCGTTCAAGACAGGAAACATATGAGCTTCAGACCACCTTTCTGCCACATTGGAAATAATTCTGCCATAAGGCCGAAGGGCAACATTAAGTTCTTCGGGCGGAATTTCAAAAGGGAGCTCAAACACTCTGATCGTACGAATCCCGTACCCAGCATGACTAACAGCAACGTCACTCACATTCCCATCAGAATGATTAAACTTCACGCTACCTCCGCAACGATCCACAATGGAACTACTTAATTCTGGACTTTTCATCTTCAGATACACAGCATTTGTCACAAACGAGAGATAAACTCCGACAACATCATCACCGTTAATCAATACTTTTTTGATAAACCATGCTTTAATTTCAAATGCTTTAGGTCGAACGAAATTTCGATCGAAAGTACACTTGATTGTGTCTTTCCTCAAATAATTCGAATTATTCATTCTAGAACTTCATGAATACAAGTGCAACACGAATAGCGGCTTAGCAGCACCTCTAACCGCAAACGAAGCGACTCAGCCTGTGTTTACTACAGCCAGACGTCCAGCTCCGCCACACGTCCGTCCCGCTCGGCGGCTGACTCGCAACAACTGAGCTACGCCCCATGCACGAGCGAACTGCGCTATTCCCCATTCTTTGCGACTCAGATGCGCACGGACACGATGGTTGGTTGGTTTGTAGCGGTGAAGGGAGCAGAGTACAAAGGCGCGGACCCGTTCATATACACAAAAGTTCCAAGTAGTTTCGATGCTCTGGTATTACAAATGCAAATTCCGTCTGTTTTTAACGTCTTAAATTGAAAGAGCCGTCACAAATTGCTCCGTTTTCACTCCTTGTCGACAGTCATACAGCACCTGAGGTAACAAACACATCTTGAGCCCCATTGTGCACTCCATTATTCATGCCAACTCAGTGCCTCGCTCTTTACTACTGTGTACCAATCTTGTCGTCCAACTGCCAAACACTGGGCCACAACAAGTTTCCGCGTCTCCATTGCACTGCGCATACTACGAAACGCTCCCCAAACTTGGCACTTACCCTCGCAGCCGAGTTTTCCGACTTTCCACGACGCTCACGCTAGTGACAACATTATTTATAGTTCGACGTCGCGCCAAAGCGAATGAGCACATTTCGCCTACGGCTTAGGCCGCTCTCCTAGTGTGGCTGCTCGGTGTCTGCAGGCAGCGAGGGTCTGCAAGCTTCCTGTGTTCGCACCTATGTCACTTGTGCTTGCTTGTCAGAGACAGACTATCGCAAAACATACAACTCACTCCATGAATTGATTGCTACGGCATCTGTTATCAGCAGTCACAACTAGCAACACCAGTAGCAGCTGACTGCACGCAAAGAATAGGAATGTGCAGTGGGATTTACGTGAACTCAGCGGAAGGCAGATCTTTTCGACATAGGCTTGCGAATCTTACGGGAACACTTGTACTGTATCTAAATTAAGTGTAGGCGTGGGAGGAGGGTGCTTCCTGCGCACTAATAACAGCACGCTTGTCAATTGTGGATGCTAATCATTCGCTTGTATCTTCCTAGACACATCTGCTGGTTGTGAATTATTCCACTTGCATGGCAAGGTGCGCATGTAGGTGTGTTAAAAATTCTGGAGGCACTGGGTATTAATCCCAGTACCTCTCGCACACTAAGCGAGCGCTCTACCATCTGAGCTACGCCCGCCCCCCCCCCCCCCCCCCCCCCCCGAAGACTAATGGTGCTACATACAGCCATATAGACGACACAGACCCTTGCACTCCCATTATTCAGCAGACAAACTCTACTCTCTATGTATCCGTTAGGGTGTCTTTCAGGTTTCGTGCATTCTGTATCGAATCGTAGTTGGCCACAATGAAAGTGGCACGTATAACGTCAAAAATAGAATTCGGACACCGCTCTGAGTAAGACCAACGTGTTGTCCACCCTCTAGACTTCAATGAGGTTAAGCCGCGATACCTAAGACAGATCTGCACTCGATGACACCTCGATAACAGCCGGTCCCCATACTTACATCTTGCTCTCCTTACGTCAGTATACATCATATCAGTCTGTGACGCTGGCTTTGCAACATCTTGCGTGCCTTTAGGTTCGCCGCGACCAACACTTACCATGCACTGACCACAAAAAATGGAGTCGCCGCGGCTTGAACCCTGGATCTTTTACATGCCAAGCGAACGCTCTACCAACTGAGCTACGCCCCATGCACGGGCAAACTGCGCTATTCCCCATTCTTTGCGACTCAGATGCGCACGGACACGATGGTTGGTTGGTTTGTAGCGGTGAAGGGAGCAGAGTACAAAGGGGCGGACCCGTTCATATACACAAAAGTTCCAAGTAGTTTCGATGCTCTGGTATTACAAATGCAAATTCCGTCTGTTTTTAACGTCTTAAATTGAAAGAGCCGTCACAAATTGCTCCGTTTTCACTCCTTGTCGACAATCATACAGCACCTGAGGTAACAAACACGTCTCGAGCCCCATTGTGCACTCCATTATTCCTTCCAACTCAGTGCTTCGCTCTTTACTACTGTGTACCAATCTTGTCGTCCAACTGCAAAACACTGGGCCACAACAAGTTTCCGCGTCTCCATTGCACTGCGCATACTACGAAACGCTCCCCAAACTTGGCACTCACCCTCGCAGCCGACTTTTTCGACTTTCCACGACGCTCACGCAACGCTCACGCTAGTGAGAGCTTTATTTATAGTTCGACGTCGCGCCAAAGGGAATGAGCACATTTCGCCTACGGCTTAGGCCGCTCTCCTAGTGTGGCTGCTCGGTGTCTGCAGGCAGCGAGGGTCTGCAAGCTTCCTGTGTTCGCACCTATGTCACCTGTGCTTGCTTGTCAGAGACAGACTATCGCAAAACATACAACTCACTTCATGAATTGATTGCTACGGCATCTGTTATCAGCAGTCACAACTAGCAACACCAGTAGCAGCTGACTGCACGCAAAGAATAGAATGTGCAGTGGGATTTACGTGAACTCAGCGCAAGGCAAATCTTTCCGACATAGGCTTGAGAATCTTACGGGAACACTTGTACTGTTTCTAAATTATGTGTATTCGTGGGAGGAGGGTGCTTCCTGCGCACTAATAACAGCACGCTTGTCAATTGTGGATTCTAATCATTCGCTTGTATCTTCCTAGACACATCTGCTGGTTGTGAATTATTCCACTTGCATGGCAAGGTGCGCATGTAGGTGTGTTGAAAATTCTGGAGGCACTGGGTATTGATCCCAGTACCTCTCGCACACTAAGCGAGCGCTTTACCATCTGAGCTACGCCCGCCCCCCCAAAGACTAATCGTGCTACATACAGCCATATAGACGACACAGACCCTTGCACTCCCATTATTCAGCAGACAAACACTACTCTCTATGTATCCGTTAGGGTGTCTTTCAGGTTTCGTGCATTCTGTATCGAATTGTAGTTGGCCACAATGAAAGTGGCACGTATAACGTCGAAAATAGAATTCGGACACCGCTCTGAGTAAGACCAACGTGTTGTCCACCCTCTAGACTTCAATGAGGTTAAGCCGCGATACCTAAGACAGATCTGCACTCGATGACACAAGCCGGTCCCCACACTTACATCTTGCTCTCCTTACGTCAGTATACATCATATCAGTCTGTGACGCTGGCTTTGCAACATCATGCGTGCCTTTAGGTTCGCCGCCACCAACACTTACCATGCACTGACCACAAAAAATGGAGGCGCCGCGGCTTGAACCCTGGACCTTTCACATGCCAAGCGAACGCTCTACCAACTATGCTACGCCCCATGCACGAGCAAACTGCGCTACTCCCCATTCTTTGCGACTCAGATGCGCACGGACAGGATGGTTGGTTGGTTTGTAGCGGTGAAGGGAGCAGAGTACAAAGGGGTGGACCCGTTCATATACACAAATGTTCCAAGTAGTTTCGATGCTCTGGTATTACAAATGCAAATTCCGTCTGTTTTTAACGTCTTAAATTGAAAGAGCCCTCACAAATTGCTCCGTTTTCACTCCTTGTCGACAATCATACAGCACCTGAGGTAACAAACACATCTTGAGCCCCATTGTGCACTCCATTATTCATGCCAACTCAGTGCCTCGCTCTTTACTACTGTGTACCAATCTTGTCGTCCAACTGCAAAACACTGGGCCACAACAAGTTTCCGCGTCTCCATTGCACTGCGCATACTACAAAACGCTCCCCAAACTTGGCACTCACCCTCGCAGCCGACTTTTCCGACTTTCCACGACGCTCACGCTAGTGACAGCATTATTTATAGTTCGACGTCGCGCCAAAGCGAATGAGCACATTTCGCCTACGGCTTAGGCCGCCCTCCTAGTGTGGCTGCTCGGTGTCTGCAGGCAGCGAGGGTCTGCAAGCTTCCTGTGTTCGCACCTATGTCAGCTGTGCTTGCTTGTCAGAGACAGACTATCGCAAAACATACAACTCACTCCATGAATTGATTGCTACGGCATCTGTTATCAGCAGTCACAACTAGCAACACCAGTAGCAGCTGACTGCACGCAAAGAATAGGAATGTGCAGTGGGATTTACGTGAACTCAGCGCAAGGCAAATCTTTCCGACATAGGCTTGAGAATCTTACGGGAACACTTGTACTGTTTCTAAATTAAGTGTAGGCGTGGGAGGAGGGTGCGTCATGCGCACTAATAACAGCACGCTTGTCAATTGTGGATGCTAATCATTCGCTTGTATCTTCCTAGACACATCTGCTGGTTGTGAATTATACCACTTGCATGGCAAGGTGCGCATGTAGGTGTGTTAAAAATTCTGGAGGCACTGGGTATTGATCCCAGTACCTCTCACATACTAAACGAGTGCTCTACCATCTGAGTTACGCCCGCCCCCCCAAAGACTAATGGTGCTACATACAGCCATATAGACGACACAGACCCTTGCACTCCCATTATTCAGCAGACAAACACTACTCTCTATGTATCCGTTAGGGTGTCTTTCAGGTTTCGTGCATTCTGTATCGAATCGCAGTTGGCCACAATGAAAGTGGCATGTATAACGTCGAAAATAGAATTCGGACACCGCTCTGAGTAACACCAACTTGTTGTCCACCCTCTAGACTTCAATGAGGTTAAGCCGCGATACATAAGACAGATGACACCTCGATAACAGCCGGTCCCCACACTTACATCTTGCTCTCCTTACGTCAGTATACATCATATCAGTCTGTGACGCTGGCTTTGCAACATCTTGCGTGCCTTTAGGTTCGCCGCGACCAACCCTTACCATGCACTGACCACAAAAATGGAGGCACCGCGGCTTGAACGCTGGACCTTTCACATGCCAAGCGAACGCTCTACCAACTGATCTACGCCCTATGCACGAGCAAACTGCGCTATTCCCCATTCTTTGCGACTCAGATGCGCACGGACACGATGGTTGGTTGGTTTGTAGCGGTGAAGGGAGCAGAGTACAAAGGGGCGGACCCGTTCATTTACACAAAAGTTCCAAGTAGTTTCGATGCTCTGGTATTACAAATGCAAATTCCGTCTGTTTTTAGCGTCTTAAATTGAAAGAGCCCTCACAAATTGCTCCGTTTTCACTCCTTGTCGACAATCATACAGCACCTGAGGTAACAAACACATCTCGAGCCCCATTGTGCACTCCATTATTCATGCCAACTCAGTGCCTCGCTCTTTACTACTGTGTACCAATCTTGTCGTCCAACTGCAAAACACTGGGCCACAACAAGTTTCCGCGTCTCCATTGCACTGCGCATACTACGAAACGCTCCCCAAACTTGGCACTCACCCTCGCAGCCGACTTTTTCGACTTTCCACGACGCTCACGCAACGCTCACGCTAGTGACAGCATTATTTATAGTTCGACGTCGCGCCAAAGCGAATGAGCACATTTCGCCTACGCCTTAGGCCGCCATCCTAGTGTGGCTGCTCGGTGTCTGCAGGCAGCGAGGGTCTGCAAGCTTCCTGTGTTCGCACCTGTGTCACCTGTGCTTGCTTGTCAGAGACAGACTATCGCAAAACATACAACTCACTCCATGAATTGATTGCTACGGCATCTGTTATCAGCAGTCACAACTAGCAACACCAGTAGCAGCTGACTGCACGCAAAGAATAGGAATGTGCAGTGGGATTTACGTGAACTCAGCGGAAGGCAGATCTTTCCGACATAGGCTTGAGAATCTTACGGGAACACTTGTACTGTTTCTAAATTAAGTGTAGGCGTGGGAGGAGGGTGCTTCCTGCGCACTAATAACAGCACGCTTGTCAATTGTGGATGCTAATCATTCGCTTGTATCTTCCTAGACACATCTGCTGGTTGTGAATTATTCCACTTGCATGGCAAGTTGCGCATGTAGGTGTGTTAAAAATTCTGGAGGCACTGGGTATTGATCCCAGTACCTCTCACATACTAAACGAGTGCTCTACCATCTGAGTTACGCCCGCCCCCCCAAAGACTAATGGTGCTACATGCAGCCATATAGACGACACAGACCCTTGCACTCCCATTATTCAGCAGACAAACACTACTCTCTATGTATCCGTTAGGGTGTCTTTCAGGTTTCGTGCATTCTGTATCGAATCGCAGTTGGCCACAATGAAAGTGGCACGTATAACGTCGAAAATAGAATTCGGACACCGCTCTGAGTAAGACCAACGTGTTGTCCACCCTCTAGACTACAATGAGGTTAAGCCGCGATACCTAAGACAGATGACACCTCGATAACAGCCGGTCCCCACACTTACATCTTGCTCTCCTTACGTCAGTATACATCATATCAGTCTGTGACACTGGCTTTGCAAAATCTTGCGTGCCTTTAGGTTCGCCGCGACCAACACTTACCATGCACTGACCACAAAAATGGAGGCGCCGCGGCTTGAACCCTTGACCTTTCACATGCCAAGCGAACGCTCTACCAACTGAGCTACGCCCCATGCACGAGCAAACTGCTCTACTCCCCATTCTTTGCGACTCAGATGCGCACGGACACGATGGTTGGTTGGTTTGTAGCGGTGAAGGGAGCAGAGTACAAAGGGGAGGACCCGTTCATATACACAAAAGTTCCAAGTAGTTTCGATGCTCTGGTATTACAAATGCAAATTCCGTCTGTTGTTAACGTCTTAAATTGAAAGAGCCGTCACAAATTGCTCCGTTTTCACTCCTTGTCGACAATCATACAGCACCTGAGGTAACAAACACATCTCGAGCCCCATTGCGCACTCCATTATTCATGCCAACTCAGTGCCTCGCTCTTTACTACTGTGTACCAATCTTGTCGTCCAACTGCAAAACACTGGGCCACAACAAGTTTCCGCGTCTCCATTCCACTGCGCATACTACGAAACGCTCCCCAAACTTGGCACTCACCCTCGCAGCCGACTTTTTCGACTTTCCACGACGCTCACGCAACGCTCACGCTAGTGACAGCATTATTTATAGTTCGACGTCGCGCCAAAGCGAATGAGCACATTTCGCCTACGCCTTAGGCCGCCATCCTAGTGTGGCTGCTCGGTGTCTGCAGGCAGCGAGGGTCTGCAAGCCTCCTGTGTTCGCACCTATGTCACCTGTGCTTGCTTGTCAGAGACAGACTATGGAAAAACATACAACTCACTCCATGAATTGATTGCTACGGCATCTGTTATCAGCAGTCACAACTAGCAACACCAGTAGCAGCTGACTGCACGCAAAGAATGGGAATGTGCAGTGGGATTTACGTGAACTCAGCGCAAGGCAGATCTTTCCGACATAGGCTTGAGAATCTTACGGGAACACTTGTACTGTTTCTAAATTAAGTGTAGGCGTGGTAGGAGGGTGCCTCCTGCGCACTAATAACAGCACGCTTGTCAATTGTGGATGCTAATCATTCGCTTGTATCTTCCTAGACACATCTGCTGGTTGTGAATTATTCCACTTGCATGGCAAGGTGCGCCTGTAGGTGTGTTAAAAATTCTGGAGGCACTGGGTATTGATCCCAGTACCTCTCGCATACTAAGCGAGCGCTCTACCAAATTGATATTTGGATAACCCATAGCCAAAATTCTTATTATTAAACCAAGTTGTCTTAAAGTAGAAAGAGCAATAATCTTCTTCAAATCAAATTCAAAATTAGCGCCCAGTCCAGCCATAAATATAGTTATACAACCAATTAAAAGTAAAAATCAACCACAATTATAAGTATCTAATATTGGTCTAAAACGAATTAATAAATAAACACCAGCAGTAACAAGAGTAGAAGAATGAACTAAAGCAGAAACAGGAGTAGGAGCTGCTATAGCAGCAGGAAGTCATGAAGAGAAAGGAATCTGAGCTCTCTTAGTTATAGCTGCTAAAACAATTAATATAGTAATGAGCTTTATTTCAAAAGAATTAGAAATAAAATCATAATAATAAATATAATTTCAACCACCAAAATTTAACATTCATGCAATAGAAATTAAAATAGCAACATCACCAATACGATTAGAAAGTGCAGTTAATATACCAGCACTATAAGATTTTACATTTTGATAATAAATAACTAAACAATAAGAAACTAAACCAAAACCATCTCAACCTAATAAAATTCTAATTAAATTAGGACTAATAATTAAAAAACCTATAGAAAGAATATATATTAAAACAATAGTAATAAAACGATTTATATTCTTTTCACCAGATATATAATCCTCTCTATAATAAATAACCAAAGATGAAATATATATAACAAAAGATATAAAAATAAGAGATATTCAATCCAAAATTAAAGTTATAACAACTATAGAACCATTTAAATTGAAAAGCTCTCACTCAACAAAAACTCTATAATCCGTTATTAAATAATAAATACCTAAAATAAAAATTATAGTTCTCGAAAAAAAACAAAGAAAAAAAACTCAAAGAACAAATAGAAAATAAATTCACGGCCTAAGATGAAAAACTTCATATCATTGATTCCACAAAACAATATTTTTAATTAAAATTCTTAAGCAAACTAAACAAAGAAATATTCACCCTTTAAACAGAGAATATTTAAAGGCAATCAATGTAAAAGTAAAAGATGATATTCACGAAAATAACCAAGAGAACAAGTATAAACACCAGAATAATAATTTCCATACTGAGAATAAGAATATATATACAAAGTATAAACAGCTCTAAAAAAAGATAAAAAAATCAAAGCAAAGAATCTAAAAGAAGATCAAGATATAATTCTATTTAATAATCTAATTTCACCTACCAAATTTAAAGAAGGAGGAGCAGCCATATTTGATGATCTTAAAAGAAATCATCATAAAGCCATTCTTGGCATCAAATTAATTATACCCTTGTTAATTAATAATCTTCGTCTACCTAAACGTTCATAAATAATATTAGATAAACAAAATAAACCAGAAGAACATAAACCATGACCAACCATTAGAGAAAGAGAACAGAAGAATATGCAATTAAAGACTTTAAATCAACCTGACGAAAACAAATAAATCTTACAATAACACCCCCAGATAAACCCAAAGATAATCAAAAATAATTAAACTTTAAACCCAAATAAGAAATAACCTTTAAACACGAAAAATACCATAACCACCTAACTTTAATAAAACACCAGCAAGAATCATTCTACCTGAAATAGGGGCCTCTACATGAGCCTTAGGAAGTCATAAATGAACCAAAAACATAGGTATCTTAACTAAAAAAGCCAAAATTATAAATACATAAAACATAAAATAATAAGAACCAAAATCAACTAATAAAGGAAAATATAAAGTATTAGAAAAATCATAAACCTTAAATAAAACTAATAATAAAGGTAATCTAGCAACCAAAGTATAAAAAATTAAATAAACACCAGCCTGCAAACGCTCAGGTTGATAACCCCAACCCAAAATTAAAAGTAAAGTAGGAACTAATCTAGCCTCAAAAAAAATATAAAAAGAAAGAAGACTTAATCTAGCAAATGAACAGTAAAGCATAATTATTAAAATCAAAACCATAAAAACAAAAAAATTAGAATGATATGAACTTAAATAAACTGAACCTCTAGCAGTGATTATTAAAGAACAAATCCAAAAACTAAGCAAAATTAAACTAAAAGAAAAATAATCAATACCAAAATAATATCTAATTATATTCAAATCAGCATATGAATAAACACAAATTATAAACACAAAACTCGACAGAAACATTAAAGAATGAACCAACCATCAACAATTATTTAATAAACAAAGAGGGATCAAAAAAATAGTTATAAATTAATACTTTAACATTAAGATAAACCAAAAGAATTAAAAAAATCATTACCATGAGAACGAATTATTGAAACTAAAATAGAAAGACCTAAAGCACCCTCACAAACAGAAAAAACTAAAAAAATAACAGGAAAAAATAATCATAATCAAACTCAATAAGAAAAACAATAACTAATATAAATAAAGAAAGAACAATATATTCTAATCTCAAAAGAACCATTAATAAATGTTTACGTTTAGAAGAAAAAACATAAACACCAGCAAAATAAATCAATAAAGAAGTAAAAATAGAGAATATAAACATTAGTTTTAATAGTTTAAAAAAAACGCCGGTCTTGTAAACCGGAAATAAGTCCAGCCCCCACTTTTAAAACTTCAGAGGTGGAAAAGCTTCCATCATCGGTCCCCAAAACCGATATTTTAAATAAACTAACCCCTGAAATGATCGAAATAATAATTATATCATTATCAAATGTAATAAATATTAATTTTATTAAATTAAGACACCCAATATCAATAATGCTTTTTATTATCCTTCAAACCTTCCTAGTTGGATTAATAACAGGAACAATAATAGAAAGATATTGATTATCATATATTTTATTTTTAACATTTCTTGGTGGTATACTAGTATTATTTATTTACATTACAAGAATTGCATCAAACGAAATATTTCAGCCTAAATCAATTACTATAATTATTACATTAATAATGTGAGTATTTATCATATCAATATTCATTATTCTAGATATACCTATATTTATAGACTTTTTCAAAACACCGAAACTATAAATATTGATAATTCAATCAATTATCAAGAAATAACAATATCTTTAGAAAAATTATATAACAGACCAACATTCATTATTACAATAATAATAATAATTTATTTATTTTTAGCACTACTAGCTGTTGTTAAAATCACTAATATTAATCAGGGACCTATTCGTAAAATAAGATAATTACTAATGAATAAACCCTTACGATTAAGACATCCTTTAATTAAAATTATTAATAACTCTTTAATTGACTTACCTGCCCCAACAAATATTTCATTTTGATGAAATTTTGGATCCCTATTAGGGTTATGTTTGGTAATTCAAATCGTAACTGGACTATTTTTAGCTATACATTATACATCAAATATTGAAATAGCATTCAGTAGTGTAGTACACATCTGCCGAGACGTAAATAATGGTTGAATTATCTGAACCTTACATGCAAATGGAGCATCTATATTTTTTATTTGTATTTACTTACATGTAGGACGGGGAATTTACTACGGATCTTATATATATATACATACCTGAATAATTGGTACAGTGATTTTATTTTTAGTTATAGCAACTGCATTTATAGGATATGTCTTACCCTGAGGCCAAATATCTTTTTGAGGTGCAACAGTAATTACTAATTTATTATCAGCAATCCCATACTTAGGAACAGATTTAGTCCAATGAGTATGAGGAGGATTCGCTGTTGATAATGCAACATTAAATCGAATCTTCACATTCCATTTTGTATTACCATTTATTATTGCTGCTATAGCAGCAATTCATTTATTTTTTCTTCACCAAACAGGATCTAATAATCCTCTTGGACTAAATGGAGATATTGAAAAAATTCCATTCCATCCATACTTTACCTTTAAGGATTCTATTACATTTGTAATAATAACATCATTATTAATTATACTATGTTTAATCAATCCTTACCTATTAGGAGATCCAGATAACTTTGTACCTGCCAACCTGTTGAAGAACCTTATATTATAACAGGTCAAATCTTAAAAATTATCTACTTTACATATTTCTTAATTAATGTCCATGTCGCAAATGCATGAGATAAATTAATTAAGGAATAAAGTTAATTAGCTTAGGAAAAGCATATGTTTTTAAAACATTAAATTAGAAGTTTAACTCTTCTATTAACTTTTCTCAAAAAATTTCACTAGTCAAATGAGATAAATAAAATCTTTAAACCAACAAAGAAAATAAAAAAATTCAAAGATAAAGGTAAAAAACTTTTTCAAGCTAAGTACATTAATTTATCATAACGAAACCGTGGTAATGTTCCACGAACCCAAATAAAACCAAAAGATATAATAGCAAGCTTAATAAAAAATATAAAAGAATAAAAATCACCACCTAAAAAAATTAAAGCCAATAATATTCTTATGAAGACAATTCTAGTATATTCAGCTAAAAAATTAAAGTAAAACCACCCGCACCATACTCAATATTAAATCCTGAAACTAACTCAGATTCCCCTTCAGCAAAATCAAAAGGAGTACGATTAGTTTCAGCTAAACAAGAAGCAAAACAAGCTAAAGCTAAAGGAAAAGAAATAATAATAAATCAACAATAAAGCTGATAGTTTATAAAATCAAACATATTAAAACTACCAATTAAAATAATTAAAGACAATAAAATTAAAGCTAAACTAACTTCATAAGAAATTGTTTGAGCAACAGAACGAAGAGAACCTAATAATGAATAATTGGAATTAGAAGATCAACCAGCAATTATAACAGTATAAACACCTAACCTAGTACAAGAAAAAAAATAAAAATCCATAAGAAAAAGAACACATATAAGTTAAATAAGGAAAAATTACTCAAACGGCTAAAGAAATCATTAAATTAAAAACAGGGGAAAAATAATAAAGTAGGTAATTAGATATAATAGGAATTGGCTGCTCCTTACAAATTAACTTAATAGCATCTCTAAATGGCTGAGGAATTCCAACAAAACCTACCTTATTTGGACCCTTTCGAATCTGAATATAACCTAAAACCTTACGCTCTAATAAAGTTAAAAAGGCAACACTAATTAAAACACAAATAACCAATAAAAGAAAATTCAAAATAAATATAATTAAATCATAAAGTATCAATACTATTTGTAGAAAAAAATCTACATAAACGAATTCTAAATTCAACACATTAATATGTCAAAATAGTAAATAAATTAATATTAATCAATATGACAAAAAATATTTTAACCATATGGTCCTTTCGTACTAATATGGATTAATAATCTTAGGATAGAAACCGACCTGGCTCACGCCGGTCTGAACTCAGATCAAGTAAGAATTTAAAGGTCGAACAGACCTAATCATTGGGCTCCTGCACCCAAAATTTTTCTTAATCCAACATCGAGGTCGCAGTCTGCTTTGTCGATATGAGCTCTCAAAAACAATTACGCTGTTATCCCTAAGGTAACTTAATCTTATGATCATAAATTATGGATCAAAATAACAAACATAAATAAATGATATAATAATGAAGAGTTTATCTATTCTTCATGTCACCCCAACAAAACATCATCATTAAATATAGAAAGACAAACAAAAAACTATATAAAAGTAAAATGTCAAGCTCTATAGGGTCGTCTCGTCCTAAAGAAGAATTTAAGCCTTTTGACTCAAAAGTTAAATTCAAAAATTTATTAAGAGACAGTTGATTTCTCGTCAAGCCATTCATTCCAGCCACTAATTAAGAGACAAATGATTATGCTACCTTTGCACGGTCAATATACCGCGGCTCTTTAAAAATACGCTCAGTGAGCAGGCCAGACCTCAAAGTATAAACAAGAGGACATGTTTTTGATAAACAGACGGAAATCAATTTTTCCTTATAATAAGTTCACAAGGTAAGAATTTCATACAAATAAATATACAAATTCTATCATTATTAAAAAAATTTTAAAATTAAATTAATAATCTTAATAAAAAAACTAAAATATTTATAAAATCAAAATAAAAAATAATGAACTAAAACGTAATCTTAAAGATAGCTGGTTTAAAGCTTACTATTATATTTCTATAAAATAAATTATAGGTTATTAACTTCAAAGCTTATCCCTTAAAGAATAAATAAGTTAATATTTTTACTTAAAAAATTAAATAAAAACAAATAACTTTAAAAAATTAAATTTTTTCTTAAGAAACTAGATATCTTGGAAAACGATTAACATCTCATTTCTATAAATAATTTAATAATAATTATGATACATTAACTATAAATTATTTATAAATCAACCCAAATCGAGACAAGTAAAATAAATACTAAAATTTTGATAAACCCTGATACAAAAGGTACAATAAATAAAATCTACTTAAAAAAATTTAAAATAATATTTCATAAAACACTTACATTACCAATACACTATAATTTAAAAAATCAATTCTATAAAATATACTAAGACAAAAATACAATAAAATTATTTATATTAAATAATTAAAGAAACAAAAAATAAAAATAATAAAATAAATAATCAAGATATCCTGATTTGCACAGAAAAATTTTCAGTGTAAATGAAACACTTTACTAATAAGTTATATCTTGAAACTCTTCCTAGATACACTTTCCAGTCAATCTACTATGTTACGACTTATCTCATCTAAATTGAAGCTACTTTAAAATAGAATAGAATAATCAATAATGAGAGCGACGGGCGATGTGTACACATCTCAGAGCCAATATCAGTTAAATTAAATAAATTAATTTACTATCAAATCCACCTTCATTAACAGTATTTCACTATCAAATCCGTTATAAACAAAAATCTATTGTAACCCACCTCCTCTTAACTATAAGCTGCACCTTGACCTGAAATATTTTATAATTATAAATCTTGAGAATTATAACTCTAAAAAGATTCTCTGATAACGGAGATATATAAACAAATAAATTAAGTAGAGTAAATCGTGTATTTTCAATCATGGGGTAGGTTCCTCTGAATGGAATGAGATACCGCCAAATTCTTTGGGTTTAAAGACCTTAACTAATAGTACCCTGGTAAATATGATTAACATTTAAAATAATAGGGTATCTGATCCTAGTTTATTATTTAAATTTCACAGATTCATAAAAAGGGCCACAAATAAATTTTAACATTTCACCTTACAAATTTATATTTCAACCCTAATAGTATAAACAACTGCTTTAACCAATAATATTCACTTGTATCAATTGTATAACCGCGGCTGCTGGCACGAATTATGCCGATACTAAATCAATTGCTAAATCCAAAATCACTTGATAATTAAATCAAATTACTGCAAAAAGAACATTTAGTCTAACAAAACTTACATATAATACAATGAAAAAGTGAATAAACAAGCAAGAATAAAACTTTTAAAAATAAAAAATAAGAAATTTTTAAATTTATTAAATCAGGAAAAAATAAAAGATTCAAATATTTAAAGAAAAAAAAAGAAAAAACCACAAACATTAACAAAAAAAAAGAAACGCTCCCCTGTATGACCACAACAACTTCTCTATTATATATAATTAAAGATTAATATGGAACTTGTATAGCAATAAATGTATTATATTCTTTCTTATTTAATCTTTCTTTTCCCTAATAAATAAAGAAAGATTAAATATTATAATAAATATATTTTATACAATTATGTAATTTAATATAATATGTTATTAATATGATTTCTTTTTTTATATTAAGTTAACTTATATATATATTAGTTAAATAATCTAATTATAGATAATTTAGGTTAATTATATTATTATAATTAATATAATTATTTATATTATTATATTATTTTATATTTAAAATTAATAATTTTATTTATTATATCCAATTATAATAATATTAAATATTAAATTTCATATTATTATATATATTATATTATAATAACCTATTTTAAGCTAAAAACATAAGTAGCTATAATCCTAGGTAAATGAATGTATTATAATAATCAATTAATAATAATAAGATGAACTTATAATCTTTTAATTTTAATGAAATGTAATATATTAATATAAATTATTTATTATATATATATATAAAAAAAAGGAGCAGGATAAATTAATTCTAATTATACAAAATAATACATAAAAGAATTTCAAAAAAAAACTTTCGATTTATATATTAAATAAATGAAGTGCCTGATTATAGGGTTACCTTGATAGGGTAAATAGAGTAAATAAAATTACCTTCATTAAAATTACATAAGATAGAATTAAACTACCTCCTTTAGTATCAAAAACTAACGTGCATCATACACCTTAATGTAAAAAGGTAAGCTAAACAAGCTAATGGGTTCATACCCCATTTATAGAGGTATCAATCCTCTCCTTTTTAATGACCAACAACTCTACAAAACTTCTCTTCCTATCTACATTAATGATAGGAATGATGCTGTCCATTTCATCAAATTCCTGATTTGGCGTTTGAATAGGACTTGAGATCAACTTACTTTCATTTATTCCGCTCCTAACAAGAAATAAAAATATAATAATAAACGAATCATCAATTAAATATTTTATTGTCCAAGCAATAGCATCGACAATATTATTATTTTCAATTTTGCTGATTCAAATAAAATATCCCATGGGATGGGAAACAGAATTTATCCCATCAATAATAATTAGATCTAGACTATTATTAAAGATTGGAGCTGCACCTTTCCATTTCTGATTTCCAGAAGTTATAGGAGCATCAAGATGAAATAATTGTTTAACATTAATAACATGACAAAAAAATCGCCCCAATAATGGTCTTATCCTATTGTATTCAATTAAGAACTTTTATTTGAACAATTATTATCTTAAGAATTATTATTGGGGCAATAGGAGGTTTAAATCAAACATCCTTACGACAACTTTTAGCATATTCATCAATCAGACATCTAGGTTGAATAATTAGATCATTAACAGTCAGAGAAAACATCTGAGAACTATACTTCATTATTTACTCACTATTAAGATTAATTATAGTTTTATTATTTAAGCAAATAAATTTATTTTTCATAAATCAAATTTATTCAGCCAGAAATATAAAAACCCAAATTAAATTCATAATATTCTTATCTTTATTATCTTTAGGTGGACTACCACCATTCCTTGGATTCTTACCAAAATGAATTGTAACAATCGTTAATAGAAAACAATATAACAACTATTATAACTATTATAGTTGTATTAACTACAATTACACTCTACTACTATATACGTATTAGATTCTCAGCTCTAATTATATCATACACAGAAAATTCGTGATCTATAAAGATAAAGTCCCAAAAATCAAGAATCATTCTTCCTATAACAGTAATAATTTCAACAATAGGATTGATTTCAACATCAACCTTAATTTCATTATACTAAGGACTTAAGTTAATCAAACTAATAACCTTCAAAGTTATAATTAAAGGAATAATCTTTTAGGCCTTAGTAAAATTTTACACCTCTACAATTGCAGTCTAGAATCATAATTGAATATAAGACCTAAATATGATAAGAGAGAAAACATCTCATAAGTAGATTTACAGTCTACCACCTAAAATTCAGCCATCTTACCGCAAAAATGATTATTCTCAACAAACCATAAGGACATTGGTACTTTATATTTTCTATTTGGAGCATGAGCAGGAATAGTAGGAACATCAATAAGAATACTTATTCGTGCTGAACTTGGTCAACCCGGATCTCTAATTGGGGATGACCAGATTTATAATGTTATTATTACAGCTCACGCATTCGTAATAATTTTCTTTATAGTAATACCTATTATAATTGGTGGATTTGGTAATTGACTTGTTCCACTAATAATTGGTGCACCAGATATAGCATTTCCACGAATAAATAATATAAGTTTTTGATTACTACCACCTTCACTAACCCTTCTTCTTACATCTTCTATAGTAGATAATGGTGCTGGTACAGGATGAACAGTTTACCCTCCTGTAGCAGGAGCTATTGCACACGGGGGTGCATCTGTAGATCTAGCTATTTTTTCACTACACTTAGCAGGTGTATCATCTATTCTTGGTGCAGTAAATTTCATTACAACAGCAATTAATATACGATCAGAAAGTATAACTTTAGATCAAACACCTTTATTTGTATGATCAGTAGCTATTACAGCATTACTTCTCCTTCTTTCACTTCCAGTTTTAGCAGGAGCTATTACTATATTATTAACAGATCAAAATTTAAATACATCATTCTTTGACCCTGCAGGAGGGGGTGACCCAATTCTATATCAACATCTATTTTGATTCTTTGGACACCCAGAAGTTTATATTTTAATTCTACCGGGGTTCGGAATTATTTCACATATTGTCAAGAAAGAGGAAAAATTGAATCATTTGGAACATTAGGTATAATTTATGCTATACTATCAATTGGACTAATAGGATTTATTGGATGAGCACATCATATATTTACAGTAGGAATGGATGTTGACACACGAGCATATTTTACATCAGCAACAATAATTATTGCTGTACCTACAGGAATTAAGGTATTTAGATGATTAGCTACATTATATGGAACTAAATTCAAGTTCAATCCACCATTATTATGAGCTCTAGGATTTATTTTCCTATTTACAATTGGTGGATTAACAGGATTAGTATTAGCAAATTCATCACTTGATATTGTATTACATGATACATATTATGTAGTAGCCCACTTTCATTATGTATTATCTATAGGAGCAGTATTTGCAATTATAGGAGGTGTCATTCAATGATATCCACTATTTACAGGATTAACTATAAATAATAAATGATTAAAAATCCAATTTACAATTATATTCATTGGAGTAAACTTAACATTCTTTCCTCAACACTTCCTAGGATTAGCAGGAATACCTCGACGATACTCAGACTACCCAGACGCATATACATCATGAAACGTAGTATCAAGAATTGGGTCTACAATTTCTATTGTAGGAATCATTATATTCATTGTAGTTATATGAGAAAGAATGGTTACAAACCGAGCATTTATATTTAGAGCTAACATAAGAAGATCAACAGAATGACTACAAAATAACCCTCCTGCAGAACATAGTTACTCAGAATTACCATTAATCTCTAGATTCTAATATGGCAGATGAGTGCAGTAGATTTAAGCTCTACAAATAAAGGTTTGACCTTTTGTTAGAAAATATTTATTAATGGCAACATGATCAAATTTATCTCTTCAAGATGGAGCTTCACCATTAATGGAACAAATATCATTCTTTCATGATCATACTATGGTCCTATTATTATTAATTACAGTAATTGTAGGTTATGCCTTAAGTTATATATTATTTATTGCCTATACTAACCGTAATATACTTCATGGACATTTAATTGAAACAATCTGAACAGCTTTACCAGCAATTACATTAATTTTTATTGCCCTTCCATCATTACGACTATTATATTTACTTGATGATTCAGTAGATGCAATAATCACAATTAAAACCATTGGACGACAATGATATTGAAGATATGAATATTCAGACTTCATAGACGTAGAATTTGACACTTATATAACACCAGAACAAGACCTAGAAAATGATGGATTTCGACTGCTAGATGTAGATAACCGAACAATCCTACCAATAAATACAGAAGTACGAGTATTAACAAGAGCATCAGATGTTCTACACTCATGAGCAGTTCCTGCATTAGGGGTTAAAATTGATGCAACGCCAGGTCGGTTAAATCAAGGAACGTTCACAATAAATCGACCTGGATTATTCTTTGGACAATGCTCAGAAATCTGTGGAGCAAACCACAGATTTATACCAATTGTAATTGAAAGAACTTCAGTAAATTTATTTATTAAGTGATTATCTAAGATAATTTAAGGAGTTAGTTAAAATAAATAACATTAGAGTGTCAATCTAAAGTAACTAAAAAAATTAGTACACCTTGAAATTCATCAGATGACTGAAAGTAAGTAATGGTCTCTTAAACCAAATAATAGTAAATTAACGACTACTTCTGATGGGGAAATTATATCCAAATCCCTCAAATATCCCCTCTTATATGATACTCACTATTCATTATATTTTCAGCTACATTAATCTTGTTTAATCAAATAAACTTCTTCTCATTTAAACCTAACCTTATTAAAAGAGCAGAAAAAGGAACAATTGAAATAAAAAACTTAAATTGAAAATGATAACAAATCTATTCTCAACATTTGACCCATCAACTAACATCTTTAATTTATCATTAAATTGAACTAGAACATTTCTAGGACTATTATTAATCCCATCACTATTTTGACTTACACCATCACGAATTAACATTATCTGAAATAAACTAAATTTAACCTTACATAATGAATTTAAAACACTACTTGGACCAAAATCATTTAATGGAACAACATTCATTTTCATCTCAATTCTTATTATAATATTATTTAACAATTTCATAGGATTATTCCCTTATATTTTTACTAGAACAAGACATTTAGCATTAACATTTGCAATTGCCCTACCTATATGACTAAGATTTATATTATTTGGATGAATTAACCATACTAATCATATATTTACACTCCTTGTACCACAAGGTACACCACCCGCATTAATATCATTTATAGTACTAATTGAAACAATTAGTAATGTTATTCGACCAGGTACATTAGCAGTACGGTTAGCAGCAAATATAATTGCAGGACACTTATTATTAACCTTATTAGGAAACACAGGACCATCTATAGCAATAAACTTAATCTCATTACTAATTATTGGACAAATACTTCTATTAATTCTAGAATCAGCAGTAGCAATAATTGAAGCCTATGTTTTCTCAATTCTAAGAACTCTATATTCTAGAGAAGTATATTAAACCTATGTTAACAACTCACTCAAACCACCCATTCCACTTAGTAGAC
Organism: Schistocerca gregaria; assembly: GCF_023897955.1. Lineage (NCBI taxonomy): Eukaryota > Metazoa > Arthropoda > Insecta > Orthoptera > Acrididae > Schistocerca > Schistocerca gregaria. Next base: position 25,837,179 of record NC_064929.1, on the reverse strand, counting down.
TATAGACCTTGACCATTAACAGGAGCAATTGGAGCAATAGTCCTAGTATCAGGACTAGCAAAATGATTCCACCTATTTAATATTAACTTATTTATAATTGGATTTGGAATTACCCTACTAACCATTTCAATGATGACGAGATGTAGTACGAGAAGGAACATATCAAGGATTACATACAGGATTTGTATCAATTGGATTACGAGGAGGAATAATTTTATTTATTGCATCAGAGGTATTATTTTTCGTTTCTTTTTTTTGAGCATTCTTTAGAAGAAGATTAGCACCAACAATTGAACTAGGAATACTATGACCTCCAATAGGAATTCAACCCTTTAACCCTATACAAATTCCATTACTTAATACAGCTATTCTTTTAGCATCAGGAGTAACAGTAACATGAGCACATCATAGTTTAATGGAATCTAATCATACTCAAGCACTACAAGGATTATTCTTCACAGTGTTATTAGGACTATACTTTACAATACTCCAAGCATATGAATATTGAGAAGCACCTTTTACCATTGCAGATGCAGTTTATGGGTCAACATTCTTTGTTGCAACAGGATTCCACGGTCTACACGTAATTATTGGAACAATCTTTTTATCAACATGTCTACTTCGACACTCAATAAATCAATTCTCACCAAGACACCACTTTGGATGTGAAGCAGCAGCATGATACTGACACTTCGTAGACGTAGTATGATTATTCTTATATATCTCTATTTATTGATGAGGTAGATAATTGTTTTTCTAGTATAAATAGTACATTTGACTTCCAATCAGAAAGCTTGATATAAATCAAGAAAAACAATTCTAATTCTATCCACAAGAGTTTTCATTAGATTTATTATTCCAATAATTGTTATAATCCTGGCAACAACACTATCAAAAAAATTAATTAATGATCGAGAAAAAAGATCACCATTTGAATGTGGGTTTGATCCAAAAAGATCAGCACAAATACCATTCTCACTACGATTCTTCCTAATCGCAGTAATCTTTTTAATTTTTGATGTAGAAATTGCACTAATTCTACCAATTGTAATTATTTTTAAAACATCAGACATTATAATCTGAACAGTATCAACAATATTTTTTATTCTAGTTCTACTAGGTGGACTATACCATGAATGAAATCAAGGAGCATTACAATGAACAGAATAAAGGGTTGTAGTTAAACATAACATTTGGGTTGCATTCAAAAAGTATTGATAATATCAATCAACCTTAAATAGAATAAGAAACGAAATATTGCAGTCAGTTTCGACCTGGAAGATTGGTATATACTACCCTTATTCCTATTAATTGAAGCCAAAAAGAGGCGTATTACTGTTAATAATATAATTGAACTATAATAGTTCCAATTAAGGAAATGTAAAGCCAATATGAAAGCTGCTAACTTTTTATATTAGCGGTTAAACTCCGTTAACATTTCTAAAATTTATATAGTTTAAATAAAACATTACATTTTCACTGTAAAAATAATATATCTATATTTATAAATACCTAAAAGTAAAAATACTTCCTTAACATCTTCAGTGTCACGCTCTAATTATAAGCTATTTAAGTAAACGAAAAATAATATTACCAAAATAAATATTCAAAAAATAAAAGTTAAAAGATAAATCTTGAAATTAGAATCATATCAACCTTGAATATAACCAATTAAATAAATAAATAATCTATATAAACCTTGACCACCAAGTAATTCACCCCAACCATAATCAAATGACTTAGATGAATAATAACCTATTTTTAAAGGAATATATCTAATAATCTTAGTTAAAAGAAAAGGTATAAATCATATAGAACCAGCAAATCTGACAAAAGAAAGTATACTTAAAGAAAATAAATTATGAGAAAAATCAAAATTAGAAATAAGATAACCTAAATAAGCACCTAAAATAACAACTGTAATAGTTAAAAACTTTAAATAATAAGGTAAAGCAATCACATGAGGAATAGGAAAAATTAATCAAGATAAAAGACTACCACCAAAAACAGCAACAAACAATAGACCAATTAATCCAAATGAAATATAATAACCCTTATCATCAAAAGAAAATCTAGAATAAAAATTATTATTTCCAGATATTGAATAATAAAACAAAGGAAAAGAACAAGAAGCAGTTAAACCAGTAGAAAAAAAATAAAGAAAAAAAATTAAACAATTAATTCATCTTAAACAAACCATCTCAAGAATTAAATCCTTTGAATAAAATCCCGCTAAAAAAGGTATTCCACACAAAGATAAAATAGAAACATTAAAACAAACTGAAGTTAAAGGTATGAAATTAACAATTGATCCTATAAAACGAATATCCTGAAAATCCTTCAAATTATGAATTATTGAACCTGCACATATAAATATTAATGCCTTAAATAAAGCATGGGCCAATAAATGAAAAAATGCAAGCTTTGGATAACCCATAGCCAAAATTCTTATTATTAAACCAAGTTGTCTTAAAGTAGAAAGAGCAATAATCTTCTTCAAATCAAATTCAAAATTAGCGCCCAATCCAGCCATAAATATAGTTATACAACCAATTAAAAGTAAAAATCAACCACAATTATAAGTATCTAATATTGGTCTAAAACGAATTAATAAATAAACACCAGCAGTAACAAGAGTAGAAGAATGAACTAAAGCAGAAACAGGAGTAGGAGCTGCTATAGCAGCAGGAAGTCATGAAGAGAAAGGAATCTGAGCTCTCTTAGTTATAGCTGCTAAAACAATTAATATAGTAATGAGCTTTATTTCAAAAGAATTAGAAATAAAATCATAATAATAAATATAATTTCAACCACCAAAATTTAACATTCATGCAATAGAAATTAAAATAGCAACATCACCAATACGATTAGAAAGTGAAGTTAATATACCAGCTCTATAAGATTTTACATTTTGATAATAAATAACTAAACAATAAGAAACTAAACCTAAACCATCTCAACCTAATAAAATTCTAATTAAATTAGGACTAATAATTAAAAAACCTATAGAAAGAATAAATATTAAAACAATAATAATAAAACGATTTATATTCTTTTCACCAGATATATGATCCTCTCTATAATAAATAACCAAAGAAGAATTACATATAACAAAAGATATAAAAATAAGAGATATTCAATCCAAAATTAAAGTTATAACAACTAAAGAACCATTTAAATTGAAAAGCTCTCACTCAACAAAAACTCTATAATCAATTATTAAATAATAAATACCTAAAATAAAAATTATAGTTCTCGAAAAAAGCAAAGAAAAAAAACTCAAAGAACAAATAGAAAATAAATTCACGGCCTAAGATGAAAAACTTCATATCATTGATTCCACAAAACAATATTTTTAATTAAATTACTTAAGCATGCTGAGTATAAGAATATATATACAAAGTATAAACAGCTCTAAAAAAAGATAAAAAAATCAAAGCAAAGAATCTAAAAGAAGATCAAGATATAATTCTATCTAATAATCTAATTTCACCTACCAAATTTAAAGAAGGAGGAGCAGCCATATTTGATGATCTTAAAAGAAATCATCATAAAGCCATTCTTGGCATCAAATTAATTATACCCTTGTTAATTAATAATCTTCGTCTACCTAAACGTTCATAAATAATATTAGATAAACAAAATAAACCAGAAGAACATAAACCATGACCAACCATTAGAGAAAGAGAACAGAAGAATATGCAATTAAAGACTTTAAATCAACCTGACGAAAACAAATAAATCTTACAATAACACCCCCAGATAAACCCAAAGATAATCAAAAATAATTAAACTTTAAACCCAAATAAGAAATAACCTTTAAAACACGAAAAATACCATAACCACCTAACTTTAATAAAACACCAGCAAGAATCATTCTACCTGAAATAGGGGCCTCTACATGAGCCTTAGGAAGTCATAAATGAACCAAAAACATAGGTATCTTAACTAAAAAAACCAAAATTACAAATACATAAAACATAAAATAATAAGAACCAAAATCAACTAATAAAGGAAAATATAAAGTATTAGAAAAATCATAAACCTTAAATAAAACTAATAATAAAGGTAATCTAGCAACCAAAGTATAAAAAATTAAATAAACACCAGCCTGCAAACGCTCAGGTTGATAACCCCAACCCAAAATTAAAAGTAAAGTAGGAACTAATCTAGCCTCAAAAAAAATATAAAAAGAAAGAAGACTTAATCTAGCAAATGAACAGTAAAGCATAATTATTAAAATCAAAAAAATTAGTATGATATGAACTTAAATAAACTGAACCTCTAGCAGTGATTATTAAAGAACAAATCAAAAAAAAAAGCAAAATTAAACTAAAAGAAAAATAATCAATACCAAAATAATATCTAATTATATTCAAATCAGCATATGAATAAACACAAATTATAAACACAAAACTCGACAGAAACATTAAAGAATGAACCAACCATCAACAATTATTTAATAACCAAAGAGGGATCAAAAAATAGTTATAAATAAATACTTTAACATAAAGATAAACCAAAAGAATTAAAAAAATCATTACCATGAGAACGAATTATTGAAACTAAAATAGAAAGACCTAAAGCACCCTCACAAACAGAAAAAACTAAAAAAATAACAGGAAAAAAATAATCATAATCAAACTCAATAAGAAAAACAATAACTAATATAAATAAAGAAAGAACAATATATTCTAATCTCAAAAGAACCATTAATAAATGTTTACGTTTAGAAGAAAAAACATAAACACCAGCAAAATAAATCAATAAAGAAGTAAACATAGAGAATATAAACATTAGTTTTAATAGTTTAAAAAAAACGCCGGTCTTGTAAACCGGAAATAAGTCCAGCCCCCACTTTTAAAACTTCAGAGGTGGAAAAGCTTCCATCATCGGTCCCCAAAACCGATATTTTAAATAAACTAACCCCTGAAATGATCGAAATAATAATTATATCATTATCAAATGTAATAAATATTAATTTTATTAAATTAAGACACCCAATATCAATAATGCTTTTTATTATCCTTCAAACCTTCCTAGTTGGATTAATAACAGGAACAATAATAGAAAGATATTGATTATCATATATTTTATTTTTAACATTTCTTGGTGGTATACTAGTATTATTTATTTACATTACAAGAATTGCATCAAACGAAATATTTCAGCCTAAATCAATTACTATAATTATTACATTAATAATGTGAGTATTTATCATATCAATATTCATTATTCTAGTTATATCTATATTTATAGACTTTTTCAAAAACACCGAAACTATAAATATTGATAATTCAATCAATTATCAAGAAATAACAATATCTTTAGAAAAATTATATAACAGACCAACATTCATTATTACAATAATAATAATAATTTATTTATTTTTAGCACTACTAGCAGTTGTTAAAATCACTAATATTAATCAGGGACCTATTCGTAAAATAAGATAATTACTAATGAATAAACCCTTACGATTAAGACATCCTTTAATTAAAATTATTAATAACTCTTTAATTGACTTACCTGCCCCAACAAATATTTCATTTTGATGAAATTTTCGATCCCTATTAGGGTTATGTTTGGTAATTCAAATCGTAACTGGACTATTTTTAGCTATACATTATACATCAAATATTGAAATAGCATTCAGTAGTGTAGTACACATCTGCCGAGACGTAAATAATGGTTTAATTATCCGAACCTTACATGCAAATGGAGCATCTATATTTTTTATTTGTATTTACTTACATGTAGGAAGGGGAATTTACTACGGATCTTATATATATATATATACATACCTGAATAATTGGTACAGTGATTTTATTTTTAGTTATAGCAACTGCATTTATGGGATATGTCTTACCCTGAGGCCAAATATCATTTTGAGGTGCAACAGTAATTACTAATTTATTATCAGCAATCCCATACTTAGGAACAGATTTAGTCCAATGAGTATGAGGAGGATTCGCTGTTGATAATCCAACATTAAATCGATTCTTTACATTCCATTTTGTATTACCATTTATTATTGCTGCTATAGCAGCAATTCATTTATTTTTTCTTCACCAAACAGGATCTAATAATCCTCTTGGACTAAATGGAGATATTGAAAAAATTCCATTCCATCCATACTTTACCTTTAAGGATTCTATTACATTTGTAATAATAACATCATTATTAATTATACTATGTTTAATCAATCCTTACCTATTAGGAGATCCAGATAACTTTGTACCTGCCAACCCATTAGTAACACCAGTTCACATTCAACCAAAGTGATATTTCCTATTTGCATATGCAATTCTACGATCTATCCCTAATAAATTAGGAGGTGTTATTGTATTATTTTTATCAATTAGAATCTTAATAATTTCACCATTTTATAATAAAACACCATTCCGAGGCATTCAATTTTACCCTATTAATCAAATTTTATTCTGAATTATAGTAGTTGTTGTATGCTTACTAACGTGAATTGGTAAACGACCTGTTGAAGAACCTTATATTATAACAGGTCAAATCTTAACAACTATCTACTTTACATATTTCTTAATTAATGTCCATGTCGCAAATGCATGAGATAAATTAATTAAGGAATAAAGTTAATTAGCTTAGGAAAAGCATATGTTTTGAAAACATAAAATTAGAAGTTTAACTCTTCTATTAACTTTTCTCAAAAAATTTCGCTTAACAAATGATATAAATAAAATCTTTGAACCAACAAAGAAAATAAAAAAATTCAAAGATAAAGGTAAAAAACTTTTTCAAGCTAAGTACATTAATATATCATAACGAAACCGTGGTAATGTTCCACGAACCCAAATAAAACCAAAAGATATAATAGCAAGCTTAATAAAAAATATAAAAGAATAAAAATCACCACCTAAAAAAATTAAAGCCAATAATATTCTTATGAAGACAATTCTAGTATATTCAGCTAAAAAAATTAAACTAAAACCACCCGCACCATACTCAATATTAAATCCTGAAACTAACTCAGATTCCCCTTCAGCAAAATCAAAAGGAGTACGATTAGTTTCAGCTAAACAAGAAGCAAAACAAGCTAAAGCTAAAGGAAAAGAAATAATAATAAATCAACAATAAAGCTGATAGTTTATAAAATCAAACATATTAAAACTACCAATTAAAATAATTAAAGACAATAAAATTAGAGCTAAACTAACTTCATAAGAAATTGTTTGAGCAACAGAACGAAGATTACCTAATAATGAATAATTTGAATTAGAAGATCAACCAGCAATTATAACAGTATAAACACCTAACCTAGTACAACATAAAAAAATAAAAATCCATAAGAAAATGGACACATATATGTTAAATAAGGAAAAATTACTCAAACGGCTAAAGAAATCATTAAATTAAAAACAGGGGAAAAATAATAAAGTAGGTAATTAGATATAATAGGAATTGGCTGCTCCTTACAAATTAACTTAATAGCATCTCTAAATGGCTGAGGAATTCCAACAAAACCTACCTTATTTGGACCCTTTCGAATCTGAATATAACCTAAAACCTTACGCTCTAATAAAGTTAAAAAGTCAACACTAATTAAAACACAAATAACCAATAAAAGAAAATTCAAAATAAATATAAATAAATCATAAAGTATCAATACTATTTGTAGAAAAAAATCTACATAAACGAATTCTAAATTCAACACATTAATCTGTCAAAATAGTAAATAAATTAATATTAATCAGTATAACAGAAAATATTTTAACCATATGGTCCTTTCGTACTAATATGGATAAATAATCTTAGGATAGAAACCGACCTGGCTCACGCCGGTCTGAACTCAGATCAAGTAAGAATTTAAAGGTCGAACAGACCTAATCATTGGGCTCCTGCACCAAAAATTTTTCTTAATCCAACATCGAGGTCGCAATCTGCTTTGTCGATATGAGCTCTCAAAAACAATTACGCTGTTATCCCTAAGGTAACTTAATCTTATGATCATAAATTATGGATCAAAATAACAAACATAAATAAATGATATAATAATGAAGAGTTTATCTATTCTTCATGTCACCCCAACAAAACATCATCATTAAATATAGAAAGACAAACAAAAAACTATATAAAAGTAAAATGGTCAAGCTCTATAGGGTCTTCTCGTCCTAAAGAAGAATTTAAGCCTTTTGACTCAAAAGTTAAATTCAAAAATTTATTAAGAAACAGTTGATTTCTCGTCAAGCCATTCATTCCCGCCAGTAATTAAGAGACTAATGATTATGCTACCTTTGCACGGTCAAAATACCGCGGCTCTCTAAAAAAACGCTCAGTGAGCAGGCCAGACCTCAAAGTATAAACAAGAGGACATGTTTTTGATAAACAGGCGGAAATCAATTTTGCCTAGTTCCTTATAATAAGTTCACAAGGTAAAAATTTCATACAAATAAATATACTAATTCTATCATTATTACTAAAATTTTAAAATTAAATTAATAATCTTAATAAAAAACCTAAAATATTTATAAAATCAAGATAAAATATAATGAACTAAAACGTAATCTTAAAGATAGCTAGTTTAAAGCTTACTATTATATTTCTATAAAATAAATTATAGGTTATTAACTTCAAAGCTTATCCCTTAAAGAATAAATAAGTTAATATTTTTACTTAAAAAATTAAATAAAAACAAATAACTTTAAAAAATTAAATTTTTTCTTAAGAAACTAGATAACTTGGGAAACGATTAACATCTCATTTCTATACATAATTTAATAATAATTATGATACATTAACTATAAATTATTTATAAATCAACCCAAATCGAGACAAGTAAAATAAATACTAAAATTTTGATAAACTCTGATACAAAAGGTACAATAAATAAAATCTACTTAAAAAAATTTAAAATAATATTTCATAAAACACTTACATTACCAATACACTATAATTTAAAAAATCAATTCTATAAACTATACTAAGACAAAAATACAATAAAATTACTTATATTAAATAATTAAATAAACAAAAAATAAATATAATAAAATAAATAAACAAGATATCCTGATTTGCACAGAAAAATTTTCAGTGTAAATGAAACACTTTACTAATAAGTTATATCTTGAAACTCTTCCTAGATACACTTTCCAGTACATGTACTATGTTACGACTTATCTCATCTAAATTGAAGCTACTTTAAAATAGAATAGAATAATCAATAATGAGAGCAACGGGCGATGTGTACACATCTCAGAGCCAATATCAGTTAAATTAAATAAATTAAATTACTATCAAATCCACCTTCATTAACAGTATTTCACTATCAAATCCGTTATAAACAAAAATCTATTGTAACCCAACTCCTCTTAACTATAAGCTGCACCTTGACCTGAAATATGTTATAATTATAAATCTTGAGAATTATAACTCTAAAAAGATTCTCTGATAACGGAGATATACAAACAAATAAATTAAGTAGAGTAAATCGTGTATTATCAATCATGGGGTAGGTTCCTCTGAATGGAATGAGATACCGCCAAATTCTTTGGGTTTAAAGACCTTAACTAATTGTACCCTGGTAAATATAATTAACATTTAAAATAATAGGGTATCTAATACTAGTTTATTATTTAAATTTCACAGATTCATAAAAAGGGCCACAAATAAATTTTAACATTTCACCTTACATATTTATATTTCAACCCTAATAGTATAAACAACTGTTTTAACCAATAATATTCACTTGTATCAATCGTATAACCGCGGCTGCTGGCACGAATTATGCCGATACTAAATCAATTGCTAAATCCAAAATCACTTGATAATTAAATCAAATTACTGCAAAAAGAACATTTAGTCTAACAAAACTTACATATAATACAAAGAAAAAGTGAATAAACAAGCAAGAATAAAACTTTTAAAAATAAAAAATAAGAAATTTTTAAATTTATTAAATCAGGAAAAAATAAAAGATTCAAATATTTAAAGAAAAAAAAGAAAAAAACCACAAACATTACCAAAAAAAAAAGAAACGCTCGCCTGTATGACCACAACAACTTCTCTATTATCTATAATTAAAGATTAATTGGAACATGTATAGCAATAAATGTATTATATTCTTTATTATTTAATCTTTCTTTTCACTAATAAATAAAGAAAGATTAAATAATATAATAAATATATTTTATACAATTATGTAATTTAATATAATATGTTATTAATATGAATTCTTTTTTATATTAATTTAACTTATATATATATATTAGTTAAATAATCTAATTATAGATAATTTATGTTAATTATATTATTATAATTAATATAATTATTTATATTATTATAATATTTTATATTTAAAATTAATAATTTTATTTATTTTATCCAATTATAATAATATTAAATATTAAATTACATATTATTATATATATTATATTATAATAACCTATTTTAAGCTAAAAACATAAGTAGCTATAATCCTAGGTAAATGAATGTATTATAATAATCAATTAATAATAATAAGATGAAATTATAATCTTTTAATTTTAATTAAATGTAATATATTAATATAAATTATTTATTATATATATATAAAAATAAAAGAAGCAGGATAAATTAATTCTAATTAAACAAAATAATACATAAAAGAATTTCAAAAAAAACCTTCGATTTATATATTAAATAAATGAAGTGCCTGATTAAAGGGTTACCTTGATAGGGTAAATAAAGTAAATAAAATTACCTTCATTAAAATTACATAAGATTGAATTAAACTACCTCCTTTAGTATCAAAAACAAACGTGCATCATACACCTTAATGTAAAAAGGTAAGCTAAACAAGCTAATGGGTTCATACCCCATTTATAGAGGTATCAATCCTCTCCTTTTTAATGACCAACAACTCTACAAAACTTCTCTTCCTATCAACATTAATGATAGGAACGATCCTGTCCATTTCATCAAATTCCTGATTTGGGGTTTGAATAGGACTTGAGATCAACTTACTTTCATTTATTCCGCTCCTAACAAGAAATAAAAATATAATAATAAACGAATCATTAATTAAATATTTTATTGTCCAAGCAATAGCATCGACAATATTATTATTTTCAATTTTGCTGATTCAAATAAAATATCCCATGGGATGGGAAACAGAATTTATCCCATCAATAATAATTAGATCTAGACTATTATTAAAGATTGGAGCTGCACCTTTCCATTTCTGATTTCCAGAAATTATAGGAGCATCAAGAAGAAATAATTGTTTAACATTAATAAAAAATCGCCCCAATAATGGTCTTATCCTATTGTATTCAATTAAGAACTTTTATTTGAACAATTATTATCTTAAGAATTATTATTGGGGCAATAGGAGGTTTAAATCAAACATCCTTACGACAACTTTTAGCATATTCATCAATCAGACATCTAGGTTGAATAATTAGATCATTAACAGTCAGAGAAAACATCTGAGAACTATACTTCATTATTTACTCACTATTAAAATTAATTATAGTTTTATTATTTAAGCAAATAAATTTATTTTTCATAAATCAAATTTATTCAGCCAGAAATATAAAAACCCAAATTAAATTCATAATATTCTTATCTTTATTACCTTTAGGTGGACTACCACCATTCCTTGGATTCTTACCAAAATGAATTGTAATACAATCGTTAATAGAAAACAATATAACAACTATTATAACTATTATAGTTGTATTAACTACAATTACACTATACTACTATATACGTATTAGATTCTCAGCTGTAATTATATCATACACAGAAAATTCGTGATCTATAAAGATAAAGTCACAAAAATCAAGAATCATTCTTCCTATAACAGTAATAATTTCAACAATAGGATTGATTTCAACATCAACCTTAATTTCATTATACTAAGGACTTAAGTTAATCAAACTAATAACCTTCAAAGTTATAATTAAAAGAATAATCTTTTAGGCCTTAGTAAAATTTTACACCTCTAGAATTGCAGTCTAGAATCATAATTGAATATAAGACCTAAATATGATAAGAGAGAAAACATCTCATAAGTAGATTTACAGTCTACCACCTAAAATTCAGCCATCTTACTGCAAAAATGATTATTCTCAACAAACCATAAGGACATTGTTACTTTATATTTTCTATTTGGAGCATGAGCAGGAATAGTAGGAACATCAATAAGAATACTTATTCGTGCTGAACTTGGTCAACCCGGATCTCTAATAGGGGATGACCAGATTTATAATGTTATTATGACAGCTCACGCATTCGTAATAATTTTCTTTATAGTAATACCTATTATAATTGGTGGATTTGGTAATTGACTTGTTCCACTAATAATTGGTGCACCAGATATAGCATTTCCACGAATAAATAATATAAGTTTTTGATTACTACCACCTTCACTAACCCTTCTTCTTACATCTTCTATAGTAGATAATGGTGCTGGTACAGGATGAACAGTTTAACCTCCTCTAGCAGGAGCTATTGCACACGGGGGTGCATCTGTAGATCTAGCTATTTTTTCACTACACTTAGCAGGTGTATCATCTATTCTTGGTGCAGTAAATTTCATTACAACAGCAATTAATATACGATCAGAAAGTATAACTTTAGATCAAACACCTATATTTGTATGATCAGTAGCTATTACAGCATTACTTCTCCTTCTTTCACTTCCAGTTTTAGCAGGAGCTATTACTATATTATTAACAGATCGAAATTTAAATACATCATTCTTTGACCCTGCAGGAGGGGGTGACCCAATTCTATATCAACATCTATTTTGATTCTTTGGACACCCAGAAGTTTATATTTTAATTCTACCGGGGTTTGGAATTATTTCACATATTGTATGTCAAGAAAGAGGAAAAATTGAATCATTTGGAACATTAGGTATAATTTATGCTATACTATCAATTGGACTAATAGGATTTATTGTATGAGCACATCATATATTTACAGTAGGAATGGATGTTGACACACGAGCATATTTTACATCAGCAACAATAATTATTGCTGTACCTACAGGAATTAAGGTATTTAGATGATTAGCTACATTATATGGAACTAAATTCAAGTTCAATCCACCATTATTATGAGCTCTAGGATTTATTTTCCTATTTACAATTGGTGGATTAACAGGATTAGTATTAGCAAATTCATCACTTGATATTGTATTACATGATACATATTATGTAGTAGCCCACTTTCATTATGTATTATCTATAGGAGCAGTATTTGCAATTATAGGAGGTGTCATTCAATGATATCCACTATTATCAGGATTAACTATAAATAATACATGATTAAAAATCCAATTTACAATTATATTCATTGGAGTAAACTTAACATTCTTTCCTCAACACTTCCTAGGATTAGCAGGAATACCTCGACGATACTCAGACTACCCAGACGCATATACATCATGAAACGTAGTATCAAGAATTGGGTCTACAATTTCTATTGTAGGAATCATTATATTCATTGTAATTATATGAGAAAGAATGGTTACAAACCGAGCAATTATATTTAGAGCTAACATAAGAAGATCAACAGAATGACTACAAAATAACCCTCCTGCAGAACATAGTTACTCAGAATTACCATTAATCTCTAGATTCTAATATGGCAGATTAGTGCAGTAGATTTAAGCTCTACAAATAAAGGTTTGAACTTTTATTAGAAAATATTTATTAATGGCAACATGATCAAATTTATCTCTTCAAGATGGAGCTTCACCATTAATGGAACAATTATCATTCTTTCATGATCATACTATGGTCGTATTATTATTAATTACAGTAATTGTAGGTTATGCCTTAAGTTATATATTATTTATTGCCTATACTAACCGTAATATACTTCATGGACATTTAATTGAAACAATCTGAACAGCTTTACCAGCAATTACATTAATTTTTATTGCCCTTCCATCATTACGACTGTTATATTTACTTGATGATTCAGTAGATGCAATAATCACAATTAAAACCATTGGACGACAATGATATTGAAGATATGAATATTCAGACTTCATAGACGTTGAATTTGACATTTATATAACACCAGAACAAGACCTAGAAAATGATGGATTTCGACTGCTAGATGTAGATAACTGAACAATCCTACCAATAAATACAGAAGTACGAGTATTAACAAGAGCATCAGATATTCTACACTTATGAGCAGTTCCTGCATTAGGGGTTAAAATTGATGCAACGCCAGGTCGGTTAAATCAAGGAACATTCACAATAAATCGACCTGGATTATTCTTTGGACAATGCTCAGAAATCTGTGGAGCAAACCACAGATTTATACCAACTGTAATTGAAAGAACTTCAGTAAATTTATTTATTAAGTGATTATCTAAGATAATTTAAGGAGTTAGTTAAAATAAATAACATTAGAGTGTCAATCTAAAGTAACTAGAAAAATTAGTACACCTTGAAATTCATCAGATGACTGAAAGTAAGTAATGGTCTCTTAAACCAAATTATAGTAAATTAACGACTACTTCTGATGGGGAAATTATATCCAAATCCCTCAAATATCCCCCCTTATATGATTCTTACTATTCATTATATTTTCAGCTACATTAATCTTGTTTAATCAAATAAACTTCTTCTCATTTAAACCTAACCTTATTAAAAGAGCAGAAAAAGGAACAATTGAAATAAAAAACTTAAATTGAAAATGATAACAAATCTATTCTCAACATTTGACCCATCAACTAACATCTTTAATTTATCATTAAATTGAACTAGAACATTTCTAGGACTATTATTAATCCCATCACTATTTTGACTTACACCATGACGAATTAACATTATCTGAAATAAACTAAATTTAACCTTACATAATGAATTTAAAACACTACTTGGACCAAAATCATTTAAAGGAACAACATTCATTTTCATCTCAATTCTTATTATAATATTATTTAACAATTTCATAGCATTATTCCCTTATATTTTTACTAGAACAAGACATTTAGCATTAACATTTGCAATTGCCCTACCTATATGACTAAGATTTATATTATTTGGATGAATTAACCATACTAATCATATCTTTCTATTATTGTTCCTGTTATTAATCCAACTAGGAAGGTTTGAAGGATAATAAAAAGCATTATTGATATTGGGTGCCTTAATTTAATAAAATTAATATTTATTACATTGGATAATGATATAATTTTTATTTTGATCATTTCAGGGGTTAGTTTATTTAAAATATCGGTTTTGGGGACCGATGATGGAAGCTTTTTCACCTCTGAAGTTTTAAAAGTGGGGGCTGGACTTATTTCCGGTTTACAAGACCGGCGTTTTTTTTAAACTATTAAAACTAATGTTTATATTCTCTATTTTTAATTCTTTATTGATTTATTTTGCTGGTGTTTATGTTTTTTCTTCTAAACGTAAACATTTATTAATGGTTCTTTTGAGATTAGAATATATTGTTCTTTCTTTATTTATATTAGTTATTGTTTTTCTTATTGAGTTTGATTATGATTATTTTTTCCTGTTATTTTTTTAGTTTTTTCTGTTTGTGAGGGTGCTTTAGGTCTTTCTATTTTAGTTTCAATAATTCGTTCTCATGGTAATGATTTTTTTAATTCTTTTGGTTTATCTTAATGTTAAAGTATTAATTTATAACTATTTTTTTGATCCCTCTTTGTTTATTAAATAATTGTTGATGGTTGGTTCATTCTTTAATGTTTCTGTCGAGTTTTGTGTTTATAATTTGTGTTTATTCATATGCTGATTTGAATATAATTAGATATTATTTTGGTATTGATTATTTTTCTTTTAGTTTAATTTTGCTTAGTTTTTGGATTTGTTCTTTAATAATCACTGCTAGAGGTTCAGTTTATTTAAGTTCATATCATTCTAATTTTTTTGTTTTTATGGTTTTGATTTTAATAATTATGCTTTACTGTTCATTTGCTAGATTAAGTCTTCTTTCTTTTTATATTTTTTTTGAGGCTAGATTAGTTCCTACTTTACTTTTAATTTTGGGTTGGGGTTATCAACCTGAGCGTTTGCAGGCTGGTGTTTATTTAATTTTTTATACTTTGGTTGCTAGATTACCTTTATTATTAGTTTTATTTAAGGTTTATGATTTTTCTAATACTTTATATTTTCCTTTATTAGTTGATTTTGGTTCTTATTATTTTATGTTTTATGTATTTATAATTTTGGCTTTTTTAGTTAAGATACCTATGTTTTTGGTTCATTTATGACTTCCTAAGGCTCATGTAGAGGCCCCTATTTCAGGTAGAATGATTCTTGCTGGTGTTTTATTAAAGTTAGGTGGTTATGGTATTTTTCGTGTTTAAAGGTTATTTCTTATTTGGGTTTAAAGTTTAATTATTTTTGATTATCTTTGGGTTTATCTGGGGGTGTTATTGTAAGATTTATTTGTTTTCGTCAGGTTGATTTAAAGTCTTTAATTGCATATTCTTCTGTTCTCTTTCTCTAATGGTTGGTCATGGTTTATGTTCTTCTGGTTTATTTTGTTTATCTAATATTATTTATGAACGTTTAGGTAGACGAAGATTATTAATTAACAAGGGTATAATTAATTTGATGCCAAGAATGGCTTTATGATGATTTCTTTTAAGATCATCAAATATGGCTGCTCCTCCTTCTTTAAATTTGGTAGGTGAAATTAGATTATTAAATAGAATTATATCTTGATCTTCTTTTAGATTCTTTGCTTTGATTTTTTTATCTTTTTTTAGAGCTGTTTATACTTTGTATATATATTCTTATTCTCAGCATGGAAATTATTATTCTGGTGTTTATACTTGTTCTCTTGGTTATTTTCGTGAATATCATCTTTTACTTTTACATTGATTGCCTTTAAATATTCTCTGTTTAAAGGGTGAATATTTCTTTGTTTAGTTTGCTTAAGTATTTTAATTAAAAATATTGTTTTGTGGAATCAATGATATGAAGTTTTTCATCTTAGACCGTATTTTTTTTCTATTTGTTCTTTGAGTTTTTTTTCTTTGTTTTTTTCGAGAACTATAATTTTTATTTCAGGTATTTATTATTTAATAATTGATTATAGATTTTTTGTTGAGTGAGAGCTTTTCAATTTAAATGGTTCTATAGTTGTTATAACTTTAATTTTGGATTGAATATCTCTTATTCTTATATCTTTTGTTATATATATTTCTTCTTAAGTTATTTATTATAGAGAGGATTATATATCTGGTGAAAAGAATATAAATCGTTTTATTATTATTGTTTACATATTTATTCTTTCCATAGGTTTTTTAATTATTAGTCCTAATTTAATTAGAATTTTATTAGGTTGAGATGGTTTAGGTTTAGTTTCTTATTGTTTAGTTATTTATTATCAAAATGTAAAATCTTATAGTGCTGGTATATTAACTGCACTTTCTAATCGTATTGGTGATGTTGCTATTTTAATTTCTATTGCATGAATGATAAATTTTGGTGGTTGAAATTATATTTATTATTATGATTTTATTTCTAATTCTTTTGAAATAAAGCTCATTACTATATTAATTGTTTTAGCAGCTATAACTAAGAGAGCTCAGATTCCTTTCTCTTCATGACTTCCTGCTGCTATAGCAGCTCCTACTCCTACAACTTGGTTTAATAATAAGAATTTTGGCTATGGGTTATCGAAAGCTTGCATTTTTTCATTTATTGGCTCATGCTTTATTTAAGGCATTATTATTTATATGTGCAGGTTCAATAATTCATAATTTCAAGGATTCTCAGGATATTCGTTTTATAGGTTCAATTGTTAATTTCATACCTTTAACTTCAGTTTGTTTTAATGTTTCTAGTTTATCTTTGTGTGGAATACCTTTTTTAGAGGGGTTTTATTCAAAGGATTTAATTCTTGAGATGGTTTGTTTAAGATGAATTAATTGTTTAATTTTTTTCTTTATTTTTTTTCTACTGGTTTAACTGCTTCTTATTCTTTTCGTTTGTTTTATTATTCAATATCTGGTGATAATAATTTTTATTCTAGATTTTCTTTTGATGATAAGGGTTATTATATTTCATTTGGAATAATTGGTCTATTGTTTGTTGCTGTTTTCGGTGGTAGTCTATTATCTTGATTAATTTTTCCTATTCCTCATGTGATTGCTTTACCTTATTATTTAAAGTTTTTAACTATTACAGTTGTTAATTTAGGTGCTTATTTAGGTTATCTTATTTCTAATTTTGATTTTTCTCATAATTTATTTTCTTTAAGTATACTTTCTTTTGTCAGATTTGCTGGTTCTATATGATTTATACCTTTTCTTTCAACTTAGTTTATTAGATATATTCCTTTAAAAATAGGTTATTATTCATCTAAGTCATTTGATTATGGTTGGGGTGAATTACTTGGTGGTCAAGGTTTATATAGATTATTTATTTATTTAATTGGTTATATTCAAGGTTGATATGATTCTAATTTCAAGATTTATCTTTTAACTTTTATTTTTTGAATATTTATTTTGGTAATATTATTTTTCGTTTACTTAAATAGCTTATAATTAGAGCGTGACACTGAAGATGTTAAGGAAGTATTTTTACTTTTAGGTATTTATAAATATAGATATATTATTTTTACAGTGAAAATGTAATGTTTTATTTAAACTATATAAATTTTAGAAATGTTAACGGAGTTTAACTGCTAATATAAAAAGTTAGCAGCTTTCATATTGGCTTTACATTTCCTTAATTGGAACTATTATAGTTCAATTATATTATTAACAGTAATACGCCTCTTTTTGGCTTCAATTAATAAGAATAAGGGTAGTATATACCAATCTTCCAGGTCGAAACTGACTGCAATATTTCGCTTCTTATTCTATTTAAGGTTGATTGATATTATCAATACTTTTTGAATGCAACCCAAATGTTATGTTTAACTACAACCCTTCATTCTGCTCATTGTAATGCTCCTTGATTTCATTCATGGTATAGTCCACCTAGTAGAACTAGAATAAATATATTGTTGATACTGTTCAGATTATAATGTCTGATGTTTTAAAAATAATTACAATTGGTAGAATTAGTGCAATTTCTACATCAAAAATTAAAAAGATTACTGCGATTAGGAAGAATCGTAGTGAGAATGGTATTCGTGCTGGTCTTTTTGGATCAAACCCACATTCAAATGGTGATCTTTTTTCTCGATCATTAATTAATTTTTTGATAGTGTTGTTGCCACGATTATAACAATTATTGGAATAATAAATCTAATGAAAACTCTTGTGGATAGAATTAGAATTGCTTTTCTTGATTTATATCAAGCTTTCTGATTGGAAGTCAAATGTACTATTTATACTAGAAAAACAATTATCTACCTCATCAATAAATAGAGATATATAAGAATAATCATACTATGTCTACGAAGTGTCAGTATCATGCTGCTGCTTCAAATCCAAAGTGGTGTCTTGGTGAGAATTGATTTATTGAGTGTCGAAGTAGACATGTTGATAAAAAGATTGTTCCAATAATTACGTGTAAACCATGGAATCCTGTTGCAACAAAGAATGTTGACCCATAAACTGCATCTGCAATGGTAAAAGGTGCTTCTCAATATTCATGTGCTTGGAGTATTGTAAAGTATAGTCCTAATAACACTGTGAAGAATAATCCTTGTAGTGCTTGAGTATGATTAGATTCCATTAAACTATGATGTGCTCATGTTACTGTTACTTCTGATGCTAAAAGAATAGCTGTATTAAGTAATGGAATTTGTATAGGGTTAAAGGGTTGAATTCCTATTGGAGGTCATAGTATTCCTAGTTCAATTGTTGGTGCTAATCTTCTTCTAAAGAATGCTCAAAAAAAGAAACGAAAAATAATACCTCTGATACAATAAATAAAATTATTCCTCATCGTAATCCAATTGATACAAATCCTGTATGTAATCCTTGATATGTTCCTTCTCGTACTACATCTCGTCATCATTGAATTATGGTTAGTAGGGTAATTCCAAATCCAATTATAAACAAGTTAATATTAAATAGGTGGAATCATTTTGCTAGTCCTGATACTAGGACTATTGCTCCAATTGCTCCTGTTAATGGTCAAGGTCTATAGTCTACTAAGTGGAATGGGTGGTTTGAGTGAGTTGTTAACATAGGTTTAATATACTTCTCTAGAATATAGAGTTCTTAGAATTGAGAAAACATAGGCTTCAATTATTGCTACTGCTGATTCTAGAATTAATAGAAGTATTTGTCCAATAACTAGTAATGAGATTAAGTTTATTGCTATAGATGGTCCTGTGTTTCCTAATAAGGTTAATAATAAGTGTCCTGCAATTATATTTGCTGCTAACCGTACTGCTAATGTACCTGGTCGAATAACATTACTAATTGTTTCATTTAGAACTATAAATGATATTAATGCGGGCGGTGTACCTTGTGGTACAAGGTGTGTAAATATATGATTAGTATGGTTAATTCATCCAAATAATATAAATCTTAGTCATATAGGTAGGGCAATTGCAAATGTTAATGCTAAATGTCTTGTTCTAGTAAAAATATAAGGGAATAATCCTATGAAATTGTTAAATAATATTATAATAAGAATTGAGATGAAAATGAATGTTGTTCCATTAAATGATTTTGGTCCAAGTAGTGTTTTAAATTCATTATGTAAGGTTAAATTTAGTTTATTTCAGATAATGTTAATTCGTCATGGTGTAAGTCAAAATAGTGATGGGATTAATAATAGTCCTAGAAATGTTCTAGTTCAACTTAATGATAAATTAAAGATGTTAGTTGATGGCTCAAATGTTGAGAATAGATTTGTTATCATTTTCAATTTAAGTTTTCTATTTCAATTGTTCCTTTTTCTGCTCTTTTAATAAGGTTAGGTTTAAATGAGAAGAAGTTTATTTGATTAAACAAGATTAATGTAGCTGAAAATATAATGAATAGTGAGAATCATATAAGAGGGGATATTTGAGGGATTTGGATATAATTTCCCCATCAGAAGTAGTCGTTAATTTACTATTATTTGGTTTAAGAGACCATTACTTACTTTCAATCATCTGATGAATTTAAAGGTGTACTAACTTTTTTAGTTACTTTAGATTGACACTCTAATGTTATTTATTTTAACTAACTCCTTAAATTATCTTAGATAATCACTTAATAAATAAATTTACTGAAGTTCTTTCAATTACAATTGGTATAAATCTGAAGTTTGCTCCACAGATTTCTGAGCATTGTCCAAAGAATAATCCAGGTCGATTTATTGTGAATGTTCCTTGATATAACCGACCTGGCGTTGCATCAATTTTAACCCCTAATGCAGGAACTGCTCATGAGTGTAGAACATCTGATGCTCTTGTTAATACTCGTACTTCTGTATTTATTGGTAGGATTGTTCGGTTATCTACATCTAGCAGTCGAAATCCATCATTTTCTAGGTCTTGTTCTGGTGTTATATAAGTGTCAAATTCTACGTCTATGAAGTCTGAATATTCATATCTTCAATATCATTGTCGTCCAATGGTTTTAATTGTGATTATTGCATCTACTGAGTCATCAAGTAAATATAATAGTCGTAATGATGGAAGGGCAATAAAAATTAATGTAATTGCTGGTAAAGCTGTTCAGATTGTTTCAATTAAATGTCCATGAAGTATATTACGGTTAGTATAGGCAATAAATAATATATAACTTAAGGCATAACCTACAATTACTGTAATTAATAATAATATGACCATAGTATGATCATGAAAGAATGATAATTGTTCCATTAATGGTGAAGCTCCATCTTGAAGAGATAAATTTGATCATGTTGCCATTAATAAATATTTTCTAATAAAAGGTCAAACCTTTATTTGTAGAGCTTAAATCTACTGCACTAATCTGCCATATTAGAATCTAGAGATTAATGGTAATTCTGAGTAACTATGTTCTGCAGGAGGGTTATTTTGTAGTCATTCTGTTGATCTTCTTATGTTAGCTCTAAATGTAATTGCTCGGTTTGTAACCATTCTTTCTCATATAATTATAATGAATATAATGATTCCTACAATAGAAATTGTAGACCCAATTCTTGATACTACGTTTCATGATGTATATGCGTCTGGGTAGTCTGAGTATCGTCGAGGTATTCCTGCTAATCCTAGGAAGTGTTGGGGAAAGAATGTTAAGTTTACTCCAATGAATATAATTGTAAATTGGATTTTTAATCATGCATTATTTATAGTTAATCCTGTAAATAGTGGATATCATTGAATGACACCTCCTATAATTGCAAATACTGCTCCTATAGATAATACATAATGAAAGTGGGCTACTACATAATATGTATCATGTAATACAATATCAAGTGATGAATTTGCTAATACTAATCCTGTTAATCCACCAATTGTAAATAGGAAAATAAATCCTAGAGCTCATAATAATGGTGGATTGAACTTGAATTTAGTTCCATATAATGTAGCTAATCATCTAAATACCTTAATTCCTGTAGGTACAGCAATAATTATTGTTGCTGATGTAAAATATGCTCGTGTGTCAACATCCATTCCTACTGTAAATATATGATGTGCTCATACAATAAATCCTATTAGTCCAATTGATAGTATAGCATAAATTATACCTAATGTTCCAAATGATTCAATTTTTCCTCTTTCTTGACATACAATATGTGAAATAATTCCGAACCCCGGTAGAATTAAAATATAAACTTCTGGGTGTCCAAAGACTCAAAATAGATGTTGATATAGAATTGGGTCACCCCCTCCTGCAGGGTCAAAGAATGATGTATTTAAATTTCGATCTGTTAATAATATAGTAATAGCTCCTGCTAAAACTGGAAGTGAAAGAAGGAGAAGTAATGCTGTAATAGCTACTGATCATACAAATAAAGGTGTTTGATCTAAAGTTATACTTTCTGGTCGTATATTAATTGCTGTTGTAATGAAATTTACTGCACCAAGAATAGATGATACACCTGCTAAGTGTAGTGAAAAAATAGCTAGATCTACAGATGCACCCCCGTGTGCAATAGCTCCTGCTAGAGGAGGGTAAACTGTTCATCCTGTACCAGCACCATTATCTACTATAGAAGATGTAAGAAGAAGGGTTAGTGAAGGTGGTAGTAATCAAAAACTTATATTATTTATTCGTGGAAATGCTATATCTGGTGCACCAATTATTAGTGGAACAAGTCAATTACCAAATCCACCAATTATAATAGGTATTACTATAAAGAAAATTATTACGAATGCGTGAGCTGTAATAATAACATTATAAATCTGGTCATCCCCTATTAGAGATCCGGGTTGACCAAGTTCAGCACGAATAAGTATTCTTATTGATGTTCCTACTATTCCTGCTCATGCTCCAAATAGAAAATATAAAGTAACAATGTCCTTATGGTTTGTTGAGAATAATCATTTTTGCGGTAAGATGGCTGAATTTTAGGTGGTAGACTGTAAATCTACTTATGAGATGTTTTCTCTCTTATCATATTTAGGTATTATATTCAATTATGATTCTAGACTGCAATTCTAGAGGTGTAAAATTTTACTAAGGCCTAAAAGATTATTCTTTTAATTATAACTTTGAAGGTTATTAGTTTGATTAACTTAAGTCCTTAGTATAATGAAATTAAGGTTGATGTTGAAATCAATCCTATTGTTGAAATTATTACTGTTATAGGAAGAATGATTCTTGATTTTTGTGACTTTATGTTTATAGATCACGAATTTTCTGTGTATGATATAATTACAGCTGAGAATCTAATACGTATATAGTAGTATAGTGTAATTGTAGTTAATACAACTATAATAGTTATAATAGTTGTTATATTGTTTTCTATTAACGATTGTATTACAATTCATTTTGGTAAGAATCCAAGGAATGGTGGTAGTCCACCTAAAGGTAATAAAGATAAGAATATTATGAATTTAATTTGGGTTTTTATATTTCTGGCTGAATAAATTTGATTTATGAAAAATAAATTTATTTGCTTAAATAATAAAACTATAATTAATTTTAATAGTGAGTAAATAATGAAGTATAGTTCTCAGATGTTTTCTCTGACTGTTAATGATCTAATTATTCAACCTAGATGTCTGATTGATGAATATGCTAAAAGTTGTCGTAAGGATGTTTGATTTAAACCTCCTATTGCCCCAATAATAATTCTTAAGATAATAATTGTTCAAATAAAAGTTCTTAATTGAATACAATAGGATAAGACCATTATTGGGGCGATTTTTTATTAATGTTAAACAATTATTCCATCTTGATGCTCCTATAACTTCTGGAAATCAGAAATGGAAAGGTGCAGCTCCAATCTTTAATAATAGTCTAGATCTAATTATTATTGATGGGATAAATTCTATTTCCCATCCCATGGGATATTTTATTTGAATCAGCAAAATTGAAAATAATAATATTGTCGATGCTATTGCTTGGACAATAAAATATTTAATTGATGATTCGTTTATTATTATATTTTTATTTCTTGTTAGGAGCGGAATAAATGAAAGTAAGTTGATCTCAAGTCCTATTCAAACCCCAAATCAGGAATTTGATGAAATGGACAGGATCGTTCCTATCATTAATGTTGATAGGAAGAGAAGTTCTGTAGAGTTGTTGGTCATTAAAAAGGAGAGGATTGATACCTCTATAAATGGGGTATGAACCCATTAGCTTGTTTAGCTTACCTTTTTACATTAAGGTGTATGATGCACGTTAGTTTTTGATACTAAAGGAGGTAGTTTAATTCAATCTTATGTAATTTTAATGAAGGTAATTTTATTTACTTTATTTACCCTATCCCTTTAATCAGGCACTTCATTTATTTAATATATAAATCGAAAGTTTTTTTTGAAATTCTTTTATGTATTATTTTGTTTAATTTGAATTAATTATCCTGCTCCTTTTAATTTATATATATATATATATATATATATATATATATATATATAATAAATAATTTATATTAATATATTACATTTAATTAAAATTAAAAGATTATAAGTTCTTCTTATTATTATTAATTGATTATTATAATACATTCATTTACCTAGGATTATAGCTACTTATGTTTTTAGCTTAAAATAGGTTATTATAATATAATATATATAATAATATGTAATTTATTATTTAATATTATTATAATTGGATAAAATAAATAAAATTATTAATTTTAAATATAAAATATTATAATAATATAAATAATTATATTAATTATAATAATATAATTAACATAAATTTTCTATAATTAGATTATTTAACTAATATATATATAAGTTAACTTAATATAAAAAAAGAATTCATATTAATAACATATTATATTAAATTACATAATTGTATAAAATATATTTATTATATTATTTAATCTTTCTTTATTTATTAGTGAAAAGTAAGATTAAATAAGAAAGAATATAATACATTTATTGCTATACATGTTCCATATTAATCTTTAATTATATATAATAGAGACGTTGTGGTCATACAGGGGAGCGTTTCTTTTTTTATGTTAATGTTTGTGGTTTTTTCTTTTTTTTTCTTTAAATATTTGAATCTTTTATTTTTTCCTGATTTAATAAATTTAAAAATTTCTTATTTTTTATTTTTAAAAGTTTTATTCTTGCTTGTTTATTCACTTTTTCTTTGTATTATATGTAAGTTTTGTTAGACTAAATGTTCTTTTTGCAGTAATTTGATTTAATTATCAAGTGATTTTGGATTTAGCAATTGATTTAGTATCGGGATAATTCGTGCCAGCAGCCGCGGTTATACGATTGATACAAGTGAATATTATTGGTTAAAACAGTTGTTTATACTATTAGGGTTGAAATATAAATTTGTAAGGTGAAATGTTAAAATTTATTTGTGGCCCTTTTTATGAATCTGTTAAATTTAAATAATAAACTAGGATTAGATACCCTATTATTTTAAATGTTAATTATATTTACCAGGGTACTATTAGTTAAGGTCTTTAAACCAAAAGAATTTGGCGGTATCTCATTCCATTCAGAGGAACCAACCCCATGATTGATAATACACGATTTACTCTACTTAATTTATTTGTTTGTATATGTCCGTTATCAGAGAATCTTTTTAGAGTTATAATTCTCAAGATTTATAATTATAAAATATTTCAGGTCAAGGTGCAGCTTATAGTTAAGAGGAGGTGGGTTACAATAGATTATTGTTTATAACGGATTTGATAGTGAAATACTGTTAATGAAGGTGGATTTGATAGTAATTTAATTTATTTAATTTAACTGATATTGGCTCTGAGATGTGTACACATCACCCGTCGCTCTAATTATTGATTATTCTATTCTATTTTAAAGTAGCTTCAATTTAGATGAGATAAGTCGTAACATAGTAGATGTACTGGAAAGTGTATCTAGGAAGAGTTTCAAGATATAACTTATTAGTAAAGTGTTTCATTTACACTGAAAATTTTTCTGTGCAAATCAGGATATCTAGATTATTTATTATATTATATTTATTTTTTGTTTATATAATTATTTAATATAAATAATTTTATTGTATTTTTGTCTTAGTATATTTTATAGAATTGATTTTTTAAATTATAGTGTATTGGTAATGTAAGTGTTTTATGAAATATTATTTTAAATTTTTTTAAGTAGATTTCATTTATTGTACCTTTTGTATCAGGGTTTATCACAATTTTAGTATTTATTTTACTTGTCTCGATTTGGGTTGATTTATAAATAATTTATAGTTAATGTATCATAATTATTATTAAATTATTTATAGAAATGAGATGTTAATCGTTTCCCAAGGTATCTAGTTTCATAAGAAAAAATTTAATTATTTAATTTTTAAGTAAAAATATTAACTTATTTATTCTTTAAGGGATAAGCTTTGAAGTTAATAACCTATAATTTATTTTATAGAAATATAATAGTAAGCTTTAAACCAGCTATCTTTAAGATTACGTTTTAGTTCATTATTTTTTATTTTGATTTTATAAATATTTTAGTTTTTTTATTAAGATTATTAATTTAATTTTAAAATTTTTGTAATAATGATAGAATTAGTATATTTATTTGTATGAAATTTTTACCTTGTGAACTTATTATAAGGAACTAGGCAAAATTGATTTCCGCCTGTTTATCAAAAACATGTCCTCTTGTTTATACTTTGAGGTCTGGCCTGCTCACTGAGCGTATTTTTAAAGAGCCACGGTATTTTGACCGTGGAAAGGTAGCATAATCATTAGTCTCTTAATTAGTGGCTGGAATGAATGGCTTGACGAGAAATCAACTGTCTCTTAATAAATTTTTGAATTTAACTTTTGAGTCAAAAGGCTTAAATTCTTCTTTAGGACGAGAAGACCCTATAGAGCTTGACATTTTACTTTTATATAGTTTTTTGTTTGTCTTTCTATATTTAATGATGATGTTTTGTTGGGGTGACATGAAGAATAGATAAACTCTTCATTATTATATCATTTATTTATGTTTGTTATTTTGATCCATAATTTATGATCATAAGATTAAGTTACCTTAGGGATAACAGCGTAATTGTTTTTGAGAGCTCATATCGACAAAGCAGATTGAACCTCGATGTTGGATTAAGAAAAATTTTGGGTGCAGGAGCCCAATGATTAGGTCTTTTCGACCTTTAAAGTCCATATTAGTACGAAAGAACCATATGGTTAAAATATTTTTTGTTATATTGATTAATATTAATTTATTTACTATTTTGACAGATTAATGTGTTGAATTTAGAATTCATTTATGTAGAATTTTTTTCTACAAATAGTATTGATACTTTATGATTTATTTATATTTATTTTGAATTTTCTTTTATTGGTTATTTGTGTTTTAATTAGTGTTGCCTTTTTAACTTTATTAGAGCGTAAGGTTATAGGTTATATTCAGATTCGAAACGGTCCAAATAAGGTAGATTTTGTTGGAATTCCTCAGCCATTTAGAGATGCTATTAAGTTAATTTGTAAGGAGCAGCCAATTCCTATTACATCTAATTACCTACTTTATTATTTTTCCCCTGTTTTTAATTTAATGATTTCTTTAGCCGTTTCAGTAATTTTTCCTTATTTAGCTTATATGTGTCCTTTTTCTTATGGATTTTTATTTTTTTTTATGTTGTACTAGATTAGGTGTTTATACTGTTATAATTGCTGGTTGATCTTCGAATTCAAATTATTCATTATTAGGTTCTCTTCGTTCTGTTGCTCAAACAATTTCTTATGAAGTTAGTTTAGCTTTAATTTTATGGTCTTTAATTATTTTAATTGGTAGTTTTAATATGTTTGATTTTATAAACTATCAGCTTTATTGTTGATTTATTATTATTTCTTTTCCTTTAGCTTTAGCTTGTTTTGCTTCTTGTTTAGCTGAAACTAATCGTACTCCTTTTGATTTTGCTGAAGGGGAATCGGAGTTAGTTTCAGGATTTAATATTGAGTATGGTGCGGGTGGTTTTACTTTAATTTTTTTAGCTGAATATACTAGAATTGTCTTCATAAGAATATTATTGGCTTTAATTTTTTTAGGTGGTGATTTTTATTCTTTTATATTTTTTATTAATCTTGCTATTATATCTTTTGGTTTTATTTGGGTTCGTGGAACATTACCAAGGTTTCGTTATGATAAATTAATGTACTTAGCTTGAAAAAGATTTTTACCTTTATCTTTGAATTTTTTTATTTTCTTTGTTGGTTTAAAGATTTTATTTAACTCATTTGTTTAGTGAAATTTTTTGAGAAAAGTTAATAGAAGAGTTAAACTTCTAATTTTATGTTTTCAATACATATGCTTTTCCTAAGCTAATTAACTTTATTCCTTAATTAATTTATCTCATGCGTTTGCGACTTGTACATTAATTAAGAAATATGTAAAGTAGATAATTGTTAAGATTTGACCTGTTATAATATAAGGTTCTTCAACAGGTCGTTTACCAATTCACGTTAGTAAGCATACAACAACTACTATAATTCAGAATAAAATTTGATTAATAGGGTAAAATTGAATGCCTCGGAATGGTGTTTTATTATAATATGGTAAAATTATTAAGATTCTAATTGATAAAAATAATGCAATAACACCTCCTAACTTATTAGGGATAGATCGTAGAATAGCATATGCAAATAGGAAATATCACTCTGGTTGAATGTGAACTGGTGTTACTAATGGGTTGGCAGGTACAAAGTTATCTGGATCTCCTAATAGGTAAGGATTGATTAAACATAGTATAATTAATAATGATGTTATTATTACAAATGTAATAGAATCCTTAAAGGTAAAGTATGGATGGAATGGAATTTTTTCAATATCTCCATTTAGTCCAAGAGGATTATTAGATCCTGTTTGGTGAAGAAAAAATAAATCAATTGCTGCTATAGGAGCAATAATAAATGGTAATACAAAATGGAATGTGAAGAATCGATTTAATGTTGCATTATCAACAGCGAATCCTCCTCATACTCATTGGACTAAATCTGTTCCTAAGTATGGGATTGCTGATAATAAATTAGTAATTACTGTTGCACCTCAAAAAGATATTTGGCCTCAGGGTAAGACATATCCTATAAATGCAGTTGCTATAACTAAAAATAAAATCACTGTACCAATTATTCAGGTATGTATATATATATAAGATCCGTAGTAAATTCCCCGTCCTACATGTAAGTAAATACAAATAAAAGATATAGATGCTCCATTTGCATGTAAGGTTCGGATAATTCAACCATTATTTACGTCTCGGCAGATGTGTACTACACTACTGAATGCTATTTCAATATTTGATGTATAATGTATAGCTAAAAATATTCCAGTTACGATTTGAATTACCAAACATAACCCTAATAGGGATCCAAAATTTCATCAAAATGAAATATTTGTTGGGGCAGGTAAGTCAATTAAAGAGTTATTTACAATTTTAATTAAAGGATGTCTTAATCGTAAGGGTTTATTCATTAGTAATTATCTTATTTTACGAATAGGTCCCTGATTAATATTAGTGATTTTAACAACTGCTAGTAGTGTTAAAAATAAATAAATTATTATTATTATTGTAATAATGAATGTTGGTCTGTTATATAATTTTTCTAAAGATATTGTTATTTCTTGATAATTGATTGAATTATCAATATTTATAGTTTCGGTGTTTTTGAAAAAGTCGATAACTATAGATATATCTAGAATAATTAATATTGATATGATAAATACTCACATTATTAATGTAATAATTATAGTAATTGATTTAGGCTGAAATATTTCGTTTGATGCAAATCTTGTAATGTAAATAAATAATACTAGTATACCACCAAGAAATGTTAAAAATAAAATATATTATAATCAATATCTTTCTATTATTGTTCCTGTTATTAATCCAACTAGGAAGGTTTGAAGGATAATAAAAAGCATTATTGATATTGGGTGTCTTAATTTAATAAAATTAATATTTATTACATTTGATAATGATATAATTATTATTTCGATCATTTCAGGGGTTAGTTTATTTAAAATATCGGTTTTGGGGACCGATGATGGAAGCTTTTCCACCTCTGATGTTTTAAAAGTGGGGGCTGGACTTATTTCCGGTTTACAAGACCGGCGTTTTTTTTAAACTATTAAAACTAATGTTTATATTCTCTATTTTTACTTCTTTATTGATTTATTTTGCTGGTGTTTATGTTTTTTCTTCTAAACGTAAACATTTATTAATGGTTCTTTTGAGATTAGAATATATTGTTCTTTCTTTATTTATATTAGTTATTGTTTTTCTTATTGAGTTTGATTATGATTATTTTTTTCCTGTTATTTTTTTAGTTTTTTCTGTTTGTGAGGGTGCTTTAGGTCTTTCTATTTTAGTTTCAATAATTCGTTCTCATGGTAATGATTTTTTTAATTCTTTTGGTTTATCTTTATGTTAAAGTATTTTTTATAACTATTTTTTGATCCCTCTTTGTTAATTAAATAATTGTTGATGGTTGGTTCATTCTTTAATGTTTCTGTCGAGTTTTGTGTTTATAATTTGTGTTTATTCATATGCTGATTTGAATATAATTAGATAGTATTTTGGTATTGATTCTTTTTCTTTTAGTTTAATTTTGCTTAGTTTTTGGATTTGTTCTTTAATAATCACTGCTAGAGGTTCAGTTTATTTAAGTTCATATCATTCTAATTTTTTTGTTTTTATGGTTTTGATTTTAATAATTATGCTTTACTGTTCATTTGCTAGATTAAGTCTTCTTTCTTTTTACATTTTTTTTGAGGCTAGATTAGTTCCTACTTTACTTTTAATTTTGGGTTGGGGTTATCAACCTGAGCGTTTGCAGGCTGGTGTTTATTTAATTTTTTATACTTTGGTTGCTAGATTACCTTTATTATTAGTTTTATTTAAGGTTTATGATTTTTGTAATACTTTATATTTTCCTGTATTAGTTGATTTTGGTTCTTATTATTTTATGTTTTATGTATTTATAATTTTGGCTTTTTTAGTTAAGATACCTATGTTTTTGATTCATTTATGACTTCCTAAGGCTCATGTAGAGGCCCCTATTTCAGGTAGAATGATTCTTGCTGGTGTTTTATTAAAGTTAGGTGGTTATGGTATTTTTCGTGTTATAAAGGTTATTTCTTATTTGGGTTTAAAGTTTAATTATTTTTGATTATCTTTGGGTTTATCTGGGTATGTTATTGTAAGATTTATTTCTTTTCGTGAGGTTGATTTAAAGTCTTTAATTGCATATTCTTCTGTTGCTCATATAAGAATGGTTATTGGTGGATTGATGACTAAGAATTGATGAGGTTGTGTAGGTTCTCTTTCTCTAATGGTTGGTCATGGTTTATGTTCTTCTGGTTTATTTTGTTTATCTAATATTATTTATGAACGTTTAGGTAGACGAAGATTATTAATTAACAAGGGTATAATTAATTTGATGCCAAGAATGGCTTTATGATGATTTCTTTTAAGATCATCAAATATGGCTGCTCCTCCTTCTTTAAATTTGGTAGGTGAAATTAGATTATTAGATAGAATTATATCTTGATCTTCTTTTAGATTCTTTGCTTTGATTTTTTTATCTTTTTTTAGAGCTGTTTATACTTTGTATATATATTCTTATTCTCAGCATGGAAATTATTATTCTGGTGTTTATACTTGTTCTCTTGGTTATTTTCGTGAATATCATAATTTACTTTTACATTGATTGCCTTTAAATATTCTCTGTTTAAAGGGTGAATATATCTTTGTTTAGTTTGCTTAAGTATTTTAATTAAAAATATTGTTTTGTGGAATCAATGATATGAAGTTTTTCATCTTAGGCTGTGAATTTATTTTCTATTTGTTCTTTGAGTTTTTTTTCTTTGTTTTTTTCGAGAACTATAATTTTTATTTTAGGTATTTATTATTTAATAATTGATTATAGAGTTTTTGTTGAGTGAGAGCTTTTCAATTTAAATTGTTCTATAGTTGTTATAACTTTAATTTTGGATTGAATATCTATTATTTTTATATCTTTTGTTATATATATTTCTTCTTTGGTTATTTATTATAGAGAGGATTATATATCTGGTGAAAAGAATATAAATAGTTTTATTATTATTGTTTTAATATTTATTCTTTCTATAGGTTTTTTAATTATTAGTCCTAATTTAATTAGAATTTTATTAGGTTGAGATGGTTTAGGTTTAGTTTCTTATTGTTTAGTTATTTATTATCAAAATGTAAAATCTTATAGTGCTGGTATATTAACTGCACTTTCTAATCGTATTGGTGATGTTGCTATTTTAATTTCTATTGCATGAATGTTAAATTTTGGTGGTTGAAATTATATTTATTATTATGATTTTATTTCTAATTCTTTTGAAATAAAGCTCATTACTATATTAATTGTTTTAGCAGCTATAACTAAGAGAGCTCAGATTCCTTTCTCTTCATGACTTCCTGCTGCTATAGCAGCTCCTACTCCTGTTTCTGCTTTAGTTCATTCTTCTACTCTTGTTACTGCTGGTGTTTATTTATTAATTCGTTTTAGACCAATATTAGATACTTATAATTGTGGTTGATTTTTACTTTTAATTGGTTGTATAACTATATTTATGGCTGGATTGGGCGCTAA
The DNA here is from genome assembly GCF_023897955.1 of Schistocerca gregaria. Taxonomy (NCBI): domain Eukaryota; kingdom Metazoa; phylum Arthropoda; class Insecta; order Orthoptera; family Acrididae; genus Schistocerca; species Schistocerca gregaria. Next base: position 25,804,102 of record NC_064929.1, on the reverse strand, counting down.
TTTTGAATTTGATTTGAAGAAGATTATTGCTCTTTCTACTTTAAGACAACTTGGTTTAATAATAAGAATTTTGGCTATGGGTTATCCAAAGCTTGCATTTTTTCATTTATTGGCTCATGCTATATTTAAGGCATTATTATTTATATGTGCAGGTTCAATAATTCATAATTTCAAGGATTCTCAGGATATTCGTTTTATAGGATCAATTGTTAATTTCATACCTTTAACTTCAGTTTGTTTTAATGTTTCTAGTTTATCTTTGTGTGGAATACCTTTTTTAGCGGGATTTTATTCAAAGGATTTAATTCTTGAGATGGTTTGTTTAAGATGAATTAATTGTTTAATTTTTTTCTTTATTTTTTTCTACTGGTTTAACTGCTTCTTATTCTTTTCGTTTGTTTTATTATTCAATATCTGGTGATAATAATTTTTATTGTATATTTTCTTTTGATGATAAGGGTTATTACATTTCATTTGGAATAATTGGTCTATTGTTTGTTGCTGTTTTTGGTGGTAGTCTTTTATCTTGATTAATTTTTCCTATTCCTCATGTGATTGCTTTACCTTATTATTTAAAGTTTTTAACTATTACAGTTGTTATTTCAGGTGCTTATTTAGGTTATCTTATTTCTAATTTTGATTTTTCTCATAATTTATTTTCTTTAAGTGTACTTTCTTTTGTCAGATTTGCTGGTTCTATATGATTTATACCTTTTCTTTCAACTAAGTTTATTAGATATATTACTTTAAAAATAGGTTATTATTCATCTAAGTCATTTGATTATGGTTGGGGTGAATTACTTGGTGGTCAAGGTTTATATAGATTATTTATTTATTTAATTGGTTATATTCAAGGTTGATATGATTCTAATTTCAAGATTTATCTTTTAACTTTTATTTTTTGAATATTTATTTTGGTAATATTAGTTTTCGTATACTTAAATAGCTTATAATTAGAGCGTGACACTGAAGATGTTAAGGAAGTATTTTTACTTTTAGGTATTTATAAATATAGATATATTATTTTTAAAGTGAAAATGTAATGTTTTATTTAAACTATATAAGTTTTAGAAATGTTAAGGGAGTTTAACCGCTAATATAAAAAGTTAGCAGCTTTCATATTGGCTTTACATTTCCTTAATTGGAACTATTATAGTTCAATTATATTATTAACAGTAATACGCCTCTTTTTGGCTTCAATTAATAAGAATAAGGGTAGTATATACCAATCTTCCAGGTCGAAACTGACTGCAATATTTCGCTTCTTATTCTATTTAAGGTTGATGGATATTATCAATACTTTTTGAATGCAACCCAAATGTTATGTTTAACTACAACCCTTTATTCTGCTCATTGTAATGCTCCTTGATTTCATTCATGGTATAGTCCACCTAGTAGAACTAGAATAAATATATTGTTGATACTGTTCAGATTATAATGTCTGATGTTTTAAAAATAATTACAATTGGTAGAATTAGTGCAATTTCTACATCAAAAATTAAAAAGATTACTGCGATTAGGAAGAATCGTAGTGAGAATGGTATTCGTGCTGATCTTTTTGGATCAAACCCATATTCAAATGGTGATCTTTTTTCTCGATCATTAATTAATTTTTTTGATAGTGTTGTTGCCAGGATTATAACAATTATTGGAATAATAAATCTAATGAAAACTCTTGTGGATAGAATTAGAATTGTTTTTCTTGATTTATATCAAGCTTTCTGATTGGAAGTCAAATGTACTATTTATACTAGAAAAACAATTATCTACCTTATCAATAAATAGAGATATATAAGAATAATCATACTATGTCTACGATGTGTCAGTATCATGCTGCTGCTTCAAATCCAAAGTGGTGTCTTGGTGAGAATTGATTTATTGAGTGTCGAAGTAGACATGTTGATAAAAAGATTGTTCCAATAATTACGTGTAAACCATGGAAACCTGTTGCAACAAAGAATGTTGACCCATAAACTGCATCTGCAATGGTAAAAGGTGCTTCTCAATATTCATATGCTTGGAGTATTGTAAAGTATAGTCCTAATAACACTGTGAAGAATAATCCTTGTAGTGCTTGAGTATGATTAGATTCCATTAAACTATGATGTGCTCATGTTACTGTTACTCCTGATGCTAAAAGAATAGCTGTATTAAGTAATGGAATTTGTATAGGGTTAAAGGGTTGAATTCCTATTGGAGGTCATAGTATTCCTAGTTCAATTGTTGGTGCTAATCTTCTTCTAAAGAATGCTCAAAAAAAAGGAACGAAAAATAATACCTCTGATGCAATAAATAAAATTATTCCTCATCGTAATCCAATTGATACAAATCCTGTATGTAATCCTTGATATGTTCCTTCTCGTACTACATTTCGTCATCATTGAATTATGGTTAGTAGGGTAATTCCAAATCCAATTATAAATAAGTTAATATTAAATAGGTGGAATCATTTTGCTAGTCCTGATACTAGGACTATTGCTCCAATTGCTCCTGTTAATGGTCAAGGTCTATAGTCTACTAAGTGGAATGGGTGGTTTGAGTGAGTTGTTAACATAGGTTTAATATACTTCTCTAGAATATAGAGTTCTTAGAATTGAGAAAACATAGGCTTGAATTATTGCTACTGCTGATTCTAGAATTAATAGAAGTATTTGTCCAATAACTAGTAATGAGATTAAGTTTATTGCTATAGATGGTCCTGTGTTTCCTAATAAGGTTAATAATAAGTGTCCTGCAATTATATTTGCTGCTAACCGTACTGCTAATGTACCTGGTCGAATAACATTACTAATTGTTTCAATTAGTACTATAAATGATATTAATGCGGGCGGTGTACCTTGTGGTACAAGGTGTGTAAATATATGATTAGTATGTTTAATTCATACAAATAATATAAATCTTAGTCATATAGGTAGGGCAATTGCAAATGTTAATGCTAAATGTCTTGTTCTAGTAAAAATATAAGGGAATAATCCTATGAAATTGTTAAATAATATTATAATAAGAATTGAGATGAAAATGAATGTTGTTCCATTAAATGATTTTGGTCCAAGTAGTGTTTTAAATTCATTATGTAAGGTTAAATTTAGTTTATTTCAGATAATGTTAATTCGTCATGGTGTAAGTCAAAATAGTGATGGGATTAATAATAGTCCTAGAAATGTTCTAGTTCAATTTAATGATAAATTAAAGATGTTAGTTGATGGGTCAAATGTTGAGAATAGATTTGTTATCATTTTCAGTTTAAGTTTTTTATTTCAATTGTTCCTTTTTCTGCTCTTTTAATAAGGTTAGGTTTAAATGAGAAGAAGTTTATTTGATTAAACAAGATTAATGTAGCTGAAAATATAATGAATAGTGAGAATCATATAAGAGGGGATATTTGAGGGATTTGGATATAATTTCCCCATCAGAAGTAGTCGTTAATTTACTATTATGTGGTTTAAGAGACCATTACTTACTTTCAGTCATCTGATGAATTTCAAGGTGTACTAATTTTTTTAGTTACTTTAGATTGACACTCTAATGTTATTTATTTTAACTAACTCCTTAAATTATCTTAGATAATCACTTAATAAATAAATTTACTGAAGTTCTTTCAATTACAATTGGTATAAATCTGTGGTTTGCTCCACAGATTTCTGAGCATTGTCCAAAGAGTAATCCAGGTCGATTTATTGTGAATGTTCCTTGATTTAACCGACCTGGCGTTGCATCAATTTTAACCCCTAATGCAGGAACTGCTCATGAGTGTAGAACATCTGATGCTCTTGTTAATACTCGTACTTCTGTATTTATTGGTAGGATTGTTCGGTTATCTACATCTAGCAGTCGAAATCCATCATTTTCTAGGTCTTGTTCTGGTGTTATATAAGTGTCAAATTCTACATCTATGAAGTCTGAATATTCATATCTTCAATATCATTGTCGTCCAATGGTTTTAATTGTGATAATTGCATCTACTGAATCATCAAGTAAATATAATAGTCGTAATGATGGAAGCGCAATAAAAATTAATGTAATTGCTGGTAAAGCTGTTCAGATTGTTTCAATTAAATGTCCATGAAGTATATTACGGTTAGTATAGGCAATAAATAATATATAACTTAAGGCATAACCTACAATTACTGTAACTAATAATAATACGACCATAGTATGATCATGAAAGAATGATAATTGTTCCATTAATGGTGAAGCTCCATCTTGAAGAGATAAATTTGATCATGTTGCCATTAATAAATATTTTCTAATAAAAGGTCAAACCTTTATTTGTAGAGCTTAAATCTACTGCACTAATCTGCCATATTAGAATCTAGAGATTAATGGTAATTCTGAGTAACTATGTTCTGCAGGAGGGTTATTTTGTAGTCATTCTGTTGATCTTCTTATGTTAGCTCTAAATATAATTGCTCGGTTTGTAACCATTCTTTCTCATATAATTACAATGAATATAATGATTCCTACAATAGAAATTGTAGACCCAATTCTTGATACTACGTTTCATGATGTATATGCGTCTGGGTAGTCTTGAGTATCGTCGAGGTATTCCTGCTAATCCTAGGAAGTGTTGAGGAAAGAATGTTAAGTTTACTCCAATGAATATAATTGTAAATTGGATTTTTAATCATGTATTATTTATAGTTAATCCTGATAATAGTGGATATCATTGAATGACACCTCCTATAATTGCAAATACTGCTCCTATAGATAATACATAATGAAAGTGGGCTACTACATAATATGTATCATGTAATACAATATCAAGTGATGAATTTGCTAATACTAATCCTGTTAATCCACCAATTGTAAATAGGAAAATAAATCCTAGAGCTCATAATAATGGTGGATTGAACTTGAATTTAGTTCCATATAATGTAGCTAATCATCTAAATACCTTAATTCCTGTAGGTACAGCAATAATTATTGTTGCTGATGTAAAATATGCTCGTGTGTCAACATCCATTCCTACTGTAAATATATGATGTGCTCATACAATAAATCCTATTAGTCCAATTGATAGTATAGCATAAATTATAACTAATGTTCCAAATGATTCAATTTTTCCTCTTTCTTGACATACAATATGTGAAATACTTCCGAACCCCGGTAGAATTAGATCATTAACAATCAGAGAAAACATCTGAGAACTATACTTCATTATTTACTCACTATTAAAATTAATTATAGTTTTATTATTTAAGCAAATAAATTTATTTTTCATAAATCAAATTTATTCAGCCAGAAATATAAAAAATCGAAATTAAATTCATAATATTCTTATCTTTATTATCTTTAGGTGGACTACCACCATTCCTTGGATTCTTACCAAAATGAATTGTAATACAATCGTTAATAGAAAACAATATAACAACTATTATAACTATTATAGTTGTATTAACTACAATTACACTCTACTACTATATACGTATTAGATTCTCAGCTCTAATTATATCATACACAAAAAATTCGTGATCTATAAAGATAAAGTCCCAAAAATCAAGAATCATTCTTCCTATAACAGTAATAATTTCAACAATAGGATTGATTTCAACATCAACCTTAATTTCATTATACTAAGGACTTAAGTTAATCAAACTAATAACCTTCAAAGTTATAATTAAAAGAATAATCTTTTAGGCCTTAGTAAAATTTTACACCTCTAGAATTGCAGTCTAGAATCATAATTGAATATAAGACCTAAATATGACAAGAGAGAAAACATCTCATAAGTAGATTTACAGTCTACCACCTAAAATTCAGCCATCTTACTGCAAAAATGATTATTCTCAACAAACCATAAGGACATTGGTATTTTATATTTTCTATATGGAGCATGAGCAGGAATAGTAGGAACATCAATAAGAATACTTATTCGTGCTGAACTTGGTCAACCCGGATCTCTAATTGTTGATGACCAGATTTATAATGATATTATTACAGCTCACGCATTTGTAATAATTTTCTTTGTAGTAATACCTATTATAATTGGTGGATTTGGTAATTGACTTGTTCCACTAATAATTGGTGCACCAGATATAGCATTTCCACGAATAAATAATATAAGTTTTTGATTACTACCACCTTCACTAACCCTTCTTCTTACATCTTCTATAGTAGATAATGGTGCTGGTACAGGATGAACAGTTTACCCTCCTGTAGCAGGAGCTATTGCACACGGGGGTGCATCTGTAGATCTAGCTATTTTTTCACTACACTTAGCAGGTGTATCATCTATTCTTGGTGCATAAATTTCATTACAACAGCAATTAATATACGATCAGAAAGTATAACTTTAGATCAAACACCTTTATTTGTATGATCAGTAGCTATTACAGCATTACTTCTCCTTCTTTCACTTCCAGTTTTAGCAGGAGCTATTACTATATTATTAACAGATCGAAATTTAAATACATCATTCTTTGACCCTGCAGGAGGGGGTGACCCAATTCTATATCAACATCTATTTTGATTCTTTGGACACCCAGAAGTTTATATTTTAATTCTACCGGGTTTCGGAATTATTTCACATATTGTATGTCAAGAAAGAGGAAAAATTGAATCATTTGGAACATTAGGTATAATTTATGCTATACTATCAATTGGACTAATAGGATTTATTGTATGAGCACATCATATATTTACAGTAGGAATGGATGTTGACACACGAGCATATTTTACATCAGCAACAATAATTATTGCTGTACCTACAGGAATTAAGGTATTTAGATGATTAGCTACATTATATGGAACTATATTCAAGTTCAATCCACCACTATTATGAGCTCTAGGATTTATTTTCCTATTTACAATTGGTGGATTAACAGGATTAGTATTAGCAAATTCATCACTTGATATTGTATTACATGATACATACTATGTAGTAGCCCACTTTCATTATGTATTATCTATAGGAGCAGTATTTGCAATTATAGGAGGTGTCATTCAATGATATCCACTATTTACAGGATAAACTATAAATAATACATGATTAAAAATCCAATTTACAATTATATTCATTGGAGTAAACTTAACATTCTTTCCTCAACACTTCCTAGGATTAGCAGGAATACCTCGACGATACTCAGACTACCCAGATGCATATACATCATGAAACGTAGTATCAAGAATTGGGTCTACAATTTCTATTGTAGGAATCATTATATTCATTGTAATTATATGAGAAAGAATGGTTACAAACCGAGCAATTATATTTAGAGCTAACATAAGAAGATCAACAGAATGACTACATAATAAACCTCCTGCAGAACATAGTTACTCAGAATTACCATTAATCTCTAGATTCTAATATGGCAGATTAGTGCAGTAGATTTAAGCTCTACAAATAAAGGTTTGACCTTTTATTAGAAAATATTTATTAATGGCAACATGATCAAATTTATCTCTTCAAGATGGAGCTTCACCATTAATGGAACAATTATCATTCTTTCATGATCATACTATGGTCGTATTATTATTAATTACAGTAATTGTAGGTAATGCCTTAAGTTATATATTATTTATTGCCTATACTAACCGTAATACACTTCATGGACATTTAATTGAAACAATCTGAACAGCTTTACCAGCAATTACATTAATTTTTATTGCCCTTCCATCATTACGACTATTATATTTACTTGATGATTCAGTAGATGCAATAATCACAATTAACACCATTGGACGACAATGATATTGAAGATATGAATATTCAGACTTCATAGACGTAGAATTTGACACTTATATAACACCAGAACAAGACCTAGAAAATGATGGATTTCGACTGCTAGATGTAGATAACCGAACAATCCTACCAATAAATACAGAAGTACGAGTATTAACAAGAGCATCAGATGTTCTACACTCATGAGCAGTTCCTGCATTAGGGGTTAAAATTGATGCAACGCCAGGTCGGTTAAATCAAGGAACATTCACAATAAATCGACCGGGATTATTCTTTGGACAATGCTCAGAAATCTGTGGAGCAAACCACAGATTTATACCAATTGTAATTGAAAGAACTTCAGTAAATTTATTTATTAAGTGACTATCTAAGATAATTTAAGGAGTTAGTTAAAATAAATAACGTTAGAGTGTCAATCTAAAGTAACTAGAAAAATTAGTACACCTTGAAATTCATCAGATGACTGAAAGTAAGTAATGGTCTCTTAAACCAAATAATAGTAAATTAACGACTACTTCTGATGGGGAAATTATATCCAAATCCCTCAAATATCCCCTCTTATATGATTCTCACTATTCATTATATTTTCAGCGACATTAATCTTGTTTAAACAAATAAACTTCTTCTCATTTAAACCTAACCTTATTAAAAGAGCAGAAAAAGGAACAATTGAAATAAAAAACTTAAATTGAAAATGATAACAAATCTATTCTCAACATTTGACCCATCAACTAACATCTTTAATTTATCATTAAATTGAACTAGAACATTTCTAGGACTATTATTAATCCCATCACTATTTTGACTTACACCATCACGAATTAACATTATCTGAAATAAACTAAATTTAACCTTACATAATGAATTTAAAACACTACTTGGACCAAAATCATTTAATGGAACAACATTCATTTTCATCTCAATTCTTATTATAATATTATTTAACAATTTCATAGGATTATTCCCTTATATTTTTACTAGAACAAGACATTTAGCATTAAAATTTGCAATTGCCCTACCTATATGACTAAGATTTATATTATTTGGATGAATTAACCATACTAATCATATATTTACACACCTTGTACCACAAGGTACACCGCCCGCATTAATATCATTTATAGTACTAATTGAAACAATTAGTAATGTTATTCGACCAGGTACATTAGCAGTACGGTTAGCAGCAAATATAATTGCAGGACACTTATTATTAACCTTATTCGGAAACACAGGACCATCTATAGCAATAAACTTAATCTCATTACTAATTATTGGACAAATACTTCTATTAATTCTAGAATCAGCAGTAGCAATAATTCAAGCCTATGTTTTCTCAATTCTAAGAACTCTATATTCTAGAGAAGTATATTAAACCTATGTTAACAACTCACTCAAACCACCCATTCCACTTAGTAGACTATAGACCTTGACCATTAACAGGAGCAATTGGAGCAATAGTCCTAGTATCAGGACTAGCAAAATGATTCCACCTATTTAATATTAACTGATTTATAATTGGATTTGGAATTACCCTACTAACCATAATTCAATGATGACGAGATGTAGTACGAGAAGGAACATATCAAGGATTACATACAGGATTTGTATCAATTGGATTATGATGAGGAATAATTTTATTTATTGCATCAGAGGTATTATTTTTCGTTTCTTTTTTTTGAGCATTCTTTAGAAGAAGATTAGCACCAACAATTGAACTAGGAATACTATGACCTCCAATAGGAATTCAACCCTTTAACCCTATACAAATTCCATTACTTAATACAGCTATTCTTTTAGCATCAGGAGTAACAGTAACATCAGCACATCATAGTTTAATGGAATCTAATCATACTCAAGCACTACAAGGATTATTCTTCACAGTGTTATTAGGATTATACTTTACAATACTCCAAGCATATGAATATTGAGAAGCACCTTTTACCATTGCAGATGCAGTTTATGGGTCAACATTCTTTGTTGCAACAGGATTCCATGGTTTACACGTAATTATTGGAACAATCTTTTTATCAACATGTCTACTTCGACACTCAATAAATCAATTCTCACCAAGACACCACTTTGGATTTGAAGCAGCAGCATGATACTGACACTTCGTAGACGTAGTATGATTATTCTTATATATCTCTATTTATTGATGAGGTAGATAATTGTTTTTCTAGTATAAATAGTACATTTGACTTCCAATCAGAAAGCTTGATATAAATCAAGAAAAATAATTCTAATTCTATCCACAAGAGTTTTCATTAGATTTATTATTCCAATAATTGTTATAATCCTGGCAACAACACTATCAAAAAAATTAATTAATGATCGAGAAAAAAGATCACCATTTGAATGTGGGTTTGATCCAAAAAGATCAGCACGAATACCATTCTCACTACGATTCTTCCTAATCGCAGTAATCTTTTTAATTTTTGATGTAGAAATTGCACTAATTCTACCAATTGTAATTATTTTTAAAACATCAGACATTATAATCTGAACAGTATCAACAATATTTTTTATTCTAGTTCTACTAGGTGGACTATACCATGAATGAAATCAAGGAGCATTACAATGAGCAGAATAAAGGGTTGTAGTTAAACATAACATTTGGGTTGCATTCAAAAAGTATTGATAATATCAATCAACCTTAAATAGAATAAGAAGCGAAATATTGCAGTCAGTTTCGACCTGGAAGATTGGTATATACTACCCTTATTATTATTAATGGAAGCCAAAAAGAGGCGTATTACTGTTAATAATATAATTGAACTATAATAGTTCCAATTAAGGAAATGTAAAGCCAATATGAAAGCTGCTAACTTTTTATATTAGCGGTTAAACTCCGTTAACATTTCTAAAATTTATATAGTTTAAATAAAACATTACATTTTCACTGTAAAAATAATATATCTATATTTATAAATACCTTAAAGGAAAAATACTTCCTTAACATCTTCAGTGTCACGGTCTAATTATAAGCTATTTAAGTAAACGAAAACTAATATTACCAAAATAAATATTCAAAAAATAAAAGTAAAAGATAAATCTTGAAATTGGAATCATATCAACCTTGAATATAACCAATTAAATAAATAAATAATCTATATAAACCTTGACCACCAAGTAATTCACCCCAACCATAATCAAATTACTTAGATGAATAATAACCTATTTTAAAGGAATATATCTAATAAACTTAGTTGAAAGAAAAGGTATAAATCATATAGAACCAGCAAATCTGACAAAAGAAAGTATACTTAAAGAAAATAAATTATGAGAAAAATCAAAATTAGAAATAAGATAACCTAAATAAGCACCTAAAATAACAACTGTAATAGTTAAAAACTTTAAATAATAAGGTAAAGCAATCACATGAGGAATAGGAAAAATTAATCAAGATAAAAGACTACTACCAAAAACAGCAATAAACAATAGACCAATTATTCCAAATGAAATATAATAACCCATATCATCAAAAGAAAATCTAGAATAAAAATTATTATCACCAGATATTGAATAATAAAACAAACGAAAAGAATAAGAAGCAGTTAAACCAGTAGAAAAAAAAATAAAGAAAAAAATTAAACAATTAATTCGTCTTAAACAAACCATCTCAAGAATTAAATCCTTTGAATAAAATCCCGCTAAAAAAGGTATTCCACACAAAGATAAACTAGAAACATTAAAACAAACTGAAGTTAAAGGTATGAAATTAACAATTGATCCTATAAAACGAATATCCTGAGAATCCTTGAAATTATGAATTATTGAACCTGCACATATAAATAATAATGCCTTAAATATAGCATGAGCCAATAAATGAAAAAATGCAAGCTTTGGATAACCCATAGCCAAAATTCTAATTATTAAACCAAGTTGTCTTAAAGTAGAAAGAGCAATAATCTTCTTCAAATCAAATTCAAAATTAGCGCCCAATCCAGCCCTAAATATAGTTATACAACCAATTAAAAGTAAAAATCAACCACAATTATAAGTATCTAATATTGGTCTGAAACGAATTAATAAATAAACACCAGCAGTAACAAGAGTAGAAGAATGAACTAAAGCAGAAACAGGAGCAGGAGCTGCTATAGCAGCAGGAAGTCATGAAGAGAAAGGAATCTGAGCTCTCTTAGTTATAGCTGCTAAAACAATTAATATAGTAATGAGCTTTATTTCAAAAGAATTAGAAATAAAATCATAATAATAAATATAATTTCAACCACCAAAATTTAACATTCATGCAATAGAAATTAAAATAGCAACATCACCAATACGATTAGAAAGTGCAGTTAATATACCAGCACTATAAGATTTTACATTTTGATAATAAATAACTAAACAATAAGAAACTAAACCTAAACCATCTCAACCTAATAAAATTCTAATTAAATTAGGACTAATAATTAAAAAACCTATAGAAAGAATAAATATTAAAACAATAATAATAAAACAATTTATATTCTTTTCACCAGATATATAATCCTCTCTATAATAAATAACCAAAGAAGAAATATATATAACAAAAGATATAAAAATAAGAGATATTCAATCCAAAATTAAAGTTATAACAACTATAGAACCATTTAAATTGAAAAGGTCTCACTCAACAAAAACTCTATAATCAATTATTAAATAATAAATACCTAAAATAAAAATTATAGTTCTCGAAAAAAACAAAGAACAAATAGAAAATAAATTTACGGCCTAAGATGAAAAACTTCATATCATTGATTCCACAAAACAATATTTTTAATTAAAATACTTAAGCAAACTAAACAATGAAATATTCACCCTTTAAACAGAGAATATTTAAAGGCAATCAATGTAAAAGTAAAAGATGATATTCACGAAAATAACCAAGAGAACAAGTATAAACACCAGAATAATAATTTCCATGCTGAGAATAAGAATATATATACAAAGTATAAACAGCTCTAAAAAAAGATAAAAAAATCAAAGCAAAGAATCTAAAAGAAGATCAAGATATAATTCTATTTAATAATCTAATTTCACCTACCAAATTTAAAGAAGGAGGAGCAGCCATATTTGATGATCTTAAAAGAAATCATCATAAAGCCATTCTTGGCATCAAATTAATTATACCCTTGTTAATTAATAATCTTCGTCTACCTAAACGTTCATAAATAATATTAGATAAACAAAATAAACCAGAAGAACATAAACCATGACCAACCATTAGAGAAAGAGAACCTACACAACCTCATCAATTCATAGTCATCAATCCACCAATAACCATTCTTATATGAGCAACAGAAGAATATGCAATTAAAGACTTTAAATCAACCTGACGAAAACAAATAAATCTTACAATAACACCCCCAGATAAACCCAAAGATAATCAAAAATAATTAAACTTTAAACCCAAATAAGAAATAACCTTTATAACACGAAAAATACCATAACCACCTAACTTTAATAAAACACCAGCAAGAATCATTCTACCTGAAATAGGGGCCTCTACATGAGCCTTAGGAAGTCATAAATGAACCAAAAACATAGGTATCTTAACTAAAAAAGCCAAAATTATAAATACATGAAACATAAAATAATAAGAACCAAAATCAACTAATAAAGGAAAATAGAAAGTATTAGAAAAATCATAAACCTTAAATAAAACTAATAATAAAGGTAATCTAGCAACCAAAGTATAAAAAATTAAATAAACACCAGCCTGCAAACGCTCAGGTTAATAACCCCAACCCAAAATTAAAAGTAAAGTAGGAACTAATCTAGCCTCAAAAAAAATATAAAAAGAAAGAAGACTTAATCTAGCAAATGAACAGTAAAGCATAATTATTAAAATCAAAACCATAAAAACAAAAAAATTAGAATGATATGAACTTAAATAAATTGAACCTCTAGCAGTGATTATTAAAGTACAAATCCAAAAACTAAGCAAAATTAAACTAAAAGAAAAATAATCAATACCAAAATAATATCTAATTATATTCAAATCAGCATATGAATAAACACAAATTATAAACACAAAACTCGACAGAAACATTAAAGAATGAACCAACCATCAACAATTATTTAATAAACAAAGAGGGATCAAAAAAATAGTTATAAATTAATACTTTAACATTAAGATAAACCAAAAGAATTAAAAAAATCATTACCATGAGAACGAATTATTGAAACTAAAATAGAAAGACCTAAAGCACCCTCACAAACAGAAAAAACTAAAAAAATAACAGGAAAAAATAATCATAATCAAACTCAATAAGAAAAACAATAACTAATATAAATAAAGAAAGAACAATATATTCTAATCTCAAAAGAACCATTAATAAATGTTTACGTTTAGAAGAAAAAACATAAACACCAGCAAAATAAATCAATAAAGAAGTAAAAATAGAGAATATAAACATTAGTTTTAATAGTTTAAAAAAAACGCCGGTCTTGTAAACCGGAAATAAGTCCAGCCCCCACTTTTAAAACTTCAGAGGTGGAAAAGCTTCCATCATCGGTCCCCAAAACAGATATTTTAAATAAACTAACTCCTGAAAGATAGAATTAAACTACCTCCTTTAGTATCAAAAACTAATGTGCATCATACACCTTAATGTAAAAAGGTAAGCTAAACAAGGTAATGGGTTCATACCCCATTTATAGAGGTATCAATCCTCTCCTTTTTAATGACCAACAACTCTACAAAACTTCTCTTCCTATCAACATTAATGATAGGAACGATCCTGTCCATTTCATCAAATTTCTGATTTGGGGTTTGAATAGGACTTGAGATCAACTTACTTTCATTTATTCCGCTCCTAACAAGAAATAAAAATATAATAATAAACGAATCATCAATTAAATATTTTATTGTCCAAGCAATAGCATCGACAATATTATTATTTTCAATTTTGCTGATTCAAATAAAATATCCCATGGGATGGGAAACAGAATTTATCCCATCAATAATAATTAGATCTAGACTATTATTAAAGATTGGAGCTGCACCTTTCCATTTCTGATTTCCAGAAGTTATAGGAGCATCAAGATGAAATAATTGTTTAACATTAATAACATGACAAAAAATCGCCCCAATAATGGTCTTATCCTATTGTATTCAATTAAGAACTTTTATTTGAACAATTATTATTTTAAGAATTTTATTGGGGCAATAGGAGGTTTAAATCAAACATCCTTACGACAACTTTTAGCATATTCATCAATCAGACATCTAGGTTGAATAATTAGATCATTAACAGTCAGAGAAAACATCTGAGAACTATACTTCATTATTTACTCACTATTAAGATTAATTATAGTTTTATTATTTAAGCAAATAAATTTATTTTTCATAAATCAAATTTATTCGGCCAGAAATATAAAAACCGAAATTAAATTCATAATATTCTTATCTGTATTATCTTTAGGTGGACTACCACCATTCCTTGGATTCTTACCAAAATGAATTGTAATACAATCGTTAATAGAAAACAATATAACAACTATTATAACTATTATAGTTGTATTAACTACAATTACACTCTACTACTATATACGTATTAGATTCTCAGCTCTAATTATAACATACACAGAAAATTCGTGATCTATAAAGGTAAAGTCCCAAAAATCAAGAGTCATTCTTCCTATAACAGTAATAATTTCAACAATAGGATTGATTTCAACATCAACCTTAATTTCATTATACTAAGGACTTAAGTTAATCAAACTAATAACCTTAAAAGTTATAATTAAAAGAATAGTCTTTTCGGCCTTAGTAAAATTTTACACCTCTAGAATTGCAGTCTAGAATCATAATTGAATATAAGACCTAAATATGATAAGAGAGAAAACATCTCATAAGTAGATTTACAGTCTACCACCTAAAATTCAGCCATCTTACCGCAAAAATGATTATTCTCAACAAACCATAAGGACATTGGTACTTTATATTTTCTATTTGGAGCATGAGCAGGAATAGTTGTAACATCAATAAGAATACTTGTTCGTGCTGAACTTGGTCAACCCGGATCTCTAATTGGGGATGACCAGATTTATAATGTTATTATTACAGCTCACGCATTCGTAATAATTTTCTTTATAGTAATACCTATTATAATTGGTCGATTTGGTAATTGACTTGTTCCACTAGTAATTGGTGCACCAGATATAGCATTTCCACGAATAAATAATATAAGTTTTTGATTACTACCACCTTCACTAACCCTGCTTCTTACATCTTCTATAGTAGATAATGGTGCTGGTACAGGATGAACAGTTTACCCTCCTCTAGCAGGAGCTATTGCACACGGGGGTGCATCTGTAGATCTAGCTATTTTTTCACTACACTTAGCAGGTGTACCATCTATTCTTGGTGCAGTAAATTTCATTACAACAGCAATTAATATACGATCAGAAAGTATAACTTTAGATCAAACACCTTTATTTGTATGATCAGTAGCTATTACAGCATTACTTCTCCTTCTTTCACTTCCAGTTTTAGCAGGAGCTATTACTATATTATTAACAGATCGAAATTTAAATACATCATTCTTTGACCCTGCAGGAGGGGGTGACCCAATTCTATATCAACATCTATTTTGATTCTTTGGACACCCAGAAGTTTATATTTTAATTCTACTGGGGTTCGGAATTATTTCACATATTGTATGTCAAGAAAGAGGAAAAATTGAATCATTTGGAACATTAGGTATAATTTATGCTATACTATCAATTGGACTAATAGGATTTATTGTATGAGCACATCATATATTTACAGTAGGAATGGATGTTGACACACGAGCATATTTTACATCAGCAACAATAATTATTGCTGTACCTACAGGAATTAAGGTATTTAGATGATTAGCTACATTATATGGAACTATATTCAAGTTCAATCCACCATTATTATGAGTTCTAGGATTTATTTTCCTATTTACAATTGGTGGATTAACAGGATTAGTATTAGCAAATTCATCACTTGATATTGTATTACATGATACATATTATGTAGTAGCCCACTTTCATTATGTATTATCTATAGGAGCAGTATTTGCAATTATAGGAGGTGTCATTCAATGATATCCACTATTTACAGGATTAACTATAAATAATACATGATTAAAAATCCAATTTACAATTATATTCATTGGAGTAAACTTAACATTCTTTCCTCAACACTTCCTAGGATTAGCAGGAATACCTCGACGATACTCAGACTACCCAGACGCATATACATCATGAAACGTAGTATCAAGAATTGGGTCTACAATTTCTATTGTAGGAATCATTATATTCATTGTAATTATATGAGAAAGAATGGTTACAAACCGAGCAATTATATTTAGAGCTAACATAAGAAGATCAACAGAATGACTACAAAATAACCCACCTGCAGAACATAGTTACTCAGAATTACCATTAACCTCTAGATTCTAATATGGCAGATTAGTGCAGTAGATTTAAGCTCTACAAATAAAGGTTTGACCTTTTATTAGAAAATATTTATTAATGGCAACATGATCAAATTTATCTCTTCAAGATGGAGCTTCACCATTAATGGAACAATTATCATTCTTTCATGATCATACTATGGTCGTATTATTATTAATTACAGTAATTGTAGGTTATGCCTTAAGTTATATATTATTTATTGCCTATACTAACCGTAATATACTTCATGGACATTTAATTGAAACAATTTGCACAGCTTTACCAGCAATTATATTCATTTTTATTGCTCTTCCATCATTACGACAATTATATTTACTTGATGATTCAGTAGATGCAATCATCACAATTAAAACCATTGGACGACAATGATATTGAAGATATGAATATTCAGACTTCATAGACGTAGAATTTGACACTTATATAACACCAGAACAAGACCTAGAAAATGATGGATTTCAACTGCTAGATGTAGATAACCGAACAATCCTACCAATAAATACAGAAGTACGAGTATTAACAAGAGCATCAGATGTTCTACACTCATGAGCAGTTCCTGCATTAGGGGTTAAAATTGATGCAACGCCAGGTCGGTTAAATCAAGGAACATTCACAATAAATCGACCTGGATTATTCTTTGGACAATGCTCAGAAATCTGTGGAGCAAACCACAGATTTATACCAATTGTAATTGAAAGAACTTCAGTAAATTTATTTATTAAGTGATTATCTAAGATAATTTAAGGAGTTAGTTAAAATAAATAACATTAGAGTGTCAATCTAAAGTAACTAAAAAAATTAGTACACCTTGAAATTCATCAGATGACTGAAAGTAAGTAATGGTCTCTTAAACCAAATAATAGTAAATTAACGACTACTTCTGATGGGGAAATTATATCCAAATCCCTCAAATATCCCCTCTTATATGATTCTCACTATTCATTATATTTTCAGCTACATTAATCTTGTTTAATCAAATAAACTTCTTCTCATTTAAACCTAACCTTATTAAAAGAGCAGAAAAAGGAACAATTGAAATAAAAAACTTAAATTGAAAATGATAACAAATCTATTCTCAACATTTGACCCATCAACTAACATCTTTATTTTATCATTAAATTGAACTAGAACATTTCTAGGACTATTATTAATCCCATCACTATTTTGACTTACACCATCACAAATTAACATTATCTGAAATAAACTAAATTTAACCTTACATAATGAATTTAAAACACTACTTGGACCAAAATCATTTAATGGAACAACATTCATTTTCATCTCAATTCTTATTATAATACTATTTAACAATTTCATAGGATTATTCCCTTATATTTTTACTAGAACAAGACATTTAGCATTAACATTTGCAATTGCCCTACCTATATTACTAAGATTTATATTATTTGGATGAATTAACCATACTAATCATATATTTACACACCTTGTACCACAAGGTACACCGCCCGCATTAATATCATTTATAGTACTAATTGAAACAATTAGTAATGTTATTCGACCAGGTACATTAGCAGTATGGTTAGCAGCAAATATAATTGCAGGACACTTATTATTAACCTTATTAGGAAACACAGGGTCATCTATAGCAATAAACTTAATCTCATTACTAATTATTGGACAAATACTTCTATTAATTCTAGAATCAGCAGTAGCAATAATTGAAGCCTATGTTTTCTCAATTCTAAGAACTCTATATTCTAGAGAAGTATATTAAACCTATGTTAACAACTCACTCAAACCACCCATTGCACTTAGTAGACTATAGACCTTGACCATTAACAGGAGCAATTGGAGCAATAGTCCTAGTATCAGGACTAGCAAAATGATTCCACCTATTTAATATTAACTTATTTATAATTGGATTTGGAATTACCCTACTAACCATAATTCAATGATGACGAGATGTAGTACGAGAAGGAACATATCAAGGATTACATACAGGATTTGTATCAATTGGATTACGATAAGGAATAATTTTATTTATTGCATCAGAGGTATTATTTTTCGTTTCTTTTTTTTGAGCATTCTTTAGAAGAAGATTAGCACCAACAATTGAACTAGGAATACTATGACCTCCAATAGGAATTCAACCCTTTAACCCTATACAAATTCCATTACTTAATACAGCTATTCTTTTAGCATCAGGAGTAACAGTAACATGAGCACATCATAGTTTAATGGAATCTAATCATACTCAAGCACTACAAGGATTATTCTTCACAGTGTTATTAGGACTATACTTTACAATACTCCAAGCATATGAATATTGAGAAGCACCTTTTACCATTGCAGATGCAGTTTATGGGTCAACATTCTTTGTTGCAACAGGATTCCATGGTTTACACGTAATTATTGGAACAATCTTTTTATCAACATGTCTACTTCGACACTCAATAAATCAATTCTCTCCAAGACACCACTTTGGATTTGAAGCAGCAGCATGATACTGACACTTCGTAGACGTAGTATGATTATTCTTATATATCTCTATTTATTGATGAGGTAGATAATTGTTTTTCTAGTATAAATAGTACATTTGACTTCCAATCAGACAGCTTGATATAAATCAAGAAAAACAATTCTAATTCTATCCACAAGAGTTTTCATTAGATTTATTATTCCAATAATTGTTATAATCCTGGCAACAACACTATCAAAAAAATTAATTAATGATCGAGAAAAAAGATCACCATTTGAATGTGGGTTTGATCCAAAAAGATCAGCACGAATACCATTCTAACTACGATTCTTCCTAATCGCAGTAATCTTTTTAATTTTTGATGTAGTAATTGCACTAATTCTACCAATTGTAATTATTTTTAAAACATCAGACATTATAATCTGAACAGTATCAACAATATTTTTTATTCTAGTTCTACTAGGTGGACTATACCATGAATGAAATCAAGGAGCATTACAATGAGCAGAATAAAGGGTTGTAGTTAAACATAACATTTGGGTTGCATTCAAAAAGTATTGATAATATCAATCAACCTTAAATAGAATAAGAAGCGAAATATTGCAGTCAGTTTCGACCTGGAAGATTGGTATATACTACCCATATTCTTATTAATTGAAGCCAAAAAGAGGCGTATTACTGTTAATAATATAATTGAACTATAATAGTTCCAATTAAGGAAATGTAAAGCCAATATGAAAGCTGCTAACTTTTTATATTAGCGGTTAAACTCCGTTAACATTTCAAAAATTTATATAGTTTAAATAAAACATTACATTTTCACTGTAAAAATAATATATCTATCTTTATAAATACCTAAAAGTAAAAATACTTCCTTAACATCTTCAGTGTCACGGTCTAATTATAAGCTATTTAAGTAAACGAAAACTAATATTACCAAAATAAATATTCAAAAAATAAAAGTTAAAAGATAAATCTTGAAATTAGAATCATATCAACCTTGAATATAACCAATTAAATAAATAAATAATCTATATAAACCTTGACCACCAAGTAATTCACCCCAACCATAATCAAATGACTTAGATGAATAATAACCTATTTTTAAAGGAATATATCTAATAAACTTAGTTGAAAGAAAAGGTATAAATCATATAGAACCAGCAAATCTGACAAAAGAAAGTATACTTAAAGAAAATAAATTATGAGAAAAATCAAAATTAGAAATAAGATAACCTAAATAAGCACCTGAAATAACAACTGTAATAGTTAAAAACTTTAAATAATAAGGTAAAGCAATCACATGAGGAATAGGAAAAATTAATCAAGATAAAAGACTACCACCAAAAACAGCAACAAAAAATAGACCAATTATTCCAAATGAAATATAATAACGCTTATCATCAAAAGAAAATCTAGAATAAAAATTATTATCACCAGATATTGAATAATAAAACAAACGAAAAGAATAAGAAGCAGTTAAACCAGTAGAAAAAAAATAAAGAAAAAAAATTAAACAATTAATTCATCTTAAACAAACCATCTCTAGAATTAAATCCTTTGAATAAAATCCCGTTAAAAAAGGTATTCCACACAAAGATAAACTAGAAACATTAAAACAAACTGAAGTTAAAGGTATGAAATTAACAATTGATCCTATAAAACGAATATCCTGAGAATCCTTCAAATTATGAATTATTGAACCTGCACATATAAATAATAATGCCTTAAATAAAGCATGAGCCAATAAATGAAAAAATGCAAGCTTTGGATAACCCATAGCCAAAATTCTTATTATTAAACCAAGTTGTCTTAAAGTAGAAAGAGCAATAATCTTCTTCAAATCAAATTCAAAATTAGCGCCCAATCCAGCCATAAATATAGTTATACAACCAATTAAAAGTAAAAATCAACCACAATTATAAGTATCTAATATTGGTCTAAAAGGAATTAATAAATAAACACCAGCAGTAACAAGAGTAGAAGAATGAACTAAAGCAGAAACAGGAGTAGGAGCTGCTATATCAGCACTGGGTATTGAGCACTGGAGGCACTGGGTATTGATCCCAGTACCTCTCGCATACTAAGCGAGCGCTCTACCATCTGAGCTACGCCCGCCCCCCCCCCCCCCCCCGAAGACTAATGGTGCTACATACAGCCATATAGACGACACAGTCCCTTGCACTCCCATTATTCAGCAGACAAACACTACTCTCTATGTATCCGTTAGGGTGTCTTTCAGGTTTCGTGCATTCTGTATCGAATCGTAGTTGGCCACAATGAAAGTGGCACGTATAACGTCGAAAATAGAATTCGGACACCGCTCTGAGTAAGACCAACGTGTTGTCCACCCTCTAGACTTCAATGAGGTTAAGCCGCGATACCTAAGACAGATCTGCACTCGATGACACCTCGATAACAGCCGGTCCCCACACTTACATCTTGCTCTCCTTACGTCAGTATACATCATATCAGTAAGTGATGCTGGCTTTGCAACATGTTGCGTGCCTTTAGGTTCGCCGCCACCAACACTTACCATGCACTGACCACAAAAAATGGAGGCGCCGCAGCTTGAACCCTGGACCTTTCACATGATAAGCGAACGCTCTAATAACTGAGCTACGCCCCATGCACGAGCAAACTGCGCTATTCCCCATTCTTTGCGACTCAGATGCGCACGGACACGATGGTTGTTGGTTTGTAGCGGTGAAGGGAGCAGAGTACAAAGGCGCGGACCCGTTCATATACACAAAAGTTCCAAGTAGTTTCGATGCTCTGGTATTACAAATGCAAATTCCGTCTGTTTTTAACGTCTTAAATTGAAAGAGCCGTCACAAATTGCTCCGTTTTCACTCCTTGTCGACAATCATACAGCACCTGAGGTAACAAACACCTCTCGAGCCCCATTGTGCACTCCATTATTCATGCCAACTCAGTGCCTCGCTCTTTACTACTGTGTACCAATCTTGTCGTCCAACTGCAAAACACTGGGCCACAACAAGTTTCCGCGTCTCCATTGCACTGCGCATACTACGAAACGCTCCCCAAACTTGGCACTCACCCTCGCAGCCGACTTTTCCGACTTTCCACGACGCTCACGCTAGTGACAGCATTATTTATAGTTCGACGTCGCGCCAAAGCGAATGAGCACATTTCGCCTACGGCTTAGGCCGCCCTCCTAGTGTGGCTGCTCGGTGTCTGCAGGCAGCGAGGGTCTGCAAGCTTCCTGTGTTCGCACCTATGTCACCTGTGCTTGCTTGTCAGAGACAGACTATCGCAAAACATACAACTCACTCCATGAATTGATTGCTACGGCATCTGTTATCAGCAGTCACAACTAGCAACACCAGTAGCAGCTGATTGCAAGCAAAGAATAGGAATGTGCAGTGGGATTTACGTGAACTCAGCGCAAGGCAGATCTTTCCGACATAGGCTTGAGAATCTTACGGGAACACTTGTACTGTTTCTAAATTAAGTGTAGGCGTGGGAGGAGGGTGCTTCCTGCGCACTAATAACAGCACGCTTGTCAATTGTGGATGCTAATCATTCGCTTGTATGTTCCTAGACACATCTGCTGGTTGTGAATTATTCCACTTGCATGGCAAGGTGCGCATGTAGGTGTGTTGATCCCAGTACCTCTCGCATACTAAGCGAGCGCTCTACCATCTGAGCTACGCCCGCCCCCCCGAAGACTAATGGTGCTACATATAGCCATATAGATGACACAGTCCCTTGCACTCCCATTATTCAGCAGACAAACACTACTCTCTATGTATCCGTTAGGGTGTCTTTCAGGTTTCGTGCATTCTGTATCGAATCGTAGTTGGCCACAATGAAAGTGGCACGTATAACGTCGAAAATAGAATTCGGACACCGCTCTGAGTAAGACCAACGTGTTGTCCACCCTCTAGAATTCAATGAGGTTAAGCCGCGATACCTAAGACAGATCTGCACTCGATGACACCTCGATAACAGCCGGTCCCCACACTTACATCTGGCTCTCCTTACGTCAGTATACATCATATCAGTCTGTGACGCTGGCTTTGCAACATCTTGGGTGCCTTTAGGTTCGCCGCGACCAACACTTACCATGCACTGACCACAAAAAATGGAGGCGCCGCGGCTTGAACCCTGGACCTTTCACATGCCAAGCGAACGCTCTACCAACTGAGCTACGCCCCATGCACGAGCAAACTGCGCTATTCCCCATTCTTTGCGACTCAGATGCGCACGGACACGATGGTTGTTGGTTTGTAGCGGTGAAGGGAGCAGAGTACAAAGGCGCGGACCCGTTCATATACACAAAAGTTCCAAGTAGTTTCGATGCTCTGGTATTACAAATGCAAATTCCGTCTGTTTTTAACGTCTTAAATTGAAAGAGCCGTCACAAATTGCTCCGTTTTCACTCCTTGTCGACAATCATACAGCACCTGAGGTAACAAACACCTCTCGAGCCCCATTGTGCACTCCATTATTCATGCCAACTCAGTGCCTCGCTCTTTACTACTGTGTACCAATCTTGTCGTCAAACTGCAAAACACTGGGCCACAACAAGTTTCCGCGTCTCCATTGCACTGCGCATACTACGAAACGCTCCCCAAACTTGGCACTCACCCTCGCAGCCGACTTTTCCGACTTTCCACGACGCTCACGCTAGTGACAGCATTATTTATAGTTCGACGTCGCGCCAAAGCGAATGAGCACATTTCGCCTACGGCTTAGGCCGCCCTCCTAGTGTGGCTGCTCGGTGTCTGCAGGCAGCGAGGGTCTGCAAGCTTCCTGTGTTCGCACCTATGTCACCTGTGCTTGCTTGTCAGAGACAGACTATCGCAAAACATACAACTCACTCCATGAATTGATTGCTACGGCATCTGTTATCAGCAGTCACAACTAGCAACACCAGTAGCAGCTGACTGCACGCAAAGAATAGGAATGTGCAGTGGGATTTACGTGAACTCGGCGCAAGGCAGATCTTTCCGACATAGGCTTGAGAATCTTACGGGAACACTTGTACTGTTTCTAAATTAAGTGTAGGCGTGGGAGGAGGGTGCTTCCTGCGCACTAATAACAGCACGCTTGTCAATTGTGGATGCTAATCATTCGCTTGTATCTTCCTAGACACATCTGCTGGTTGTGAATTATTCCTTTGCATGGCAAGGTGCGCATGTAGGTGTGTTAAAAATTCTGGATGCACTGGGTATTGATCCCAGTACCTCTCGCAGACTAAGCGAGCGCTCTACCATCTGAGCTACGCCCGCCCTCCCGAAGAATAAGGGTGCTACATACAGCCATATAGACGACAGAGACACTTGCAGTCCCGTTATTCAGCAGACAAACACTACTCTCTATGTATCCGTTAGGGTGTCTTTCAGGTTTCGTGCATTCTGTATCGAATCGTAGTTGGCCACAATGAAAGTGGCACGTATAACGTCGAAAATAGAATTCGGACACCGCTCTGAGTAAGACCAACGTGTTGTCCACCCTCTAGACTTCAATGAGGTTAAGCCGCGATACCTAAGACAGATCTGCACCCGATGACACCTCGATAACAGCCGGTCCCCACACTTACATCTTGCTCTCCTTACGTCAGTATACATCATATCAGTCTGTGACGCTGGCTTTGCAACATCTTGCGTGCCTTTAGGTTCGCCGCGACCAACACTTACCATGCACTGACCACAAAAAATGGAGGCGCCGCGGCTTGAACCCTGGACCTTTCACATGCCAAGCGAACGCTCTACCAACTGAGCTACTCCCCAGGCACGAGCAAACTTCGCTATTCCCCATTCTTTGCGACTCAGATGCGCACGGACACGATGGTTGTTTGGTTTGTAGCGGTGATGGGAGCAGAGTACAAAGGCGCGGACCCGTTCATATACACAAAAGTTCCAAGTAGTTTCGATGCTCTGGTATTACAAATGCAAATTCCGTCTGTTTTTAACGTCTTAAATTGAAAGAGCCGTCACAAATTGCTCCGTTTTCACTCCTTGACGACAATCATACAGCACCTGAGGTAACAAACACATCTCGAGCCCCATTGTGCACTCCATTAATCATGCCAACTCAGTGCCTCGCTCTTTACTACTGTGTACCAATCTTGTCGTCCAACTGCAAAACACTGGGCCACAACAAGTTTCCGCGTCTCCATTGCACTGCGCATACTACGAAACGCTCCCCAAACTTGGCACTCACCCCCGCAGCCGACTTTTCCGACTTTCCACGACGCTCACGCTAGTGACAGCATTATTTATAGTTCGACGTCGCGCCAAAGCGAATGAGCACATTTCGCCTACGGCTTAGGCCGCCCTCCTAGTGTGGCTGCTCGGTGTCTGCAGGCAGCGAGGGTCTGCAAGCTTCCTGTGTTCGCACCTATGTCACCTGTGCTTGCTTGTCAGAGACAGACTATCGCAAAACATACAACTCCCTCCATGAATTGATTGCTACGGCATCTGTTATCAGCAGTCACAACTAGCAACACCAGTAGCAGCTGACTGCACGCAAAGAATAGGAATGTGCAGTGGGATTTACATGAACTCAGCGCAAGGCAGATCTTTCCGACATAGGCTTGAGAATCTTACGGGAACACTTGTACTGTTTCTAAATTAAGTGTAGGCGTGGGAGGAGGGTGCTTCCTGCGCACTAATAACAGCATGCTTGTCAATTGTGGATGCAAATCATTCGCTTGTATCTTCCTAGACACATCTGCTGGTTGTGAATTATTCCACTTGCATGGCAAGGTGCGCATGTAGGTGTGTTAAAAATTCTGGAGGCACTGGGTATTGATCCCAGTACCTCTCGCATACTAAGCGAGCGCTCTACCATCTGAGCTACGCCCGCCCTCCCGAAGACTAATGATGCTACATACAGCCATATAGACGACACAGACCCTTGCTCTCCCATTATTCAGCAGACAAACACTACTCTCTATGTATCCGTTAGGGTGTCTTTCAGGTTTCGTGCATTCTGTATCGAATCGTAGTTGGCCACAATGAAAGTGGCACGTATAACGTCGAAAATAGAATTCGGACACCGCTCTGAGTAAGACCAACGTGTTGTCCACCCTCTAGACTTCAATGAGGTTAAGCCGCGATACCTAAGACAGATCTGCACTCGATGACACCTCGATAACAGCCGGTCTCCACACTTACATCTTGCTCTCCTTACGTCAGTATACATCATATCAGTCTGCGACGCTGGTTTTGCAACATCTTGCGTGCCTTTAGGTTCGCCGCGACCAACACTTACCATGCACTGACCACAAAAAATGGAGGCGCCGCAGCTTGAACCCTGGACCTTTCACATGCCAAGCGAACGCTCTACCAACTGAGCTACGCCCCATGCACGAGCAAACTGCGCTATTCCCCATTCTTTGCGACTCAGATGCGCACGGACACGATGGTTGGTTGGTTTGTAGCGGTGAAGGGAGCAGAGTACAAAGGCGCGGACCCGTTCATATACACAAAACTTCCAAGTAGTTTCGATGCTCTGGTATGACAAATGCAAATTCCGTCTGTTTTTAACGTCTTAAAATGAAAGAGCCGTCACAAATGCTCCGGTTTAATTCCTTGTCGACAATCATACAGCACCTGAGGTAACAAACACATCTCGAGCCCCATTGTGCACTCCATTATTCATGCCAACTCAGTGCCTCGCTCTTTACTACTGTGTACCAATCTTGTCGTCCAACTGCAAAACACTGGGCCACAACAAGTTTCCGCTTCTCCATTGCACTGCGCATACTACGAAACGCTCCCCAAACTTGGCACTCACCCTCGCAGCCGACTTTTCCGACTTTCCACGACGCTCACGCTAGTGACAGCATTATTTATAGTTCGACGTCGCGCCAAAGCGAATGAGCACATTCCGCCTACGGCTTAGGCCGCCCTCCTAGTGTGGCTGCTCGGTGTCTGCAGGCAGCGAGAGTCTGCAAGCTTCTTGTGTTCGCACCTATGTCACCTGTGCTTGCTTGTCA
This sequence comes from Schistocerca gregaria, assembly GCF_023897955.1. NCBI lineage: Eukaryota > Metazoa > Arthropoda > Insecta > Orthoptera > Acrididae > Schistocerca > Schistocerca gregaria. Next base: position 25,776,577 of record NC_064929.1, on the reverse strand, counting down.
GAGACAGACTATCGCAAAACATACAACTCACTCCATGAATTGATTGCTACGGCATCTGTTATCAGCAGTCACAACTAGCAACACCAGTAGCAGCTGACTGCACGCAAAGAATAGGTATGTGCAGTGGGATTTACGTGAACTCAGCGCAAGGCAGATCTTTCCGACATAGGCTTGAGAATCTTACGGGAACACTTGTACTGTTTCTAAATTAAGTGTAGGCGTGGGAGGAGGGTGCTTCTTGCGCACTAATAACAGCACGCTTGTCAATTGTGGATGCTAATCATTCGCTTGTATCTTCCTAGACACATCTGCTGGTTGTGAATTATTCCACTTGCATGGCAAGGTGCGCATGTAGGTGTGTTAAAAATTCTGGAGGCACTGGGTATTGATCCCAGTACCTCTCGCATACTAAGCGAGCGCTCTACCATCTGAGCTACGTCGGCCCTCCTGAAGACTAATGGTGCTACATACAGCCATATAGACGACACAGACCCTTGCACTCCCATTATTCAGCAGACAAACACTACTCTCTATGTATCCATTAGGGTGTCTTTCAGGTTTCGTGCATTCTGTATCGAATCGTAGTTGGCCACAATGAAAGTGGCACGTATAACGTCGAAAATAGAATTCGGACACCGCTCTGAGTAAGACCAACGTGTTGTCCACCCTCTAGACTTCAATGAGGTTAAGCCGCGATATCTAAGACAGATATGCACTCGATGACACCTCGATAACAGCCGGTCCCCACACTTACATCTTGCTCTCCTTACGTCAGTATACATCATATCAGTCTGTGACGCTGGCTTTGCAACATCTTGCGTGCCTTTTGGTTCGCCGCGACCAACACTTACCATGCACTGACCACAAAAAATGGAGGCGCCGCGGCTTGAACCCTGGACCTTTCACACGCCAAAAGAACGCTCTACCAACTGAGCTACTCCCCAGGCACGAGCAAACTGCGCTATTCCCCATTCTTTGCGACTCAGATGCCCACGGACACGATGGATGTTGGTTTGTAGCGGTGAAGGGAGCAGAGTACAAAGGCGCGGACCCGTTCATATACACAAAACTTCCAAGTAGTTTCGATGCTCTGGTATTACAAATGCAAATTCCGTCTGTTTTTAACGTCTTAAATTGAAAGAGCCGTCACAAATTGCTCCGTTTTCCCTCCTTGTCGACAATCATACAGCACCTGAGGTAACAAACACATCTCGAGCCCCATTGTGCACTCCATTATTCATGCCAACTCAGTGTCTCGCTCTTTAGTACTGTGTACCAATCTTGTCGTCCAACTGCAAAACACTGGGCCACAACAAGTTTCCGCGTCTCCATTGCACTGCGCTTACTACGAAACGCTCCCCAAACTTGGCACTCACCCTCGCAGCCGACTTTTCCGACTTTCCACGACGCTCACGCTAGTGACAGCATTATTTATAGTTCGACGTCGCGCCAAAGCGAATGAGCACATTTCGCCTACGGCTTAGGCCGCCCTCCTAGTGTGGCTGCTCGGTGTCTGCAGGCAGCGAGGGTCTGCAAGCTTCCTGTGTTCGCACCTATGTCACCTGTGCTTGCTTGTCAGAGACAGACTATCGCAAAACATACAACTCACTCCATGAATTGATTGCTACGGCATCTGTTATCAGCAGTCACAACTAGCAACACCAGTAGCAGCTGACTGCACGCAAAGAATAGGAATGTGCAGTGGGATTTACGTGAACTCAGCGCAAGGCAGATCTTTCCGACATAGGCTTGAGAATCTTACGGGAACACTTGTACTGTTTCTAAATTAAGTGTAGGCGTGGGAGGAGGGTGCTTCCTGCGCACTAATAACAGCACGCTTGTCAATTGTGGATGCTAATCATTCGCTTGTATGTTCCTAGACACATCTGCTGGTTGTGAATTATTCCACTTGCATGGCAAGGTGCGCATATAGGTGTGTTAAAAATTCTGGAGGCACTGGGTATTGATCCCAGTACCTCTCGCATACTAAGCGAGCGCTCTACCATCTGAGCTACGCCCGCCCCCCCGAAGACTAATGGTGCTACATACAGCCATATAGACGACACAGTCCTTTGCACTCCCATTATTCTGCAGACAAACACTACTCTCTATGTATCCGTTAGGGTGTCTTTCAGGTTTCGTGCATTCTGTATCGAATCGTAGTTGGCCACAATGAAAGTGGCACGTATAACGTCGAAAATAGAATTCGGACACCGCTCTGAGTAAGACCAACGTGTTGTCCACCCTCTAGACTTCAATGAGGTTAAGCCGCGATATCTAAGACAGATCTGCACTCGATGACACCTCGATAACAGCCGGTCCCCACACTTACATCTTGCTCTCCTTACGTCAGTATACATCATATCAGTCTGTGACGCTGGCTTTGCAACATCTTGCGTGCCTTTAGGTTCGCCGCGACCAACACTTACCATGCACTGACCACAAAAAATGGAGGCGCCGCGGCTTGAACCCTGGACCTTTCACACGCCAAAAGAACGCTCTACCAACTGAGCTACTCCCCAGGCACGAGCAAACTTCGCTATTCCCCATTCTTTGCGACTCAGATGCGCACGGACACGATGGTTGTTTGGTTTGTAGCGGTGATGGGAGCAGAGTACAAAGGCGCGGACCCGTTCATATACACAAAAGTTCCAAGTAGTTTCGATGCTCTGGTATTACAAATGCAAATTCCGTCTGTTTTTAACGTCTTAAATTGAAAGAGCCGTCACAAATTGCTCCGTTTTCACTCCTTGACGACAATCATACAGCACCTGAGGTAACAAACACATCTCGAGCCCCATTGTGCACTCCATTATTCATGCCAACTCAGTGCCTCGCTCTTTACTACTGTGTACCAATCTTGTCGTCCAACTGCAAAACACTGGGCCACAACAAGTTTCCGCGTCTCCATTGCACTGCGCATACTACGAAACGCTCCCCAAACTTGGCACTCACCCCCGCAGCCGACTTTTCCGACTTTCCACGACGCTCACGCTAGTGACAGCATTATTTATAGTTCGACGTCGCGCCAAAGCGAATGAGCACATTTCGCCTACGGCTTAGGCCGCCCTCCTAGTGTGGCTGCTCGGTGTCTGCAGGCAGCGAGGGTCTGCAAGCTTCCTGTGTTCGCACCTATGTCACCTGTGCTTGCTTGTCAGAGACAGACTATCGCAAAACATACAACTCACTCCATGAATTGATTGCTACGGCATCTGTTATCAGCAGTCTCAACTAGCAACACCAGTAGCAGCTGACTGCACGCAAAGAATAGGAATGTGCAGTGGGATTTACGTGAACTCAGCGCAAGGCAGATCTTTCCGACATAGGCTTGAGAATCTTACGGGAACACTTGTACTGTTTCTAAATTAAGTGTAGGCGTGGGAGGAGGGTGCTTCCTGCGCGCTAATAACAGCACGCTTGTCAATTGTGCATGCTAATCATTCGCTTGTATGTTCCTAGACACATCTGCTGGTTGTGAATTATTCCACTTGCATGGCAAGGTGCGCATATAGGTGTGTTAAAAATTCTGGAGGCACTGGGTATTGATCCCAGTACCTCTCGCATACTAAGCGAGCGCTCTACCATCTGAGCTACGCCCGCCCTCCCGAAGACTAATGGTGCTACATACAGCCATATAGACGACACAGTCCTTTGCACTCCCATTATTCTGCAGACAAACACTACTCTCTATGTATCCGTTAGGGTGTCTTTCAGGTTTCGTGCATTCTGTATCGAATCGTAGTTGGCCACAATGAAAGTGGCACGTATAACGTCGAAAATAGAATTCGGACACCGCTCTGAGTAAGACCAACGTGTTGTCCACCCTCTAGACTTCAATGAGGTTAAGCCGCGATATCTAAGACAGATCTGCACTCGATGACACCTCGATAACAGCCGGTCCCCACACTTACATCTTGCTCTCCTTACGTCAGTATACATCATATCAGTCTGTGACGCTGGCTTTGCAACATCTTGCGTGCCTTTAGGTTCTTCGCGACCAACACTTACCATGCACTGACCACAAAAAATGGAGGCGCCGCGGCTTGAACCCTGGACCTTTCACACGCCAAAAGAACGCTCTACCAACTGAGCTACTCCCCAGGCACGAGCAAACTTCGCTATTCCCCATTCTTTGCGACTCAGATGCGCACGGACACGATGGTTGTTTGGTTTGTAGCGGTGATGGGAGCAGAGTACAAAGGCGCGGACCCGTTCATATACACAAAAGTTCCAAGTAGTTTCGATGCTCTGGTATTACAAATGCAAATTCCGTCTGTTTTTAACGTCTTAAATTGAAAGAGCCGTCACAAATTGCTCCGTTTTCACTCCTTGACGACAATCATACAGCACCTGAGGTAACAAACACATCTCGAGCCCCATTGTGCACTCCATTATTCATGCCAACTCAGTGCCTCGCTCTTTACTACTGTGTACCAATCTTGTCGTCCAACTGCAAAACACTGGGCCACAACAAGTTTCCGCGTCTCCATTGCACTGCGCATACTACGAAACGCTCCCCAAACTTGGCACTCACCCCCGCAGCCGACTTTTCCGACTTTCCACGACGCTCACGCTAGTGACAGCATTATTTATAGTTCGACGTCGCGCCAAAGCGAATGAGCACATTTCGCCTACGGCTTAGGCCGCCCTCCTAGTGTGGCTGCTCGGTGTCTGCAGGCAGCGAGGGTCTGCAAGCTTCCTGTGTTCGCACCTATGTCACCTGTGCTTGCTTGTCAGAGACAGACTATCGCAAAACATACAACTCACTCCATGAATTGATTGCTACGGCATCTGTTATCAGCAGTCACAACTAGCAACACCAGTAGCAGCTGACTGCACGCAAAGAATAGGAATGTGCAGTGGGATTTACTTGAACTCAGCACAAGGCAGATCTTTCCGACATAGGCTTGAGAATCTTACGGGAACACTTGTACTGTTTCTAAATTAAGTGTAGGCGTGGGAGGAGGGTGCTTCCTGCGCACTAATAACAGCACGCTTGTCAATTGTGCATGCTAATCATTCGCTTGTATCTTCCTAGACACATCTGCTGGTTGTGAATTATTCCACTTGCATGGCAAGGTGCGCATGTAGGTGTGTTAAAAATTCTGGAGGCACTGGGTATTAATCCCAGTACCTCTCGCAGACTAAGCGAGCGCTCTACCATCTGAGCTACGCCCGCCCTCCCGAAGACTAATGGTGCTACATACAGCCATATAGACGACAGAGACCCTTGCAGTCCCATTATTCAGCAGACAAACACTACTCTCTATGTATCCGTTAGGGTGTCTTTCAGGTTTCGTGCATTCTGTATCGAATCGTAGTTGGCCACAATGAAAGTGGCACGTATAACGTCGAAAATAGAATTCGGACACCGCTCTGAGTAAGACCAACGTGTTGTCCACCCTCTAGACTTCAATGAGGTTAAGCCGCGATACCTAAGACAGATCTGCACTCGATGACACCTCGATAACAGCCGGTCCCCACACTTACATCTTGCTCTTCTTACGTCAGTATACATCATATCAGTCTGTGACGCTGGCTTTGCAACATCTTGCGTGCCTTTAGGTTCGCCGCGACCAACACTTACCATGCACTGACCACAAAAAATGGAGGCGCCGCGGCTTGAACCCTGGACCTTTCACATGCCAAGCGAACGCTCTACCAACTGAGCTACGCCCCATGCACGAGTAAACTGCGCTATTACCCATTCTTTGCGACTCGGTTGCGCACGGACACGATGGTTTGTTGGTTTGTAGCGGTGAAGGGAGCAGAGTACAAAGGCGCGGACCCGTTCATATACACAAAACTTCCAAGTAGTTTCGATGCTCTGGTATTACAAATGCAAATTCCGTCTGTTTTTAACGTCTTAAATTGAAAGAGCCGTCACAAATTGCTCCGTTTTCACTCCTTGTCGACAATCATGCAGCACCTGAGGTAACAAACACATCTCGAGCCCCATTGTGCACTCCATTATTCATGCCAACTCAGTGCCTCGCTCTTTACTACTGTGTACCAATCTTGTCGTCCAACTGCAAAACACTGGGCCACAACAAGTTTCCGCGTCTCCATTGCACTGCGCATACTACGAAACGCTCCCCAAACTTGGCACTCACCCCCGCAGCCGACTTTTCCGACTTTCCACGACGCTCACGCTAGTGACAGCATTATTTATAGTTCGACGTCGCGCCAAAGCGAATGAGCACATTTCGCCTACGGCTTAGGCCGCCCTCCTAGTGTGGCTGCTCGGTGTCTGCAGGCAGCGAGGGTCTGCAAGCTTCCTGTGTTCGCACCTATGTCACCTGTGCTTGCTTGTCAGAGACAGACTATCGCAAAACATACAACTCCCTCCATGAATTGATTGCTACGGCATCTGTTATCAGCAGTCACAACTAGCAACACCAGTAGCAGCTGACTGCACGCAAAGAATAGGAATGTGCAGTGGGATTTACATGAACTCAGCGCAAGGCAGACCTTTCCGACATAGGCTTGAGAATCTTACGGGAACACTTGTACTGTTTCTAAATTAAGTGTAGGCGTGGGAGGAGGGTGCTTCCTGCGCACTAATAACAGCATGCTTGTCAATTGTGGATGCAAATCATTCGCTTGTATCTTCCTAGACACATCTGCTGGTTGTGAATTATTCCACTTGCATGGCAAGGTGCGCATGTAGGTGTGTTAAAAATTCTGGAGGCACTGGGTATTGATCCCAGTACCTCTCGCATACTGAGCGAGCGCTCTACCATCTGAGCTATGCCCGCCCTCCCGAAGACTAATGATGCTACATACAGCCATATAGACGACACAGACCCTTGCACTCCCATTATTCAGCAGACAAACACTACTCTCTATGTATCCGTTAGGGTGTCTTTCAGGTTTCGTGCATTCTGTATCGAATCGTAGTTGGCCACAATGAAAGTGGCACGTATAACGTCGAAAATAGAATTCGGACACCGCTCTGAGTAAGACCAACGTGTTGTCCACCCTCTAGACTTCAATGAGGTTAAGCCTCGATACCTAAGACTGATCTGCACTCGATGACACCTCGATAACAGCCGGTCCCCACACTTACATCTTGCTCTCCTTACGTCAGTATACATCATATCAGTCTGTGACGCTGGCTTTGCAACATCTTGCGTGCCTTTAGGTTCGCCGCGTCCAACACTTACCATGCACTGACCACAAAAAATGGAGGCGCCGCGGCTTGAACCCTGGACCTTTCACATGCCAACCGAATGCTCTACCAACTGAGCTACGCCCCATGCACGAGCAAACTGCGCTATTCCCCATTCTTTGCGACTCAGATGCGCACGGACACGATGGTTGGTTGGTTTGTAGCGGTGAAGGGAGCAGAGTACAAAGGCGCGGACCCGTTCATATACACAAAACCTCCAAGTAGTTTCGATGCTCTGGTATTACAAATTCAAATTCCGTCTGTTTTTAACGTCTTAAATTGAAAGAGCCGTCACAAATTGCTCCGTTTTCACTCCTTGTCGACAATCATACAGCACCTGAGGTAACAAACACATCTCGAGCCCCATTGTGCACTCCATTATTCATGCCAACTCAGTGCCTCGCTCTTTACTACTGTGTACCAATCTTGTCGTCCAACTGCAAAACACTGGGCCACAACAAGTTTCCGCGTCTCCATTGCACTGCGCATACTACGAAACGCTCCCCAAACTTGGCACTCACCCTCGCAGCCGACTTTTCCGACTTTCCACGACGCTCACGCTAGTGACAGCATTATTTATAGTTCGACGTCGCGCCAAAGCGAATGAGCACATTTCGCCTACGGCTTAGGCTGCCCTCCTAGTGTGGCTGCTCGGTGTCTGCAGGCAGCGAGGGTCTGCAAGCTTCCTGTGTTCGCACCTATGTCACCTGTGCTTGCTTGTCAGAGACAGACTATCGCAAAACATACAACTCACTCCATGAATTGATTGCTACGGCTTCTGTTATCAGCAGTCACAACTAGCAACACCAGTAGCAGCTGACTGCACGCAAAGAATAGGAATGTGCAGTGGGATTTACGTGAACTCGGCGCAAGGCCGATCTTTCCGACATAGGCTTGAGAATCTTACGGGAACACTTGTACTGTTTCTAAATTAAGTGTAGGCGTGGGAGGAGGGTGCTTCCTGCGCACTAATAACAGCACGCTTGTCAATTGTGGATGCTAATCATTCGCTTGTATCTTCCTAGACACATCTGCTGGTTGTGAATTATTCCACTTGCATGGCCTGGTGCGCATGTAGGTGTGTTAAAAATTCTGGAGGCACTTCGTATTGATCCAAGTACCTCTCGCATACTAAGCGAGCGCTCTACCATCTGAGCTACGCCCGCCTCCCCGAAGACTAAGGGTGCTACATACAGCCATATAGACGACACAGACCCTTGCACTCCCATTATTCAGCAGACAAACACTACTCTCTATGTATCCGTTAGGGTGTCTTTCAGGTTTCGTGCATTCTGTATCGAATCGTAGTTGGCCACAATGAAAGTGGCACGTATAACGTCGAAAATAGAATTCGGACACCGCTCTGAGTAAGACCAACGTGTTGTCCACCCTTTAGACTTCAATGAGGTTAAGCCGAAATACCTAAGACAGATCTGCACTCGATGACACCTCGATAACAGCCGGTCTCCACACTTACATCTTGCTCTCCTTACGTCAGTATACATCATATCAGTCTGTGACGCTGGTTTTGCAACATCTTGCGTGCCTTTAGGTTCGCCGCGACCAACACTTACCATGCACTGACCACAAAAAATGGAGGCGCCGAGGCTTGAACCCTGGATCTTTCACATGCCAAGCGAACGCTCTACCAACTGAGCTACGCCCCATGCACGAGCAAACAGCGCTATTCCCCATTCTTTGCGACTCAGATGCGCACGGACACGATGGTTGGTTGGTTTGTAGCGGTGAAGGGAGCAGAGTACAAAGGCGCGGACCCGTTCATATACACAAAACTTCCAAGTAGTTTCGATGCTCTGGTATGACAAATGCAAATTCCGTCTGTTTTTAACGTCTTAAATTGAAAGAGCCGTCACAAATGCTCCGTTTTAACTCCTTGTCGACAATCATACAGCACCTGAGGTAACAAACACATCTCGAGCCCCATTGTGCACTCCATTATTCATGCCAACTCAGTGCCTCGCTCTTTACTACTGTGTACCAATCTTGTCGTCCAACTGCAAAACACTGGGCCACAACAAGTTTCCGCTTCTCCATTGCACTGCGCATACTACGAAACGCTCCCCAAACTTGGCACTCACCCTCGCAGCCGACTTTTCCGACTTTCCACGACGCTCACGCTAGTGACAGCATTATTTATAGTTCGACGTCGCGCCAAAGCGAATGAGCACATTTCGCCTACGGCTTAGGCCGCCCTCCTAGTGTGGCTGCTCGGTGTCTGCAGGCAGCGAGAGTCTGCATGCTTCTTGTGTTCGCACCTATGTCACCTGTGCTTGCTTGTCAGAGACAGACTATCGCAAAACATACAACTCACTCCATGAATTGATTGCTACGGCATCTGTTATCAGCAGTCACAACTAGCAACACCAGTAGCAGCTGACTGCACGCAAAGAATAGGTATGTGCAGTGGGATTTACGTGAACTCAGCGCAAGGCAGATCTTTCCGACATAGGCTTGAGAATCTTACGGGAACACTTGTACTGTTTCTAAATTAAGTGTAGGCGTGGGAGGAGGGTGCTTCTTGCGCACTAATAACAGCACGCTTGTCAATTGTGGATGCTAATCATTCGCTTGTATCTTCCTAGACACATCTGCTGGTTGTGAATTATTCCACTTGCATGGCAAGGTGCGCATGTAGGTGTGTTAAAAATTCTGGAGGCACTGGGTATTGATCCCAGTACCTCTCGCATACTAAGCGAGCGCGCTACCATCTGAGCTACGCCCGCCCTCCCGAAGACTAATGGTGCTACATACAGCCATATAGACGACACAGACCCTTGCACTCCCATTATTCAGCAGACAAACACTACTCTCTATGTATCCATTAGGGTATCTTTCAGGTTTCGGGCATTCTGTATCGAATCGTAGTTGGCCACAATGAAAGTGGCACATATAACGTCGAAAATAGAATTCCGACACCGCTCTGAGTAAGACCAACGTGTTGTCCACCCTCTAGACTTCAATGAGGTTAAGCCGCGATACCTAAGACAGATCTGCACTCGATGACACCTCGATAACAGCCGGTCCCCACACTTACATCTTGCTCTCCTTACGCCAGTATACATCATATCAGTCTGTGACGCTGGCTTTGCAACATCTTGCGTGCCTTTAGGTTCGCCGCGACCAACACTTACCATGCACTTACCACAAAAAATGGAGGCGCCGCGGCTAGAACCCTGGACCTTTCACATGCCAAGCGAACGCTCTACCAACTGAGCTACGCCCCATGCACGAGCAAACTGCGCTATTCCCCATTCTTTGCGACTCAGATGCGCACGGACACGATGGTTGGTTGGTTTGTAGCGGTGAAGGGAGCAGAGTACAAAGGCGCGGACCCGTTCATATACACAAAACTTCCAAGTAGTTTCGATGCTCTGGTATGACAAATGCAAATTCCGTCTGTTTTTAACGTCTTAAATTGAAAGAGCCGTCACAAATTGCTCCGTTTTCACTCCTTGTCGACAATCATACAGCACCTGAGGTAACAAACACATCTCGAGCCCCATTGTGCACTCCATTATTCATGCCAACTCAGTGCCTCGCTCTTTAGTACTGTGTACCAATCTTGTCGTCCAACTGCAAAACACTGGGCCACAACAAGTTTCCGCGTCTCCATTGCACTGCGCATACTACGAAACGCTCCCCAAACTTGGCACTCACCCTCGCAGCCGACTTTTCCGACTTTCCACGATGCTCACGCTAGTGACAGCATTATTTATAGTTCGACGTCGCGCCAAAGCGAATGAGCACATTTCACCTACGGCTTAGGCCGCCCTCCTAGTGTGGCTGCTCGGTGTCTGCAGGCAGCGAGGGTCTGCAAGCTTCCTGTGTTCGCACCTATGTCACCTGTGCTTGCTTGTCAGAGACAGACTATCGCAAAACATACAACTCACTCCATGAATTGATTGCTACGGCATCTGTTATCAGCAGTCACAACTAGCAACACCAGTAGCAGCTGACTGCACGCAAAGAATAGGAATGTGCAGTGGGATTTACGTGAATTCAGCGCAAGGCAGATCTTTCCGACATAGGCTTGAGAATCTTACGGGAACACTTGTACTGTTTCTGAATTAAGTGTAGGCGTGGGAGGAGGGTGCTTCTTGCGCACTAATAACAGCACGCTTGTCAATTGTGGATGCTAATCATTCGCTTGTATCTTCATAGACACATCTGCTGGTTGTGAATTATTCCACTTGCATGGCAAGGTGCGCATGTAGGTGTGTTAAAAATTCTGGAGGCACTGGGTATTGATCCCAGTACCTCTCGCATACCAAGCGAGCGCTCTACCATCTGAGCTACGCCCGCCCCCCCGAAGACTAATGGTGCTACATACAGCCATATAGACGACACAGACCCTTGCACTCCCATTATTCAGCAGACAAACACTACTCTCTATGTATCCGTTAGGGTGTCTTTCAGGTTTCGTGCATTCTGTATCGAATCGTAGTTGGCCACAATGAAAGTGGCACGTATAACGTCGAAAATAGAATTCGGACACCGCTCTGAGTAAGACCAACGTGATGTCCACCCTCTAGACTTCAATGAGGTTAAGCCGCGATACCTAAGACAGATCTGCACTCGATGACACCTCGATAACAGCCGGTCCCCACACTTACATCTTGCTCTCCTTACGTCAGTATACATCATATCAGTCTGTGACGCTGGCTTTGCAACATCTTGCGTGCCTTTAGGTTCGCCGCGACCAACACTTACCATGCACTTACCACAAAAAATGGAGGCGCCGCGGCTAGAAACCTGGACCTTTCACATGCCAAGCGAACGCTCTACCAACTGAGCTACGCCCCATGCACGAGCAAACTGCGCTATTCCCCATTCTTTGCGACTCAGATGCGCACGTACACGATGGTTGGTTGGTTTGTAGCGGTGAAGGGAGCAGAGTACAAAGGCGCGGACCCGTTCATATACACAAAAGTTCCAAGTAGTTTCGATGCTCTGGTATTACAAATGCAAATTCCGTCTGTTTTTAACGTCTTAAATTGAAAGAGCCGTCACAAATTGCTCCGTTTTCACTCCTTGACGACAATCATACAGCACCTGAGGTAACAAACACATCTCGAGCCCCATTGTGCACTCCATTATTCATGCCAACTCAGTGCCTCGCTCTTTACTACTGTGTACCAATCTTGTCGTCCAACTGCAAAACACTGGGCCACAACAAGTTTCCGCGTCTCCATTGCACTGTGCATACTATGAAACGCTCCCCAAACTTGGCACTCACCCTCGCAGCCGACTTTTCCTACTTTCCACGACGCTCACGCTAGTGACAGCATTATTTATAGTTCGACGTCGCGCCAAAGCGAATGAGCACATTTCGCCTACGGCTTAGGCCGCCCTCCTAGTGTGGCTGCTCGGTGTCTGCAGGCAGCGAGGGTCTGCAAGCTTCCTGTGTTCGCACCTATGTCACCTGTGCTTGCTTGTCAGAGACAGACTATCGCAAAACATACAACTCACTCCATGAATTGATTGCTACGGCATCTGTTATCAGCAGTCACAACTAGCAACACCAGTAGCAGCTGACTGCACGCAAAGAATAGGAATGTGCAGTGGGATTTACGTGAACTCAGCGCAAGGCAGATCTTTCCGACATAGGCTTGAGAATCTTACGGGAACACTTGTACTGTTTCTAAATTAAGTTTAGGCGTGGGAGGAGGGTGCTTCCTGCGCACTAATAACAGCACGCTTGTCAATTGTGGATGCTAATCATTCGCTTGTATCTTCCTAGACACATCTGCTGGTTGTGAATTATTCCACTTGCATGGCAAGGTGCGCATGTAGGTGTGTTAAAAATTCTGGAGGCACTGGGTATTGATCCAAGTACCTCTCGCATACTAAGCGAGCGCTCTACCATCTGAGCTACGCCCGCCCCCCGAAGACTAAGGGTGCTACATACAGCCATGTAGACGACACAGACCCTTGCACTCCCATTATTCAGCAGACAAACACTACTCTCTATGTATCCGTTAGGGTGTCTTTCAGGTTTCGTGCATTCTGTATCGAATCGTAGTTGGCCACAATGAAAGTGGCACGTATAACGTGGAAAATAGAATTCGGACACCGCTCTGAGTAAGACCAACGTGTTGTCCACCCTCTAGACTTCAATGAGGTTAAGCCGCGATACCTAAGACAGATGACACCTCGATAACAGCCGGTACCCACACTTACATCTTGCTCTCCTTGCGTCAGTATGCATCACATCACTCTGTGACGCTGGCTTTGCAACATCTTGCGTGCCTTTAGGTTCGCCGCGACCAACACTTACCATGCACTGACCACAAAAAATGGAGACGCCGCGGCTAGAACCCTAAACCTTTCACATGCCAAGCGAACGCTCTACCAACTGAGCTACGCCCCAGGCACGAGCAAACTGCGCTATTCCCCATTCTTTGCGACTCAGATGCGCACGGACACGATGGTTGGTTGTTTTGTAGCGGTGAAGGGAGCAGAGTACAAAGGCGCGGACCCGTTCATATACACAAAAGTTCCAAGTAGTTTCGATGCTCTGGTATTACAAATGCAAATTCCGTCTGTTTTTAACGTCTTAAATTGAAAGAGCCGTCACAAATTGCTCCGTTTTCACTCCTTGACGACAATCATACAGCACCTGAGGTAACAAACACATCTCGAGCCCCATTGTGCACTCCATTATTCATGCCAACTCAGTGCCTCGCTCTTTACTACTGTGTACCAATCTTGTCGTCCAACTGCAAAACACTGGGCCACAACAAGTTTTCGCGTCTCCATTGCACTGCGCATACTACGAAACGCTCCCCAAACTTGGCACTCACCCTCGCAGCCGACTTTTCCGACTTTCCACGACGCTCACGTTTTTTTTTTTCCTTTATTGTCATTTTATACCTACAAATGTAGGCCGGCAGCGGCCTAATATGCCGCTCTTCGGCCACAAGAACCATACAAGAGATAAAAACAGGAAGACATAATCTCAAAACACAGACATGGAGGACAAAAATCAGAAGACAACAGAGAATAAAAAGAATTGAAGTCGTTCACCGACGCAGCACTGTTTCAGTTAAAAAAAAAAAAAACCGGCAGCACAGCACGGAACAGAGAACACTAGCACAGGTGAACGGTGGAGCAGAAAACGAAGAAACACTCGAGGCACCGACGGGACGAAAGACACGGACACTGCGGAGATGGGCTTCGGCGTTTGCAGGGGCACTGTCCACACCGAAAAGCTGGTGGCCTGCCAAGGGAAAAAACAGGGGGAGGGAAGGAGGGAGGGGGAGATAGGATGCCAGGGAGGAGGAGGGGAGAAAACGAAAAGAGGGGGGTGGAAGCCCAGGGAGAGGGGGAGGGGAGGTAAGAATGGAAGGAGGGAGAGAGGGAGGGAGAGAAGGGAGAGAGGGTGCCCACAGGAAAATGAGAGGAGAGGGGAAAGCAAGGCTCAAAGTTGGTAGGAGGGGTAGATGGAGGGGAGGAGGGCATCATCCGGGAGGGGGAGTCGGCGGAAGCCACCTTGGGAGAGGGTGTGGAGAGTGTGAAGATGGAGAGCAGGTGGGATACAGGAGTACAGGCGCGGCAGTGGGTTGGGGTGGGAGAGGATGGAAGAGACAAGCGGGTGGGGAGGATCCAGCTTGCGGGAGGTGTAGAGGATCCGTATCCGTTGGAGGAAGAGGAGGAGGTGTGGGAAGGGGATGAGGTCATAGAGGAGCCGCGTGGGGGAAGGGAGGCGGATGCGATAGGCGAGGCGGAGTGCATGCCATTCAAGGATTTGAAGGGATTTGTAAAAGGTAGGCGGGGCAGAGATCCAGGCGGGATGGGCATAACAGAGGATAGGGCGGATGAGAGATTTATAGGTGTGGAGGACGGTGGAGGGGTCCAGACCCCATGTGCGGCCAGAAAGGAGCTTCAGGAGGTGGAGTCAGGAGCATGCCTTGGCTTGGATTGTCCGGAGATGAGGGGTCCAGGAGAGGCGACGGTCAAGGGTGACGCCAAGGTACTTGAGGGTGGGTGTGAGGTTAATAGGACAGCCATAAATGGTTAGATAGAAATCAAGGAGACGGAAGGAAGGGGTGGTTTTGCCTACGATGATTGCCTGGGTCTTGGAAGGATTGACCTTGAGCAACCACTGGTTACACCAAGAGGTGAACCGGTCCAGATGGGATTGGAGAAGGCGTTGGGAGCGTTGCAGGGTGGGGGCAAGGGCAAGGAAGGCGGTGTCATCGGCGTACTGGAGAAGGTGAAGGGGGGGTGCAGGTGGAGGCATGTCCGCCGTATAAAGAAGGTAAAGAAGAGGGGAAAGGACGGAACCTTGGGGCACACCGGCAGAGGGGTAGAAGGTGTAGGAATCAGTGTTGTGGATAGTGACATAGGAAGGGCGGTGGGAAATGAAGGAGGCGATCAGACGGACGTAGTTAATAGGAAGAGCAAAGGTTTGGAGCTTGAAGAGGAGACCAGAATGCCACACACGGTCATAGGCGCGTTCAAGGTCAAGGGAGAGGAATATGGCGGAGCGACGGGAGTTGAGTTGTTTGGAGAGGAGGTGAGTGAGGTGAAGGAGAAGGTCATCGGCAGAGAAGGATGGTCGAAAGCTACATTGGGTGGAGGGAAGGAAGCGGTGCCGGTGGAGATGCTGGTGGATGCGGCGGGTTAGAATGGATTCCAGGACCTTGCTGAAGACCGAGGTAAGGCTTATAGGACGGTAGGAGGAGACAGCGGAAGGTGGTTTATCGGGTTTGAGGAACATCAGGATCCGGGAGGTTTTCCACAGGTCGGGGTAGAAGCCGGTGGACAAGACCACATTGTACAGCCTGGCCAGGGTGGAGAGGAAGGGGGCGGGAGCTTCACGGAGGTGACGGTAAGTAACACGGTCGTGACCAGGAGCAGTATTGCGTTTGGTGCGGAGTATATCGATGATGTCTTGAGTAGTTATAGGGTTATTGAGTTCAGTGTGTGTAATGTTGTCCAAGTACTGGAAGCCAGGAGCTAGTGGAGGGATAGAGGTGTCAGTTCGATCACGGACATCGGGGAAGAGGGAATAATCGAACTGGGGATCGTCAGGGATGGTAAAGACATCGGTGAGGTAGGAGGCAAAATGGTTGGCCTTACTAAGGTTGTCAGGAAAGGGATTGTCATTATGAAGGAGAGGATAGTAAGGGGGGGGTTTTGATCCAGTAAGGCGGCGGAAGGCTGACCAGTATTTGGACGAGTTAATAGGTAGGGTAGCATTAAGACGGGTGCATGTCTGTCGCCAGTCCCGGCGTTTCTTAGCCGCGAGCAAGTTCCGGATGTGTCTCTGGAGTTGCCCGTGGCGTTGTAGTGTGTCCCGGTCACGCGTGTGGAGGAAGGCACGGTAGAGACGACGGGATTCTCGAAGGAGGAGGACGGCCTGTGGGGGTAAAGTGGGACGGTGCGGGTGGATGGCGACGGTAGGGATGTGGGCCTCCACGGCCTCAGACAAGGTCTGCTGGAGAAAGGATGCAGCATGGGTTATGTCATGTGGGCGGTGGTAGGTGAGGGGGTGGCTATCGACTCGGGTAGTAAGGGTATCCCGGTATGCATTCCAGTCGGCACGGGAGTAATCATGGACATACTTGGGGGGAGGGTCAAGGCGAGGATCGGGACGGGGGCGACGACCGTCTGATATGGTAAGAAGGACAGGGAGATGGTCACTGCCAATAGGGTCGAGGACGTCCACCGCTATGCGGCCAAGGAGGTTGGGGGAGGCTAGGACGACATCGGGTGTGGTATTGGATTCAGGGCGGGTGTGTTGGGGAAGAGGAAGGACATCTCCTTGGATGGTGGCGAGGAACCGATGCCACCGCCGTAACTGGGTGGCGGAGCGACTATGGATATTGAGATCTGCGGCAATCACGTAGGAGGAGAAGGTACGGTCGATGTGGGAAAGGAAGTCAAAAGGAATAGGGGCAGAGGGGCGGACATAGATGGTGGCGCAGGTAACGGTGAGGCCGGGGAAGAATAGACTAAGGATCAGGTGTTCCGTGGGGTTGGGAAGGAGGGGTTGGAGCCGAACAGGGATCCGGCGATGGTGGCCAATGCAACTCCGCCACGCGCTATCGGGAGGGGGTTGTCAGAGCGGTGAAGGAGGTAGGGCGAGGTATGGACAGTATGGTGGGGCTGGAGAAATGTTTCGTTTAGGAGGAAGGCATCCTCGCGGTGGGTGGTGAGGGTATGCATAAGGAGATTCTTGTTGACAGGAAGGGAACGGATGTTGTTAAACAGGATACGTTGCTGTCGCGCCATAGTGGGAATTTAGACGAGGGTGTCGAGACGGGAGAAGGTAAAATGGGCCTGGTTATGGGAGTAGGTGGCATAAGTGTTGAGCTGGAAGACGGAACGGGCGGCAAGGGATATCTGCTGGAGGGTGTGGGGGCGCTGAAAGGGGTGGATGTTCTGAAGGACAACGGTTACAAAGCGGATGATGTCCTTAGCTGGGGGGGGGGGGACGGAGGGAATTGCCGGGAGGGGTGGGGGCATCCAAGGGGCGGACAGGGACAGTGAGTTCAGGAGCGGAGGGAGGGGGTCGGGCCTTGCACTTTTGGGAGTAGGTTGGGTGTTGGAGGTTACAGGTGTTACAGGAGGGGGGGGGACTGAAGGTTGGGGCACTGCCGGAGGAAGTGTGCTTCTTTGCAGTGCGGGCAGACGGGGGCCTCGCGCACTCAGATGTAGGATGTGCATTATAGCGCAAGCACCTCTGGCAGCGGATGGACTGTGGAAGGGAGCGGGAGGGGTCGACCTTATAACGGCGGTTGAAAAGGAGGGCACCCTCCTTGAGGAGGAGGTCTATGGAGGGAGCATGCTCGGAGAACACCCGCATGAGGCGGGTGGGGCCGGCTGGATTGTGAATCCGGCGGACAGCTCGAACCTCTAGATAGGGATGGGCCTTCAGCTCCGCCAACACCTCCTCCTCCGTGATCATCGGGCTAAGCCGAGTGATCACGGCAGTGAGGGTCGGTGGGCGACGGGGCGGCTGGGGTTGTCGGGATGAGGAGGGGGAGGGAGCAGGGGCAAGGGAGGCATGGGGACCAAACCGGGTGAGGGGAATGCGGGAGAGGATGTCGGAGTGGAGGGTGGGGCTGGGGGATGTGATCAGGACGGAGTCCCGACGGGGGGTGAGAAGGGAGATCGGGGCTCCGGGGAAGTGCTGGCGGAGGAGAAGGGTAAGATTGCGGGCCTCCAGGAGAGAGGGATCAGGGTGAGAAAGGAGGTACCTGTAGGAGGGGGAGGTAGAGGAGGGAGTAGATAGGGCAGGTGGGGTGGTATCCATGGCATCCTGGGGGGTTGGAGGGGGGAGAGTCTGCGACTTCTTGGGAGCAGAAGAGGCTGGGGTGCCGCTGGGACGTTTCACAGCGGGAGAGGGATGGGCAGAGGTGTGGGGGATGGGGACGACCGGGAGATGGCGGGAGATGGCAGGTCCCACCGGCGGTGCAGGCACTGGTGGTGGTGCTGGTGCTGGCGCTGGAGCTGGAGCTGGCGCCACAGAAGATGCAGTGGCAGTGGTTGGCACTGGCGATGGCGAGGGCGATGGTGATGGTGATGGTGATGACGATGATGATGGTGTGGCGTGGGTGGTGGCCCGACGGGCAACAACACTGGCGGGGGTGGCATGAGTTACATGTGGGAGGGGAGGGAATGGGTCACGTGAGGCATGGGGGGTAGGAACAGGGGAGGGAGCAACAAAAGGAGCGGGGGTGGGAAGAGTGAGGAGGGGGGGAATATATGGGGAAGGCGGTGATTGAGCACACCACGTGATGGTGGTGGCAGCAAGTGAGGGGGACGTGTACACGATTGCAGTGGTAGTGGCGGTAGTTGTGGGGGTTGTCATGGTGAGAGGATAAGTGGGAGAGGGGAAAAGAGGGAAAATAACAGGGGACAGTCAAAGGACAAGGACAAGAGACTGACGAAGAGGAAGGGTAAGACGTAAGCAGAGACGACAGAACGAAAGACGGGCAGGGAGCGGCGGCGGCGGCGGCGGCGGCGGCGGCGGCGGCGGTCGGCAAAAGCAGCAGCGGCAGGAACCGGATACGGTGGCGGCAACCGGCGGCGGCGGCGGCGGAAACCGGCGGCGGCGTCGGCGGCGAGCAGCGGCAGCGGCGGCAGGAACCGGATACGATGGCGGCAACCGGCGTCGGCGGGAGACCGGCGGCGGCGGCGGCGGTTGGAACCGGCGGCGGCGGCAGCGGCGGCTGGGACCAACGGCGGCAAAGGCTCGGGACAACGGCAGCTGCAGCGATCACTGAAACTCCTAGCACTTCGATATTAACGACAATAACATCGAAGGGCGCAACCCTCAGGAGTTACGCCGAAGATGGACGCTCACGCTAGTGACAGCATTATTTATAGTTCGACGTCGCGCCAAAGCGAATGAGCACATTTCGCCTACGGCTTAGGCCGCCCTCCTAGTGTGGCTGCTCGGTGTCTGCAGGCAGCGAGGGTCTGCAAGCTTCCTGTGTTCGCACCTATGTCACCTGTGCTTGCATGTCAGAGACAGACTATCGCAAAACATACAACTCACTCCATGAATTGATTGCTACGGCATCTGTTATCAGCAGTCACAACTAGCAACACCAGTAGCAGCTGACTGCACGCAAAGAATAGGAATGTGCAGTGGGATTTACGTGAACTCAGCGCAAGGCAGATCTTTCCGACATAGGCTTGAGAATCTTACGGGAACACTTGTACTGTTTCTAAATTAAGTGTAGGCGTGGGAGGAGGGTGCTTCCTGCGCACTAATAACAGCACGCTTGTCAATTGTGGATGCTAATCATTCGCTTGTATCTTCCTAGACACATCTGCTGGTTGTGAATTATTCCACTTGCATGGCAAGGTGCGCATGTAGGTGTGTTAAAAATTCTGGAGGCACTGGGTATTGATCCCAGTACCTCTCGCATACCAAGCGAGCGCTCTACCATCTGAGGTACGCCCGCCCCCCCGAAGACTAATGGTGCTACATACAGCCATATAGACGACACAGACCCTTGCACTCCCATTATTCAGCAGACAAACACTACTCTCTATGTATCCGTTAGGGTGTCTTTCAGGTTTCGTGCATTCTGTATCGAATCGTAGTTGGCCACAATGAAAGTGGCACGTATAACGTCGAAAATAGAATTCGGACACCGCTCTGAGTAAGACCAACGTGTTGTCCACCCTCTAGACTTCAATGAGGTTAAGCCGCGATACCTAAGACAGATCTGCACTCGATGACACCTCGATAACAGCCGGTCCCCACACTTACATCTTGCTCTACTTACGTCAGTATACATCATATCAGTCTGTGACGCTGGCTTTGCAACATCTTGCGTGCCTTTAGGTTCGCCGCGACCAACACTTACCATGCACTGACCACAAAAAATGGAGGCGCCGCGGCTTGAACCCTGGACCTTTCACATGCCAAGCGAACGCTCTACCAACTGAGCTACACACCATGCACGAGCAAATTTCGCTATTCCCCATTCTTTGCGACTCAGATGCGCACGGACACGATGGTTGGTTGGTTTGTAGCGGTGAAGGGAGCAGAGTACAAAGGCGCGGACCCGTTCATATACACAAAACTTCCAAGTAGTTTCGATGCTCTGGCATTACAAATGCAAATTCCGTCTGTTTTTAACGTCTTAAATTGAAAGAGCCATCACAAATTGCTCTGTTTTCACTCCTTGTCGACAATCATACAGCACCTGAGGTAACAAACACATCTCGAGCCCCATTGTGCACTCCATTATTCATGCCAACTCAGTGCCTCGCTCTTTACTACTGTGTACCAATCTTGTCGTCCAACTGCAAAACACTGGGCCACAACAAGTTTCCGCGTCTCCATTGCACTGCGCATACTACGAAACGCTCCTCAAACTTGGCACTCACCCTCGCAGCCGACTTTTCCGATTTTCCACGACGCTCACGCTAGTGACAGCATTATTTATAGTTCGACGTCGCGCCAAAGCGAATGAGCACATTTCGCCTACGGCTTAGGCCGCCCTCCTAGTGTGGCTGCTCGGTGTCTGCAGGCAGCGAGGGTCTGCAAGCTTCCTGTGTTCGCACCTATGTCACTTGTGCTTGCTTGTCAGAGACAGACTATCGCAAAACATACAACTCACTCCATGAATTGATTGCTACGGCATCTGTTATCAGCAGTCACAACTAGCAACACCAGTAGCAGCTGACTGCACGCAAAGAATAGGAATGTGCAGTGGGATTTACGTGAACTCAGCGCAAGGCAGATCTTTCCGACATAGGCTTGAGAATCTTACGGGAACACTTGTACTGTTTCTAAATTAAGTGTAGGCGTGGGAGGAGGGTGCTTCCTGCGCACTAATAACAGCACGCTTGTCAATTGTGCATGCTAATCATTCGCTTGTATCTTCCTAGACACATCTGCTGGTTGTGAATTATTCCACTTGCATGGCCTGGTGCGCATGTAGGTGTGTTAAAAATTCTGGAGGCACTGGGTATTGATCCCAGTACCTCTCGCATACTAAGCGAGCGCTCTACCATCTGAGCTACGCCCGCCCCCCCGAAGACTAATGGTGCTACATACAGCCATATAGACGACACAGACCCTTGCACTCCCATTATTCAGCAGGCAAACACTACTCTCTATGTATCCGTTAGGGTGTCTTTGAGGTTTCGTGCATTCTGTATCGAATCGTAGTTGGCCACAATGAAAGTGGCACGTATAACGTCGAAAATAGAATTCGGACACCGCTCTGAGTAAGACCAACGTGTTGTCCACCCTCTAGACTTCAATGAGGTTAAGCCGCGATACCTAAGACAGATCTGCACTCGATGACACATCGATAACAGCCGGTCCCCACACTTACATCTTGCTCTCCTTACGTCAGTATACATCATATCAGTCTGTGACGCTGGCTTTGCAACATCTTGCGTGCCTTTAGGTTCGCCGCGACCAACACTTACCATGCACTGACCACAAAAAATGGAGGCGCCGCGGCTTGAATCCTGGACCTTTCACATGCCAAGCAAACGCTCTACCAACTGAGCTACGCCCCATGCACGAGCAAACTGCGCTATTCCCCATTCTTTGCGACTCAGATGCGCACGGACACGATGGTTGGTTGGTTTGTAGCGGTGAAGGGAGCAGAGTACAAAGGCGCGGACCCGTTCATATACACAAAAGTTCCAAGTAGTTTCGATGCTCTGGTATTACAAATGCAAATTCCGTCTGTTTTTAACGTCTTAAATTGAAAGAGCCGTCACAAATTGCTCCGTTTTCACTCCTTGACGACAATCATACAGCACCTGAGGTAACAAACACATCTCGAGCCCCATTGTGCACTCCATTATTCATGCCAACTCAGTGCCTCGCTCTTTACTACTGTGTACCAATCTTGTCGTCCAACTGCAAAACACTGGGCCACAACAAGTTTCCGCGTCTCCATTGCACTGCGCATACTACGAAACGCTCCCCAAACTTGGCACTCACCCTCGCAGCCGACTTTTCCGACTTTCCACGACGCTCACGCAACGCTCACGCTAGTGACAGCATTATTTATATTTCGACGTCGCGCCAAAGCGAATGAGCACATTTCGCCTACGGCTTAGGCCGCCCTCCTAGTGTGGCTGCTCGGTGTCTGCAGGCAGCGAGGGTCTGCAAGCTTCCTGTGTTCGCACCTATGTCACGTGTGCTTGCTTGTCAGAGACATCCTATCGCAAAACATACAACTCACTCCATGAATTGATTGCTACGGCATCTGTTATCAGCAGTCACAACTAGCAACACCAGTAGCAGCTGACTGCTCGCAAAGAATAGGAATGTGCAGTGGGATTTACATGAACTCAGCGCAAGGCAGATCTTTCCGACATAGGCTTGAGAATCTTACGGGAACACTTGTACTGTTTCTAAATTAAGTGTAGGCGTGGGAGGAGGGTGCTTCCTGCGCACTAATAACAGCACGCTTGTCAATTGTGGATGCTAATCATTCGCTTGTATCTTCCTAGACACATCTGCTGGTTGTGAATTATTCCACTTGCATGGCAAGGTGCGCATGTAGGTGTGTTAAAAATTCTGGAGACACTGGGTATTGATCCCATTACCACTCGCATACTAAGCGAGCGCTCTACCATCTGAGCTACGCCCGCCCTCCCGAAGACTGATGGTCCTACATACAGCCATATAGACGACACAGACCCTTGCACTCCCATTATTCAGCAGACAAACACTACTCTCTATGTATCCGTTAGGGTGTCTTTCAGGTTTCGTGCATTCTGTATCGAATCGTAGTTGGCCACAATGAAAGTGGCACGTATAACGTCGAAAATAGAATTCGGACACCGCTCTGAGTAAGACCAACGTGTTGTCCACCCTCTAGACTTCAATGAGGTTAAACCGCGATACCTAAGACGGATCTGCACTCGATGACACCTCGATAACAGCCGGTTCCCACACTTACATCTTGCTCTCCTTACGTCAGTATACATCATATCAGTCTGTGACGCTGGCTTTGCAACATCTTGCGTGCCTTTAGGTTCGCCGCGACCAACACTTACCATGCACTGACCACAAAAAATGGAGGCGCCGCGGCTTGAACCCTGGACCTTTCACATGCCAAGCGAACGCTCTACCAACTGAGCTACGCCCCATGCACGAGCAAACTGCGCTATTCCCCATTCTTTGCGACTCAGATGCGCACGGACACGATGGTTGGTTGGTTTGTAGCGGTGAAGGGAGCAGAGTACAAAGGCGCGGACCCGTTCATATACACAAAAGTTCCAAGTAGTTTCGATGCTCTGGTATTACAAATGCAAATTCCGTCTGTTTTTAACGTCTTAAATTGAAAGAGCCGTCACAAATTGCTCCGTTTTCACTCCTTGACGACAATCATACAGCACCTGAGGTAACAAACACATCTCGAGCCCCATTGTGCACTCCATTATTCATGCCAACTCAGTGCCTCGCTCTTTACTACTGTGTACCAATCTTGTCGTCCAACTGCAAAACACTGGGCCACAACAAGTTTCCGCGTCTCCATTGCACTGCACATACTACGAAACGCTCCCCAAACTTGGCACTCACCCTCGCAGCCGACGTTTCCGACTTTCCACGACGCTCACGCTAGTGACAGCATTATTTATAGTTCGACGTCGCGCCAAAGCGAATGAGCACATTTCGCCTACGGCTTAGGCCGCCCTCCTAGTGTGGCTGCTCGGTGTCTGCAGGCAGCGAGGGTCTGCAAGCTTTCTGTGTTCGCACCTATGTCACCTGTGCTTGCTTGTCAGAGACAGACTATCGGAAGACATACAACTCACTCCATGAATTGATTGCTACGGCATCTGTTATTAGCAGTCACAAATAGCAACACCAGTAGCAGCTGACTGCACGCAAAGAATAGGAATGTGCAGTGGGATTTACGTGAACTCAGTGTAAGGCAGATCTTTCCGACATAGGCTTGAGAATCTTACGGGAACACTTGTACTGTTTCTAAATTAAGTGTAGGCGTGGGAGGAGGGTGCTTCCTGCGCACTAATAACAGCACGCTTGTCAATTGTGCATGCTAATCATTCGCTTGTATCTTCCTAGACACATCTGCTGGTTGTGAATTATTCCACTTGCATGGCAATTTGCGCATGTAGGTAAGTTAAAAATTGTGGAGGCACTGGGTATTGATCCCAGTACCTCTCGCATACTAAGCGAGCGCTCTACCAGCTGAGCTACGCCCGCACCCCCGAGGACTAATGGTGCTACATACAGCCATATAGACGACACAGACCCTTGCACTCCCATTATTCAGCAGACAAACACTACTCTCTATGTATCCGTTAGGGTTTCTTTCAGGTTTCGTGCATTCTGTAACGAATCGTAGTTGGCCACAATGAAAGTGGCACGTATAACGTCGAAAATAGAATTCGGACACCGCTCTGAGTAAGACCAACGTGTTGTCCACCCTCTAGACTTCAATGAGGTTAAGCCGCGATACCTAAGACAGATCTGCACTCGATGACACCTCGATAACAGCCGGACCCCACACTTACATCTTGCTCTCCTTACGTCAGTATACATCATATCAGTCTGTGACGCTGGCTTTGCAAACTCTTGCGTGCCTTTACGTTCGCCGCGACCAACACTTACCAAGCACTGACCACAAAAAATGGAGGCGCCGCGGCTTGAACCCTGGACCTTTCACATGCGAAGCGAACGCTCTAGCAACTGAGCTACGCCCCATGCACGAGCAAATTGCGCTATTCCCCATTCTTTGCGACTCAGATGCGCACGGACACGATGGTTGGTTGGTTTGTAGCGGTGAAGGGAGCAGAGTACAAAGGCGTGGACCCGTTCATATACACAAAACTTCCAAGTAGTTCGATGCTCTGGTATTACAAATGCAAATTCCGTCTGTTTTTAACGTCTTAAATTGAAAGAGCCGTCACAAATTGCTCCGTTTTCATTCCTTGACGACAATCATACAGCACCTGAGGTAACAAACACATCTCGAGCCCCATTGTGCACTCCATTATTCATGCCAACTCAGTGCCTCGCTCTTTACTACTGTGTACCAATCTTGTCGTCCAACTGCAAAACACTGGGCCACAACAAGTTTCCGCGTCTCCATTGCACTGCGCATACTACGAAACGCTCCCCAAACTTGGCACTCACCCTCGCAGCCGACTTTTCCGACTTTCCACGACGCTCACGCTAGTGACAGCATTATTTATAGTTCGACGTCGCGCCAAATCGAATGAGCACATTTCGCCTACGGCTTAGGCCGCACTCCTAGTGTGGCTGCTCGGTGTCTGCAGGCAGCGAGGGTCTGCAAGCTTCCTGTGTTCGCACCTATGTCACCTGTGCTTGCTTGTCAGAGACAGACTACCGCAAAACATACAACTCACTCCATGAATTGATTGCTACGGCATCTGTTATCAGCAGTCACAACTAGCAACACCAGTAGCAGCTGACTGCACGCAAAGAATAGGAATGTGCAGTGGGATTTACGTGAACTCAGCGCAAGGCAGATCTTTCCGACATAGGCTTGAGAATCTTACGGGAACACTTGTACTGTTTCTAAAGTAAGTGTAGGCGTGGGAGGAGGGTGCTTCCTGCGCACTAATAACAGCACGCTTGTCAATTGTGCATGCTAATCATTCGCTTGTATCTTCCTAGACACATCTGCTGGTTGTGAATTATTCCACTTGCATGGCAAGGTGCGCATGTAGGTGTGTTAAAAATTCTGGAGGCACTGGGTATTGATCCCAGCACTTCTCGCATACTAAGCGAGCGCTCTACCATCTGAGCTACGCCCGCCCCCCCGAAGACTAATGGTGCTACATACAGCCATATAGACGACACAGACCCTTGCACTCCCATTAGTCAGCAGACAAACACTACTCTCTATGTATCCGTTAGGGTGTCTTTCAGGTTTCGTGCATTCTGTATCGAATCGTAGTTGGCCACAATGAAAGTGGCACGTATAACGTCGAAAATAGAATTCTGACACCGCTCTGAGTAAGACCAACGTGTTGTCCACCCTCTAGACTTCAATGAGGTTAAGCCGCGATACCTAAGACAGATCTGCACTCGATGACACCTCGATAACAGCCGGTCCCCACACTTACATCTTGCTCTCCTTACGTCAGTATACATCATATCAGTCTGTGACGCTGGCTTTGCAACATCTTGCGTGCCTTTAGGTTCGCCGCGACCAACACTTACCATGCACTGACCACAAAAAATGGAGGCGCCGCGGCTTGAACCCTGGACCTTTCACATGCGAAGCGAACGCTCTAGCAACTGAGCTACGCCCCATGCACGAGCAAATTGCGCTATTCCCCATTCTTTGCGACTCAGATGCGCACGGACACGATGGTTGGTTGGTTTGTAGCGGTGAAGGGAGCAGAGTACAAAGGCGTGGACCCGTTCATATACACAAAAGTTCCAAGTAGTTCGATGCTCTGGTATTACAAATGCAAATTCCGTCTGTTTTTAACGTCTTAAATTGAAAGAGCCATCACAAATTGCTCCGTTTTCCCTCCTTGTCGACAATCATACAGCACCTGAGGTAAGAAACACATCTCGAGCCCCATTGTGCACTCCATTATTCATGCCAACTCAGTGCCTCGCTCTTTAGTACTGTGTACCAATCTTGTCGTCCAACTGCAAAACACTGGGCCACAACATGTTTCCGCGTCTCCATTGCACTGCGCATACTACGAAACGCTCCCCAAACTTGGCACTCACCCTCGCAGCCGACTTTTCCGACTTTCCACGACGCTCACGCTAGTGACAGCATTATTTATAGTTCGACGTCGCGCCAAAGCGAATGAGCACATTTCGCCTACGGCTTAGGCCGCCCTCCTAGTGTGGCTGCTCGGTGTCTGCAGGCAGCGAGGGTCTGCAAGCTTCCTGTGTTCGCACCTATGTCACCTGTGCTTGCTTGTCAGAGACAGACTATCGCAAAACATACAACTCACTCCATGAATTGATTGCTACGGCATCTGTTATCAGCAGTCACAACTAGCAACACCAGTAGCAGCTGACTGCACGCAAAGAATAGGAATGTGCAGTGGGATTTACGTGAACTCAGCGCAAGGCAGATCTTTCCGACATAGGCTTGAGAATCTTACGGGAACACTTGTACTGTTTCTAAATTAAGTGTAGGCGTGGAAGGAGGGTGTTTCCTGCGCACTAATAACAGCACGCTTGTCAATTGTGGATGCTAATCATTCGCTTGTATCTTCCTAGACACATCTGCTGGTTGTGAATTATTCCACTTGCATGGCAAGGTGCGCATGTAGGTGTGTTAAAAATTCTGGAGGCACTGGGTATTGATCCCAGTACTTCTCGCATACTAAGCGAGCGCTCTACCATCTGAGCTACGCCCGCCCCCCCCCCCCCCCGAAGACTAATGGTGCTACATACGGCGATATAGACGACACAGACCCTTGCACTCCCATTATTCAGCAGACAAACACTACTCTCTATGTATCCGTTAGGGTGTCTTTCAGGTTTCGTGCATTCTGTATCGAATCGTAGTTGGCCACAATGAAAGTGGCACGTATAACGTCGAAAATAGAATTCGGACACCGCTCTGAGTAAGACCAACGTGTTGTCCACCCTCTAGACTTCAATGAGGTTAAGCCGCGATAACTAAGACAGATCTGCACTCGATGACACCTCGATAACAGCCGGTCCCCACACTTACATCTTGCTCTCCTTACGTCAGTATACATCATATCAGTCTGTGACGCTGGCTTTGCAACATCTTGCGTGCCTTTAGGTTCGCCGCGACCAACACTTACCATGCACTGACCACAAAAAATGGAGGCGCTGCGGCTTGAACCCTGGACCTTTCACATGCGAAGCGAACGCTCCACCAACTCAGCTACGCCCCATGCACGAGCAAACGGCGCTATTCCCCATTCTTTGCGACTCAGATGCGCACGGACACGATGGTTGGTTGGTTTGTAGCGGTGAAGGGAGCAGAGTACAAAGGCGCGGACCCGTTCATATACACAAAACTTCCAAGTAGTTTCGATGCTCTGGTATTACAAATGCAAATTCCGTCTGTTTTTAACGTCTTAAATTGAAAGAGCCATCACAAATTGCTCCGTTTTCCCTCCTTGTCGACAATCATACAGCACCTGAGGTAACAAACACATCTCGAGCCCCATTGTGCACTCCATTATTCATGCCAACTCAGTGCCTCGCTCTTTAGTACTGTGTACCAATCTTGTCGTCCAACTGCAAAACACTGGGCCACAACAAGTTTCCGCGTCTCCATTGCACTGCGCATACTACGAAACGCTCCCCAAACTTGGCACTCACCCTCGCAGCCGACTTTTCCGACTTTCCACGACGCTCACGCTAGTGACAGCATTATTTATAGTTCGACGTCGCGCCAAAGCGAATGAGCACATTTCGCCTACGGCTTAGGCCGCCCTCCTAGTGTGTCTGCTCGGTGTCTGCAGGCAGCGAGGGTCTGCAAGCTTCCTGTGTTCGCACCTATGTCACCTGTGCTTGCTTGTCAGAGACAGACTATCGCAAAACATACAACTCACTCCATGAATTGATTGCTACGGCATCTGTTATCAGCAGTCACAACTAGCAACACCAGTAGCAGCTGACTGCACGCAAAGAATAGGAATGTGCAGTGGGATTTACGTGAACTCGGCGCAAGGCCGATCTTTCCGACATAGGCTTGAGAATCTTACGGGAACACTTGTACTGTTTCTAAATTAAGTGTAGGCGTGGGAGGAGGGTGCTTCCTGCGCACTAATAACAGCACGCTTGTCAATTGTGGATGCTAATCATTCGCTTGTATCTTCCTAGACACATCTGCTGGTTGTGCATTATTCCACTTGCATGGCAAGGTGCGCATGTAGGTGTGTTAAAAATTCTGGAGGCACTGGGTATTGATCCCAGTACCTCTCGCATACTAAGCGAGCGCTCTACCATCTGAGCTACGCCCGGCCTCCCGAAGACTAATGGTGCTACATACAGCCATATAGACGACACAGACCCTTGCACTCCCATTATTCAACAGACAAACACTACTCTCTATGTATCCGTTAGGGTGTCTTTCAGGTTTCGTGCATTCTGTATCGAATCGTAGTTGGCCACAATGAAAGTGGCACGTATAACGTCGAAAATAGAATTCGGACACCGCTCTGAGTAAGACCAACGTGTTGTCCACCCTCTAGACTTCAATGAGGTTAAGCCGCGATACCTAAGACTGATCTGCACTCGATGACACCTCGATAACAGCCGGTCCCCACACTTACATCTTGCTCTCCTTACGTCAGTATACATCATATCAGTCTGTGACGCTGGCTTTGCAACATCTTGCGTGCCTTTAGGTTCGCCGCGACCAACACTTACCATGCACTGACCACAAAAAATGCAGGCGCGCGGCTTGAACCCTGGACCTTTCACATGCCAAGCGAACGCTCTACCAACTGAGCTACGCCCCATGCACGAGCAAACTGCGTTATTCCCCATTCTTTGCGACTCAGATGCGCACGGACACGATGCTTGGTTGGTTTGTAGCGGTGAAGGGAGCAGAGTACAAAGGCGCGGACCCGTTCATATACACAAAACTTCCAAGTAGTTTCGATGCTCTGGTATTACAAATGAAAATTCCGTCTGTTTTTAACGTCTTAAATTGAAAGAGCCATCACAAATTGCTCCGTGTTCCCTCCTTGTCGACAATCATACAGCACCTGAGGTAACAAACACATCTTGAGCCCCATTGTGCACTCCATTATTCATGCCAACTCAGTGCCTCGCTCTATAGTACTGTGTACCAATCTTGTCGTCCAACTGCAAAACACTGGGCCACAACAAGTTTCCGCGTCTCCATTGCACTGCGCATACTACGAAACGCTCCCCAAACTTGGCACTCACCCTCGCAGCCGACTTTTCCGACTTTCCACGACGCTCACGCTAGTGACAGCATTATTTATAGTTCGACGTCGCGCCAAAGCGAATGAGCACATTTCGCCTACGGCTTAGGCCGCCCTCCTAGTGTGGCTGCTCGGTGTCTGCAGGCAGCGAGGGTCTGCATGCTTCCTGTGTTCGCACCTATGTCACCTGTGCTTGCTTGTCAGAGACAGACTATCGCAAAACATACAACTCACTCCATGAATTGATTGCTACGGCATCTGTTATCAGCAGTCACAACTAGCAACACCAGTAGCAGCTGACTGCACGCAAAGAATAGGAATGTGCAGTGGGATTTACGTGAACTCGGCGCAAGGCAGATCTTTCCGACATAGGCTTGAGAATCTTACGGGAACACTTGTACTGTTTCTAAAGTAAGTGTAGGCGTGGGAGGAGGGTGCTTCCTGCGCACTAATAACAGCACGCTTGTCAATTGTGGATGCTAATCATTCGCTTGTATCTTCCTAGACACATCTGCTGGTTGTGAATTATTCCACTTGCATGGCAAGGTGCGCATGTAGGTGTGTTAAAAATTCTGGAGGCACTGGGTATTGATCCCAGTACCTCTCGCATACCAAGCGAGCGCTCTACCATCTGAGCTACGCCCGCCCCCCCGAAGACTAATGGTGCTACATACAGCCATATAGACGACACAGACCCTTGCACTCCCATTATTCAGCAGACAAACACTACTCTCTATGTATCCGTTAGGGTGTCTTTCAGGTTTCGTGCATTCTGTATCGAATCGTAGTTGGCCACAATGAAAGTGGCACGTATAACGTCGAAAATAGAATTCGGACACCGCTCTGAGTAAGACCAACGTGTTGTCCACCCTCTAGACTTCAATGAGGTTAAGCCGCGATACCTAAGACAGATCTGCACTCGATGACACCTCGATAACAGCCGGTCCCCACACTTACATCTTGCTCTACTTACGTCAGTATACATCATATCAGTCTGTGACGCTGGCTTTGCAACATCTTGCGTGCCTTTAGGTTCGCCGCGACCAACACTTACCATGCACTGACCACAAAAAATGGAGGCGCCGCGGCTTGAACCCTGGACCTTTCACATGCCAAGCGAACGCTCTACCAACTGAGCTACGCACCATGCACGAACAAACTGCGCTATTCCCCATTCTTTGCGACTCAGCTGCGCACGGACACGATGGTTGGTTGGTTTGTAGCGGTGAAGGGAGCAGAGTACGAAGGCGCGGACCCGTTCATATACACAAAACTTCCAAGTAGTTTCGATGCTCTGGCATTACAAATGCAAATTCCGTCTGTTTTTAACGTCTTAAATTGAAAGAGCCATCACAAATTGCTCTGTTTTCACTCCTTGTCGACAATCATACAGCACCTGAGGTAACAAACACATCTCGAGCCCCATTGTGCACTCCATTATTCATGCCAACTCAGTGCCTCGCTCTTTACGACTGTGTACCAATCTTGTCGTCCAACTGCAAAACACTGGGCCACAACAAGTTTCCGCGTCTCCATTGCACTGCGCATACTACGAAACGCTCCTCAAACTTGGCACTCACCCTCGCAGCCGACTTTTCCGACTTTCCACGACGCTCACGCTAGTGACAGCATTATTTATAGTTCGACGTCGCGCCAAAGCGAATGAGCACATTTCGCCTACGGCTTAGGCCGCCCTCCTAGTGTGGCTGCTCGGTGTCTGCAGGCAGCGAGGGTCTGCAAGCTTCCTGTGTTCGCACCTATGTCACTTGTGCTTGCTTGTCAGAGACAGACTATCGCAAAACATACAACTCACTCCATGAATTGATTGCTACGGCATCTGTTATCAGCAGTCACAACTAGCAACACCAGTAGCAGCTGACTGCACGCAAAGAATAGGAATGTGCAGTGGGATTTACGTGAACTCAGCGGAAGGCAGATCTTTCCGACATAGGCTTGAGAATCTTACGGGAACACTTGTACTGTTTCTAAATTAAGTGTAGGCGTGGGAGGAGGGTGCTTCCTGCGCACTAATAACAGCACGCTTGTCAATTGTGGATGCTAATCATTCGCTTGTATCTTCCTAGACACATCTGCTGGTTGTGAATTATTCCACTTGCATGGCAAGGTGCCCATGTAGGTGTGTTAAAAGTTCTGGAGGCACTGGGTATTGATCCCAGTACCTCTCGCATACTAAGCGAGCGCTCTACCATCTGAGCTACGCCCACCCCCCCGAAGACTAATGGTGCTACATACAGCCATATAGACGACACAGACCCTTGCACTCGCATTATTCAACAGACAAACACTACTCTCTATGTAGCCGTTAGGGTGTCTTTCAGGTTTCGTGCATTCTGTATCGAATCGTAGTTGGCCACAATGAAAGTCGCACGTATAACGTCGAAAATAGAAATCGGACACCGCTCTGAGTAAGACCAACGTGTTGTCCACCCTCTAGACTTCAATGAGGTTAAGCCGCGATACCTAAGACAGATCTGCACTCGATGACACCTCGATAACAGCCGGTCCCCACACTTACATCTTGCTCTCCTTACGTCAGTATACATCATATAAGTCTGTGACACTGGCTTTGCAACATCTTGCGTGCCTTTAGGTTCGCCGCGACCAACACTTACCATGCACTGACCACAAAAAACGGAGGCGCCGCGGCTTGAACCCTGGACCTTTCACATGCCAAGCGAACGCTCTACCAACTGAGCTACACCCCATGCACGAGCAAACTGCGCTATTCCCCATTCTTTGCGACTCAGATGCGCACGGACACGATGGTTGGTTGGTTTGTAGCGGTGAAGGGAGCAGAGTAAAAAGGCGCGGACCCGTTCATATACACAAAACTTCCAAGTAGTTTCGATGCTCTGGTATTACAAATGCAAATTCCGTCTGTTTTTAACGTCTTAAATTGAAAGAGCCATCACAAATTGCTCCGTTTTCCCTCCTTGTCGACAATCATACAGCACCTGAGGTAACAAACACATCTCGAGCCCCATTGTGCACTCCATTATTCATGCCAACTCAGTGGCTCGCTCTTTAGTACTGTGTACCAATCTTGTCGTCCAACTGCAAAACACTGAGCCACAACAAGTTTCCGCGTCTCCATTGCACTGCGCATACTACGAAACGCTCCCCAAACTTGGCACTCACCCTCGCAGCCGACTTTTCCGTCTTTCCACGACGCTCACGCTAGTGACAGCATTATTTATAGTTCGACGTCGCGCCAAAGCGAATGAGCACATTTCGCCTACGGCTTAGGCCGCCCTCCTAGTGTGGCTGCTCGGTGTCTGCAGGCAGCGAGGGTCTGCAAGCTTCCTGTGTTCGCACCTATGTCACCTGTGCTTGCTTGTCAGAGACAGACTATCGCAAAACGTACAACTCACTCCATGAATTGATTGCTACAGCATCTGTTATCAGCAGTCACAACTAGCAACACCAGTAGCAGCTGACTGCACGCAAAGAATAGGAATGTGCAGTGGGATTTACGTGAACTCAGCGCAAGGCAGATCTTTCCGACATAGGCTTGAGAATCTTACGGGAACACTTGTACTGTTTCTAAATTAAGTGTAGGCGTGGGAGGAGGGTGCTTCCTGCGCACTAATAACAGCACGCTTGTCAATTGTGGATGCTAATCATTCGCTTGTATCTTCCTAGACACACCTGCTGGTAGTGAATTATTCCACCTGCATGGCAAGGTGCGCATGTAGGTGTGTTAAAAATTCTGGAGGCACTGGGTATAGATCCCAGTACCTCTCGCTTACTAAGCGAGCGCTCTACCATCTGAGCTGGTAGTGAATTATTCCACCTGCATGGCAAGGTGCGCATGTAGGTGTGTTAAAAATTCTGGAGGCACTGGGTATAGATCCCAGTACCTCTCGCTTACTAAGCGAGCGCTCTACCATCTGAGCTACGCCCGCCCCCCCGAAGACTAATGGTGCTACATACAGCCATATAGACGACACAGACCCTTGCACTCCCATTATTCAACAGACAAACACTACTCTCTATGTATCCGTTAGGGTGTCTTTCAGGTTTCGTGCATTCTGTATCGAATCGTAGTTGGCCACAATGAAAGTGGCACGTATAACGTCGAAAATAGAATTCGGACACCGCTCTGAGTAAGAGCAACGTGTTGTCCACCCTCTAGACTTCAATGAGGTTAAGCCGCGATACCTAAGACAGATCTGCACTCGATGACACCTCGATAACAGCCGGTCCCCACACTTACATCTTGCTCTCCTTACGTCAGTATACATCATATCAGTCTGTGACGCTGGCTTTGCAACATCTTGCGTGCCTTTAGGTTCGCCGCGACCAACACTTACCATGCACTGACCACAAAAAACGGAGGCGCCGCGGCTTGAACCCTGGACCTTTCACATGCGAAGCGAACGCTCTACCAACTGAGCTACGCCCCATGCACGAGCAAACTGCGCTATTCCCCATTCTTTGCGACTCAGCTGCGCACGGACACGATGGTTGGTTGGTTTGTAGCGGTGAAGGGAGCAGAGTACAAAGGCGCGGACCCGTTCATATACACAAAACTTCCAAGTAGTTTCGATGCTCTGGTATTACAAATGCAAATTCCGTCTGTTTTTAACGTCTTAAATTGAAAGAGCCATCACAAATTGCTCCGTTTTCCCTCCTTGTCGACAATCATACAGCACCTGAGGTAACAAACACATCTCGAGCCCCATTGTGCACTCCATTATTCATGCCAACTCAGTGGCTCGCTCTTTAGTACTGTGTACCAATCTTGTCGTCCAACTGCAAAACACTGGGCCACAACAAGTTTCCGCGTCTCCATTGCACTGCGCTTACTACGAAACGCTCCCCAAACTTGGCACTCACCCTCGCAGCCGACTTTTCCGACTTTCCACGACGCTCACGCAACGCTCACGCTAGTGACAGCATTATTTATAGTTCGACGTCGCGCCAAAGCGAATGAGCACATTTCGCCTACGGCTTAGGCCGCCCTCCTAGTGTGGCTGCTCGGTGTCTGCAGGCAGCGAGGGTCTGCAAGCTTCCTGTGTTCGCACCTATGTCACCTGTGCTTGCTTGCTAGAGACAGACTATCGCAAAACATACAACTCACTCCATGAATTGATTGCTACGGCATCTGTTATCAGCAGTCACAACTAGCAACACCAGTAGCAGCTGACTGCACGCAAAGAATAGGAATGTGCAGTGGGATTTACGGGAACTCAGCGCAAGGCATATCTTTCCGACATAGGCTTGAGAATCTTACGGGAACACTTGTAGTGTTTCTAAATTAAGTGTAGGCGTGGGAGGAGGGTGCTTCCTGCGCACTAATAACAGCACGCTTGTCTATTGTGGCTGCTAATCATTCGCTTGTATCTTCCTAGACACATCTGCTGGTTGTGAATTATTCCACTTGCATGGCAAGGTGCGCATGTAGGTGTGTTAAAAGTTCTGGAGGCACTGGGTATTGATCCCAGTACCTCTCGCATACTAAGTGAGCGCTCTACCATCTGAGCTACGCCCGCCCCCCCGAAGACTAATGGTGCTACATACAGCCATATAGACGACACAGACCCTTGCACTCCCATTATTCAACAGACAAACACTACTCTCTATGTATCCGTTAGGGTGTCTTTCAGGTTTCGTGCATTCTGTATCGAATCGTAGTTGGCCACAATGAAAGTCGCACGTATAACGTCGAAAATAGAATTCGGACACCGCTCTGAGTAAGACCAACGTGTTGTCCACCCTCTAGACTTCAATGAGGTTAAGCCGCGATACCTAAGACAGATCTGCACTCGATGACACCTCGATAACATCCGGTCCCCACACTTACATCTTGCTCTCCTTACGTCAGTATACATCATATCAGTCTGTGACGCTGGCTTTGCAACATCTTGCGTGCCTTTAGGTTCGCAGCGACCAAGACTTACCATGCACTGACCACAAAAAACGGAGGCGCCGCGGCTTGAAACCTGGACCTTTCACATGCCAAGCGAACGCTCTACCAACTGAGCTACGCCCCATGCACGAGCAAACTGCGCTATTCCCCATTCTTTGCGACTCAGATGCGCACGGACACGATGGTTGATTGGTTTGTAGCGGTGAAGGGAGCAGAGTACAAAGGCGCGGACCCGTTCATATACACAAAACTTCCAAGTAGTTTCGATGCTCTGGTATTACAAATGCAAATTCCGTCTGTTTTTAACGTCTTAAATTTAAAGAGCCATCACAAATTGCTCCGTTTTCCCTCCTTGTCGACAATCATACAGCACCTGAGGTAACAAACACATCTCGAGCCCCATTGTGCACTCCATTATTCATGCCAACTCAGTGTCTCGCTCTTTAGTACTGTGTACCAATCTTGTCGTCCAACTGCAAAACACTGGGCCACAACAAGTTTCCGCGTCTCCATTGCACTGCGCTTACTACGAAACGCTCCCCAAACTTGGCACTCACCCTCGCAGCCGACTTTTCCGACTTTCCACGACGCTCACGCTAGTGACAGCATTATTTATAGTTCGACGTCGCGCCAAAGCGAATGAGCACATTTCGCCTACGGCTTAGGCCGCCCTCCTAGTGTGGCCGCTCGGTGTCTGCAGGCAGCGAGGGTCTGCAAGCTTCCTGTGTTCGCACCTATGTCACCTGTGCTTGCTTGCTAGAGACAGACTATCGCAAAACATACAACTCACTCCATGAATTGATTGCTACGGCATCTGTTATCAGCAGTCACAACTAGCAACACCAGTAGCAGCTGACTGCACGCAAAGAATAGGAATGTGCAGTGGGATTTACGGGAACTCAGCGCAAGGCAGATCTTTCCGACATAGGCTTGAGAATCTTACGGGAACACTTGTAGTGTTTCTAAATTAAGTGTAGGCGTGGGAGGAGGGTGCTTCCTGCGCACTAATAACAGCACGCTTGTCTATTGTGGCTGCTAATCATTCGCTTGTATCTTCCTAGACACATCTGCTGGTTGTGAATTATTCCACTTGCATGGCAAGGTGCGCATGTAGGTGTGTTAAAAATTCTGGAGACACTGGGTATAGATCCCAGAACCTCTCGCATACTAAGCGAGCGCTCTACCATCTGAGCTACGCCCGCCCACCCGAAGACTAATGGTGCTACATACAGCCATATAGACGACACAGACCCTTGCACTCCCATTATTCAACAGACAAACACTACTCTCTATGTAGCCGTTAGGGTGTCTTTCAGGTTTCGTGCATTCTGTATCGAATCGTAGTTGGCCACAATGAAAGTGGCACGTATAACGTCGAAAATAGAATTCGGACACCGCTCTGAGTAAGACCAACGTGTTGTCCACCCTCTAGACTTCAATGAGGTTAAGCCGCGATACCTAAGACAGATCTGCACTCGATGACACCTCGATAACAGCCGGTCCCCACACTTACATCTTGCTCTCCTTACGTCAGTATACATCACATCAGTCTGTGACGCTGGCTTTGCAACATCTTGCGTGCCTTTAGGTTCGCCGCGACCAACACTTACCATGCACTGACCACAAAAAATGGAGGCGCCGTGGCTTGAACCCTGGACCTTTCAAATGCCAAGCGAACGCTCTACCAACTGAGCTACGCCCCATGCACGAGCAAACTGCGCTATTCCCCATTCTTTGCGACTCAGATGCCCACGGACACGATGGATGTTGGTTTGTAGCGGTGAAGGGAGCAGAGTACAAAGGCGCGGACCCGTTCATATACACAAAACTTCCAAGTAGTTTCGATGCTCTGGTATTACAAATGCAAATTCCGTCTTTTTTTAACGTCTTAAATTGAAAGAGCCATCACAAATTGCTCCGTTTTCCCTCCTTGTCGACAATCATACAGCACCTGAGGTAACAAACACATCTCGAGCCCCATTGTGCACTCCATTATTCATGCCAACTCAGTGCCTCGCTCTTTAGTACTGTGTACCAATCTTGTCGTCCAACTGCAAAACACTGGGCCACAACAAGTTTCCGCGTCTCCATTGCACTGCGCATACTACGAAACGCTCCCCAAACTTGGAACTCACCCTCGCAGCCGACTTTTCCGACTTTCCACGACGCTCACGCAACGCTCACGCTAGTGACAGCATTATTTATAGTTCGACGTCGCGCCAAAGCGAATGAGCACATTTCGCCTACGGCTTAGGCCGCCCTCCTAGTGTGGCTGCTCGGTGTCTGCAGGCAGCGAGGGTCTGCAAGCTTCCTGTGTTCGCACCTATGTCACCTGTGCTTGCTTGTCAGAGACAGACTATCGCAAAACATACAACTCACTCCATGAATTGATTGCTACGGCATCTGTTATCAGCAGTCACAACTAGCAACACCAGTAGCAGCTGACTGCACGCAAAGAATAGGAATGTGCAGTGGGATTTACGTGAACTCAGCGGAAGGCAGATCTTTCCGACATAGGCTTGAGAATCTTACGGGAACACTTGTACTGTTTCTAAATTAAGTGTAGGCGTGGGAGGAGGGTGCTTCCTGCGCACTAATAACAGCACGCTTGTCAATTGTGGATGCTAATCATTCGCTTGTATCTTCCTAGACACATCTGCTGGTTGTGAATTATTCCACTTGCATGGCAAGGTGCGCATGTAGGTGTGTTAAAAATTCTGGAGACACTGGGTATAGATCCCAGTACCTCTCGCATACTAAGCGAGCGCTCTACCATCTGAGCTACGCCCGCCCCCCCGAAGACTAATGGTGCTACATACAGCCATATAGACGACACAGACCCTTGCACTCCCATTATTCAGCAGACGAACACTACTCTCTATGTAGCCGTTAGGGTGTCTTTCAGGTTTCGTGCATTCTGTATCGAATCGTAGTTGGCCACAATGAAAGTGGCACGTATAACGTCGAAAATAGAATTCGGACACCGCTCTGAGTAAGACCAACGTGTTGTCCACCCTCTAGACTTCAATGAGGTTAAGCCGCGATACCTAAGACAGATCTGCACTCGATGACACCTCGATAACAGCCGGTCCCCACACTTACATCTTGCTCTCCTTACGTCAGTATACATCATATCAGTCTGTGACGCTGGCTTTGCAACATCTTACGTGCCTTTAGGTTCGCCGCGACCAACACTTACCATGCACTGACCACAAAAAATGGAGGCGCCGTGGCTTGAACCCTGGACCTTTCACATACGAAGCGAACGCTCTACCAACTGAGCTACGCCCCATGCACGAGCAAACTGCGCTATTCCCCATTCTTTGCGTCTCAGATGCGCACGGACACGATGGTTGGTTGGTTTGTAGCGGTGAAGGGAGCAGAGTACAAAGGCGCGGACCCGTTCATATACACAAAACTTCCAAGTAGTTTCGATGCTCTGGTATTACAAATGCAAATTCCGTCTGTTTTTAACGTCTTAAATTGAAAGAGCCATCACAAATTGCTCCGTTTTCACTCCTTGTCGACAATCATACAGCACCTGAGGTAACAAACACATCTCGAGCCCCATTGTGCACTCCATTATTCATGCCAACTCAGTGCCTCGCTCTTTACTACTGTGTACCAATCTTGTCGTCCAACTGCAAAACACTGGGCCACAACAAGTTTCCGCGTCTCCATTGCACTGCGCATACTACGAAACGCTCCCCAAACTTGGCACCTACCCTCGCAGCCGACTTTTCCGACTTTCCACGACGCTCACGCAACGCTCACGCTAGTGACAGCATTATATGTAGTTCGACGTCGCGCCAAAGTGAATGAACACATTTCGCCTACGGCTTAGGCCGCCCTCCTAGTGTGGCTGCTCGGTGTCTGCAGGCAGCGAGGGTCTGCAAGCTTCCTGTGTTCGCACCTATGTCACCTGTGCTTGCTTGTCAGAGACAGACTATCGCAAAACATACAACTCACTCCATGAATTGATTGCTACGGCATCTGTTATCAGCAGTCACAACTAGCAACACCAGTAGCAGCTGACTGCACGCAAAGAATAGGAATGTGCAGTGGGATTTACGTGAACTCGGCGCAAGGCAGATCTTTCCGACATAGGCTTGAGAATCTTACGGGAACACTTGTACTGTTTCTAAATTAAGTGTAGGCGTGGGAGGAGGGTGCTTCCTGCGCACTAATAACAGCACGCTTGTCAATTGTGGATGCTAATCATTCGCTTGTATCTTCCTAGACACATCTGCTGGTTGTGAATTATTCCACTTGCATGGCAAGGTGCGCATGTAGGTGTGTTAAAAATTCTGGAGACACTGGGTATAGATCCCAGTACCTCTCGCATACTAAGCGAGCGCTCTACCATCTGAGCTACGCCCACCTCCCCGAAGACTAATGGTGCTACATACAGCCATATAGACGACACAGACCCTTGCACTCCCATTATTCAGCAGACGAACACTACTCTCTATGTAGCCGTTAGGGTGTCTTTCAGGTTTCGTGCATTCTGTATCGAATCGTAGTTGGCCACAATGAAAGTGGCACGTATAACGTCGAAAATAGAATTCGGACACCGCTCTGAGTAAGACCAACGTGTTGTCCACCCTCTAGACTTCAATGAGGTTAAGCCGCGATACCTAAGACAGATCTGCACTCGATGACACCTCGATAACAGCCGGTCCCCACACTTACATCTTGCTCTCCTTACGTCAGTATACATCATATCAGTCTGTGACGCTGGCTTTGCAACATCTTGCGTGCCTTTAGGTTCGCCGCGACCAACACTTACCATGCACTGACCACAAAAAATGGAGGCGCCGCGGCTTGAACCCTGGACCTTTCACATGCGAAGCGAACGCTCTACCAACTGAGCTACGCCCCATGCACGAGCAAACTGCGCTATTCCCCATTCTTTGCGACTCAGATGCGCACGGACACGATGGTTGGTTGGTTTGTAGCGGTGAAGGGAGCAGAGTACAAAGGCGCGGA
The DNA here is from genome assembly GCF_023897955.1 of Schistocerca gregaria. NCBI lineage: Eukaryota > Metazoa > Arthropoda > Insecta > Orthoptera > Acrididae > Schistocerca > Schistocerca gregaria. The sequence goes on along the minus strand of NC_064929.1, from coordinate 25,735,157 downwards.
CCCGTTCATATACACAAAACTTCCAAGTAGTTTCGATGCTCTGGTATTACAAATGCAAATTCCGTCTGTTTTTAACGTCTTAAATTGAAAGAGCCATCACAAATTGCTCCGTTTTCACTCCTTGTCGACAATCATACAGCACCTGAGGTAACAAACACATCTCGAGCCCCATTGTGCACTCCATTATTCATGCCAACTCAGTGCCTCGTTCTTTACTACTGTGTACCAATCTTGTCGTCCAACTGCAAAACACTGGGCCACAACAAGTTTCCGCGTCTCCATTGCACTGCGCATACTACGAAACGCTCCCCAAACTTGGCACTCACCCTCGCAGCCGAATTTTCCGACTTTCCACGACTTTCACGCAACGCTCACGCTAGTGACAGCATTATTTGTAGTTCGACGTCGCGCCAAAGTGAATGAACACATTTCGCCTACGGCTTAGGCCGCCCTCCTAGTGTGGCTGCTCGGTGTCTGCAGGCAGCGAGGGTCTGCAAGCTTCCTGTGTTCGCACCTATGTCACCTGTGCTTGCTTGTCAGAGACAGACTATCGCAAAACATACAACTCACTCCATGAATTGATTGCTACGGCATCTGTTATCAGCAGTCACAACTAGCAACACCAGTAGCAGCTGACTACACGCAAAGAATAGGAATGTGCAGTGGGATTTACGTGAACTCGGCGCAAGGCAGATCTTTCCGACATAGGCTTGAGAATCTTACGGGAACACTTGTACTGTTTCTAAATTAAGTGTAGGCGTGGGAGGAGGGTGCTTCCTGCGCACTAATAACAGCACGCTTGTCAATTGTGGATGCTAATCATTCGCTTGTATCTTCCTAGACACATCTGCTGGTTGTGAATTATTCCACTTGCATGGCAAGGTGCGCATGTAGGTGTGTTAAAAGTTCTGGAGGCACTGGGTATTGATCCCAGTACCTCTCGCATACTAAGCGAGCGCTCTACCATCTGAGCTACGCCCGCCCCCCCCCCCGAAGACTAATGGTGCTACGTACAGCCATATAGACGACACAGACCCTTGCACTCCCATTATTCAGCAGACAAACACTACTCTCTATGTATCCGTTAGGGTGTCTTTCAGGTTTCGTGCATTCTGTATCGAATCGTAGTTGGCCACAATGAAAGTGGCACGTATAACGTCGAAAATAGAATACGGACACCGCTCTGAGTAAGACCAACGTGTTGTCCACCCTCTAGACTTCAATGAGGTTAAGCCGCGATACCTAAAACAGATCTGCACTCGATGACACCTCGATAACAGCCGGTCCCCACACTTACATCTTGCTCTCCTTACGTCAGTATACATCATATCAGTCTGTGACGCTGGCTTTGCAACATCTTGCGTGCCTTTAGGTTCGCCGCGACCAACACTTACCATGCACTGACCACAAAAAACGGAGGCGCCGCGGCTTGAAACCTGGACCTTTCACATGCCAAGAGAACGCTCTACCAACTGAGCTACGCCCCATGCACGAGCAAACTGCCCTATTCCCCATTCTTTGCGACTCAGATGCGCACGGACACGATGGTTGGTTGGTTTGTAGCGGTGAAGGGAGCAGAGTACAAAGGCGCGGACCCGTTCATATACACAAAACATCCAAGTAGCTTCGATGCTCTGGTATTACAAATGCAAATTCCGTCTGTTTTTAACGTCTTAAATTGAAAGAGCCATCACAAATTGCTCCGTTTTCCCTCCTTGTCGACAATCATACAGCACCTGAGGTAACAAACACATCTCGAGCCCCATTGTGCACTCCATTATTCATGCCAACTCAGTGCCTCGCTCTTTAGTACTGTGTACCAATCTTGTCGTCCACCTGCAAAACACTGGGCCACAACAAGTTTCCGCGTCTCCATTGCACTGCGCTTACTACGAAACGCTCCCCAAACGTGGCACTCACCCTCGCAGCCGACTTTTCCGACTTTCCACGACACTCACGCTAGTGACAGCATTATTTATAGTTCGACGTCGCGCCAAAGCGAATGAGCACATTTCGCCTACGGCTTAGGCCGCCCTCCTAGTGTGGCTGCTCGGTGTCTGCAGGCAGCGAGGGTCTGCAAGCTTCCTGTGTTCGCACCTATGTCACCTGTGCTTGCTTGTCAGAGACAGACTATCGCAAAACATACAACTCACTCCATGAATTGATTGCTACGGCATCTGTTATCAGCAGTCACAACTAGCAACACCAGTAGCAGCTGACTGCACGCAAAGAATAGGAATGTGCAGTGGGATTTACGTGAACTCGGCGCAAGGCAGATCTTTCCGACATAGGCTTGAGAATCTTACGGGAACACTTGTACTGTTTCTAAATTAAGTGTAGGCGTGGGAGGAGGGTGCTTCCTGCGCACTAATAACAGCACGCTTGTCAATTGTGGATGCTAATCATTCGCTTGTATCTTCCTAGACACATCTGCTGGTTGTGAATTATTCCACTTGCATGGCAAGGTGCGCATGTAGGTGTGTTAAAAGTTCTGGAGGCACTGGGTATTGATCCCAGTACCTCTCGCATACTAAGCGAGCGCTCTACCACCTGAGCTACGCCCGCCCCCCCGAAGACTAATGGTGCTACATACAGCCATATAGACGACACAGACCCTTGCACTCCCATTATTCAGCAGACAAACACTACTCTCTATGTATCCGTTAGGGTGTCTTTCAGGTTTCGTGCATTCTGTATCGAATCGTAGTTGGCCACAATGAAAGTGGCACGTATAACGTCGAAAATAGAATACGGACACCGCTCTGAGTAAGAGCAACGTGTTGTCCACCCTCTAGACTTCAATGAGGTTAAGCCGCGATACCTAAGACAGATCTGCACTCGATGACACCTCGATAACAGCCGGTCCCCACACTTACATCTTGCTCTCCTTACGTCAGTATACATCATATCAGTCTGTGACGCTGGCTTTGCAACATCTTGCGTGCCTTTAGGTTCGCCGCGACCAACACTTACCATGCACTGACCACAAAAAACGGAGGCGCCGCGGCTTGAACCCTGGACCTTTCACATGCCAAGCGAACGCTCTACCAACTGAGCTACGCCCCATGCACGAGCAAACTGCGCTATTCCCCATTCTTTGCGACTCAGATGCGCACGGACACGATGGTTGGTTGGTTTGTAGCGGTGAAGGGAGCAGAGTACAAAGGCGCGGACCCGTTCATATACACAAAACTTCCAAGTAGTTTCGATGCTCTGGTATTACAAATGCAAATTCCGTCTGTTTTTAACGTCTTAAATTGAAAGAGCCATCACAAATTGCTCCGTTTTCCCTCCTTGTCGACAATCATACAGCACCTGAGGTAACAAACACATCTCGAGCCCCATTGTGCACTCCATTATTCATGCCAACTCAGTGCCTCGCTCTTTACTACTGTGTACCAATCTTGTCGTCCAACTGCAAAACACTGGGCCACAACAAGTTTCCGCGTCTCCATTGCAATGCGCTTACTACGAAACGCTCCCCAAACGTGGCACTCACCCTCGCAGCCGACTTTTCCGACTTTCCACGACACTCACGCTAGTGACAGCATTATTTATAGTTCGACGTCGCGCCAAAGCGAATGAGCACATTTCGCCTACGGCTTAGGCCGCCCTCCTAGTGTGGCTGCTCGGTGTCTGCAGGCAGCGAGGGTCTGCAAGCTTCCTGTGTTCGCACCTATGTCACCTGTGCTTGCTTGTCAGAGACAGACTATCGCAAAACATACAACTCACTCCATGAATTGATTGCTACGGCATCTGTTATCAGCAGTCACAACTAGCAACACCAGTAGCAGCTGACTGCACGCAAAGAATAGGAATGTGCAGTGGGATTTACGTGAACTCAGCGGAAGGCAGATCTTTCCGACATAGGCTTGAGAATCTTACGGGAACACTTGTACTGTTTCTAAATTAAGTGTAGGCGTGGGAGGAGGGTGCTTCCTGCGCACTAATAACAGCACGCTTGTCAATTGTGGATGCTAATCATTCGCTTGTATCTTCCTAGACACATCTGCTGGTTGTGAATTATTCCACTTGCATGGCAAGGTGCGCATGTAGGTGTGTTAAAAATTCTGGAGACACTGGGTATAGATCCCAGTACCTCTCGCATACTAAGCGAGCGCTCTACCATCTGAGCTACGCCCGCCCCCCTGAAGACTAATGGTGCTACATACAGCCATATAGACGACACAGACCCTTGCACTCCCATTATTCAGCAGACGAACACTACTCTCTATGTAGCCGTTAGGGTGTCTTTCAGGTTTCGTGCATTCTGTATCGAATCGTAGTTGGCCACAATGAAAGTGGCACGTATAACGTCGAAAATAGAATTCGGACACCGCTCTGAGTAAGACCAACGTGTTGTCCACCCTCTAGACTTCAATGAGGTTAAGCCGCGATACCTAAGACAGATCTGCACTCGATGACACCTCGATAACAGCCGGTCCCCACACTTACATCTTGCTCTCCTTACGTCAGTATACATCATATCAGTCTGTGACGCTGGCTTTGCAACATCTTGCGTGCCTTTAGGTTCGCCGCGACCAACACTTACCATGCACTGACCACAAAAAATGGAGGCGCCGCGGCTTGAACCCTGGACCTTTCACATGCGAAGCGAACGCTCTACCAACTGAGCTACGCCCCATGCACGAGCAAACTGCGCTATTCCCCATTCTTTGCGACTCAGATGCGCACGGACACGATGGTTGGTTGGTTTGTAGCGGTGAAGGGAGCAGAGTACAAAGGCGCGGACCCGTTCATATACACAAAACTTCCAAGTAGTTTCGATGCTCTGGTATTACAAATGCAAATTCCGTCTGTTTTTAACGTCTTAAATTGAAAGAGCCATCACAAATTGCTCCGTTTTCCCTCCTTGTCGACAATCATACAGCACCTGAGGTAACAAACACATCTCGAGCCCCATTGTGCACTCCATTATTCATGCCAACTCAGTGCCTCGCTCTTTACTACTGTGTACCTATCTTGTCGTCCCACTGCACAACACTGGGCCACAACAAGTTTCCGCGTCTCCATTGCACTGCGCATACTACGAAACGCTCCCCAAACTTGGCACTCACCCTCGCAGCCGACTTTTCCGACTTTCCACGACTTTCACGCAACGCTCACGCTAGTGACAGCATTATTTATAGTTCGACGTCGTGCCAAAGCGAATGAGCACATTTCGCCTACGGCTTAGGCCGCCCTCCTAGTGTGGCTGCTCGGTGTCTGCAGGCAGCGAGGGTCTGCAAGCTTCCTGTGTTCGCACCTATGTCACCTGTGCTTGCTTGTCAGAGACAGACTATCGCAAAACATACAACTCACTCCATGAATTGATTGCTACGGCATCTGTTATCAGCAGTCACAACTAGCAACACCAGTAGCAGCTGACTGCACGCAAAGAATAGGAATGTGCAGTGGGATTTACGTGAACTCAGCGGAAGGCAGATCTTTCCGACATAGGCTTGAGAATCTTACGGGAAAACTTGTACTGTTTCTAAATTAAGTGTAGGCGTGGGAGGAGGGTGCTTCCTGCGCACTAATAACAGCACGCTTGTCAATTGTGGATGCTAATCATTCGCTTGTATCTTCCTAGACACATCTGCTGGTTGTGAATTATTCCACTTGCATGGCAAGGTGCGCATGTAGGTGTGTTAAAAGTTCTGGAGGCACTGGGTATTGATCCCAGTACCTCTCGCATACTAAGCGAGCGCTCTACCATCTGAGCTACGCCCGCCCCCCCGAAGACTAATGGTGCTACATACAGCCATATAGACGACACAGACCCTTGCACTCCCATTATTCAGCAGACGAACACTACTCTCTATGTAGCCGTTAGGGTGTCTTTCAGGTTTCGTGCATTCTGTATCGAATCGTAGTTGGCCACAATGAAAGTGGCACGTATAACGTCGAAAATAGAATTCGGACACCGCTCTGAGTAAGACCAACGTGTTGTCCACCCTCTAGACTTCAATGAGGTTAAGCCGCGATACCTAAGACAGATCTGCACTCGATGACACCTCGATAACAGCCGGTCCCCACACTTACATCTTGCTCTCCTTACGTCAGTATACATCATATCAGTCTGTGACGCTGGCTTTGCAACATCTTGCGTGCCTTTAGGTTCGCCGCGACCAACACTTACCATGCACTGACCACAAAAAATGGAGGCGCCGCGGCTTGAACCCTGGACCTTTCACATGCGAAGCGAACGCTCTACCAACTGAGCTACGCCCCATGCACGAGCAAACTGCGCTATTCCCCATTCTTTGCGACTCAGATGCGCACGGACACGATGGTTGGTTGGTTTGTAGCGGTGAAGGGAGCAGAGTACAAAGGCGCGGACCCGTTCATATACACAAAACTTCCAAGTAGTTTCGATGCTCTGGTATTACAAATGCAAATTCCGTCTGTTTTTAACGTCTTAAATTGAAAGAGCCATCACAAATTGCTCCGTTTTCACTCCTTGTCGACAATCATACAGCACCTGAGGTAACAAACACATCTCGAGCCCCATTGTGCACTCCATTATTCATGCCAACTCAGTGCCTCGCTCTTTACTACTGTGTACCTATCTTGTCGTCCAACTGCACAACACTGGGCCACAACAAGTTTCCGCGTCTCCATTGCACTGCGCATACTACGAAACGCTCCCCAAACTTGGCACTCACCCTCGCAGCCGACTTTTCCGACTTTCCACGACTTTCACGCAACGCTCACGCTAGTGACAGCATTATTTGTAGTTCGACGTCGCGCCAAAGTGAATGAACACATTTCGCCTACGGCTTAGGCCGCCCTCCTAGTGTGGCTGCTCGGTGTCTGCTGGCAGCGAGGGTCTGCAAGCTTCCTGTGTTCGCACCTATGTCACCTGTGCTTGCTTGTCAGAGACAGACTATCGCAAAACATACAACTCACTCCATGAATTGATTGCTACGGCATCTGTTATCAGCAGTCACAACTAGCAACACCAGTAGCAGCTGACTGCACGCAAAGAATAGGAATGTGCAGTGGGATTTACGTGAACTCGGCGCAAGGCAGATCTTTCCGACATAGGCTTGAGAATCTTACGGGAACACTTGTACTGTTTCTAAATTAAGTGTAGGCGTGGGAGGAGGGTGCTTCCTGCGCACTAATAACAGCACGCTTACAATTGTGGATGCTAATCATTCGCTTGTATCTTCCTAGACACATCTGCTGGTTGTGAATTATTCCACTTGCATGGCAAGGTGCGCATGTAGGTGTGTTAAAAGTTCTGGAGGCACTGGGTATTGATCCCAGTACCTTTCGCATACTAAGCGAGCGCTCTACCATCTGAGCTACGCCCGCCCCCCCGAAGACTAATGGTGCTACATACAGCCATATAGACGACACAGACCCTTGCACTCCCATTATTCAGCAGACAAACACTACTCTCTATGTATCCGTTAGGGTGTCTTTCAGGTTTCGTGCATTCTGTATCGAATCGTAGTTGGCCACAATGAAAGTGGCACGTATAACGTCGAAAATAGAATACGGACACCGCTCTGAGTAAGAGCAACGTGTTGTCCACCCTCTAGACTTCAATGAGGTTAAGCCGCGATACCTAAGACAGATCTGCACTCGATGACACCTCGATAACAGCCGGTCCCCACACTTACATCTTGCTCTCCTTACGTCAGTATACATCATATCAGTCTGTGACGCTGGCTTTGCAACATCTTGCGTGCCTTTAGGTTCGCCGCGACCAACACTTACCATGCACTGACCACAAAAAACGGAGGCGCCGCGGCTTGAACCCTGGACCTTTCACATGCCAAGCGAACGCTCTACCAACTGAGCTACGCCCCATGCACGAGCAAACTGCGCTATTCCCCATTCTTTGCGACTCAGATGCGCACGGACACGATGGTTGGTTGGTTTGTAGCGGTGAAGGGAGCAGAGTACAAAGGCGTGGACCCGTTCATATACACAAAACTTCCAAGTAGCTTCGATGCTCTGGTATTACAAATGCAAATTCCGTCAGTTTTTAACGTCTTAAATTGAAAGAGCCATCACAAATTGCTCCGTTTTCCCTCCTTGTCTACAATCATACAGCACCTGAGGTAACAAACACATCTCGAGCCCCATTGTGCACTCCATTATTCATGCCAACTCAGTGCCTCGCTCTTTAGTACTGTGTACCAACCTTGTCGTCCAACTGCAAAACACTGGGCCACAACAAGTTTCCGCGTCTCCATTGCACTGCGCATACTACGAAACGCTCCCCAAACTTGGCACTCACCCTCGCAGCCGACTTTTCCGACTTTCCACGACGCTCACGCTAGTGACAGCATTATTTATAGTTCGACGTCGCGCCAAAGCGAATGAGCACATTTCGCCTACGGCTTAGGCCGCCCTCCTAGTGTGGCTGCTCGGTGTCTGCAGGCAGCGAGGGTCTGCAAGCTTCCTGTGTTCGCACCTATGTCACCTGTGCTTGCTTGTCAGAGACAGACTATCGCAAAACATACAACTCACTCCATGAATTGATTGCTACGGCATCTGTTATCAGCAGTCACAACTAGCAACACCAGTAGCAGCTGACTGCACGCAAAGAATAGGAATGTGCAGTGGGATTTACGTGAACTCAGCGCAAGGCAGATCTTTCCGACATAGGCTTGAGAATCTTACGGGAACACTTGTAGTGTTTCTAAATTAAGTGTAGGCGTGGGAGGAGGGTGCTTCCTGCGCACTAATAACAGCACGCTTGTCTATTGTGGCTGCTAATCATTCGCTTGTATCTTCCTAGACACATCTGCTGGTTGTGAATTATTCCACTTGCATGGCAAAGTGCGCATGTAGGTGTGTTAAAAATTCTGGAGGCACTGGGTATAGATCCCAGTACCTCTCGCATACTAAGCGAGCGCTCTACCATCTGAGCTACGCCCGCCCGACCCCCCCCCCCCCCCCCCGAAGACTAATGGTGCTACATACAGCCATATAGACGACACAGACCCTTGCACTCCCATTATTCAGCAGACAAACACTACTCTCTATGTATCCGTTAGGGTGTCTTTCAGGTTTCGTGCATTCTGTATCGAATCGTAGTTGGCCACAATGAAAGTGGCACGTATAACGTCGAAAATAGAATTCGGACACCGCTCTGAGTAAGACCAACGTGTTGTCCACCCTCTAGACTTCAATGAGGTTAAGCCGCGATACCTAAGACAGATCTGCACTCGATGACACCTCGATAACAGCCGGTCCCCACACTTACATCTTGCTCTCCTTACGTCAGTATACATCATATCAGTCTGTGACGCTGGCTTTGCAACATCTTGCGTGCCTTTAGGTTCGCCGCGACCAACACTTACCATGCACTGACCACAAAAAATGGAGGCGCCGCGGCTTGAACCCTGGACCTTTCACATGCGAAGCGAACGCTCTACCAACTGAGCTACGCCCCATGCACGAGTAAACTGCGCTATTCCCCATGCTTTGCGACTCAGATGCGCACGGACACGATGGTTGGTTGGTTTGTAGCGGTGAAGGGAGCAGAGTACAAAGGCGCGGACCCGTTCATATACACAAAAGTTCCAAGTAGTTTCGATGCTCTGGTATTACAAATGCAAATTCCGTCTGTTTTTAACGTCTTAAATTGAAAGAGCCATCACAAATTGCTCCGTTTTCACTCCTTGTCGACAATCATACAGCACCTGAGGTAACAAACACATCTCGAGCCCCATTGTGCACTCCATTATTCACGCCAACTCAGTGCCTCGCTCTTTACTACTGTGTACCAATCTTGTCGTCCAACTGCAAAACACTGGGCCACAACAAGTTTCCGCGTCTCCATTGCACTGCGCATACTACGAAACGCTCCCCAAACTTGGCACTCACCCTCGCAGCCGACTTTTCCGACATTCCACGACGCTCACGCAACGCTCACGCTAGTGACAGCATTATGTATAGTTCGACGTCGCGCCAAAGCGAATGAGCACATTTCGCCTACGGCTTAGGCCGCCCTCCTAGTGTGGCTGCTCGGTGTCTGCAGGCAGCCAGGGTCTGCAAGCTTCCTGTGTTCGCACCTATGTCACCTGTGCTTGCTTGTCAGAGACAGACTATCGCAAAACGTACAACTCACTCCATGAATTGATTGCTACGGCATCTGTTATCAGCAGTCATAACTAGCAACACCAGTAGCAGCTGACTGCACGCAAAGAATAGGAATGTGCAGTGGGATTTACGTGAACTCAGCGCAAGGCAGATCATTCCGACATAGGCTTGAGAATCTTACGGGAACACTTGTACTGTTTCTAAATTAAGTGTAGGCGTGGGAGGAGGGTGCTTCCTGCGCACTAATAACAGCACGCTTGTCAATTGTGGATGCTAATCATTCGCTTGTATCTTCCTAGACACATCTGCTGGTTGTGAATTATTCCACTTGCATGGCAAGGTGCGCATGTAGGTGTGTTAAAAATTGTGGAGGCACTGGGTACTGATCCCAGTACCTCTCGCATACTAAGCGAGCGCTCTACCATCTGAGCTACGCCCGGCCCCCCGAAGACTAATGGTGCTACATACAGCCATATAGACGACACAGACCCTTGCACTCCCATTATTCATCAGACAAACACTACTGTCTATGTATCCGTTAGGGTGTCTTTCAGGTTTCGTGCATTCTGTATCGAATCGTAGTTGGCCACAATGAAAGTGGCACGTATAACGTCGAAAATAGAATTCGGACACCGCTCTTAGTAAGGCCAACGTGTTGTCCACCCTCTAGACTTCAATGAGGTTAAGCCGCGATACCTAAGACAGATCTGCACTCGATGACACCTCGATAACAGCCGGTCCCCACACTTACATCTTGCTCTCCTTACGTCAGTATACATCATATCAGTCTGTGACGCTGGCTTTGCAACATCTTGCGTGCCTTTAGGTTCGCCGCGACCAACACTTACCATGCACTGACCACAAAAAATGGAGGCGCCGCGGCTTGAACCCTGGACCTTTCACATGCGAAGCGAACGCTCTACCAACTGAGCTACGCCCCATACACGAGCAAACTGCGCTATTCCCCATTCTTTGCGACTCAGATGCGCACGGACACGATGGTTGGTTGGTTTGTAGCGGTGAAGGGAGCAGAGTACAAAGGCGCGGACCCGTTCATATACACAAAACTTCCAAGTAGTTTCGATGCTCTGGTATTACAAATGCAAATTCCGTCTGTTTTTAACGTCTTAAATTGAAAGAGCCATCACAAATTGCTCCGTTTTCCCTCCTTGTCGACAATCATACAGCACCTGAGGTAACAAACACATCTCGAGCCCCATTGTGCACTCCATTATTCACGCCAACTCAGTGCCTCGCTCTTTACTACTGTCTACCAATCTTGTCGTCCAACTGCAAAACACTGGGCCACAACAAGTTTCCGCGTCTCCATTGCACTGCGCATACTACGAAACGCTCCCCAAACTTGGCACTCACCCTCGCAGCCGACTTTTCCGACTTTCCACGACGCTCACGCAACGCTTACGCTAGTGACAGCATTATGTATAGTTCGACGTCGCGCCAAAGCGAATGAGCACATTTCGCCTACGGCTTAGGCCGCCCTCCTAGTGTGGCTGCTCGGTGTCTGCAAGCAGCGAGGGTCTGCAAGCTTCCTGTGTTCGCACCTATGTCACCTGTGCTTGCTTGTCAGAGACAGACTATCGCAAAACGTACAACTCACTCCATGAATTGATTGCTACGGCATCTGTTATCAGCAGTCACAACTAGCAACACCAGTAGCAGCTGACTGCACGCAAAGAATAGGAATGTGCAGTGGGATTTACGTGAACTCAGCGCAAGGCAGATCATTCCGACATAGGCTTGAGAATCTTACGGGAACACTTGTACTGTTTCTAAATTAAGTGTAGGCGTGGGAGGAGGGTGCTTCCTGCGCACTAATAACAGCACGCTTGTCAATTGTGGATGCTAATCATTCGCTTGTATATTCCTAGACACATCTGCTGATTGTGAATTATTCCACTTGCATGGCAAGGTGCGCATGTAGGTGTGTTAAAAATTCTGGTGGCACTGGGTACTGATCCCAGTACCTCTCGCATACTAAGCGAGCGCTCTACCATCTGAGCTACGCCCGGCCCCCGGATGACTAATGGTGCTACATACAGCCATATAGACGACACAGACCCTTGCACTCCCATTATTCATCAGACAAACACTACTGTCTATGTATCCGTTAGGGTGTCTTTCAGGTTTCGTGCATTCTGTATCGAATCGTAGTTGGCCACAATGAAAGTGGCACGTATAACGTCGAAAATAGAATTCGGACACCGCTCTTAGTAAGACCAAAGTGTTGTCCACCCTCTAGACTTCAATGAGGTTAAGCCGCGATACCTAAGACAGATCTGCACTCGATGACACCTCGATAACAGCCGGTCCCCACACTTACATCTTGCTCTCCTTACGTCAGTATACATCATATCAGTCTGTGACGCTGGCTTTGCAACATCTTGCGTGCCTTTAGGTTCGCCGCGACCAACACTTACCATGCACTGACCACAAAAAACGGAGGCGCCGCGGCTTGAACCCTGGACCTTTCACATGCGAAGCGAACGCTCTACCAACTGAGCTACGCCCCATGCACGAGTAAACTGCGCTATTCCCCATGCTTTGCGACTCAGATGCGCACGGACACGATGGTTGGTTGGTTTGTAGCGGTGAAGGGAGCAGAGTACAAAGGCGCGGACCCGTTCATATACACAAAAGTTCCAAGTAGTTTCGATGCTCTGGTATTACAAATGCAAATTCCGTCTGTTTTTAACGTCTTAAATTGAAAGAGCCATCACAAATTGCTCCGTTTTCACTCCTTGTCGACAATCATACAGCACCTGAGGTAACAAACACATCTCGAGCCCCATTGTGCACTCCATTATTCATGCCAACTCAGTGCCTCGCTCTTTACTACTGTGTACCAATCTTGTCGTCCAACGGCAAAACACTGGGCCACAACAAGTTTCCGCGTCTCCATTGCACTGCGCATACTACGAAACGCTCCCCAAACTTGGCACTCACCCTCGCAGCCGACTTTTCCGACTTTCCACGACGCTCACGCAACGCTCACGCTAGTGACAGCATTATGTATAGTTCGACGTCGCGCCAAAGCGAATGAGCACATTTCGCCTACGGCTTAGGCCGCCCTCCTAGTGTGGCTGCTCGGTGTCTGCAGGCAGCGAGGGTCTGCAAGCTTCCTGTGTTCGCACCTATGTCACCTGTGCTTGCTTGTCAGAGACAGACTATCGCAAAACGTACAACTCACTCCATGAATTGATTGCTACGGCATCTGTTATCAGCAGTCACAACTAGCAACACCAGTAGCAGCTGACTGCACGCAAAGAATAGGAATGTGCAGTGGGATTTACGTGAACTCAGCGCAAGGCAGATCATTCCGACATAGGCTTGAGAATCTTACGGGAACACTTGTACTGTTTCTAAATTAAGTGTAGGCGTGGGAGGAGGGTGCTTCCTGCGCACTAATAACAGCACGCTTGTCAATTGTGGATGCTAATCATTCGCTTGTATATTCCTAGACACATCTGCTGGTTGTGAATTATTCCACTTGCATGGCAAAGTGCGCATGTAGGTGTGTTAAAAATTCTGGAGGCACTGGGTACTGATCCCAGTACCTCTCGCATACTAAGCGAGCGCTCTACCATCTGAGCTACGCCCGGCCCCCCGAAGACTAATGGTGCTACATACAGCCATATAGACGACACAGACCCTTGCACTCCCATTATTCATCAGACAAACACTACTGTCTATGTATCCGTTAGGGTGTCTTTCAGGTTTCGTGCATTCTGTATCGAATCGTAGTTGGCCACAATGAAAGTGGCACGTATAACGTCGAAAATAGAATTCGGACACCGCTCTTAGTAAGACCAACGTGTTGTCCACCCTCTAGACTTCAATGAGGTTAAGCCGCGATACCTAAGACAGATCTGCACTCGATGACACCTCGATAACAGCCGGTCCCCACACTTACATCTTGCTCTCCTTACGTCAGTATACATCATATCAGTCTGTGGCGCTGGCTTTGCAACATCTTGCGTGCCTTTAGGTTCGCCGCGACCAACACTTACCATGCACTGACCACAAAAAATGGAGGCGCGCGGCCTGAACCCTGGACCTTTCACATGCGAAGCGAACGCTCTACCAACTGAGCTACGCCCCATACACGAGCAAACTGCGCTATTCCCCATTCTTTGCGACTCAGATGCGCACGGACACGATGGTTGGTTGGTTTGTAGCGGTGAAGGGAGCAGAGTACAAAGGCGCGGACCCGTTCATATACACAAAACTTCCAAGTAGTTTCGATGCTCTGGCATTAAAAATGCAAATTCCGTCTGTTTTTAACGTCTTAAATTGAAAGAGCCGTCACAAATTGCTCCGTTTTCACTCCTTGTCGACAATCATACAGCACCTGAGGTAACAAACACATCTCGAGCCCCATTGTGCACTCCATTATTCATGCCAACTCAGTGCCTCGCTCTTTACTACTGTGTACCAACCTTGTCGTCCAACTGCAAAACACTGGGCCACAACAAGTTTCCGGGTCTCCATTGCACTGCGCATACTACGAAACGCTCCCCAAACTTGGCACTCACCCTCGCAGACGATTTTTCCGACTTTCCACGACGCTCACGCAACGCTCACGCTAGTGACAGCATTATTTATAGTTCGACGTCGCGCCAAAGCGAATAAGCACATTTCGCCTACGGCTTAGGCCGCCCTCCTAGTGTGGCTGCTCGGTGTCTGCAGGCAGCGAGGGTCTGCAAGCTTCCTGTGTTCGCACCTATGTCACCTGTGCTTGCTTGTAAGAGACAGACTATCGCAAAACATACAACTCACTCCATGAATTGATTGCTACGGCATCTGTTATCAGCAGTCACAACTAGCAACACCAGTAGCAGCTGACTGCACGCAAAGAATAGGAATGTGCAGTGGGATTTACGTGAACTCAGCGCAAGGCAGATCTTTCCGACATAGGCTTGAAAATCTTGCGGGAACACTTGTAGTGTTTCTAAATTAAGTGTAGGCGTGGGAGGAGGGTGCTTCCTGCACACTAATAACAGCACGCTTGTCTATTGTGGCTGCTAATCATTGGCTTGTATCTTCCTAGACACATCTGCTGGTTGTGAATTATTCCACTTGCATGGCAAGGTGCGCATGTAGGTGTGTTAAAAATTCTGGAGGCACTGGGTATAGATCCCAGTACCTCTCGCATACTAAGCGAGCGCTCTACCATCTGAGCTACGCCCGCCCCCCCGAAGACTAATTGTGCTACATACAGCCATATAGACGACACAGACCCTTGCACTCCCATTATTCAGCAGACAAACACTACTCTCTATGTATCCGTTAGGGTGTCTTTCAGGTTTCGTGCAATCTGTATCGAATCGTAGTTGGCCACAATGAAAGTGGCATGTATAACGTCGAAAATAGAATTCGGACACCGCTCTGAGTAAGACCAACGTGTTGTCCACCCTCTAGACTTCAATGAGGTTAAGCCGCGATGCCTAAGACAGATCTGCACTCGATGACACCTCGATAACAGCCGGTCCCCACACTTACATCTTGCTCTCCTTACGTCAGTATACATCATATCAGTCTGTGACGCTGGCTTTGCAATATCTTGCGTGCCTTTAGGTTCGCCGCGACCAACACTTACCATGCACTGACCACAAAAAATGGAGGCGCCGCGGCTTGAACCCTGGACCTTTCAAATGCCAAGCGAACGCTCTACCAACTGAGCTACGCCCCATGCACGAGTAATCTGCGCTATTCCCCATTCTTTGCGACTCAGATGCGCACTTACACGATGGTTGGTTGGTTTGTAGCGGTGAAGGGAGCAGAGTACAAAGGCGCGGACCCGTTCATATACACAAAACTTCCAAGTAGTTTCGATGCTCTGGTATTACAAATGCAAATTCCGTCTGTTTTTAACGTCTTAAATTGAAAGAGCCATCACAAATTGCTCCGTTTTCACTCCTTGTCGACAATCATACAGCACCTGAGGTAACAAACACATCTCGAGCCCCATTGTGCACACCATTATTCATGCCAACTCAGAGCCTCGCTCTTTACTACTGTGTACCAATCTTGTCGTCCAACTGCAAAACACTGGGCCACAACAAGTTTCCGCGTCCCCATTGCACTGCGCATACTACAAAACGCTCCCCAAACTTGGCACTCACCCTCGCAGCCGACTTTTCCGATTTTCCACGACGCTCACGCTAGTGACAGCATTATTTATAGTTCGACGTAGCGCCAAAGCGAATGAGCATATTTCGCCTACGGCTTAGGCCGCCCTCCTAGTGTGGCTGCTCGGTGTCTGCAGGCAGCGAGGGTCTGCAAGCTTCCTGTGTTCGCACCTATGTCACCTGTGCTTGCTTGTCAGAGACAGACTATCGCAAAACATACAACTCACTCCATGAATTGATTGCTACGGCATCTGTTATCAGCAGTCACAACTAGCAACACCAGTAGCAGCTGACTGCACGCAAAGAATAGGAATGTGCAGTGGGATTTACGTGAACTCAGCGCAAGGCAGATCTTTCCGACATAGGCTTGAAAATCTTACGGGAACACTTGTACTGTTTCTAAATTAAGTGTAGGCGTGGGAGGAGGGTGCTTCCTGCGCACTAATAACAGCACGCTTGTCAATTGTGGATGCTAATCATTCGCTTGTATCTTCCTAGACAAATCTGCTGGTTGTGAATTATTCCACTTGCATGGCAAGGTGCGCATGTAGGTGTGTTAAAAATTCTGGAGGCACTGGGTATAGATCCCAGTACCTCTCGCATACTAAGCGAGCGCTCTACCATCTGAGCTACGCCCGCCCCCCCGAAGACTAATGGTGCTACATACAGCCATATAGACGACACAGACCCTTGCACTCCCATTATTCAGCAGACAAACACTACTCTCTATGTATCCGTTAGGGTGTCTTTCAGGTTTCGTGCAATCTGTATCGAATCGTAGTTGGCCACAATGAAAGTGGCATGTATAACGTCGAAAATAGAATTCGGACACCGCTCTGAGTAAGACCAACGTGTTGTCCACCCTCTAGACTTCAATGAGGTTAAGCCGCGATACCTAAGACAGATCTGCACTCGATGACACCTCGATAACAGCCGGTCCCCACACTTACATCTTGCTCTCCTTACGTCAGTATACATCATATCAGTCTGTGACGCTGGCTTTGCAACATCTTGCGTGCCTTTAGGTTCGCCGCGACCAACACTTACCATGCACTGACCACAAAAAATGGTGGCGCCGCGGCTTGAACCCTGGACCTTTCACATGCCAAGCGAACGCACTACCAACTGAGCTACGCCCCATGCACGAGTAAACTGCGCTATTCCCCATTCTTTGCGACTCAGATGCGCACGGACACGATGGTTGGTTGGTTTGTAGCGGTGAAGGGAGCAGAGTACAAAGGCGCGGACCCGTTCATATACACAAAACTTCCAAGTAGTTTCGATGCTCTGGTATTACAAATGCAAATTCCGTCTGTTTTTAACGTCTTAAATTGAAAGAGCCATCACAAATTGCTCCGTTTTCACTCCTTGTCGACAATCATACAGCACCTGAGGTAACAAACACATCTCGAGCCCCATTGTGCACACCATTATTCATGCCAACTCAGAGCCTCGCTCTTTACTACTGTGTACCAATCTTGTCGTCCAACTGCAAAACACTGGGCCACAACAAGTTTCCGCGTCTCCATTGCACTGCGCATACTACAAAACGCTCCCCAAACTTGGCACTCACCCTCGCAGCCGACTTTTCCGATTTTCCACGACGCTCACGCAACGCTCACGCTAGTGACAGCATTATTTATAGTTCGACGTCGTGCCAAATCGAATGAGCACATTTCGCCTACGGCTTAGGCCGCCCTCCTAGTGTGGCTGCTCGGTGTCTGCAGGCAGCGAGGGTCTGCAAGCTTCCTGTGTTCGCACCTATGTCACCTGTGCTTGCTTGTCAGAGACAGACTATCGCAAAACATACAACTCACTCCATGAATTGATTGCTACGGCATCTGTTATCAGCAGTCACAACTAGCAACACCAGTAGCAGCAGACTGCACGCAAAGAATAGGAATGTGCAGTGGGATTTACGTGAACTCAGCGCAAGGCAGATCTTTCCGACATAGGCTTGAGAATCTTACGGGAACACTTGTACTGTTTCTAAATTAAGTGTAGGCGTGGGAGGAGGGTGCTTCCTGCGCACTAATAACAGCACGCTTGTCAATTGTGGATGCTAATCATTCGCTTGTATCTTCCTAGACACATCTGCTGGTTGTGAATTATTCCACTTGCATGGCAAGGTGCGCATGTAGGTGTGTTAAAAATTCTGGAGGCACTGGGTATAGATCCCAGTACCTCTCGCATACTATGCGAGCGCTCTACCATCTTTTTTTTTTTTCCCTTTATCGTGGAGAAACTAATGTATCCCTTCTTTGGGCTTATTGATAATGTGAAAAAAGAATGAAGTCTTCAGTAGGTAGAAACAGAAGTTATGTTCAGTTTGTTTCCTTCTTCATCGCTGTTTTGTGTTGTCACACTTAAAGCAAATAGGCTTCCTTGACAAATAAACGTCAGAGGGCATTCCGAAACTGCCTCTTCTCTCTGAAAATGCTTAAAAAAAAAACCATATTCGGTGAGAAGCAACTATTTATAATGGCTTCTTGAAAAATAAATTAATAAACGTTGAACTCAAAGAACGGCAATTCCGGTAAAAACTAAAATAATTTTTTTTTTTTTCCACGATTGTAAAGTAAGTTAGTAGTGGTGAAACACTCTCTTACGTTTGTCTTCTGTGTCCGCAGATATTTCTTGTTAATTCTTTTACATCAAGGTCTTGATTAAAAAATTTGCGTATGTTTCTTTATATTTACTAGTCTTCAGTAACATGTGATGCTCAGTTAGCAGAGAGATCCAAAAATCCTCTTGGCTTTTCTCTTCCTTCGTGAAGAGGTAATGGACCGTTGCCGCTTTCAGCCAATTGACTGCGTTGCGTTTCGTGTTAGGAAAGATTACATCATCCGGTGTCAAAAAGTCCGCAGGCGTTATAGCGTTAGGTGACGTTCGAAGGATGAGTGCCAGCTTTCGTCGGACAGATATCCATATATCTTTAACCTTTTCACACACGAAACGATGTTCTTCGTTATCAATTAAACTACACGTTGCACACAAAGGCGAATCCGCTAAGTGGATCGAATGAAGTTTCGAGTTTGTTGCAACTTTCCTATTTACAACAAAGTACCATGTTGCTTTCAGATGAGTAGCTAAGTTACGGTTATGAATATTTGCCCATATCACTTTCCAGTTAGAACATGGATAGTTTTGTTCTATTTTGTTGTTCTTCTTTTCTCCCATCAATTTGCCATATATTTCTTTTACGTTTGTCATGTCTTTTTCCGGAATTCTTGAACGTAGGTAGCTATATTCTATTAAAAACCATCGTAAATGGTAAAGTCCGCTCGGTATGTGCTGCACATTAATGGGTGGAGAGAGGTCATCTGGAGCTATTTCAGATAGCAAGTGCGCGGCGATACAGCTGCCGGATTGTCTCCATTGTTGAAACGTATTGGAGATGTACAGAGCCTGCGACTTTTTAGTAACATTCGTTAAGTTTAAGCCGCCATTATTAGTGGCGAGCGTCAGAGTGTCATACTGGATTTTAAATATGTGGCCACGGCTCACAAAATAGCCTATTGCTGACATAATTTGTTTGGCGATGCCGGCGGGTATTGGCAGTATCTGGGCGACATAATTGACTTTGGAAGTAATAGAGACGTTCGCTAAAGACACTCTCTGAATTTCATTTAATTGTCGAATACTATGTGTCCGTACACTAGCTCGTATGGTAGTTAGTACTTGTCTATAGTTGGCCGCAATAGTTTGACGTATATTTTTTCGGAAATCAATGCCGAGACACTTCAAGGCTGTTAGCTCACGTAACTGACCGTGTGTGCGCATGCCAATGCCACGTCCGATATTGAATATGCCGGACTTGGTGTTGTTTAACCTCGCGGCTGACGCTCGTTCGTATTTTTCTATTATGTGCATTGCCGTCTCGACTTCCGCTACATTCATAACGAGAAACCCAACATCGTCCGCATAAGCTTTACTTATTATTTTGTTTCCTCGTATTTGCAATCCTTGTAACCGCTGAGTCAAGGTAGCGAGCAAAGGTTCGATGGCCATGGCAAAAAGTGCCATGGACAACGGACAACCTTGCCTGACGGAACATGCGATCTCGACTGGCCGGCTAGGCTGTCCATTTATGATGATTCTGGAGGAGTTATTCGTTACCAAACGTCGTATGAGGTCAACGAATCTCGGCGGAAAACCCATTGCGCCTATCGTTTTCAGGAGGTAGGAGTGGCTGATCCTGTCGAAGGCTTTATCGAAATCTAACGACACGATGGCACATTTTAGTCGACATACTTCTGCTATTGAAATTATGTCGCGGTAGTCGGACAGCGTCTGCTGAATTTTCCTACCCTTGCCCACGCTAGACTGATATGGGCCGGTGACGCTGGCCATTACATTTTTAAGTCTGTGGGCTAAGAGCCGCGAAAAAATTTTATAGTCACTGTTCAGCAGAGTGATTGGTCTCAAATTTCCAATTTTCTTGCCAGCCGATTTTTTTGCGATTAACACTATCATACCTTCGCGAAAATCTTTCGGTATCTCCTTATTGAGGTTCAGAAGTTCATTACAGATGCATGTAATTCTATGTTTTATATGTTCCCAGAAGACTTGATAAAATTCTGCTGGTATGCCGTCAGCTCCAGGGGATTTATTTTTTGCACTTTGATAGACAGCATAGTGTACATCGTCTTCGGTCGCCTCCGCTATTAGAGCTTCCGCGTACGCGTTATCAACGCGTCCTTGCAGGTGGGTCAGTAAATCGTCCTGTGCTTTTTCGTCTACCTCTTTATGTGAAAACAAGTTGTCGAAATGGGTTAGTATTTCTGCTTTTATGTCGTTGTGCATTGTCAAGGTGGTTCCATTATCAGTTTTAAGCTCCGTCAGTATTTTGTGGAATCCTCGTTTAGTTTCACGAATCACATGATATACCGAAGTGGCTTCTTTTTGCGCCACAGTCTCTGCTCTTGACCTTATTTGGTATCCTTCAAGCTGTTGTCGCCTTAATGTCAGTATTTTTGCCTGGAATTTTTTAATTCTCCCATGGTTCCCAATAGCTGTAGCACCTTGCAGGTAGAGTTCTCGGAGACAATGAAAGTAAAATTCTATCGTTCTTTTCCGCCAAAAGCTCTTCTCCCGGGAGTAGTTGATGAAACATCTCCGGATCTGAGGTTTGGCGCATTTGAGCCACCAATCCAAAGTCGAGTGGTAAGAGATGAGTTTGGTCTCGCAGGCTCTCCAAGTGGTGAGAAAGGCTTCTCGACAGGCAGGATCTTTTAAGTGTGAAACATTAAGTTTCCATGGCCCTTTATATCGACAGGTTCCTTGTCGTTCCAAATTTAATGTGCATATATATGCAGCGTGGTCCGAAAAAACGGTTGGCCAAACTTCAGACTGCAGGATGCGGTGTTTCAGATTGGGCGAGACATATATTCGATCCAACCGGCTCGCTGAATGATTAGTGAGGTGGGTAAAGCCGGGTGCCGCGCCGTGCTTTTGCTCCCACGAATCAGTTAAACGGAGGTCGGTGACGATACGTTCCAGGTCCGGCGATTTGTTGTAGTTCGGAGTTTGGTCTTTGGCATGTATGACACTGTTAAAGTCGCCTCCAAGGATGGTATGGGTGCAGTGTACACCAAACAAAGGAACAATTCCCTCCTTAAAAAACTGTGCTCGTTGGCACCGATTGGTAGAACCAGATGGGGCATAGACATTAATAATCCTGGTGTTATAAAGCGTGCCGGCAATGCCTCTGCCGTTAGGCAGTTTTGTTACGTCTGTAATGACGACGCCCTCTTTGAAAAGAAATGCGGTACCCAAATCACATCCAATTCCAGGATTGACTATAGCATTATACCCATGTATGAAGTCAAGTTCGATGTTTGTTACTTCTTGTAAAAACAAAATGTCCACATCAGCTGCATACAGGAAATCTTTTAAATTTTGTAAATTAAATGGGCTACAAATTTTATTGATGTTCAGCGTAGCGATCTTATAGGCCTGCAACGGAACTACGTTAGCCAAGACGGGAGTGTAATTAGGAAAAACTCTGGCAACATATCATTTCGAAAAAACATTAAGAAATCTGACCCGAGAGACATGTGGACACAAGTCAGTAAAACCGTTCAGACTAGAAATATTCATGACTTGGGAAGGGATCAGTCGGCTTCTCCGTGTCTGGGACAGTATCCGTCGCGGCGATGACATTCAAGACGACGTCATCGCGTGGTGTGGCCATCGTGGTGACTGTAACGGTTCCTGTGGTGTCCATAATTTCGTCCTCCTTTGTAGTGTCGTCGACATCGTCTGCCCACGGATTCGACAGCCCTGTCATCGGTTCGTCATTAAGTGGTGCACTATATTCAGGTGTTTGCTGGTGATTTTTATCTTCGGTTCGGGTAATTGCTACGTCATCGGAGGGCAAACTGGCAGAACCGGAGGTACTATCCAAGGACACAGGGTCTTCGTTAGATGACTGCTGATTGCACTGCAAGTTCTCAGATGCAGATTGACGTATTTTGCCCCCTATTTGCTCGCCTGTTCACGCAGTTGTGGTGCAGTCTGCTCTGCACCTTGACGCGCGATCCTCCGTTTTTTAGATTTCTTGGGAGATGCGTCTCGTGGTGGACTTTGGACGGTACCTGAAGAAGCCTCAGGTTGCAAAGTAGCACTACTCGAAGTGACTGACGCCAGGTCTGATTTCATTGCACTTGACGGGCTGTGGTCAGTGCCTAAGGCAGCTGCAGGATTCGGAAGAGCACCACTAGAAACGGCTGGTTGCGAGTCCGTTTTCTGTGCACCTGATACGCTTTTGATACCTCCTAAAGAAGCTCCAGGATGCAGAGGAGCACTACCCGAAGCGACTGAGGTCGCGTCCGTATCCATTGCCTCATTGGGCGATTCCACGGCGACAAGGGCAGGAGCAGATATGTCTTCGCAGGAGGGTTGAGTGTCTACAGATGCTACACCTGAGTCGGTCGATTGGTCGGTCGCTTGTGGGTCGGTATTCGTAGTAACTTCGGGGGGCGCAGTGGCACTTGCAAAACCGCGCGCTACGGCGACATATGTTACGGGCAGCGTTGACATAGCAGGGGGCCTGACGGCATCGCCGGCAGGCAGTTGCGCCACTCGCCTTTGAACACAGTCTGCACGAACGTGGCCTGGTAAATTGCAGACAGCACACGTTTTCGGTTGGTCATCATACATCACAACAGCTCTATATCCGCAGACGTTTATAAACGACGGAATGTGCTTCTGCAATTCGACTTTTAATTGGCGCACACCATTCAAAACAGGGAATTTGTGTGCAGCAGACCACCGTTAGGCAATATTACTCAAAACTTTCCCGTATGGAGCAATAACAGCATTTATCTGGTCACTTGTAATTTCAAAGGGAAGTTCAAAGACTCGCACGGTCCGAATACCTAGACCAGCATGGGCAACGGTAACCTCCCCAACATTTCCGTCAGCATGTTTAAATTTCAGAATGCCACCACAAGATCGAACTATCCTTTCACACAATTCTGGACTGGCAAGTTTCACGAAAACCACACTGTTCATAATCGAGAAATGTATGCCGATAATATCATCAAGTCCTATTTTAACATTATCCTCTAACCACTGTTCAACATCAAATGACCTCGGTCGGACAAAGTTGCGATCAAACGTGAATTTCAAAGTATCTTTTCGTTGCGGTTGCGACATCTCTTAATTCTTTTTCATGTCTACACAAATACTATAGACAGCGACGCGTTGCAGCAAGAGCAGAGACTTACCACGCGGAGCTAACGCAGCACAGCACACAGCACGGCACGTCCGACCTCCAGCGCAGCCGCTGGCTGACTGCCATCTGAGCTACGCCCGCCCCCCCGAAGACTAATGGTGCTACATACAGCCATATAGACGACACAGACCCTTGCACTCCCATTATTCAGCAGACAGACACTACTCTCTATGTATCCGTTAGGGTGTCTTTCAGGTTTCGTGCATTCTGTATCGAATCGTAGTTGGCCACAATGAAAGTGGCACGTATAACGTCGAAAATAGAATTCGGACACCGCTCTGAGTAAGACCAACGTGTTGTCCACCCTCTAGACTTCAATGAGGTTAAGCCGCGATACCTAAGACAGATCTGCACTCGATGACACCTCGATAACAGCAGGTCCCCACACTTACATCTTGCTCTCCTTACGTCAGTATACATCATATCAGTCTGTGACGCTGGCTTTGCAACATCTTGCGTGCCTTTAGGTTCGCCGCGACCAACACTTACCATGCACTGACCACAAAAAATGGAGGCGCCGCGGCTTGAACCCTGGACCTTTCACATGCGAAGCGAACGCTCTACCAACTGAGCTACGCCCCATGCACGAGCAAACGGCGCTATTCCCCATTCTTTGCGAATCAGATGCGCACGGACACGTTGGTTGTTGGTTTGTAGCGGTGAAGGGAGCAGAGTACAAAGGCGCGGACCCGTTCATATACACAAAACTTCCAAGTAGTTTCGATGCTCTGGTATTACAAATGCAAATTCCGTCTGTTTTTAACGTCTTAAATTGAAAGAGCCGTCACAAATTGCTCCGTTTTCACTCCTTGACGACAATCATACAGCACCTGAGGTAACAAACACATCTCGAGCCCCATTGTGCACTCCATTATTCATGCCAACTCAGTGCCTCGCTCTTTACTACTGTGTACCAATCTTGTCGTCCAACTGCAAAACACTGGGCCACAACAAGTTTCCGCGTCTCCATTGCACTGCGCATACTACGAAACGCTCCCCAAACTTGGCACTCACCCTCGCAGCCGACTTTTCCGACTTTCCACGACGCTTACGCAACGCTCACGCTAGTGACAGCATTATTTATAGTTCGACGTCGCGCCAAAGCGAATGAGCACATTTCGCCTACGGCTTAGGCCGCCCTCCTAGTGTGGCTGCTCGGTGTCTGCAGGCAGCGAGGGTCTGCAAGCTTCCTGTGTTCGCACCTATGTCACCTGTGCTTGCTTGTCAGAGACAGACTATCGCAAAACATACAACTCACTCCATGAATTGATTGCTACGGCATCTGTTATCAGCAGTCACAACTAGCAACACCAGTAGCAGCTGACTGCACGCAAAGAATAGGAATGTGCAGTGGGATTTACGTGAACTCAGCGCAAGGCAGATCTTTCCGACATAGGCTTGAAAATCTTACGGGAACACTTGTACTGTTTCTAAATTAAGTGTAGGCGTGGGAGGAGGGTGCTTCCTGCGCACTAATAACAGCACGCTTGTCAATTGTGGATGCTAATCATTCGCTTGTATCTTCCTAGACACATCTGCTGGTTGTGAATTATTCCACTTGCATGGCAAGGTGCGCATGTAGGTGTGTTAAAAATTCTGGAGGCACTGGGTATAGATCCCAGTACCTCTCGCATACTATGCGAGCGCTCTACCATCTGAGCTACGCCCGACCCCCCCCCCCCCCCTCCCGAAGACTAATGGTGCTACATACAGCCATATAGACGACACAGACCTTTGCACTCCCATTATTCAGCAGACAAACACTACTCTCTATGTATCCGTTAGGGTGTCTTTCAGGTTTCGTGCATTCTGTATCGAATCGTAGTTCGCCACAATGAAAGTGGCACGTATAACGTCGAAAATAGAATTCGGACACCGCTCTGAGTAAGACCAACGTGTTGTCCACCCTCTAGACTTCAATGAGGTTAAGCCGCGATACCTAAGACAGATCTGCACTCGATGACACCTCGATAACAGCCGGTCCCCACACTTACATCTTGCTCTCCTTACGTCAGTACACATCATATCAGTCTGTGACGCTGGCTTTGCAACATCTTGCGTGCCTTTAGGTTCGCCGCGACCAACACTTACCATGCACTGACCACAAAAAATGGAGGCGCCGCGGCTTGAACCCTGGACCTTACACATGCCAAGCGAACGCTCTACCAACTGAGCTACGCCCCATGCACGAGCAAACTGCGCTATTCCCCATTCTTTGCGACTCAGATGCGCACGGACACGATGGTTGGTTGGTTTGTAGCGGTGAAGGGAGCAGAGTACAAAGGCGCGGACCCGTTCATATACACAAAACTTCCAAGTAGTTTCGATGCTCTGGTATTACAAATGCAAATTCCGTCTGATTTTAACGTGTTAAATTGAAAGAGCCATCACAAATTGCTCCGTTTTCACTCCTTGTCGACAATCATACAGCACCTGAGGTAACAAACACATCTCGAGCCCCATTGTGCACACCATTATTCATGCCAACTCAGAGCCTCGCTCTTTACTACTGTGTACCAATCTTGTCGTCCAACTGCAAAACACTGGGCCACAACAAGTTTCCGCGTCTCCATTGCACTGCGCATACTACAAAACGCTCCCCAAACTTGGCACTCACCCTCGCAGCCGACTTTTCCGACTTTCCACGACGCTCACGCTAGTGACAGCATTATTTATAGTTCGACGTCGCGCCAAAGCGAATGAGCACATTTCGCCTACGGCTTAGGCCGCCCTCCTAGTGTGGCTGCTCGGTGTCTGCAGGCAGCGAGGGTCTGCAAGCTTCCTGTGTTCGCACCTATGTCACCTGTGCTTGCTTGTCAGAGACAGACTATCGCAAAACATACAACTCACTCCATGAATTGATTGCTACGGCATCTGTTATCAGCAGTCACAACTAGCAACACCAGTAGCAGCTGACTGCACGCAAAGAATAGGAATGTGCAGTGGGATTTACGTGAACTCAGCGCAAGGCAGATCTTTCCGACATAGGCTTGAAAATCTTACGGGAACACTTGTACTGTTTCTAAATTAAGTGTAGGCGTGGGAGGAGGGTGCTTCCTGCGCACTAATAACAGCACGCTTGTCAATTGTGGATGCTAATCATTCGCTTGTATCTTCCTAGACACATCTGCTGGTTGTGAATTATTCCACTTGCATGGCAAGGTGCGCATGTAGGTGTGTTAAAAATTCTGGAGGCACTGGGTATAGATCCCAGTACCTCTCGCATACTATGCGAGCGCTCTACCATCTGAGCTACGCCCGCCCCGAAGACTAATGGTGCTACATACAGCCATATAGACGACACAGACCTTTGCACTCCCATTATTCAGCAGACAAACACTACTCTCTATGTATCCGTTAGGGTGTCTTTCAGGTTTCGTGCATTCTGTATCGAATCGTAGTTCGCCACAATGAAAGTGGCACGTATAACGTCGAAAATAGAATTCGGACACCGCTCTGAGTAAGACCAACGTGTTGTCCACCCTCTAGACTTCAATGAGGTTAAGCCGCGATACCTAAGACAGATCTGCACTCGATGACACCTCGATAACAGCCGGTCCCCACACTTACATCTTGCTCTCCTTACGTCAGTATACATCATATCAGTCTGTGACGCTGGCTGTGCAACATCTTGCGTGCCTTTAGGTTCGCCGCGACCAACACTTACCATGCACTGACCACAAAAAATGGAGGCGCCGCGGCTTGAACCCTGGACCTTTCACATGCCAAGCGAACGCTCTACCAACTGAGCTACGCCCCATGAAGGAGCAAACTGCGCTATTCCCCATTCTTTGCGACTCAGATGCGCACGGACACGATGGTTGGTTGGTTTGTAGCGGTGAAGGGAGCAGAGTACAAAGGCGCGGACCCGTTCATATACACAAAACTTCCAAGTAGTTTCGATGCTCTGGTATTACAAATGCAAATTCCGTCTGTTTTTAACGTCTTAAATTGAAAGAGCCGTCACAAATTGCTCCGTTTTCACTCCTTGACGACAATCATACAGCACCTGAGGTAACAAACACATCTCGAGCCCCATTGTGCACTCCATTATTCATGCCAACTCAGTGCCTCGCTCTTTACTACTGTGTACCAATCTTGTCGTCCAACTGCAAAACACTGGGCCACAACAAGTTTCCGCGTCTCCAATTCACTGCGCATACTACGAAACGCTCCCCAAACTTGGCACTCACCCTCGCAGCCGACTTTTCCGACTTTCCACGACGCTTACGCAACGCTCACGCTAGTGACAGCATTATTTATAGTTCGACGTCGCGCCAAAGCGAATGAGCACATTTCGCCTACGGCTTAGGCCGCCCTCCTAGTGTGGCTGCTCGGTGTATGCAGGCAGCGAGGGTCTGCAAGCTTCCTGTGTTCGCACCTATGTCACCTGTGCTTGCTTGTCAGAGACAGACTATCTTAAAACATACAACTCACTCCATGAATTGATTGCTACGGCATCTGTTATCAGCAATCACAACTAGCAACACCAGTAGCAGCTGACTGCACGCAAAGAATAGGAATGTGCAGTGGGATTTACGTGAACTCAGCGCAAGGCAGATCTTTCCGACATAGGCTTGAGAATCTTACGGGAACACTTGTACTGTTTCTAAATTAAGTGTAGGCGTGGGAGGAGGGTGCTTCCTGCGCACTAATAACAGCACGCTTGTCAATTGTGGATGCTAATCATTCGCTTGTATCTTCCTAGACACATCTGCTGGTTGTGAATTATTCCACTTGCATGGCAAGGTGCGCATGTACGTGTGTTAAAAATTCTGGAGGCACTGGGTATAGATCCCAGTACCTCTCGCATACTATGCGAGCGCTCTATCATCTGAGCTACGCCCGCCCCCCCCCCTCCCCCCCGAAGACTAATGGAGCTACATACAGCCATATAGACGACACAAACCTTTGCACTCCCATTATTCAGCAGACAAACACTACTCTCTATGTATCCGTTAGGGTGTCTTTCAGGTTTCGTGCATTCTGTATCGAATCGTAGTTGGCCACAATGAAAGTGGCACGTATAACGTCGAAAATAGAATTCGGACACCGCTCTGAGTAAGACCAACGTGTTGTCCACCCTCTAGACTTCAATGAGGTTAAGCCGCGATACCTAAGACAGATCTGCACTCGATGACACCTCGATAACAGCCGGTCCCCACACTTACATCTTGCTCTCCTTACGTCAGTATACATCATATCAGTCTGTGACGCTGGCTTTGCAACATCTTGCGTGACTTTAGGTTCGCCGCGACCAACACTTACCATGCACTGACCACAAAAAATGGAGGCGCCGCAGCTTGAACCCTGGACCTTACACATGCCAAGCGAACGCTCTACCAACTGAGCTACGCCCCATGCACGAGTAAACTGCGCTATTCCCCATTCTTTGCGACTCAGATGCGCACGGACACGATGGTTGTTGGTTTGTAGCGGTGAAGGGAGCAGAGTACAAAGGCGCGGACCCGTTCATATACACAAAACTTCCAAGTAGTTTCGATGCTCTGGTATTACAAATGCAAATTCCGTCTGATTTTAACGTGTTAAATTGAAAGAGCCATCACAAATTGCTCCGTTTTCACTCCTTGTCGACAATCATACAGCACCTGAGGTAACAAACACATCTCGAGCCCCATTGTGCACACCATTATTCATGCCAACTCAGAGCCTCGCTCTTTACTACTGTGTACCAATCTTGTCGTCCAACTGCAAAACACTGGGCCACAACAAGTTTCCGCGTCTCCATTGCACTGCGCATACTACAAAACGCTCCCCAAACTTGGCACTCACCCTCGCAGCCGACTTTTCCGACTTTCCACGACGCTTACGCAACGCTCACGCTAGTGACAGCATTATTTATAGTTCGACGTCGCGCCAAAGCGAATGAGCACATTTCGCCTACGGCTTAGGCCGCCCTCCTAGTGTGGCTGCTCGGTGTCTGCAGGCAGCGAGGGTCTGCAAGCTTCCTGTGTTCGCACCTATGTCACCTGTGCTTGCTTGTCAGAGACAGACTATCGCAAAACATACAACTCACTCCATGAATTGATTGCTACGGCATCTGTTATCAGCAGTCACAACTAGCAACACCAGTAGCAGCTGACTGCACGCAAAGAATAGGAATGTGCAGTGGGATTTACGTGAACTCAGCGCAAGGCAGATCTTTCCGACATAGGCTTGAGATTCTTACGGGAACACTTGTACTGTTTCTAAATTAAGTGTAGGCGTGGGAGGAGGGTGCTTCCTGCGCACTAATAACAGCACGCTTGTCAATTGTGGATGCTAATCATTCGCTTGTATCTTCCTAGACACATCAGCTGGTTGTGAATTATTCCACTTGCATGGCAAGGTGCGCATGTAGGTGTGTTAAAAATTCTGGAGGCACTGGGTATTGATCCCAGTACCTCTCGCATACTAACCGAGCGCTCTACCATCTGAGCTACGCCCGCCCTCCCGAAGACTAATGGTGCTACATAGAGCCATATAGACGACACAGACCCTTGCACTCCCATTATTCATCAGACAAACACTACTCTCTATGTATCCGTTAGGGTGTCTTTCAGGTTTCGTGCATTCTGTATCGAATCGTAGTTGGCCACAATGAAAGTGGCACGTATAACGTCGAAAATAGAATTCGGACACCGCTCTGAGTAAGACCAACGTGTTGTCCACCCTCTAGACTTCAATGAGGTTAAGCCGCGATACCTAAGACAGATCTGCACTCGATGACACCTCGATAACAGCCGGTCCCCACACTTACATCTTGCTCTCCTTACGTCAGTATACATCATATCAGTCTGTGACGCTGGCTTTGCAACATCTTGCGTGACTTTAGGTTCGCCGCGACCAACACTTACCATGCACTGACCACAAAAAATGGAGGCGCCGCAGCTTGAACCCTGGACCTTACACATGCCAAGCGAACGCTCTACCAACTGAGCTACGCCCCATGCACGAGTAAACTGCGCTATTCCCCATTCTTTGCGACTCAGATTCGCACGGACACGATGGTTGGTTGGTTTGTAGCGGTGAAGGGAGCAGAGTACAAAGGCGCAGACCCGTGCATATACACAAAAGTTCCAAGTAGTTTCGATGCTCTGGTATTACAAATGCAAATTCCGTCTGTTTTTAACGTCTTAAATTGAAAGAGCCGTCACAAATTGCTCCGTTTTCACTCCTTGTCGACAATCATACAGCACCAGAGGTAACAAACACATCTCGAGCCCCATTGTGCACTCCATTATTCATGCCAACTCAGTGCCTCGCTCTTTACTACTGTGTACCAATCTTGTCGTCCAACTTCAAAACACTGGGCCTCAACATGTTTCCGCGTCTCCATTGCACTGCGCATACTACTAAACGCTCCCCAAACTTGGCACTCACCCTCGCAGCCGACTTTTCCGACTTTCCACGACGCTCACGCAACGCTCACGCCAGTGACAGCATTATTTATAGTTCGACGTCGCGCCAAAGCGAATGAGCACATTTCGCCTACGGCTTAGGCCGCCTTCCTAGTGTGGCTGCTCGGTGTCTGCAGGCAGCGAGGGTCTGCCAGCTTCCTGTGTTCGCACCTATGTCACCTGTGCTTGCTTGTCAGAGACAGACTATCGCAAAACATACAACTCACTCCATGAATTGATTGCTACGGCATCTGTTATCAGCAATCACAACTAGCAACACCAGTAGCAGCTGACTGCACGCAAAGAATAGGAATGTGCAGTGGGATTTACGTGAACTCAGCGCAAGGCAGATCTTTCCGACATAGGCTTGAGAATCTTACGGGAACACTTGTACTGTTTCTAAATTAAGTGTAGGCGTGGGAGGAGGGTGCTTCCTGCGCACTAATAACAGCACGCTTGTCAATTGTGGATGCTAATCATTCGCTTGTATCTTCCTAGACACATCTGCTGGTTGTGAATTATTCCACTTGCATGGCAAGGGGCGCATGTAGGTGTGTTAAAAATTCTGAAGGCACTGGGTATTGATCCCAGTACCTCCCGCATACAAAGCGAGCGCTCTACCATCTGAGCTACGCCCGCCCCCCCGAACACTAATGGTGCTACATACAGCCATATAGACGACACAGACCCTTGCACTCCCATTATTCAGCAGACAAACACTACTCTCTATGTATCCGTTAGGGTGTCTTTCAGGTTTCGTGCATTCTGTATCGAATCGTAGTTGGCCACAATGAAAGTGGCACGTATAACGTCGAAAATAGAATTCGGACACCGCTCTGAGTAAGACCAACGTGTTGTCCACCCTCTAGACTTCAATGAGGTTAAGCCGCGATACCTAAGACAGATCTGCACTCGATGACACCTCGATAACAGCCGGTCCCCACACTTACATCTTGCTCTCCTTACGTCAGTATACATCATATCAGTCTGTGACGCTGCCTTTGCAACATCTTGCGTGCCTTTAGGTTCGCCGCGACCAACACTTACCATGCACTGACCACAAAAAATGGAGGCGCCGCGGCTTGAACCCTGGACCTTTCACATGCCAAGCGAACGCCTACCAACTGAGCTACGCCCCATGCACGAGCAAACTGCGCTATTCCCCATTCTTTGCGACTCAGATGCGCACGGACACGATGGTTGTTGGTTTGTAGCGGTGAAGGGAGCAGAGTACAAAGGCGCGGACCCGTTCATATACACAAAACTTCCAAGTAGTTTCGATGCTCTGGTATTACAAATGCAAATTCCGTCTGTTTTTATTGTCTTAAATTGAAAGAGCCATCACAAATTGCTACGTTTTCACTCCTTGTCGACAATCATACAGCACCTGAGGTAACAAACGAATCTCGAGCCCCATTGGGCACTCCATTATTCATGCCAACTCAGAGCCTCGACCTTTACTACTGTGTACCAATCTTGTCGTCCAACTGCAAAACACTGGGCCACAACATGTTTCCGCGTCTCCATTGCACTGCGCATACTACGAAACGCTCCCCAAACTTGGCACTCACCCTCGCAGCCGACTTTTCCGACTTTCCACGACGCTCACGCAACGCTCACGCTAGTGACAGCATCATTTATAGTTCGACGTCGCGCCAAAGCGAATGAGCACATTTCGCCTACGGCTTAGGCCGCCTTCCTAGTGTGGCTGCTCGGTGTCTGCAGGCAGCGAGGGTCTGCAAGCTTCCTGTGTTCGCACCTATGTCACCTGTGCTTGCTTGTCAGAGACAGACTATCGCAAAACATACAACTCACTCCATGAATTGATTGCTACGGCTTCTGTTATCAGCAATCACAACTAGCAACACCAGTAGCAGCTGACTGCACGCAAAGAATAGGAATGTGCAGTGGGATTTACGTGAACTCAGCGCAAGGCAGATCTTTCCGACATAGGCTTGAGAATCTTACGGGAGCACTTGTACTGTTTCTAAATTAAGTGTAGGCGTGGGAGGAGGGTGCTTCCTGCGCACTAATAACAGCACGCTTGTCAATTGTGGATGCTAATCATTCGCTTGTATCTTCCTAGACACATCTGCTGGTTGTGAATTATTCCACTTGCATGGCAAGGTGCGCATGTAGGTGTGTTAAAAATTCTGGAGGCACTGGGTATTGATCCCAGTACCTCTCGCATACAAAGCGAGCGCTCTACCATCTGAGCTACGCCCGCCCCCCCGAACAATAATGGTGCTACATACAGCCATATAGACGACACAGACCCTTGCACTCCCATTATTCAGCAGACAAACACTACTCTCTATGTATCCGTTAGGGTGTCTTTCAGGTTTCGTGCATTCTGTATCGAATCGTAGTTGGCCACAATGAAAGTGGCACGTATAACGTCGAAAATAGAATTCGGACACCGCTCTGAGTAAGACCAACGTGTTGTCCACCCTCTAGACTTCAATGAGGTTAAGCCGCGATACCTAAGACAGATCTGCACTCGATGACACCTCGATAACAGCCGGTCCCCACACTTACATCTTGCTCTCCTTACGTCAGTATACATCATATCAGTCTGTGACGCTGGCTTTGCAACATCTTGCGTGCCTTTAGGTTCGCCGCGACCAACACTTACCATGCACTGACCACAAAAAATGGAGGCGCCGCGGCTTGAACCCTGGAGCTTTCACATGCCAAGCGAACGCCTACCAACTGAGCTACGCCCCATGCACGAGCAAACTGCGCTATTCCCCATTCTTTGCGACTCAGATGCGCACGGACACGATGGTTGTTGGTTTGTAGCGGTGAAGGGAGCAGAGTACAAAGGCGCGGACCCGTTCATATACACAAAACTTCCAAGTAGTTTCGATGCTCTGGTATTACAAATGCAAATTTCGTCTGTTTTTAACGTCTTAAATTGAAAGAGCCGTCACAAATTGCTTCATTTTCACTCCTTGTCGACAATCATACAGCACCAGAGGTAACAAACACATCTCGAGCCCCATTGTGCACTCCGTTATTCATGCCAACTCAGTGCCTCGCTCTTTACTACTGTGTACCAATCTCGTCGTCCAACTGCAAAACACTGGGCCACAACAAGTTTCCGCGTCTCCATTGCACTGCGCATACTACGAAACGCTCCCCAAACTTGGCACTCACCCTCGCAGCCGACTTTTCCGACTTTCCACGACGCTCACGCAACGCTCACGCTAGTGACAGCATTATTTATAGTTCGACGTCGCGCCAAAGCGAATGAGCACATTTCGCCTACGGCTTAGGCCGCCTTCCTAGTGTGGCTGCTCGGTGTCTGCAGGCAGCGAGGGTCTGCAAGCTTCCTGTGTTCGCACCTATGTCACCTGTGCTTGCTTGTCAGAGACAGACTATCGCAAAACATACAACTCACTCCATGAATTGATTGCTACGGCATCTGTTATCAGCAATCACAACTAGCAACACCAGTAGCAGCTGACTGCACGCAAAGAATAGGAATGTGCAGTGGGATTTACGTGAACTCAGCGCAAGGCAGATCTTTCCGACATAGGCTTGAGAATCTTACGGGAGCACTTGTACTGTTTCTAAATTAAGTGTAGGCGTGGGAGGAGGGTGCTTCCTGCGCACTAATAACAGCACGCTTGTCAATTGTGGATGCTAATCATTCGCTTGTATCTTCCTAGACACATCTGCTGGTTGTGAATTATTCCACTTGCATGGCAAGGTGCGCATGTAGGTGTGTTAAAAATTCTGGAGGCACTGGGTATTGATCCCAGTACCTCTCGCATACAAAGCGAGCGCTCTACCATCTGAGCTACGCCCGCCCCCCCGAACACTAATGGTGCTACATACAGCCATATAGACGACACAGACCCTTGCACTCCCATTATTCAGCAGACAAACACTACTCTCTATGTATCCGTTAGGGTGTCTTTCAGGTTTCGTGCATTCTGTATCGAATCGTAGTTGGCCACAATGAAAGTGGCACGTATAACGTCGAAAATAGAATTCGGACACCGCTCTGAGTAAGACCAACGTGTTGTCCACCCTCTAGACTTCAATGAGGTTAAGCCGCGATACCTAAGGCAGATCTGCACTCGATGACACCTCGATAACAACCGGTCCCCACACTTACATCTTGCTCTCCTTACGTCAGTATACATCATATCAGTCTGTGACGCTGGCTTTGCAACATCTTGCGTGCCTTTAGGTTCGCCGCGACCAACACTTACCATGCACTGACCACAAAAAATGGAGGCGCCGCGGCTTGAACCCTGGAGCTTTCACATGCCAAGCGAACGCCTACCAACTCAGCTACGCCCCATGCACGAGCAAACTGCGCTGTTCCCCATTCTTTTCGACTCAGATGCGCACGGACACGATGGTTGTTGGTTTGTAGCGGTGAAGGGAGCAGAGTACAAAGGCGCGGACCCGTTCATATACACAAAAGTTCCAAGTAGTTTCGATGCTCTGGTATTACAAATGCAAATTCCGTCTGTTTTTAACGTCTTAAATTGAAAGAGCCGTCACAAATTGCTTCGTTTTCACTCCTTGTCGACAATCATACAGCACCAGAGGTAACAAACACATCTCGAGCCCCATTGTGCACTCCATTATTCATGCCAACTCAGTGCCTCGCTCTTTACTACTGTGTACCAATCTTGTCGTCCAACTGCAAAACACTGGGCCACAACAAGTTTCCGCGTCTCCATTGCACTGCGCATACTACGAAACGCTCCCCAAACTTGGCACTCACCCTCGCAGCCGACTTTTCCGACTTTCCACGACGCTCACGCAACCCTCACGCTGGTGACAGCATTATTTATAGTTCGACGTCGCGCCAAAGCGAATGAGCACATTTCGCCTACGGCTTAGGCCGCCTTCCTAGTGTGGCTGCTCGGTGTCTGCAGGCAGCGAGGGTCTGCAAGCTTCCTGTGTTCGCACCTATGTCACCTGTGCTTGCTTGTCAGAGACAGACTATCGCAAAACATACAACTAACTCCATGAATTGATTGCTACGGCATCTGTTATCAGCAATCACAACTAGCAACACCAGTAGCAGCTGACTGCACGCAAACAATAGGAATGTGCAGTGGGATTTACGTGAACTCAGCGCAAGGCAGATCATTCCGACATATGCTTGAGAATCTTACGGGAGCACTTGTACTGTTTCTAAATTAAGTGTAGGCGTGGGAGGAGGGTGCTTCCTGCGCACTAATAACAGCACGCTTGTCAATTGTGGATACTAATCATTCGCTTGTATCTTCCTAGACACATCTGCTGGTTGTGAATTATTCCACTTGCATGGCAAGGTGCGCATGTAGGTGTGTTAAAATTTCAGGAGGCACTGGGTATTGATCCCAGTACCTCTCGCATACAAAGCGAGCGCTCTACCATCTGAGCTACGCCCGCCCCCCCGAACACTAATGGTGCTACATACAGCCATATAGACGACACAGACCCTTGCACTCCCATTATTCAGCAGACAAACACTACTCTCTATGTATCCGTTAGGGTGTCTTTCAGGTTTCGTGCATTCTGTATCGAATCGTAGTTGGCCACAATGAAAGTGGCACGTATAACGTCGAAAATAGAATTCGGACACCGCTCTGAGTAAGACCAACGTGTTGTCCACCCTCTAGACTTCAATGAGGTTAAGCCGCGATACCTAAGACAGATCTGCACTCGATGACACCTCGATAACAGCCGGTCCCCACACTTACATCTTGCTCTCCTTACGTCAGTATACATCATATCAGTCTGTGACGCTGGCTTTGCAACATCTTGCGTGCCTTTAGGTTCGCCTCGACCAACACTTACCATGCACTGACCACAAAAAATGGAGGCGCCGCGGCTTGAACCCTGGAGCTTTCACATGCCAAGCGAACGCCTACCAACTGAGCTACGCCCCATGCACGAGCAAACTGCGCTATTCCCCATTCTTTGCGACTCAGATGCGCACGGACACGATGGTTGTTGGTTTGTAGCGGTGAAGGGAGCAGAGTACAAAGGCGCGGACCCGTTCATATACACAAAAGTTCCAAGTAGTTTCGATGCTCTGGTATTACAAATGCAAATTCCGTCTGTTTTTAACGTCTTAAATTGAAAGAGCCGTCACAAATTGCTTCGTTTTCACTCCTTGTCGACAATCATACAGCACCAGAGGTAACAAACACATCTCGAGCCCCATTGTGCACTCCATTATTCATGCCAACTCAGTGCCTCGCTCTTTACTACTGTGTACCAATCTTGTCGTCCAACTGCAAAACACTGGGCCACAACAAGTTTCCGCGTCTCCATTGCACTGCGCATACTTCGAAACGCTCCCCAAACTTGGCACTCACCCTCGCAGCCGACTTTTCCGACTTTCCACGACGCTCACGCAACCCTCACGCTGGTGACAGCATTATTTATAGTTCGACGTCGCGCCAAAGCGAATGAGCACATTTCGCCTACGGCTTAGGCCGCCTTCCTAGTGTGGCTGCTCGGTGTCTGCAGGCAGCGAGGGTCTGCAAGCTTCCTGTGTTCGCACCTATGTCACCTGTGCTTGCTTGTCAGAGACAGACTATCGCAAAACATACAACTAACTCCATGAATTGATTGCTACGGCATCTGTTATCAGCAATCACAACTAGCAACACCAGTAGCAGCTGACTGCACGCAAAGAATAGGAATGTGCAGTGGGATTTACGTGAACTCAGCGCAAGGCAGATCTTTCCGACATATGCTTGAGAATCTTACGGGAGCACTTGTACTGTTTCTAAATTAAGTGTAGGCGTGGGAGGAGGGTGCTTCCTGCGCACTAATAACAGCACGCTTGTCAATTGTGGATACTAATCATTCGCTTGTATCTTCCTAGACACATCTGCTGGTTGTGAATTATTCCACTTGCATGGCAAGGTGCGCATGTAGGTGTGTTAAAAATTCTGGAGGCACTGGGTATTGATCCCAGTACCTCTCGCATACTAAGCGAGCGCTCTACCATCTGAGCTACGCCCGCCCCCCCGAACACTAATGGTGCTACATACAGCCATATAGACGACACAGACCCTTGCACTCCCATTATTCAGCAGACAAACACTACTCTCTATGTATCCGTTAGGGTGTCTTTCAGGTTTCGTGCATTCTGTATCGAATCGTAGTTGGCCACAATGAAAGTGGCACGTATAACGTCGAAAATAGAATTCGGACACCGCTCTGAGTAAGACCAACGTGTTGTCCACCCTCTAGACTTCAATGAGGTTAAGCCGCGATACCTAAGACAGATCTGCACTCGATGACACCTCGATAACAGCCGGTCCCCACACTTACATCTTGCTCTCCTTACGTCAGTATACATCATATCAGTCTGTGACGCTGGCTTTGCAACATCTTGCGTGCCTTTAGGATCGCCGCGACCAACACTTACCATGCACTGACCACAAAAAATGGAGGCGCCGCGGCTTGAACCGTGGAGCTTTCACATGCCAAGCGAACGCCTACCAACTGAGCTACGCCCCATGCACGAGCAAACTGCGCTATTCCCCATTCTTTGCGACTCAGATGCGCACGGACACGATGGTTGTTGGTTTGTAGCGGTGAAGGGAGCAGAGTACAAAGGCGCGGACCCGTTCATATACACAAAAGTTCCAAGTAGTTTCGATGCTCTGGTATTACAAATGCAAATTCCGTCTGTTTTTAACGTCTTAAATTGAAAGAGCCGTCACAAATTGCTTCGTTTTCACTCCTTGCCGACAATCATACAGCACCAGAGGTAACAAACACATCTCGAGCCCCATTGTGCACTCCATTATTCATGCCAACTCAGTGCCTCGCTCTTTACTACTGTGTACCAATCTTGTCGTCCAACTGCAAAACACTGGGCCACAACAAGTTTCCGCGTCTCCATTGCACTGCGCATACTACGAAACGCTCCCCAAACTTGGCACTCACCCTCGCAGCCGAATTTTCCGACTTTCCACGACGCTCACGCAACGCTCACGCTAGTGACATCATTATTTATAGTTCGACGTCGCGCCAAAGCGAATGAGCACATTTCGACTACGGCTTAGGCCGCCTTCCTAGTGTGGCTGCTCGGTGTCTGCAGGCAGCGAGGGTCTGCAAGCTTCCTGTGTTCGCACCTATGTCACCTGTGCTTGCTTGTCAGAGACAGACTATCGCAAAACATACAACTCACTCCATGAATTGATTGCTACGGCATCTGTTATCAGCAATCACAACTAGCAACACCAGTAGCAGCTGACTGCACGCAAAGAATAGGAATGTGCAGTGGGATTTACGTGAACTCAGCGCAAGGCAGATCTTTCCGACATAGGCTTGAGAATCTTACGGGAGCACTTGTACTGTTTCTAAATTAAGTGTAGGCGTGGGAGGAGGGTGCTTCCTGCGCACTAATAACAGCACGCTTGTCAATTGTGGATGCTAATCATTCGCTTGTATCTTCCTAGACACATCTGCTGGTTGTGAATTATTCCACTTGCATGGCAAGGTGCGCATGTAGGTGTGTTAAAAATTCTGGAGGCACTGGGTATTGATCCCAGTACCTCTCGCATACAAAGCGAGCGCTCTACCATCTGAGCTACGCCCACCCCCCCGAACACTAATGGTGCTACATACAGCCATATAGACGACACAGACCCTTGCACTCCCATTATTCAGCAGACAAACACTACTCTCTATGTATCCGTTAGGGTGTCTTTCAGGTTTCGTGCATTCTGTATCGAATCGTAGTTGGCCACAATGAAAGTGGCACGTATAACGTCGAAAATAGAATTCGGACACCGCTCTGAGTAAGACCAACGTGTTGTCCACCCTCTAGACTTCAATGAGGTTAAGCCGCGATACCTAAGACAGATCTGCACTCGATGACACCTCGATAACAGCCGGTCCCCACACTTACATCTTGCTCTCCTTACGTCAGTATACATCATATCAGTCTGTGACGCTGGCTTTGCAACATCTTGCGTGCCTTTAGGATCGCCGCGACCAACACTTACCATGCACTGACCACAAAAAATGGAGGCGCCGCGGCTTGAACCCTGGAGCTTTCACATGCCAAGCGAACGCCTACCAACTGAGCTACGCCCCATGCACGAGCAAACTGCGCTATTCCCCATTCTTTGCGACTCAGATGCGCACGGACACGATGGTTGTTGGTTTGTAGCGGTGAAGGGAGCAGAGTACAAAGGCGCGGACCCGTTCATATACACAAAAGTTCCAAGTAGTTTCGATGCTCTGGTATTACAAATGCAAATTCCGTCTGTTTTTAACGTCTTAAATTGAAAGAGCCGTCACAAATTGCTTCGTTTTCACTCCTTGCCGACAATCATACAGCACCAGAGGTAACAAACACATCTCGAGCCCCATTGTGCACTCCATTATTCATGCCAACTCAGTGCCTCGCTCTTTACTACTGTGTACCAATCTTGTCGTCCAACTGCAAAACACTGGGCCACAACAAGTTTCCGCGTCTCCATTGCACTGCGCATACTACGAAACGCTCCCCAAACTTGGCACTCACCCTCGCAGCCGACTTCTCCGACTTTCCACGACGCTCACGCTAGTGACAGCATTATTTATAGTTCGACGTCGCGCTAAAGCGAATGAGCACATTTCGCCTACGGCTTAGGCCGCCCTCCTAGTGTGGCTGCTCGGTGTCTGCAGGCAGCGAGGGTCTGCAAGC
Source organism: Schistocerca gregaria (assembly GCF_023897955.1). Taxonomy (NCBI): domain Eukaryota; kingdom Metazoa; phylum Arthropoda; class Insecta; order Orthoptera; family Acrididae; genus Schistocerca; species Schistocerca gregaria. Next base: position 25,694,126 of record NC_064929.1, on the reverse strand, counting down.
TTCCTGTGTTCGCACCTATGTCACCTGTGCTTGCTTGTCAGAGACAGACTATCGCAAAACATACAACTCACTCCATGAATTGATTGCTACGGCATCTGTTATCAGCAGTCACAACTAGCAACACCAGTAGCAGCTGACTGCACGCAAAGAATAGGACTGTGCAGTGGGATTTACGTGAACTCAGCGCAAGGCAGATCTTTCCGACATACGCTTGAGAATCTTACGGGAACACTTGTACTGTTTCTAAATTAAGTGTAGGCGTGAGAGGAGGGTGCTTCCTGCGCCCTAATAACAGCACGCTTGTCAATTGTGGATGCTAATCATTCGCTTGTATCTTCCTAGACACATCTGCTGGTTGTGAATTATTCCACTTGCATGGCAAGGGGCGCATGTAGGTGTGTTAAAAATTCTGGAGGCACTGGGTATAGACCCCAGTACGTCTCGCATACAAAGCGAGCGCTCTACCATCTGAGCTACGCCCGCCTCCAGAAGACTAATGGTGCTACATACAGCCATATAGACGACACAGACCCTTGCACTCCCATTATTCAGCAGACAAACACTACTCTCTATGTATCCGTTAGGGTGTCTTTCAGGTTTCGTGCATTCTGTATCGAATCGTAGTTGGCCACAATGAAAGTGGCACGTATAACGTCGAAAATAGAATTCGGACACCGCTCTGAGTAAGACCAACGTGTTGTCCACCCTCTAGACTTCAATGAGGTTAAGCCGCGATACCTAAGATAGATCTGCACTCGATGACACATCGATAACAGCCGGTCCCCACACTTACATCTTGCTCTCCGACCAACACTTACCATGCACTGACCACAAAAAATGGAGGCGCCGCAGCTTGAACCCTGGACCTTTCACATGCCAAGCGAACGCTCTACCAACTGAGCTACGCCCCATGCACGAGCAAACTGCGCTATTCCCCATTCTTTGCGACTCAGATGCGCACGGACACGATGGTTGTTGGTTTGTAGCGGTGAAGGGAGCAGAGTACAAAGGCGCGGACCCGTTCATATACACAAAAGATCCAAGTAGTTTCGATGCTCTGGTATTACAAATGCAAATTCCGTCTGTTTTTAACGTCTTAAATTGAAAGAGCCGTCACAAATTGCTCCGTTTTCACTCCTTGTCGACAATCATACAGCACCAGAGGTAACAAACACATCTCGAGCCCCATTGTGCACTCCATTATTCATGCCAACTCAGTGCCTCGCTCTTTACTACTGTGTACCAATCTTGTCGTCCAACTGCAAAACACTGGGCCACAACATGTTTCCGCGTCTCCATTGCACTGCGCATACTACGAAACGCTCCCCAAACTTGGCACTCACCCTCGCAGCCGACTTTTCCGACTTCCCACGACGCTCACGCAACGCTCACGCTAGTGACAGCATTATTTATAGTTCGACGTCGCGCCAAAGCGAATGAGCACATTTCGCCTACGGCTTAGGCCGCCCTCCTAGTGTGGCTGCTCGGTGTCTGCAGGCAGCGAGGGTCTGCAAGCTTCCTGTGTTCGCACCTATGTCACCTGTGCTTGCTTGTCAGAGACAGACTATCGCAAAACATACAACTCACTCCATGAATTGATTGCTACGGCATCTGTTATCAGCAGTCACAACTAGCAACACCAGTAGCAGCTGACTGCACGCAAAGAATAGGAATGTGCAGTGGGATTTACGTGAACTCAGCGCAAGGCAGATCTTTCCGACATACACTTGAGAATCTTACGGGAACACTTGTACTGTTTCTAAATTAAGTGTAGGCGTGGGAGGAGGGTGCTTCCTGCGCACTAATAACAGCACGCTTGTCAATTGTGGATGCTAATCATTCGCTTGTATCTTCCTAGACACATCTGCTGGTTGTGAATTATTCCACTTGCATGGCAAGGGGCGCATGTAGGTGTGTTAAAAATTCTGGAGGCACTGGGTATAGATCCCAGTACCTCTCGCATACAAAGCGAGCGCTCTACCATCTGAGCTACGCCCGCCCCCCCGAACACTAATGGTGCTACATACAGCCATATAGACGACACAGACCCTTGCACTCCCATTATTCAGCAGACAGACACTACTCTCTATGTATCCGTTAGGGTGTCTTTCAGGTTTCGTGCATTCTGTATCGAATCGTAGTTGGCCACAATGAAAGTGGCACGTATAACGTCGAAAATAGAATTCGGACACCGCTCTGAGTAAGACCAACGTGTTGTCCACCCTCTAGACTTCAATGAGGTTAAGCCGCGATACCTATGACAGATCTGCACTTGATGACACATCGATAACAGCCGGTCCCCACACTTACATCTTGCTCTCCGACCAACACTTACCATGCACTGACCACAAAAAATGGAGGCGCCGTAGCTTGAACCCTGGACCATTCACATGCCAAGCGAACGCTCTACCAACTGAGCTACGCCCCATGCACGAGCAAACGGCGCTATTCCCCATTCTTTGCGACTCAGATGCGCACGGACACGATGGTTGTTGGTTTGTAGCGGTGAAGGGAGCAGAGTACAAAGGCGCGGACCCGTTCATATACACAAAAGTTCCAAGTAGTTTCGATGCTCTGGTATTACAAATGCAAATTCCGTCTGTTTTTAACGTCTTAAATTGAAAGAGCCGTCACAAATTGCTCCGTTTTCACTCCTTGTCGACAATCATACAGCACCTGAGGTAACAAACGCATCTCGAGCCCCATTGTGCACTCCATTATTCATGCCAACTCAGTGCCTCGCTCTTTACTACTGTGTACCAATCTTGTCGTCCAACTGCAAAACACTGGGCCACAACATGTTTCCGCGTCTCCATTGCACTGCGCATACTACGAAACGCTCCCCAAACTTGGCACTCACCCTCGCAGCCGACTTTTCCGACTTTCCACGACGCTCACGCAACGCTCACGCTAGTGACAGCATTATTTATAGTTCGACGTCGCGCCAAAGCGAATGAGCACATTTCGCCTACGGCTTAGGCCGCCCTCCTAGTGTGGCTGCTCGGTGTCTGCAGGCAGCGAGGGTCTGCAAGCTTCCTGTGTTCGCACCTATATCACCTGTGCTTGCTTGTCAGAGACAGACTATCGCAAAACATACAACTCACTCCATGAATTGATTGCTACGGCATCTGTTATCAGCAGTCACAACTAGCAACACCAGTAGCAGCTGACTGCACGCAAAGAATAGGAATGTGCAGTGGGATTTACGTGAACTCAGCGCAAGGCAGATCTTTCCGACATACACTTGAGAATCTTACGGGAACACTTGTACTGTTTCTAAATTAAGTGTAGGCGTGGGAGGAGGGTGCTTCCTGCGCACTAATAACAGCACGCTTGTCAATTGTGGATGCTAATCATTCGCTTGTATCTTCCTAGACACATCTGCTGGTTGTGAATTATTCCACTTGCATGGCAAGGGGCGCATGTAGGTGTGTTAAAAATTCTGGAGGCACTGGGTATAGATCCCAGTACCTCTCGCATACAAAGCGAGCGCTCTACCATCTGAGCTACGCCCGCCCCCCCGAAGACTAATGGTGCTACATACAGCCATATAGACGACACAGACCCTTGCACTCCCATTATTCAGCAGACAAACACTACTCTCTATGTATCTGTTAGGGTGTCTTTCAGGTTTCGTGCATTCTGTATCGAATCGTAGTTGGCCACAATGAAAGTGGCACGTATAACGTCGAAAATAGAATTCGGACACCGCTCTGAGTAAGACCAACGTGTTGTCCACCCTCTAGACTTCAATGAGGTTAAGCCGCGATACCTAAGACAGATCTGCACTCGATGACACATCGATAACAGCCGGTCCCCACACTTACAACTTGCTCTCCGACCAACACTTACCATGCACTGACCACAAAAAATGGAGGCGCCGCAGCTTGAACCCTGGACCTTTCACAGGCCAAGCGAACGCTCTACCAACTGAGCTACGCCCCATGCACGAGCAAACTGCGCTATTCCCCATTCTTTGCGACTCAGATGCGCACGGACACGATGGTTGTTGGTTTGTAGCGGTGAAGGGAGCAGAGTACAAAGGCGCGGACCCGTTCATATACACAAAAGTTCCAAGTAGTTTCGATGCTCTGGTATTACAAATGCAAATTCCGTCTGTTTTTAACGTCTTAAACTGAAAGAGCCGTCACAAATTGCTCCGTTTTCACTCCTTGTCGACAATCATACAGCACCAGAGGTAACGAACACATCTCGAGCCCCATTGTGCACTCCATTATTCATGCCAACTCAGTGCCTCGCTCTTTACTACTGTGTACCAATCTTGTCGTCCAACTGCAAAACACTGGGCCACAACATGTTTCCGCGTCTCCATTGCACTGCGCATACTACGAAACGCTCCCCAAACTTGGCACTCACCCTCGCAGCCGACTTTTCCGACTTTCCACGACGCTCACGCAACGCTCATGCTGGTGACAGCATTATTTATAGTTCGACGTCGCGCCAAAGCGAATGAGCACATTTCGCCTACGGCTTAGGCCGCCCTCCTAGTGTGGCTGCTCGGTGTCTGCAGGCAGCGAGGGTCTGCAAGCTTCCTGTGTTCGCACCTATATCACCTGTGCTTGCTTGTCAGAGACAGACTATCGCAAAACATACAACTCACTCCATGAATTGATTGCTACGGCATCTGTTATCAGCAGTCACAACTAGCAACACCAGTAGCAGCTGACTGCACGCAAAGAATAGGAATGTGCAGTGGGATTTACGTGAACTCAGCGCAAGGCAGATCTTTCCGACATACACTTGAGAATCTTACGGGAACACTTGTACTGTTTCTAAATTAAGTGTAGGCGTGGGAGGAGGGTGCTTCCTGCGCACTAATAACAGCACGCTTGTCAATTGTGGATGCTAATCGTTCGCTTGTATCTTCCTAGACACATCTGCTGGTTGTGAATTATTCCACTTGCATGGCAAGGGGCGCATGTAGGTGTGTTAAAAATTCTGGAGGCACTGGGTATAGATCCCAGTACCTCTCGCATACAAAGCGAGCGCTCTACCATCTGAGCTACGCCCGCCCCCCCGAAGACTAATGGTGCTACATACAGCCATATAGACGACACAGACCCTTGCACTCCCATTATTCAGCAGACAAACACTACTCTCTATGTATCTGTTAGGGTGTCTTTCAGGTTTCGTGCATTCTGTATCGAATCGTAGTTGGCCACAATGAAAGTGGCACGTATAACGTCGAAAATAGAATTCGGACACCGCTCTGAGTAAGACCAACGTGTTGTCCACCCTCTAGACTTCAATGAGGTTAAGCCGCGATACCTAAGACAGATCTGCACTCGATGACACATCGATAACAGCCGGTCCCCAAACTTACATCTTGCTCTCCGACCAACACTTACCATGCACTGACCACAAAAAATGTAGGCGCCGCAGCTTGAACCCTGGACCTTTCACATGCCAAGCGAACGCTCTACCAACTGAGCTACGCCCCATGCACGAGCAAACGGCGCTATTCCCCATTCTTTGCGACTCAGATGCGCACGGACACGATGGTTGTTGGTTTGTAGCGGTGAAGGGAGCAGAGTACAAAGGCGCGGACCCGTTCATATACACCAAACTTCCAAGTAGTTTCGATGCTCTGGTATTACAAATGCAAATTCCGTCTGTGTTTAACGTCTTAAATTGAAAGAGCCGTCACAAATTGCTCCGTTTTCACTCCTTGTCGACAATCATACAGCACCTGAGGTAACAAACGCATCTCGAGCCCCATTGTGCACTCCATTATTCATGCCAACTCAGTGCCTCGCTCTTTACTACTGTGTACCAAACTTGTCGTCCAACTGCAAAACACTGGGCCACAACAAGTTTCCGCGTCTCCATTGCACTGCGCATACTATGAAACGCTCCCCAAACTTGGCACTCACCCTCGCAGCCGACTTTTCCGACTTTCCACGACGCTCACGCAACGCTCACGCTGGTGACAGCATTATTTATAGTTCGACGTCGCGCCAAAGCGAATGAGCACATTTCGCCTACGGCTTAGGCCGCCCTCCTAGTGTGGCTGCTCGGTGTCTGCAGGCAGCGAGGGTCTGCAAGCTTCCTGTGTTCGCACCTATATCACCTGTGCTTGCTTGTCAGAGACAGACTATCGCAAAACATACAACTCACTCCATGAATTGATTGCTACGGCATCTGTTATCAGCAGGCACAACTAGCAACACCAGTAGCAGCTGACTGCACGCAAAGAATAGGAATGTGCAGTGGGATTTACGTGAACTCAGCGCAAGGCAGATCTTTCCGACATACGCTTGAGAATCTTACGGGAACACTTGTACTGTATCTAAATTAAGTGTAGGCGTGGGAGGAGGGTGCTTCCTGCACACTAATAACAGGACGCTTGCCAATTGTGGTTGCTAATCATTCGCTTGTATCTTCCTAGACACATCTGCTGGTTGTGAATTATTCCACTTGCATGGCAAGGGGCGCATGTAGGTGTGTTAAAAATTCTGGAGGCACTGGGTATAGATCCCAGTACCTCTAGCATACAAAGCGAGCGCTCTACCATCTGAGCTACGCCCGCCCCCCGAAGACTAATGGTGCTACATACAGCCATATAGACGACACAGACCCTTGCACTCCCATTATTCAGCAGACAAACACTACTCTCTATGTATCCGTTAGGGTGTCTTTCAGGTTTCGTGCATTCTGTATCGAATCGTAGTTGGCCACAATGAAAGTGGCACGTATAACGTCGAAAATAGAATTCGGACACCGCTCTGAGTAAGACCAACGTGTTGTCCACCCTCTAGACTTCAATGAGGTTAAGCCGCGATACCTAAGACAGATCTGCACTCGATGACACCTCGATAACAGCCGGTCCCCACACTTACATCTTGCTCTCCGACCAACACTTACCATGCACTGACCACAAAAAATGTAGGCGCCGCAGCTTGAACCCTGGACCTTTCACATGCCAAGCGAACGTTCTACCAACTGAGCTACGCCCCATGCACGAGCAAACGGCGCTATTCCCCATTCTTTGCGACTCAGATGCGCACGGACACGATGGTTGTTGGTTTGTAGCGGTGAAGGGAGCAGAGTACAAAGGCGCGGACCCGTTCATATACACAAAAGTTCCAAGTAGTTTCGATGCTCTGGTATTACAAATGCAAATTCCGTCTGTTTTTAACGTCTTAAATTGAAAGAGCCGTCACAAATTGCTCCGTTTTCACTCCTTGTCGACAATCATACAGCACCAGAGGTAACAAACACATCTCGAGCCCCATTGTGCACTCCATTATTCATGCCAACTCAGTGCCTCGCTCTTTACTACTGTGTACCAATCTTGTCGTCCAACTGCAAAACACTGGGCCACAACATGTTTCCGCGTCTCCATTGCACTGCGCATACTACGAAACGCTCCCCAAACTTGGCACTCACCCTCGCAGCCGACTTTTCCGACTTTCCACGACGCTCACGCAACGCTCACGCTAGTGACAGCATTATTTATAGTTCGACGTCGCGCCAAAGCGAATGAGCACATTTCGCCTACGGCTTAGGCCGCCCTCCTAGTGTGGCTGCTCGGTGTCTGCAGGCAGCGAGGGTCTGCAAGCTTCCTGTGTTCGCACCTATATCACCTGTGCTTGCTTGTCAGAGACAGACTATCGCAAAACATACAACTCACTCCATGAATTGATTGCTACGGCATCTGTTATCAGCAGTCACAACTAGCAACACCAGTAGCAGCTGACTGCACGCAAAGAATAGGAATGTGCAGTGGGATTTACGTGAACTCAGCGCAAGGCAGATCTTTCCGACATAGGCTTGAGAATCTTACGGGAACACTTGTACTGTTTCTAAATTAAGTGTAGGCGTGGGAGGAGGGTGCTTCCTGCGCACTAATAACAGCACGCTTGTCAATTGTGGATGCTAATCATTCGCTTGTATCTTCCTAGACACATCTGCTGGTTGTGAATTATTCCACTTGCATGGCAAGGGGCGCATGTAGGTGTGTTAAAAATTCTGGAGGCACTGGGTATAGATCCCAGTACCTCTCGCATACAAAGCGAGCGCTCTACCATCTGAGCTACGCCCGCCCCCCCGAAGACTAATGGTGCTACATACAGCCATATAGACGACACAGACCCTTGCACTCCCATTATTCAGCAGACAAACACTACTCTCTATGTATCTGTTAGGGTGTCTTTCAGGTTTCGTGCATTCTGTATCGAATCGTAGTTGGCCACAATGAAAGTGGCACGTATAACGTCGAAAATAGAATTCGGACACCGCTCTGAGTAAGACCAACGTGTTGTCCACCCTCTAGACTTCAATGAGGTTAAGCCGCGATACCTAAGACAGATCTGCACTCGATGACACATCGATAACAGCCGGTCCCCAAACTTACATCTTGCTCTCCGACCAACACTTACCATGCACTGACCACAAAAAATGTAGGCGCCGCAGCTTGAACCCTGGACCTTTCACATGCCAAGCGAACGCTCTACCAACTGAGCTACGCCCCATGCACGAGCAAACGGCGCTATTCCCCATTCTTTGCGACTCAGATGCGCACGGACACGATGGTTGTTGGTTTGTAGCGGTGAAGGGAGCAGAGTACAAAGGCGCGGACCCGTTCATATACACCAAACTTCCAAGTAGTTTCGATGCTCTGGTATTACAAATGCAAATTCCGTCTGTGTTTAACGTCTTAAATTGAAAGAGCCGTCACAAATTGCTCCGTTTTCACTCCTTGTCGACAATCATACAGCACCTGAGGTAACAAACGCATCTCGAGCCCCATTGTGCACTCCATTATTCATGCCAACTCAGTGCCTCGCTCTTTACTACTGTGTACCAAACTTGTCGTCCAACTGCAAAACACTGGGCCACAACAAGTTTCCGCGTCTCCATTGCACTGCGCATACTATGAAACGCTCCCCAAACTTGGCACTCACCCTCGCAGCCGACTTTTCCGACTTTCCACGACGCTCACGCAACGCTCACGCTGGTGACAGCATTATTTATAGTTCGACGTCGCGCCAAAGCGAATGAGCACATTTCGCCTACGGCTTAGGCCGCCCTCCTAGTGTGGCTGCTCGGTGTCTGCAGGCAGCGAGGGTCTGCAAGCTTCCTGTGTTCGCACCTATATCACCTGTGCTTGCTTGTCAGAGACAGACTATCGCAAAACATACAACTCACTCCATGAATTGATTGCTACGGCATCTGTTATCAGCAGGCACAACTAGCAACACCAGTAGCAGCTGACTGCACGCAAAGAATAGGAATGTGCAGTGGGATTTACGTGAACTCAGCGCAAGGCAGATCTTTCCGACATACGCTTGAGAATCTTACGGGAACACTTGTACTGTATCTAAATTAAGTGTAGGCGTGGGAGGAGGGTGCTTCCTGCACACTAATAACAGCACGCTTGCCAATTGTGGTTGCTAATCATTCGCTTGTATCTTCCTAGACACATCTGCTGGTTGTGAATTATTCCACTTGCATGGCAAGGGGCGCATGTAGGTGTGTTAAAAATTCTGGAGGCACTGGGTATAGATCCCAGTACCTCTCGCATACAAAGCGAGCGCTCTACCATCTGAGCTACGCCCGCCCCCCGAAGACTAATGGTGCTACATACAGCCATATAGACGACACAGACCCTTGCACTCCCATTATTCAGCAGACAAACACTACTCTCTATGTATCCGTTAGGGTGTCTTTCAGGTTTCGTGCATTCTGTATCGAATCGTAGTTGGCCACAATGAAAGTGGCACGTATAACGTCGAAAATAGAATTCGGACACCGCTCTGAGTAAGACCAACGTGTTGTCCACCCTCTAGACTTCAATGAGGTTAAGCCGCGATACCTAAGACAGATCTGCACTCGATGACACCTCGATAACAGCCGGTCCCCACACTTACATCTTGCTCTCCGACCAACACTTACCATGCACTGACCACAAAAAATGTAGGCGCCGCAGCTTGAACCCTGGACCTTTCACATGCCAAGCGAACGTTCTACCAACTGAGCTACGCCCCATGCACGAGCAAACGGCGCTATTCCCCATTCTTTGCGACTCAGATGCGCACGGACACGATGGTTGTTGGTTTGTAGCGGTGAAGGGAGCAGAGTACAAAGGCGCGGACCCGTTCATATACACAAAAGTTCCAAGTAGTTTCGATGCTCTGGTATTACAAATGCAAATTCCGTCTGTTTTTAACGTCTTAAATTGAAAGAGCCGTCACAAATTGCTCCGTTTTCACTCCTTGTCGACAATCATACAGCACCAGAGGTAACAAACACATCTCGAGCCCCATTGTGCACTCCATTATTCATGCCAACTCAGTGCCTCGCTCTTTACTACTGTGTACCAATCTTGTCGTCCAACTGCAAAACACTGGGCCACAACATGTTTCCGCGTCTCCATTGCACTGCGCATACTACGAAACGCTCCCCAAACTTGGCACTCACCCTCGCAGCCGACTTTTCCGACTTTCCACGACGCTCACGCAACGCTCACGCTAGTGACAGCATTATTTATAGTTCGACGTCGCGCCAAAGCGAATGAGCACATTTCGCCTACGGCTTAGGCCGCCCTCCTAGTGTGGCTGCTCGGTGTCTGCAGGCAGCGAGGGTCTGCAAGCTTCCTGTGTTCGCACCTATATCACCTGTGCTTGCTTGTCAGAGACAGACTATCGCAAAACATACAACTCACTCCATGAATTGATTGCTACGGCATCTGTTATCAGCAGTCACAACTAGCAACACCAGTAGCAGCTGACTGCACGCAAAGAATAGGAATGTGCAGTGGGATTTACGTGAACTCAGCGCAAGGCAGATCTTTCCGACATAGGCTTGAGAATCTTACGGGAACACTTGTACTGTTTCTAAATTAAGTGTAGGCGTGGGAGGAGGGTGCTTCCTGCGCACTAATAACAGCACGCTTGTCAATTGTGGATGCTAATCATTCGCTTGTATCTTCCTAGACACATCTGCTGGTTGTGAATTATTCCACTTGCATGGCAAGGGGCGCATGTAGGTGTGTTAAAAATTCTGGAGGCACTGGGTATAGATCCCAGTACCTCTCGCATACAAAGAGAGCGCTCTACCATCTGAGCTACGCCCGCCCCCCCGAAGACTAATGGTGCTACATACAGCCATATAGACGACACAGACCCTTGCACTCCTATTATTCAGCAGACAAACACTACTCTCTATGTATCCGTTAGGGTGTCTTTCAGGTTTCGTGCATTCTGTATCGAATCGTAGTTGGCCACAATGAAAGTGGCACGTATAACGTCGAAAATAGAATTCGGACACCGCTCTGAGTAAGACCAACGTGTTGTCCACCCTCTAGACTTCAATGAGGTTAAGCCGCGATACCTAAGACAAATCTGCACTCGATGACACCTCGATAACAGCCGGTCCCCACACTTACATCTTGCTCTCCGACCAACACTTACCATGCACTGACCACAAAAAATGGAGGCGCCGCAGCTTGAACCCTGGACCTTTCACATGCCAAGCGAACGCTCTACCAACTGAGCTACGCCCCATGCACGAGCAAACGGCGCTATTCCCCATTCTTTGCGACTCAGATGCGCACGGACACGATGGTTGTTGGTTTGTAGCGGTGAAGGGAGCAGAGTACAAAGGCGCGGACCCGTTCATATACACAAAAGTTCCAAGTAGTTTCCATGCTCTGGTATTACAAATGCAAATTCCGTCTGTTTTTAACGTCTTAAATTGAAAGAGCCGTCACAAATTGCTCCGTTTCACTCCTTGTCGACAATCATACAGCACCTGAGGTAACAAACACATCTCGAGCCCCATTGTGCACTCCATTATTCATGCCAACTCAGTGCCTCGCTCTTTACTACTGTGTACCAATCTTGTCGTCCAACTGCAAAACACTGGGCCACAACATGTTTCCGCGTCTCCATTGCACTGCGCATACTACGAAACGCTCCCCAAACTTGGCACTCACCCTCGCAGCCGACTTTTCCGACTTTCCACGACGCTCACGCAACGCTCACGCTAGTGACAGCATTATTTATAGTTCGACGTCGCGCCAAAGCGAATGAGCACATTTCGCCTACGGCTTAGGCCGCCCTCCTAGTGTGGCTGCTCGGTGTCTGCAGGCAGCGAGGGTCTGCCAGCTTCCTGTGTTCGCACCTATGTCACCTGTGCTTGCTTGTCAGAGGCAGACTATCGCAAAACATACAACTCACTCCATGAATTGATTGCTAAGGCATCTGTTATCAGCAGGCACAACTAGCAACACCAGTAGCAGCTGACTGCACGCAAAGAATAGGAATGTGCAGTGGGATTTACGTGAACTCAGCGCAAGGCAGATCTTCCCGACATACGCTTGAGAATCTTACGGGAACACTTGTACTGTTTCTAAATTAAGTGTAGGCGTGGGAGGAGGGTGCTTCCTGCACACTAATAACAGCACGCTTGTCAATTGTGGTTGCTAATCATTCGCCTGTATCTTCCTAGACACATCTGCTGGTTGTGAATTATTCCACTTGCATGGCAAGGGGCGCATGTAGGTGTGTTAAAAATTCTGGAGGCACTGGGTATAGATCCCAGTACCTCTAGCATACAAAGCGAGCGCTCTACCATCTGAGCTACGCCTGCCCCCCGAAGACTAATGGTGCTACATACAGCCATATAGACGACACAGACCCTTGCACTCCCATTATTCAGCAGACAAACACTACTCTCTATGTATCCGTTAGGGTGTCTTTCAGGTTTCGTGCATTCTGTATCGAATCGTAGTTGGCCACAATGAAAGTGGCACGTATAACGTCGAAAATAGAATTCGGACACCGCTCTGAGTAAGACCAACGTGTTGTCCACCCTCTAGACTTCAATGAGGTTAAGCCGCGATACCTAAGACAGATCTGCACTCGATGACACATCGATAACAGCCGGTCCCCAAACTTACATCTTGCTCTCCGACCAACACTTACCATGCACTGACCACAAAAAATGGAGGCGCCGCAGCTTGAACCCTGGACCTTTCACATGCCAAGCGAACGCTCTTCCAACTGAGCTACGCCCCATGCACGAGCAAACGGCGCTATTCCCCATTCTTTGCGACTCAGATGCGCACGGACACGATGGTTGTTGGTTTGTAGCGGTGAAGGGAGCAGAGTACAAAGGCGCGGACCCGTTCATATACACAAAAGTTCCAAGTAGTTTCCATGCTCTGGTATTACAAATGCAAATTCCGTCTGTTTTTAACGTCTTAAATTGAAAGAGCCGTCACAAATTGCTCCGTTTCACTCCTTGTCGACAATCATACAGCACCTGAGGTAACAAACACATCTCGAGCCCCATTGTGCACTCCATTATTCATGCCAACTCAGTGCCTCGCTCTTTACTACTGTGTACCAATCTTGTCGTCCAACTGCAAAACACTGGGCCACAACATGTTTCCGCGTCTCCATTGCACTGCGCATACTACGAAACGCTCCCCAAACTTGGCACTCACCCTCGCAGCCGACTTTTCCGACTTTCCACGACGCTCACGCAACGCTCACGCTAGTGACAGCATTATTTATAGTTCGACGTCGCGCCAAAGCGAATGAGCACATTTCGCCTACGGCTTAGGCCGCCCTCCTAGTGTGGCTGCTCGGTGTCTGCAGGCAGCGAGGGTCTGCCAGCTTCCTGTGTTCGCACCTATGTCACCTGTGCTTGCTTGTCAGAGGCAGACTATCGCAAAACATACAACTCACTCCATGAATTGATTGCTAAGGCATCTGTTATCAGCAGGCACAACTAGCAACACCAGTAGCAGCTGACTGCACGCAAAGAATAGGAATGTGCAGTGGGATTTACGTGAACTCAGCGCAAGGCAGATCTTCCCGACATACGCTTGAGAATCTTACGGGAACACTTGTACTGTTTCTAAATTAAGTGTAGGCGTGGGAGGAGGGTGCTTCCTGCACACTAATAACAGCACGCTTGTCAATTGTGGTTGCTAATCATTCGCCTGTATCTTCCTAGACACATCTGCTGGTTGTGAATTATTCCACTTGCATGGCAAGGGGCGCATGTAGGTGTGTTAAAAATTCTGGAGGCACTGGGTATAGATCCCAGTACCTCTAGCATACAAAGCGAGCGCTCTACCATCTGAGCTACGCCTGCCCCCCGAAGACTAATGGTGCTACATACAGCCATATAGACGACACAGACCCTTGCACTCCCATTATTCAGCAGACAAACACTACTCTCTATGTATCCGTTAGGGTGTCTTTCAGGTTTCGTGCATTCTGTATCGAATCGTAGTTGGCCACAATGAAAGTGGCACGTATAACGTCGAAAATAGAATTCGGACACCGCTCTGAGTAAGACCAACGTGTTGTCCACCCTCTAGACTTCAATGAGGTTAAGCCGCGATACCTAAGACAGATCTGCACTCGATGACACATCGATAACAGCCGGTCCCCAAACTTACATCTTGCTCTCCGACCAACACTTACCATGCACTGACCACAAAAAATGGAGGCGCCGCAGCTTGAACCCTGGACCTTTCACATGCCAAGCGAACGCTCTTCCAACTGAGCTACGCCCCATGCACGAGCAAACGGCGCTATTCCCCATTCTTTGCGACTCAGATGCGCACGGACACGATGGTTGTTGGTTTGTAGCGGTGAAGGGAGCAGAGTACAAAGGCGCGGACCCGTTCATATACACAAAAGTTCCAAGTAGTTTCCATGCTCTGGTATTACAAATGCAAATTCCGTCTGTTTTTAACGTCTTAAATTGAAAGAGCCGTCACAAATTGCTCCGTTTCACTCCTTGTCGACAATCATACAGCACCTGAGGTAACAAACACATCTCGAGCCCCATTGTGCACTCCATTATTCATGCCAACTCAGTGCCTCGCTCTTTACTACTGTGTACCAATCTTGTCGTCCAACTGCAAAACACTGGGCCACAACATGTTTCCGCGTCTCCATTGCACTGCGCATACTACGAAACGCTCCCCAAACTTGGCACTCACCCTCGCAGCCGACTTTTCCGACTTTCCACGACGCTCACGCAACGCTCACGCTAGTGACAGCATTATTTATAGTTCGACGTCGCGCCAAAGCGAATGAGCACATTTCGCCTACGGCTTAGGCCGCCCTCCTAGTGTGGCTGCTCGGTGTCTGCAGGCAGCGAGGGTCTGCAAGCTTCCTGTGTTCGCACCTATATCACCTGTGCTTGCTTGTCAGAGACAGACTATCGCAAAACATACAACTCACTCCATGAATTGATTGCTACGGCATCTGTTATCAGCAGTCACAACTAGCAACACCAGTAGCAGCTGACTGCACGCAAAGAATAGGAATGTGCAGTGGGATTTACGTGAACTCAGCGCAAGGCAGATCTTTCCGACATAGGCTTGAGAATCTTACGGGAACACTTGTACTGTTTCTAAATTAAGTGTAGGCGTGGGAGGAGGGTGCTTCCTGCGCACTAATAACAGCACGCTTGTCAATTGTGGATGCTAATCATTCGCTTGTATCTTCCTAGACACATCTGCTGGTTGTGAATTATTCCACTTGCATGGCAAGGGGCGCATGTAGGTGTGTTAAAAATTCTGGAGGCACTGGGTATAGATCCCAGTACCTCTCGCATACAAAGAGAGCGCTCTACCATCTGAGCTACGCCCGCCCCCCCGAAGACTAATGGTGCTACATACAGCCATATAGACGACACAGACCCTTGCACTCCTATTATTCAGCAGACAAACACTACTCTCTATGTATCCGTTAGGGTGTCTTTCAGGTTTCGTGCATTCTGTATCGAATCGTAGTTGGCCACAATGAAAGTGGCACGTATAACGTCGAAAATAGAATTCGGACACCGCTCTGAGTAAGACCAACGTGTTGTCCACCCTCTAGACTTCAATGAGGTTAAGCCGCGATACCTAAGACAAATCTGCACTCGATGACACCTCGATAACAGCCGGTCCCCACACTTACATCTTGCTCTCCGACCAACACTTACCATGCACTGACCACAAAAAATGGAGGCGCCGCAGCTTGAACCCTGGACCTTTCACATGCCAAGCGAACGCTCTACCAACTGAGCTACGCCCCATGCACGAGCAAACGGCGCTATTCCCCATTCTTTGCGACTCAGATGCGCACGGACACGATGGTTGTTGGTTTGTAGCGGTGAAGGGAGCAGAGTACAAAGGCGCGGACCCGTTCATATACACAAAAGTTCCAAGTAGTTTCCATGCTCTGGTATTACAAATGCAAATTCCGTCTGTTTTTAACGTCTTAAATTGAAAGAGCCGTCACAAATTGCTCCGTTTCACTCCTTGTCGACAATCATACAGCACCTGAGGTAACAAACACATCTCGAGCCCCATTGTGCACTCCATTATTCATGCCAACTCAGTGCCTCGCTCTTTACTACTGTGTACCAATCTTGTCGTCCAACTGCAAAACACTGGGCCACAACATGTTTCCGCGTCTCCATTGCACTGCGCATACTACGAAACGCTCCCCAAACTTGGCACTCACCCTCGCAGCCGACTTTTCCGACTTTCCACGACGCTCACGCAACGCTCACGCTAGTGACAGCATTATTTATAGTTCGACGTCGCGCCAAAGCGAATGAGCACATTTCGCCTACGGCTTAGGCCGCCCTCCTAGTGTGGCTGCTCGGTGTCTGCAGGCAGCGAGGGTCTGCCAGCTTCCTGTGTTCGCACCTATGTCACCTGTGCTTGCTTGTCAGAGGCAGACTATCGCAAAACATACAACTCACTCCATGAATTGATTGCTAAGGCATCTGTTATCAGCAGGCACAACTAGCAACACCAGTAGCAGCTGACTGCACGCAAAGAATAGGAATGTGCAGTGGGATTTACGTGAACTCAGCGCAAGGCAGATCTTCCCGACATACGCTTGAGAATCTTACGGGAACACTTGTACTGTTTCTAAATTAAGTGTAGGCGTGGGAGGAGGGTGCTTCCTGCACACTAATAACAGCACGCTTGTCAATTGTGGTTGCTAATCATTCGCCTGTATCTTCCTAGACACATCTGCTGGTTGTGAATTATTCCACTTGCATGGCAAGGGGCGCATGTAGGTGTGTTAAAAATTCTGGAGGCACTGGGTATAGATCCCAGTACCTCTAGCATACAAAGCGAGCGCTCTACCATCTGAGCTACGCCTGCCCCCCGAAGACTAATGGTGCTACATACAGCCATATAGACGACACAGACCCTTGCACTCCCATTATTCAGCAGACAAACACTACTCTCTATGTATCCGTTAGGGTGTCTTTCAGGTTTCGTGCATTCTGTATCGAATCGTAGTTGGCCACAATGAAAGTGGCACGTATAACGTCGAAAATAGAATTCGGACACCGCTCTGAGTAAGACCAACGTGTTGTCCACCCTCTAGACTTCAATGAGGTTAAGCCGCGATACCTAAGACAGATCTGCACTCGATGACACATCGATAACAGCCGGTCCCCAAACTTACATCTTGCTCTCCGACCAACACTTACCATGCACTGACCACAAAAAATGGAGGCGCCGCAGCTTGAACCCTGGACCTTTCACATGCCAAGCGAACGCTCTTCCAACTGAGCTACGCCCCATGCACGAGCAAACGGCGCTATTCCCCATTCTTTGCGACTCAGATGCGCACGGACACGATGGTTGTTGGTTTGTAGCGGTGAAGGGAGCAGAGTACAAAGGCGCGGACCCGTTCATATACACAAAAGTTCCAAGTAGTTTCCATGCTCTGGTATTACAAATGCAAATTCCGTCTGTTTTTAACGTCTTAAATTGAAAGAGCCGTCACAAATTGCTCCGTTTCACTCCTTGTCGACAATCATACAGCACCTGAGGTAACAAACACATCTCGAGCCCCATTGTGCACTCCATTATTCATGCCAACTCAGTGCCTCGCTCTTTACTACTGTGTACCAATCTTGTCGTCCAACTGCAAAACACTGGGCCACAACATGTTTCCGCGTCTCCATTGCACTGCGCATACTACGAAACGCTCCCCAAACTTGGCACTCACCCTCGCAGCCGACTTTTCCGACTTTCCACGACGCTCACGCAACGCTCACGCTAGTGACAGCATTATTTATAGTTCGACGTCGCGCCAAAGCGAATGAGCACATTTCGCCTACGGCTTAGGCCGCCCTCCTAGTGTGGCTGCTCGGTGTCTGCAGGCAGCGAGGGTCTGCCAGCTTCCTGTGTTCGCACCTATGTCACCTGTGCTTGCTTGTCAGAGGCAGACTATCGCAAAACATACAACTCACTCCATGAATTGATTGCTAAGGCATCTGTTATCAGCAGGCACAACTAGCAACACCAGTAGCAGCTGACTGCACGCAAAGAATAGGAATGTGCAGTGGGATTTACGTGAACTCAGCGCAAGGCAGATCTTCCCGACATACGCTTGAGAATCTTACGGGAACACTTGTACTGTTTCTAAATTAAGTGTAGGCGTGGGAGGAGGGTGCTTCCTGCACACTAATAACAGCACGCTTGTCAATTGTGGTTGCTAATCATTCGCCTGTATCTTCCTAGACACATCTGCTGGTTGTGAATTATTCCACTTGCATGGCAAGGGGCGCATGTAGGTGTGTTAAAAATTCTGGAGGCACTGGGTATAGATCCCAGTACCTCTAGCATACAAAGCGAGCGCTCTACCATCTGAGCTACGCCTGCCCCCCGAAGACTAATGGTGCTACATACAGCCATATAGACGACACAGACCCTTGCACTCCCATTATTCAGCAGACAAACACTACTCTCTATGTATCCGTTAGGGTGTCTTTCAGGTTTCGTGCATTCTGTATCGAATCGTAGTTGGCCACAATGAAAGTGGCACGTATAACGTCGAAAATAGAATTCGGACACCGCTCTGAGTAAGACCAACGTGTTGTCCACCCTCTAGACTTCAATGAGGTTAAGCCGCGATACCTAAGACAGATCTGCACTCGATGACACATCGATAACAGCCGGTCCCCAAACTTACATCTTGCTCTCCGACCAACACTTACCATGCACTGACCACAAAAAATGGAGGCGCCGCAGCTTGAACCCTGGACCTTTCACATGCCAACCGCACGCTCTACCAACTGAGCTACGCCCCATGCATGAGCAAACGGCGCTATTCCCCATTCTTTGCGACTCAGATGCGCACGGACACGATGGTTGTTGGTTTGTAGCGGTGAAGGGAGCAGAGTACAAAGGCGCGGACCCGTTCATATACACCAAACTTCCAAGTAGTTTCGATGCTCTGGTATTACAAATGCAAATTCCGTCTGTTTTTAACGTCTTAAATTGAAAGAGCCGTCACAAATTGCTCCGTTTTCACTCCTTGTCGACAATCATACAGCACCTGAGGTAACAAACGCATCTCGAGCCCCATTGTGCACTCCATTATTCATGCCAACTCAGTGCCTCGCTCTTTACTACTGTGTACCAATCTTGTCGTCCAACTGCAAAACACTGGGCCACAACAAGTTTCCGCGTCTCCATTGCACTGCGCATACTACGAAACGCTCCCCAAACTTGGCACTCACCCTCGCAGCCGACTTCTCCGACTTTCCACGACGCTCACGCTGGTGACAGCATTATTTATAGTTCGACGTCGCGCCAAAGCGAATGAGCACATTTCGCCTACGGCTTAGGCCGCCCTCCTAGTGTGGCTGCTCGGTGTCTGCAGGCAGCGAGGGTCTGCAAGCTTCCTGTGTCCGCACCTATATCACCTGTGCTTGCTTGTCAGAGACAGACTATCGCAAAACATACAACTCACTCCATGAATTGATTGCTACGGCATCTGTTATCAGCAGTCACAACTAGCAACACCAGTAGCAGCTGACTGCACGCAAAGAATAGGAATGTGCAGTGGGATTTACGTGAACTCAGCGCAAGGCAGATCTTTCCGACATAGGCTTGAGAATCTTACGGGAACACTTGTACTGTTTCTAAATTAAGTGTAGGCGTGGGAGGAGGGTGCTTCCTGCACACTAATAACAGCACGCTTGTCAATTGTGGTTGCTAATCATTCGCTTGTATCTTCCTAGACACATCTGCTGGTTGTGAATTATTCCACTTGCATGGCAAGGGGCGCATGTAGGTGTGTTAAAAATTCTGGAGGCACTGGGTATAGATCCCAGTACCTCTCGCATACAAAGCGAGCGCTCTACCATCTGAGGTACGCCCGCCCCCCCTTCCCTCCCCGAAGACTAATGGTGCTACATACAGCCATATAGACGACACAGACCCTTGCACTCCCATTATTCAGCAGACAAACACTACTCTCTATGTATCCGTTAGGGTGTCTTTCAGGTTTCGTGCATTCTGTATCGAATCGTAGTTGGCCACTATGAAAGTGGCACGTATAACGTCGAAAATAGAATTCGGACACCGCTCTGAGTAAGACCAACGTGTTGTCCACCCTCTAGACTTCAATGAGGTTAAGCCGCGATACCTAAGACAGATCTGCACTCGATGACACATCGATAACAGCCGGTCCCCAAACTTACATCTTGCTCTCCGACCAACACTTACCATGCACTGACCACAAAAAAATGGAGGCGCCGCAGCTTGAACCCAGGACATTTCACATGCCAAGCGAACGCTCTACCAACTGAGCTACGCCCCATGCACGAGCAAACGGCGCTATTCCCCATTCTTTGCGACTCAGATGCGCACGGGCACGATGGTTGTTGGTTTGTAGCGGTGAAGGGAGCAGAGTACAAAGGCGCGGACCCGTTCATATACACCAAACTTCCAAGTAGTTTCGATGCTCTGGTATTACAAATGCAAATTCCGTCTGTTTTTAACGTCTTAAATTGAAAGAGCCGTCACAAATTGCTCCGTTTTCACTCCTTGTCGACAATCATACAGCACCTGAGGTAACAAACGCATCTCGAGCCCCATTGTGCACTCCATTATTCATGCCAACTCAGTGCCTCGCTCTTTACTACTGTGTACCAATCTTGTCGTCCAACTGCAAAACACTGGGCCACAACATGTTTCCGCGTCTCCATTGCACTGCGCATACTACGAAACGCTCCCCAAACTTGGCACTCACCCTCGCAGCCGACTATCCACGACGCACACGCAACGCTCACGCTGGTGACAGCATTATTTATAGTTCGACGTCGCGCCAAAGCGAATGAGCACATTTCGCCTACGGCTTAGGCCGCCCTCCTAGTGTGGCTGCTCGGTGTCTGCAGGCAGCGAGGGTCTGCAAGCTTCCTGTGTCGCACCTATATCACCTGTGCTTGCTTGTCAGAGACAGACTATCGCAAAACATACAACTCACTCCATGAATTGATTGCTACGGCATCTGTTATCAGCAGTCACAACTAGCAACACCAGTAGCAGCTGACTGCACGCAAAAAATAGGAATGTGCAGTGGGATTTACGTGAACTCAGCGCAAGGCAGATCTTTCCGACATAGGCTTGAGAATCTTACGGGAACACTTGTACTGTTTCTAAATTAAGTGTAGGCGTGGGAGGAGGGTGCTTCCTGCACACTAATAACAGCACGCTTGTCAATTGTGGTTGCTAATCATTCGCTTGTATCTTCCTAGACACATCTGCTGGTTGTGAATTATTCCACTTGCATGGCAAGGGGCGCATGTAGGTGTGTTAAAAATTCTGGAGGCACTGGGTATAGATCCCAGTACATCTCGCATACAAAGCGAGCGCTCTACCATCTGAGCTACGCCCGCCCCCACCCCGAAGACTAATGGTGCTACATACAGCCATATAGACGACACAGACCCTTGCACTCCCATTATTCAGCAGACAAACACTACTCTCTATGTATCCGTTAGGGTGTCTTTCAGGTTTCGTGCATTCTGTATCGAATCGTAGTTGGCCACAATGAAAGTGGCACGTATAACGTCGAAAATAGAATTCGGACACCGCTCTGAGTAAGACCAACGTGTTGTCCACCCTCTAGACTTCAATGAGGTTAAGCCGCGATACCTAAGACAGATCTGCACTCGATGACACATCGATAACAGCCGGTCCCCAAACTTACATCTTGCTCTCCGACCAACACTTACCATGCACTGACCACAAAAAATGGAGGCGCCGCAGCTTGAACCCAGGACCTTTCACATGCCAAGCGAACGCTCTACCAACTGAGCTACGCCCCATGCACGAGCAAACGGCGCTATTCCCCATTCTTTGCGACTCAGATGCGCACGGACACGATGGTTGTTGGTTTGTAGCGGTGAAGGGAGCAGAGTACAAAGGCGCGGACCCGTTCATATACACCAAACTTCCAAGTAGTTTCGATGCTCTGGTATTACAAATGCAAATTCCGTCTGTTTTTAACGTCTTAAATTGAAAGAGCCGTCACAAATTGCTCCGTTTTCACTCCTTGTCGACAATCATACAGCACCTGAGGTAACAAACGCATCTCGAGCCCCATTGTGCACTCCATTATTCATGCCAACTCAGTGCCTCGCTCTTTACTACTGTGTACCAAACTTGTCGTCCAACTGCAAAACACTGGGCCACAACAAGTTTCCGCGTCTCCATTGCACTGCGCATACTATGAAACGCTCCCCAAACTTGGCACTCACCCTCGCAGCCGACTTTTCCGACTTTCCACGACGCACACGCAACGCTCACGCTGGTGACAGCATTATTTATAGTTCGACGTCGCGCCAAAGCGAATGAGCACATTTCGCCTACGGCTTAGGCCGCCCTCCTAGTGTGGCTGCTCGGTGTCTGCAGGCAGCGAGGGTCTGCAAGCTTCCTGTGTCGCACCTATATCACCTGTGCTTGCTTGTCAGAGACAGACTATCGCAAAACATACAACTCACTCCATGAATTGATTGCTACGGCATCTGTTATCAGCAGTCACAACTAGCAACACCAGTAGCAGCTGACTGCACGCAAAAAATAGGAATGTGCAGTGGGATTTACGTGAACTCAGCGCAAGGCAGATCTTTCCGACATACGCTTGAGAATCTTACGGGAACACTTGTACTGTTTCTAAATTAAGTGTAGGCGTGGGAGGAGGGTGCTTCCTGCACACTAATAACAGCACGCTTGTCAATTGTGGTTGCTAATCATTCGCTTGTATCTTCCTAGACACATCTGCTGGTTGTGAATTATTCCACTTGCATGGCAAGGGGCGCATGTAGGTGTGTTAAAAATTCTGGAGGCACTGGGTATAGATCCCAGTACATCTCGCATACAAAGCGAGCGCTCTACCATCTGAGCTACGCCCGCCCCCACCCCGAAGACTAATGGTGCTACATACAGCCATATAGACGACACAGACCCTTGCACTCCCATTATTCAGCAGACAAACACTACTCTCTATGTATCCGTTAGGGTGTCTTTCAGGTTTCGTGCATTCTGTATCGAATCGTAGTTGGCCACAATGAAAGTGGCACGTATAACGTCGAAAATAGAATTCGGACACCGCTCTGAGTAAGACCAACGTGTTGTCCACCCTCTAGACTTCAATGAGGTTAAGCCGCGATACCTAAGACAGATCTGCACTCGATGACACATCGATAACAGCCGGTCCCCAAACTTACATCTTGCTCTCCGACCAACACTTACCATGCACTGACCACAAAAAATGGAGGCGCCGCAGCTTGAACCCAGGACCTTTCACATGCCAAGCGAACGCTCTACCAACTGAGCTACGCCCCATGCACGAGCAAACGGCGCTATTCCCCATTCTTTGCGACTCAGATGCGCACGGACACGATGGTTGTTGGTTTGTAGCGGTGAAGGGAGCAGAGTACAAAGGCGCGGACCCGTTCATATACACCAAACTTCCAAGTAGTTTCGATGCTCTGGTATTACAAATGCAAATTCCGTCTGTTTTTAACGTCTTAAATTGAAAGAGCCGTCACAAATTGCTCCGTTTTCACTCCTTGTCGACAATCATACAGCACCTGAGGTAACAAACGCATCTCGAGCCCCATTGTGCACTCCATTATTCATGCCAACTCAGTGCCTCGCTCTTTACTACTGTGTACCAAACTTGTCGTCCAACTGCAAAACACTGGGCCACAACAAGTTTCCGCGTCTCCATTGCACTGCGCATACTATGAAACGCTCCCCAAACTTGGCACTCACCCTCGCAGCCGACTTTTCCGACTTTCCACGACGCTCACGCAACGCTCACGCTGGTGACAGCATTATTTATAGTTCGACGTCGCGCCAAAGCGAATGAGCACATTTCGCCTACGGCTTAGGCCGCCCTCCTAGTGTGGCTGCTCGGTGTCTGCAGGCAGCGAGGGTCTGCAAGCATCCTGTGTTCGCACCTATATCACCTGTGCTTGCTTGTCAGAGACAGACTATCGCAAAACATACAACTCACTCCATGAATTGATTGCTACGGCATCTGTTATCAGCAGGCACAACTAGCAACACCAGTAGCAGCTGACTGCACGCAAAGAATAGGAATGTGCAGTGGGATTTACGTGAACTCAGCGCAAGGCAGATCTTTCCGACATACGCTTGAGAATCTTACGGGAACACTTGTACTGTTTCTAAATTAAGTGTAGGCGTGGGAGGAGGGTGCTTCCTGCACACTAATAACAGCACGCTTGTCAATTGTGGTTGCTAATCATTCGCTTGTATCTTCCTAGACACATCTGCTGGTTGTGAATTATTCCACTTGCATGGCAAGGGGCGCATGTAGGTGTGTTAAAAATTCTGGAGGCACTGGGTATAGATCCCAGTACCTCTAGCATACAAAGCGAGCGCTCTACCATCTGAGCTACGCCCGCCCCCCGAAGACTAACGGTGCTACATACAGCCATATAGACGACACAGACCCTTGCACTCCCATTATTCAGCAGACAAACACTACTCTCTATGTATCCGTTAGGGTGTCTTTCGGGTTTCGTGCATTCTGTATCGAATCGTAGTTGGCCACAATGAAAGTGGCACGTATAACGTCGAAAATAGAATTCGGACACCGCTCTGAGTAAGACCAACGTGTTGTCCACCCTCTAGACTTCAATGAGGTTAAGCCGCGATACCTAAGACAGATCTGCACTCGATGACACCTCGATAACAGCCGGTCCCCACACTTACATCTTGCTCTCCGACCAACACTTACCATGCACTGACCACAAAAAATGTAGGCGCCGCAGCTTGAACCGTGGACCTTTCACATGCCAAGCGAACGTTCTACCAACTGAGCTACGCCCCATGCACGAGCAAACGGCGCTATTCCCCATTCTTTGCGACTCAGATGCGCACGGACACGATGGTTGTTGGTTTGTAGCGGTGAAGGGAGCAGAGTACAAAGGCGCGGACCCGTTCATATACACAAAAGTTCCAAGTAGTTTCGATGCTCTGGTATTACAAATGCAAATTCCGTCTGTTTTTAACGTCTTAAATTGAAAGAGCCGTCACAAATTGCTCCGTTTTCACTCCTTGTCGACAATCATACAGCACCAGAGGTAACAAACACATCTCGAGCCCCATTGTGCACTCCATTATTCATGCCAACTCAGTGCCTCGCTCTTTACTACTGTGTACCAATCTTGTCGTCCAACTGCAAAACACTGGGCCACAACAAGTTTCCGCGTCTCCATTGCACTGCGCATACTACGAAACGCTCCCCAAACTTGGCACTCACCCTCGCAGCCGACTTTTCCGACTTTCCACGACGCTCACGCAACGCTCACGCTGGTGACAGCATTATTTATAGTTCGACGTCACGCCAAAGCGAATGAGCACATTTCGCCTACGGCTTAGGCCGCCCTCCTAGTGTGGCTGCTCGGTGTCTGCAGGCAGCGAGGGTCTGCAAGCTTCCTGTGTTCGCACCTATATCACCTGTGCTTGCTTGTCAGAGACAGACTATCGCAAAACATACAACTCACTCCATGAATTGATTGCTACGGCATCTGTTATCAGCAGTCACAACTAGCAACACCAGTAGCAGCTGACTGCACGCAAAGAATAGGAATGTGCAGTGGGATTTACGTGAACTCAGCGCAAGGCAGATCTTTCCGACATAGGCTTGAGAATCTTACGGGAACACTTGTACTGTTTCTAAATTAAGTGTAGGCGTAGGAGGAGGGTGCTTCCTGCACACTAATAACAGCACGCTTGTCAATTGTGGTTGCTAATCATTCGCTTGTATCTTCCTAGACACATCTGCTGGTTGTGAATTATTCCACTTGCATGGCAAGGGGCGCATGTAGGTGTGTTAAAAATTCTGGAGGCACTGGGTATAGATCCCAGTACCTCTCGCATACAAAGCGAGCGCTCTACCATCTGAGCTACGCCCGCCACCCCGAAGACTAATGGTGCTACATACAGCCATATAGACGACACAGACCCTTGCACTCCCATTATTCAGCAGACAAACACTACTCTCTATGTATCCGTTAGGGTGTCTTTCAGGTTTCGTGCATTCTGTATCGAATCGTAGTTGGCCACAATGAAAGTGGCACGTATAACGTCGAAAATAGAATTCGGATACCGCTCTGAGTAAGACCAACGTGTTGTCCACCCTCTAGACTTCAATGAGGTTAAGCCGCGATACCTAAGACAGATCTGCACTCGATGACACCTCGATAACAGCCGGTCCCCACACTTACATCTTGCTCTCCGACCAACACTTACCATGCACTGACCACAAAAAATGTAAGCGCCGCAGCTTGAACCCTGGATCTTTCACATGCCAAGCGAACGTTCTACCAACTGAGCTACGCCCCATGCACGAGCAAACGGCGCTATTCCCCATTCTTTGCGACTCAGATGCGCACGGACACGATGGTTGTTGGTTTGTAGCGGTGAAGGGAGCAGAGTACAAAGGCGCGGACCCGTTCATATACACAAAAGTTCCAAGTAGTTTCGATGCTCTGGTATTACAATTGCAAATTCCGTCTGTTTTTAACGTCTTAAATTGAAAGAGCCGTCACAAATTGCTCCGTTTTCACTCCTTGTCGACAATCATACAGCACCAGAGGTAACAAACACATCTCGAGCCCCATTGTGCACTCCATTATTCATGCCAACTCAGTGCCTCGCTCTTTACTACTGTGTACCAATCTTGTCGTCCAACTGCAAAACACTGGGCCACAACATGTTTCCGCGTCTCCATTGCACTGCGCATACTACGAAACGCTCCCCAAACTTGGCACTCACCCTCGCAGCCGACTTTTCCGACTTTCCACGACGCTCACGCAACGCTCACGCTAGTGACAGCATTATTTATAGTTCGACGTCGCGCCAAAGCGAATGAGCACATTTCGCCTACGGCTTAGGCCGCCCTCCTAGTGTGGCTGCTCGGTGTCTGCAGGCAGCGAGGGTCTGCAAGCTTCCTGTGTTCGCACCTATATCACCTGTGCTTGCTTGTCAGAGACAGACTATCGCAAAACATACAACTCACTCCATGAATTGATTGCTACGGCATCTGTTATCAGCAGTCACAACTAGCAACACCAGTAGCAGCTGACTGCACGCAAAGAATAGGAATGTGCAGTGGGATTTACGTGAACTCAGCGCAAGGCAGATCTTTCCGACATAGGCTTGAGAATCTTACGGGAACACTTGTACTGTTTCTAAATTAAGTGTAGGCGTGGGAGGAGGGTGCTTCCTGCGCACTAATAACAGCACGCTTGTCAATTGTGGATGCTAATCATTCGCTTGTATCTTCCTAGACACATCTGCTGGTTGTGAATTATTCCACTTGCATGGCAAGGGGCGCATGTAGGTGTGTTAAAAATTCTGGAGGCACTGGGTATAGATCCCAGTACCTCTCGCATACAAAGAGAGCGCTCTACCATCTGAGCTACGCCCGCCCCCCCGAAGACTAATGGTGCTACATACAGCCATATAGACGACACAGACCCTTGCACTCCTATTATTCAGCAGACAAACACTACTCTCTATGTATCCGTTAGGGTGTCTTTCAGGTTTCGTGCATTCTGTATCGAATCGTAGTTGGCCACAATGAAAGTGGCATGTATAACGTCGAAAATAGAATTCGGACACCGCTCTGAGTAAGACCAACGTGTTGTCCACCCTCTAGACTTCAATGAGGTTAAGCCGCGATACCTAAGACAAATCTGCACTCGATGACACCTCGATAACAGCCGGTCCCCACACTTACATCTTGCTCTCCGACCAACACTTACCATGCACTGACCACAAAAAATGGAGGCGCCGCAGCTTGAACCCTGGACCTTTCACATGCCAAGCGAACGCTCTACCAACTGAGCTACGCCCCATGCACGAGCAAACGGCGCTATTCCCCATTCTTTGCGACTCAGATGCGCACGGACACGATGGTTGTTGGTTTGTAGCGGTGAAGGGAGCAGAGTACAAAGGCGCGGACCCGTTCATATACACAAAAGTTCCAAGTAGTTTCCATGCTCTGGTATTACAAATGCAAATTCCGTCTGTTTTTAACGTCTTAAATTGAAAGAGCCGTCACAAATTGCTCCGTTTCACTCCTTGTCGACAATCATACAGCACCTGAGGTAACAAACACATCTCGAGCCCCATTGTGCACTCCATTATTCATGCCAACTCAGTGCCTCGCTCTTTACTACTGTGTACCAATCTTGTCGTCCAACTGCAAAACACTGGGCCACAACATGTTTCCGCGTCTCCATTGCACTGCGCATACTACGAAACGCTCCCCAAACTTGGCACTCACCCTCGCAGCCGACTTTTCCGACTTTCCACGACGCTCACGCTAGTGACAGCATTATTTATAGTTCGACGTCGCGCCAAAGCGAATGAGCACATTTCGCCTACGGCTTAGGCCGCCCTCCTAGTGTGGCTGCTCGGTGTCTGCAGGCAGCGAGGGTCTGCCAGCTTCCTGTGTTCGCACCTATGTCACCTGTGCTTGCTTGTCAGAGGCAGACTATCGCAAAACATACAACTCACTCCATGAATTGATTGCTAAGGCATCTGTTATCAGCAGTCACAACTAGCAACACCAGTAGCAGCTGACTGCACGCAAAGAATAGGAATGTGCAGTGGGATTTACGTGAACTCAGCGCAAGGCAGATCTTTCCGACATAGGCTTGAGAATCTTACGGGAACACTTGTACTGTTTCTAAATTAAGTGTAGGCGTGGGAGGAGGGTGCTTCCTGCGCACTAATAACAGCACGCTTGTCAATTGTGGACGCTAATCATTCGCTTGTATCTTCCTAGACACATCTGCTGGTTGTGAATTATTCCACTTGCATGGCAAGGGGCGCATGTAGGTGTGTTAAAAATTCTGGAGGCACTGGGTATAGATCCCAGTACCTCTCGCATACAAAGCGAGCGCTCTACCATCTGAGCTACGCCCGCCCCCCCGAAGACTAATGGTGCTACATACAGCCATATAGACGACACAGACCCTTGCACTCCCATTATTCAGCAGACAAACACTACTCTCTATGTATCCGTTAGGGTGTCTTTCAGGTTTCGTGCATTCTGTATCGAATCGTAGTTGGCCACAATGAAAGTGGCACGTATAACGTCGAAAATAGAATTCGGACACCGCTCTGAGTAAGACCAACGTGTTGTCCACCCCCTAGACTTCAATGAGGTTAAGCCGCGATACCTAAGACAGATCTGCACTCGATGACACCTCGATAACAGCCGGTCCCCACACTTACATCTTGCTCTCCTTACGTCAGTATACATAATATCAGTCTGTGACGCTGGCTTTGCAACATCTTGCGTGCCTTTAGGTTCGCCGCGACCAACACTTACCATGCACTGACCACAAAAAATGGAGGCGCCGCAGCTTGAACCCTGGACCTTTCACATGCCAAGCGAACGCTCTACCAACTGAGCTACGCCCCATGCACGAGCAAACGGCGCTATTCCCCATTCTTTGCGACTCAGATGCGCACGGACACGATGGTTGTTGGATTGTAGCGGTGAAGGGTGCAGAGTACAAAGGCGCGGACCCGTTCATATACACAAAACTTCCAAGTAGTTTCCATGCTCTGGTATTACAAATGCAAATTCCGTCTGTTTTTAACGTCTTAAATTGAAAGAGCCGTCACAAATTGCTCCGTTTTCACTCCTTGTCGACAATCATACAGCACCTGAGGTAACAAACACATCTCGAGCCCCATTGTGCACTCCATTATTCATGCCAACTCAGTGCCTCGCTCTTTACTACTGTGTACCAATCTTGTCGTCCAACTGCAAAACACTGGGCCACAACAAGTTTCCGCGTCTCCATTGCACTGTGCATACTACGAAACGCTCCCCAAACTTGGCACTCACCCTCGCAGCCGACTTTTCCGACTTTCCACGACGCTCACGCTAGTGACAGCATTATTTATAGTTCGACGTCGCGCAAAAGCGAATGAGCATATTTCGCCTACGGCTTAGGCCGCCCTCCTAGTGTGGCTGCTCGGTGTCTGCAGGCAGCGAGGGTCTGCAAGCTTCCTGTGTTCGCACCTATGTCACCTGTGCTTGCTTGTCAGAGACAGACTATCGCAAAACATACAACTCACTCCATGAATTGATTGCTACGGCATCTGTTATCAGCAGTCACAACTAGCAACACCAGTAGCAGCTGACTGCACGCAAAGAATAGGAATGTGCAGTGGGATTTACGTGAACTCAGCGCAAGGCAGATCTTTCCGACATAGGCTTGAGAATCTTACGGGAACACTTGTACTGTTTCTAAATTAAGTGTAGGCGTGGGAGGAGGGTGCTTCCTGCGCACTAATAACAGCACGCTTGTCAATTGTGGACGCTAATCATTCGCTTGTATCTTCCTAGACCCATCTGCTGGTTGTGAATTATTCCACTTGCATGGCAAGGGGCGCATGTAGGTGTGTTAAAAATTCTGGAGGCACTGGGTATAGATCCCAGTACCTCTCGCATACAAAGCGAGCGCTCTACCATCTGAGCTACGCCCGCCCCCCTGAAGACTAATGGTGCTACATACAGCCATATAGACGACACAGACCCTTGCACTCCCATTATTCAGCAGACAAACACTACTCTCTATGTATCCGTTAGGGTGTCTTTCAGGTTTCGTGCATTCTGTATCGAATCGTAGTTGGCCACAATGAAAGTGGCACGTATAACGTCGAAAATAGAATTCGGACACCGCTCTGAGTAAGACCAACGTGTTGTCCACCCCCTAGACTTCAATGAGGTTAAGCCGCGATACCTAAGACAGATCTGCACTCGATGACACCTCGATAACAGCCGGTCCCCACACTTACATCTTGCTCTCCTTACGTCAGTATACATCATATCAGTCTGTGACGCTGGCTTTGCAACATCTTGCGTGCCTTTAGGTTCGCCGCGACCAACACTTACCATGCACTGACCACAAAAAATGGAGGAGCCGCAGCTTGAACCCTGGACCTTTCACATGCCAAGCGAACGCTCTACCAACTGAGCTACGCCCCATGCACGAGCAAACGGCGCTATTCCCCATTCTTTGCGACTCAGATGCGCACGGACACGATGGTTGTTGGATTGTAGCGGTGAAGGGTGCAGAGTACAAAGGCGCGGACCCGTTCATATACACAAAAGTTCCAAGTAGTTTCGACGCTCTGGTATTACAAATGCAAATTCCGTCTGTTTTTAACGTCTTAAATTGAAAGAGCCGTCACAAATTGCTCCGTTTTCACTCCTTGTCGACAATCATACGGCACCTGAGGTAACAAACACATCTCGAGCCCCATTGTGCACTCCATTATTCATGCCAACTCAGTGCCTCGCTCTTTACTACTGTGTACCAATCTTGTCGTCCAACTGCAAAACACTGGGCCACAACAAGTTTCCGCGTCTCCATTGCACTGTGCATACTACGAAACGCTCCCCAAACTTGGCACTCACCCTCGCAGCCGACTTTTCCGACTTTCCACGACGCTCACGCTAGTGACAGCATTATTTATAGTTCGACGTCGCGCCAAAGCGAATGAGCATATTTCGCCTACGGCTTAGGCCGCCCTCCTAGTGTGGCTGCTCGGTGTCTGCAGGCAGCGAGGGTCTGCAAGCTTCCTGTGTTCGCACCTATGTCACCTGTGCTTGCTTGTCAGAGACAGACTATCGCAAAACATACAACTCACTCCATGAATTGATTGCTACGGCATCTGTTATCAGCAGTCACAACTAGCAACACCAGTAGCAGCTGACTGCACGCAAAGAATAGGAATGTGCAGTGGGATTTACGTGAACTCAGCGCAAGGCAGATCTTTCCGACATAGGCTTGAGAATCTTACGGGAACACTTGTACTGTTTCTAAATTAAGTGTAGGCGTGGGAGGAGGGTGCTTCCTGCGCACTAATAACAGCACGCTTGTCAATTGTGGACGCTAATCATTCGCTTGTATCTTCCTAGACCCATCTGCTGGTTGTGAATTATTCCACTTGCATGGCAAGGGGCGCATGTAGGTGTGTTAAAAATTCTGGAGGCACTGGGTATAGATCCCAGTACCTCTCGCATACAAAGCGAGCGCTCTACCATCTGAGCTACGCCCGCCCCCCTGAAGACTAATGGTGCTACATACAGCCATATAGACGACACAGACCCTTGCACTCCCATTATTCAGCAGACAAACACTACTCTCTATGTATCCGTTAGGGTGTCTTTCAGGTTTCGTGCATTCTGTATCGAATCGTAGTTGGCCACAATGAAAGTGGCACGTATAACGTCGAAAATAGAATTCGGACACCGCTCTGAGTAAGACCAACGTGTTGTCCACCCCCTAGACTTCAATGAGGTTAAGCCGCGATACCTAAGACAGATCTGCACTCGATGACACCTCGATAACAGCCGGTCCCCACACTTACATCTTGCTCTCCTTACGTCAGTATACATCATATCAGTCTGTGACGCTGGCTTTGCAACATCTTGCGTGCCTTTAGGTTCGCCGCGACCAACACTTACCATGCACTGACCACAAAAAATGGAGGCGCCGCAGCTTGAACCCTGGACCTTTCACATGCCAAGCGAACGCTCTACCAACTGAGCTACGCCCCATGCACGAGCAAACGGCGCTATTCCCCATTCTTTGCGACTCAGATGCGCACGGACACGATGGTTGTTGGATTGTAGCGGTGAAGGGTGCAGAGTACAAAGGCGCGGACCCGTTCATATACACAAAACTTCCAAGTAGTTTCAATGCTCTGGTATTACAAATGCAAATTCCGTCTGTTTTTAACGTCTTAAATTGAAAGAGCCGTCACAAATTGCTCCGTTTTCACTCCTTGTCGACAATCATACAGCACCTGAGGTAACAAACACATCTCGAGCCCCATTGTGCACTCCATTATTCATGCCAACTCAGTGCCTCGCTCTTTACTACTGTGTACCAATCTTGTCGTCCAACTGCAAAACACTGGGCCACAACAAGTTTCCGCGTCTCCATTGCACTGTGCATACTACGAAACGCTCCCCAAACTTGGCACTCACCCTCGCAGCCGACTTTTCCGACTTTCCACGACGCTCACGCTAGTGACAGCATTATTTATAGTTCGACGTCGCGCCAAAGCGAATGAGCATATTTCGCCTACGGCTTAGGCCGCCCTCCTAGTGTGGCTGCTCGGTGTCTGCAGGCAGCGAGGGTCTGCAAGCTTCCTGTGTTCGCACCTATGTCACCTGTGCTTGCTTGTCAGAGACAGACTATCGCAAAACATACAACTCACTCCATGAATTGATGGCTACGGCATCTGTTATCAGCAGTCACAACTAGCAACACCAGTAGCAGCTGACTGCACGCAAAGAATAGGAATGTGCAGTGGGATTTACGTGAACTCAGCGCAAGGCAGATCTTTCCTTCATAGGCTTGAGAATCTTACGGGAACACTTGTACTGTTTCTAAATTAAGTGTAGGCGTGGGAGGAGGGTGCTTCCTGCGCACTAATAACAGCACGCTTGTCAATTGTGGACGCTAATCATTCGCTTGTATCTTCCTAGACACATCTGCTGGTTGTGAATTATTCCACTTGCATGGCAAGGTGCGCATGTAGGTGTGTTAAAAATTCTGGAGGCACTGGGTATTGATCCCAGTACCTCTCGCATACAAAGCGAGCGCTCTACCATCTGAGGCACTGGGTATTGATCCCAGTACCTCTCGCATACAAAGCGAGCGCTCTACCATCTGAGCTACGCCGGCCCCCCCGAAGACTAATGGTGCTACATACAGCCATATAGACAACACAGACCCTTGCACTCCCATTATTCAGCAGACAAACACTACTCTCAATGTATCCGTTAGGGTGTCTTTCAGGTTTCGTGCATTCTGTATCGAATCGTAGTTGGCCACAATGAAAGTGGCACGTATAACGTCGAAAATAGAATTCGGACACCGCTCTGAGTAAGACCAACGTGTTGTCCACCCTCTAGACTTCAATGAGGTTAAGCCGCGATACCTAAGACAGATCTGCACTCGATGACACCTCGATAACAGCCGGTCCCCACACTTACATCTTGCTCTCCGACCAACACTTACCATGCACTGACCACAAAAAATGGAGGCGCCGCAGCTTGAACCCTGGACCTTTCACATGCCAAGCGAACGCTCTACCAACTGAGCTACGCCCCATGCACGAGCAAACGGCGCTATTCCCCATTCTTTGCGACTCAGATGCGCACGGACACGATGGTTGTTGGTTTGTAGCGGTGAAGGGAGCAGAGTACAAAGGC
This sequence comes from Schistocerca gregaria, assembly GCF_023897955.1. NCBI lineage: Eukaryota > Metazoa > Arthropoda > Insecta > Orthoptera > Acrididae > Schistocerca > Schistocerca gregaria. Next base: position 25,659,528 of record NC_064929.1, on the reverse strand, counting down.
GCGGACCCGTTCATATACACAAAATTTCCAAGTAGTTTCCATGCTCTGGTATTACAAATGCAAATTCCGTCTGTTTTTAACGTCTTAAATTGAAAGAGCCGTCACAAATTGCTCCGTTTTCACTCCTTGTCGACAATCATACAGCACCTGAGGTAACAAACACATCTCGAGCCCCATTGTGCACTCCATTATTCATGCCAACTCAGTGCCTCGCTCTTTACTACTGTGTACCAATCTTGTCGTCCAACTGCAAAACACTGGGCCACAACAAGTTTCCGCATCTCCATCGCACTGCGCATACTACGAAACGCTCCCCAAACTTGGCACTCACCCTCGCAGCCGACTTTTCCGACTTTCCACGACGCTCACGCTAGTGACAGCATTATTTATAGTTCGACGTCGCGCCAAAGCGAATGAGCACATTTCGCCTACGGCTTAGGCCGCTCTCCTAGTGTGGCTGCTCGGTGTCTGCAGGCAGCGAGGATCTGCAAGCTTCCTGTGTTCGCACCTATGTCACCTGTGCTTGCTTGTCAGAGACAGACTATCGCAAAACATACAACTCACTCCATGAATTAATTGCTACGGCATCTGTTATCAGCAGTCACAACTAGCAACACCAGTAGCAGCTGACTGCACGCTAAGAATAGGAATGTGCTGTGGGATTTACGTGAACTCAGCGCAAGGCAGATCTTTCCGACATAGGCTTGAGAATCTTACGGGAACACTTGTACTGTTTCTAAATTAAGTGTAGGCGTGGGAGGAGGGTGCTTCCTGCGCACTAATAACAGCACGCTTGTCAATTGTGGATGCTAATCATTCGCTTGTATCTTCCTAGACACATCTGCTGGTTGTGAATTATTCCACTTGCATGGCAAGGTGCGCATGTAGGTGTGTTAAAAATTCTGGAGGCACTGGGTATTGATCCCAGTACCTCTCGCATACAAAGCGAGCACTCTACCATCAGAGCTACGCCCGCCCCCCAAAGACTAATGGTGCTACATACAGCCATATAGACGACACAGACCCTTGCACTCCCATTATTCAGCAGACAAACAATACTCTCTATGTATCCGTTAGGGTGTCTTTCAGGTTTTCGTGCATTCTGTATCGAATCGTAGTTGGCCACAATGAAAGTGGCACGTATAACGTCGAAAATAGAATTCGGACACCGCTCTGAGTAAGACCAACGTGTTGTCCACCCCCTAGACTTCAATGAGGTTAAGCCGCGATACCTAAGACAGATCTGCGCTCGATGACACCTCGATAACAGCCGGTCCCCACACTTACATCTTGCTCTCCTTACGTCAGTATACATCATATCAGTCTGTGACGCTGGCTTTGCAACATCTTGCGTGCCTTTAGGTTCGCCGCGACCAACACTTACCATGCACTGACCACAAAAAATGGAGGCGCCGCAGCTTGAACCCTGGACCTTTCACATGCCAAGCGAACGCTCTACCAACTGAGCTACGCCCCATGCACGAGCAAACGGCGCTTTTCCCCATTCTTTGCGACTCAGATGCGCACGGACACGATGGTTGTTGGTTTGTAGCGGTGAAGGGAGCAGAGTACAAAGGCGCGGACCCGTTCATATACACAAAAGTTCCAAGTAGTTTCCATGCTCTGGTATTACAAATGCAAATTCCGTCTGTTTTTAACGTCTTAAATTGAAAGAGCCGTCACAAATTGCTCCGTTTTCACTCCTTGTCGACAATCATACAGCACCTGAGGTAACAAACGCATCTCGAGCCCCATTGTGCACTCCATTATTCATGCCAACTCAGTGCCTCGCTCTTTACTACTGTGTACCAATCTTGTCGTCCAACTGCAAAACACTGGGCCACAACAAGTTTCCGCGTCTCCATTGCACTGCGCATACTACGAAACGCTCCCCAAACTTGGCACTCACCCTCGCAGCCGACTTTTCCGACTTTCCACGACGCTCACGCTAGTGACAGCATTATTTATAGTTCGACGTCGCGCCAAAGCGAATGAGCACATTTCGCCTACGGCTTAGGAAGCCCTCCTAGTGTGGCTGCTCGGTGTCTGCAGGCAGCGAGGGTCTGCAAGCTTCCTGTGTTCGCACCTATGTCACCTGTGCTTGCTTGTCAGAGACAGACTATCGCAAAACATACAACTCACTTCATGAATTGATTGCTACGGCATCTGTTATCAGCAGTCACAACTAGCAACACCAGTAGCAGCTGACTGCACGCAAAGAATAGTAATGTGCAGTGGGATTTACGTGAACTCAGCGCAAGGCAGATCTTTCCGACATAGGCTTGAGAATCTTACGGGAACACTTGTACTGTTTCTAAATTAAGTGTAGGCGTGGGAGGAGGGTGCTTCCTGCGCACTAATAACAGCACGCTTGTCAATTGTGGATGCTAATCATTCGCTTGTATCTTCCTAGACACATCTGCTGGTTGTGAATTATTCCACTTGCATGGCAAGGTGCGCATGTAGGTGTGTTAAAAATTCTGGACGCACTGGGTATTGATCCCAGTACCTCTCGCATACAAAGCGAGTGCTCTACCATCTGAGCTACGCCCGCCCCCCCGAAGACTAATGGTGCTACATACAGCCATATAGACGACACAGACCCTTGCACTCCCATTATTCAGCAGACAAACACTACTCTCTATGTATCCGTTAGGGTGTCTTTCAGGTTTCGTGCATTCTGTATCGAATCGTAGTTGGCCACAATGAAAGTGGCATGTATAACGTCGAAAATAGAATTCGGACACCGCTCTGAGTAAGACCAACGTGTTGTCCACCCTCTAGACTTCAATGAGGTTAAGCCGCGATACCTAAGACAGATCTGCACTCGATGACACCTCGATAACAGCCGGTCCCCACACTTACATCTTGCTCTCCTTACGTCAGTATACATCATATCAGTCTGTGACGCTGGCTTTGCAACATCTTGCGTGCCTTTAGGTTCGCCGCGACCAACACTTACCATGCACTGACCACAAAAAATGGAGGCGCCGCAGCTTGAACCCTGGAGCTTTCACGTGCCAAGCGAACGCTCTACCAACTGGGCCACGGCCCATGCACGAGCAAACTGCACTATTCCCCATTCTTTGCGACTCAGATGCGCACGGACACGATGGTTGTTGGTTTGTAGCGGTGAAGGGAGCAGAGTACAAAGGCGCGGACCCGTTCATATACACAAAAGTTCCAAGTAGTTTCGATGCTCTGGTATTACAAATGCAAATTCCGTCTGTTTTTAACGTCTTAAATTGAAAGAGCCGTCACAAATTGCTCCGTTTTCACTCCTTGTCGACAATCATACAGCACCAGAGGTAACAAACACATCTCGAGCCCCATTGTGCACTCCATTATTCATGCCAACTCAGTGCCTCGCTCTTTACTACTGTGTACCAATCTTGTCGTCCAACTGCAAAACACTGGGCCACAACATGTTTCCGCGTCTCCATTGCACTGCGCATACTACGAAACGCTCCCCAAACTTGGCACTCACCCTCGCAGCCGACTTTTCCGACTTTCCACGACGCTCACGCTAGTGACAGCATTATTTATAGTTCGACGTCGCGCCAAAGCGAATGAGCATATTTCGCCTACGGCTTAGGCCGCCCTCCTAGTGTGGCTGCTCGGTGTCTGCAGGCAGCGAGGGTCTGCAAGCTTCCTGTGTTCGCACCTATGTCACCTGTGCTTGCTTGTCAGAGACAGACTATCGCAAAACATACAACTCACTCCATGAATTGATTGCTACGGCATCTGTTATCAGCAGTCACAACTAGCAACACCAGTAGAAGCTGACTGCACGCAAAGAATAGGAATGTGCAGTGGGATTTACGTGAACTCAGCGCAAGGCAGATCTTTCCGACATAGGCTTGAGAATCTTACGGGAACACTTGTACTGTTTCTAAATTAAGTGTAGGCGTGGGAGGAGGGTGCTTCCTGCGCACTAATAACAGCACGCTTGTCAATTGTGGATGCTAATCATTCGCTTGTATCTTCCTAGACACATCTGCTGGTTGTGAATTATTCCACTTGCATGGCAAGGTGCGCATGTAGGTGTGTTAAAAATTCTGGACGCACTGGGTATTGATCCCAGTACCTCTCGCATACAAAGCGAGCGCTCTACCATCTGAGCTACGCCCGCCCCCCCGAAGACTAATGGTGCTACATACAGCCATATAGACGACACAGACCCTTGCACTCCCATTATTCAGCAGACAAACACTACTCTCTATGTATCCGTTAGGGTGTCTTTCAGGTTTCGTGCATTCTGTATCGAATCGTAGTTGGCCACAATGAAAGTGGCACGTATAACGTCGAAAATAGAATTCGGACACCGCTCTGAGTAAGACCAACGTGTTGTCCACCCTCTAGACTTCAATGAGGTTAAGCCGCGATACCTAAGACAGATCTGCACTCGACGACACCTCGATAACAGCCGGTCCCCACACTTACATCTTGCTCTCCTTACGTCAGTATACATCATATCAGTCTGTGACGCTGGCTTTGCAACATCTTGCGTGCCTTTAGGTTCGCCGCGACCAACACTTACCATGCACTGACCACAAAAAATGGAGGCGCCGCAGCTTGAACCCTGGAACTTTCACGTGCCAAGCGAACGCTCTACCAACTGAGCCACGCCCCATGCACGAGCAAACTGCGCTATTCCCCATTCTTTGCGACTCAGATGCGCACGGACACGACGGTTGTTGGTTTGTAGCGGTGAAGGGAGCAGAGTACAAAGGCGCGGACCCGTTCATATACACAAAAGTTCCAAGTAGTTTCGATGCTCTGGTATTACAAATGCAAATTCCGTCTGTTTTTAACGTCTTAAATTGAAAGAGCCGTCACAAATTGCTCCGTTTTCACTCCTTGTCGACAATCATACAGCACCAGAGGTAACAAACACATCTCGAGCCCCATTGTGCACTCCATTATTCATGCCAACTCAGTGCCTCGCTCTTTACTACTGTGTACCAATCTTGTCGTCCAACTGCAAAACACTGGGCCACAACATGTTTCCGCGTCTCCATTGCACTGCGCATACTACGAAACGCTCCCCAAACTTGGCACTCACCCTCGCAGCCGATTTTTCCGACTTTCCACGACGCTCACGCTAGTGACAGCATTATTTATAGTTCGACGTCGCGCCAAAGCGAATGAGCATATTTCGCCTACGGCTTAGGCCGCCCTCCTAGTGTGGCTGCTCGGTGTCTGCAGGCAGCGAGGGTCTGCAAGCTTCCTGTGTTCGCACCTATGTCACCTGTGCTTGCTTGTCAGAGACAGACTATCGCAAAACATACAACTCACTCCATGAATTGATTGCTACGGCATCTGTTATCAGCAGTCACAACTAGCAACACCAGTAGCAGCTGACTGCACGCAAAGAATAGGAATGTGCAGTGGGATTTACGTGAACTCAGCGCAAGGCAGATCTTAACGACATAGGCTTGAGAATCTTACGGGAACACTTGTACTGTTTCTAAATTAAGTGTAGGCGTGGGAGGAGGGTGATTCCTGCGCACTAATAACAGCACGCTTGTCAATTGTGGATGCTAATCATTCGCTTGTATCTTCCTAGACACATCTGCTGGTTGTGAATTATTCCACTTGCATGGCAAGGTGCGCATGTAGGTGTGTTAAAAATTCTGGACGCACTGGGTATTGATCCCAGTACCTCTCGCATACAAAGCGAGCGCTCTACCATCTGAGCTACGCCCGCCCCCCCGAAGACTAATGGTGCTACATACAGCCATATAGACGACACAGACCCTTGCACTCCCATTATTCAGCAGACAAACACTACTCTCTATGTATCCGTTAGGGTGTCTTTCAGGTTTCGTGCATTCTGTATCGAATCGTAGTTGGCCACAATGAAAGTGGCACGTATAACGTCGAAAATAGAATTCGGACACCGCTCTGAGTAAGACCAACGTGTTGTCCACCCTCTAGACTTCAATGAGGTTAAGCCGCGATACCTAAGACAGATCTGCACTCGATGACACCTCGATAACAGCCGGTCCCCACACTTACATCTTGCTCTCCTTACGTCAGTATACATCATATCAGTCTGTGACGCTGGCTTTGCAACATCTTGCGTGCCTTTAGGTTCGCCGCGACCAACACTTACCATGCACTGACCACAAAAAATGGAGGCGCCGCAGCTTGAAACCTGGAACTTTCACGTGCCAAGCGAACGCTCTACCAACTGAGCCACGCCCCATGCACGAGCAAACTGCGCTATTCCCCATTCTTTGCGACTCAGATGCGCACGGACACGACGGTTGTTGGTTTGTAGCGGTGAAGGGAGCAGAGTACAAAGGCGCGGACCCGTTCATATACACAAAAGTTCCAAGTAGTTTCGATGCTCTGGTATTACAAATGCAAATTCCGTCTGTTTTTAACGTCTTAAATTGAAAGAGCCGTCACAAATTGCTCCGTTTTCACTCCTTGTCGACAATCATACAGCACCAGAGGTAACAAACACATCTCGAGCCCCATTGTGCACTCCATTATTCATGCCAACTCAGTGCCTCGCTCTTTACTACTGTGTACCAATCTTGTCGTCCAACTGCAAAACACTGGGCCACAACATGTTTCCGCGTCTCCATCGCACTGCGCATACTACGAAACGCTCCCCAAACTTGGCACTCACCCTCGCAGCCGACTTTTCCGACTTTCCACGACGCTCAAGCTAGTGACAGCATTATTTATAGTTCGACGTCGCGCCAAAGCGAATGAGCATATTTCGCCTACGGCTTAGGCCGCCCTCCTAGTGTGGCTGCTCGGTGTCTGCAGGCAGCGAGGGTCTGCAAGCTTCCTGTGTTCGCACCTATGTCACCTGTGCTTGCTTGTCAGAGACAGACTATCGCAAAACATACAACTCACTCCATGAATTGATTGCTACGGCATCTGTTATCAGCAGTCACAACTAGCAACACCAGTAGAAGCTGACTGCACGCAAAGAATAGGAATGTGCAGTGGGATTTACGTGAACTCAGCGCAAGGCAGATCTTTCCGACATAGGCTTGAGAATCTTACGGGAACACTTGTACTGTTCCTAAATTAAGTGTAGGCGTGGGAGGAGGGTGCTTCCTGCGCACTAATAACAGCACGCTTGTCAATTGTGGATGCTAATCATTCGCTTGTATCTTCCTAGACACATCTGCTGGTTGTGAATTATTCCACTTGCATGGCAAGGTGCGCATGTAGGTGTGTTAAAAATTCTGGACGCACTGGGTATTGATCCCAGTACCTCTCGCATACAAAGCGAGCGCTCTACCATCTGAGCTACGCCCGCCCCCCCGAAGACTAATGGTGCTACATACAGCCATATAGACGACACAGACCCTTGCACTCCCATTATTCAGCAGACAAACACTACTCTCTATGTATCCGTTAGGGTGTCTTTCAGGTTTCGTGCATTCTGTATCGAATCGTAGTTGGCCACAATGAAAGTGGCACATATAACGTCGAAAATAGAATTCGGACACCGCTCTGAGTAAGACCAACGTGTTGTCCACCCTCTAGACTTCAATGAGGTTAAGCCGCGATACCTAAGACAGATCTGCACTCGATGACACCTCGATAACAGCCGGTCCCCACACTTACATCTTGCTCTCCTTACGTCAGTATACATCATATCAGTCTGTGACGCTGGCTTTGCAACATCTTGCGTGCCTTTAGGTTCGCCGCGACCAACACTTACCATGCACTGACCACAAAAAATGGAGGCGCCGCAGCTTGAACCCTGGAACTTTCACGTGCCAAGCGAACGCTCTACCAACTGAGCCACGCCCCATGCACGAGCAAACTGCGCTATTCCCCATTCTTTGCGACTCAGATGCGCACGGACACGACGGTTGTAGCGGTGAAGGGAGCAGAGTACAAAGGCGCGGACCCGTTCATATACACAAAAGTTCCAAGTAGTTTCGATGCTCTGGTATTACAAATGCAAATTCCGTCTGTTTTTAACGTCTTAAATTGAAAGAGCCGTCACAAATTGCTCCGTTTTCACTCCTTGTCGACAATCATACAGCACCAGAGGTAACAAACACATCTCGAGCCCCATTGTGCACTCCATTATTCATGCCAACTCAGTGCCTCTCTCTTTACTACTGTGTACCAATCTTGTCGTCCAACTGCAAAACACTGGGCCACAACATGTTTCCGCGTCTCCATTGCACTGCGCATACTACGAAACGCTCCCCAAACTTGGCACTCACCCTCGCAGCCGATTTTTCCGACTTTCCACGACGCTCACGCTAGTGACAGCATTATTTATAGTTCGACGTCGCGCCAAAGCGAATGAGCATATTTCGCCTACGGCTTAGGCCGCCCTCCTAGTGTGGCTGCTCGGTGTCTGCAGGCAGCGAGGGTCTGCAAGCTTCCTGTGTTCGCACCTATGTCACCTGTGCTTGCTTGTCAGAGACAGACTATCGCAAAACATACAACTCACTCCATGAATTGATTGCTACGGCATCTGTTATCAGCAGTCACAACTAGCAACACCAGTAGCAGCTGACTGCACGCAAAGAATAGGAATGTGCAGTGGGATTTACGTGAACTCAGCGCAAGGCAGATCTTTCCGACATAGGCTTGAGAATCTTACGGGAACACTTGTACTGTTTCTAAATTAAGTGTAGGCGTGGGAGGAGGGTGCTTCCTGCGCACTAATAACAGCACGCTTGTCAATTGTGGATGCTAATCATTCGCTTGTATCTTCCTAGACACATCTGCTGGTTGTGAATTATTCCACTTGCATGGCAAGGTGCGCATGTAGGTGTGTTAAAAATTCTGGACGCACTGGGTATTGATCCCAGTACCTCTCGCATACAAAGCGAGCGCTCTACCATCTGAGCTACGCCCGCCCCCCCGAAGACTAATGGTGCTACATACAGCCATATAGACGACACAGACCCTTGCACTCCCATTATTCAGCAGACAAACACTACTCTCTATGTATCCGTTAGGGTGTCTTTCAGGTTTCGTGCATTCTGTATCGAATCGTAGTTGGCCACAATGAAAGTGGCACGTATAACGTCGAAAATAGAATTCGGACACCGCTCTGAGTAAGACCAACGTGTTGTCCACCCTCTAGACTTCAATGAGGTTAAGCCGCGATACCTAAGACAGATCTGCACTCGATGACACCTCGATAACAGCCGGTCCCCACACTTACATCTTGCTCTCCTTACGTCAGTATACATCATATCAGTCTGTGACGCTGGCTTTGCAACATCTTGCGTGCCTTTAGGTTCGCCGCGACCAACACTTACCATGCACTGACCACAAAAAATGGAGGCGCCGCAGCTTGAAACCTGGAACTTTCACGTGCCAAGCGAACGCTCTACCAACTGAGCCACGCCCCATGCACGAGCAAACTGCGCTATTCCCCATTCTTTGCGACTCAGATGCGCACGGACACGACGGTTGTTGGTTTGTAGCGGTGAAGGGAGCAGAGTACAAAGGCGCGGACCCGTTCATATACACAAAAGTTCCAAGTAGTTTCGATGCTCTGGTATTACAAATGCAAATTCCGTCTGTTTTTAACGTCTTAAATTGAAAGAGCCGTCACAAATTGCTCCGTTTTCACTCCTTGTCGACAATCATACAGCACCAGAGGTAACAAACACATCTCGAGCCCCATTGTGCACTCCATTATTCATGCCAACTCAGTGCCTCGCTCTTTACTACTGTGTACCAATCTTGTCGTCCAACTGCAAAACACTGGGCCACAACATGTTTCCGCGTCTCCATCGCACTGCGCATACTACGAAACGCTCCCCAAACTTGGCACTCACCCTCGCAGCCGACTTTTCCGACTTTCCACGACGCTCAAGCTAGTGACAGCATTATTTATAGTTCGACGTCGCGCCAAAGCGAATGAGCATATTTCGCCTACGGCTTAGGCCGCCCTCCTAGTGTGGCTGCTCGGTGTCTGCAGGCAGCGAGGGTCTGCAAGCTTCCTGTGTTCGCACCTATGTCACCTGTGCTTGCTTGTCAGAGACAGACTATCGCAAAACATACAACTCACTCCATGAATTGATTGCTACGGCATCTGTTATCAGCAGTCACAACTAGCAACACCAGTAGAAGCTGACTGCACGCAAAGAATAGGAATGTGCAGTGGGATTTACGTGAACTCAGCGCAAGGCAGATCTTTCCGACATAGGCTTGAGAATCTTACGGGAACACTTGTACTGTTTCTAAATTAAGTGTAGGCGTGGGAGGAGGGTGCTTCCTGCGCACTAATAACAGCACGCTTGTCAATTGTGGATGCTAATCATTCGCTTGTATCTTCCTAGACACATCTGCTGGTTGTGAATTATTCCACTTGCATGGCAAGGTGCGCATGTAGGTGTGTTAAAAATTCTGGACGCACTGGGTATTGATCCCAGTACCTCTCGCATACAAAGCGAGCGCTCTACCATCTGAGCTACGCCCGCCCCCCCGAAGACTAATGGTGCTACATACAGCCATATAGACGACACAGACCCTTGCACTCCCATTATTCAGCAGACAAACACTACTCTCTATGTATCCGTTAGGGTGTCTTTCAGGTTTCGTGCATTCTGTATCGAATCGTAGTTGGCCACAATGAAAGTGGCACGTATAACGTCGAAAATAGAATTCGGACACCGCTCTGAGTAAGACCAACGTGTTGTCCACCCTCTAGACTTCAATGAGGTTAAGCCGCGATACCTAAGACAGATCTGCACTCGATGACACCTCGATAACAGCCGGTCCCCACACTTACATGTTGCTCTCCTTACGTCAGTATACATCATATCAGTCTGTGACGCTGGCTTTGCAACATCTTGCGTGCCTTTAGGTTCGCCGCGACCAACACTTACCATGCACTGACCACAAAAAATGGAGGCGCCGCAGCTTGAACCCTGGAACTTTCACATGCCAAGCGAACGCTCTACCAACTGAGCCACGCCCCATGCACGAGCAAACTGCGCTATTCCCCATTCTTTGCGACTCAGATGCGCACGGACACGACGGTTGTTGGTTTGTAGCGGTGAAGGGAGCAGAGTACAAAGTCGCGGACCCGTTCATATACACAAAAGTTCCAAGTAGTTTCGATGCTCTGGTATTACAAATGCAAATTCCGTCTGTTTTTAACGTCTTAAATTGAAAGAGCCGTCACAAATTGCTCCGTTTTCACTCCTTGTCGACAATCATACAGCACCAGAGGTAACAAACACATCTCGAGCCCCATTGTGCACTCCATTATTCATGCCAACTCAGTGCCTCTCTGTTTACTACTGTGTACCAATCTTGTCGTCCAACTGCAAAACACTGGGCCACAACATGTTTCCGCGTCTCCATTGCACTGCGCATACTACGAAACGCTCCCCAAACTTGGCACTCACCCTCGCAGCCGATTTTTCCGACTTTCCACGACGCTCACGCTAGTGACAGCATTATTTATAGTTCGACGTCGCGCCAAAGCGAATGAGCATATTTCGCCTACGGCTTAGGCCGCCCTCCTAGTGTGGCTGCTCGGTGTCTGCAGGCAGCGAGGGTCTGCAAGCTTCCTGTGTTCGCACCTATGTCACCTGTGCTTGCTTGTCAGAGACAGACTATCGCAAAACATACAACTCACTCCATGAATTGATTGCTACGGCATCTGTTATCAGCAGTCACAACTAGCAACACCAGTAGCAGCTGACTGCACGCAAAGAATAGGAATGTGCAGTGGGATTTACGTGAACTCAGCGCAAGGCAGATCTTTCCGACATAGGCTTGAGAATCTTACGGGAACACTTGTACTGTTTCTAAATTAAGTGTAGGCGTGGGAGGAGGGTGCTTCCTGCGCACTAATAACAGCACGCTTGTCAATTGTGGATGCTAATCATTCGCTTGTATCTTCCTAGACACATCTGCTGGTTGTGAATTATTCCACTTGCATGGCAAGGTGCGCATGTAGGTGTGTTAAAAATTCTGGACGCACTGGGTATTGATCCCAGTACCTCTCGCATACAAAGCGAGCGCTCTACCATCTGAGCTACGCCCGCCCCCCCGAAGACTAATGGTGCTACATACAGCCATATAGACGACACAGACCCTTGCACTCCCATTATTCAGCAGACAAACACTACTCTCTATGTATCCGTTAGGGTGTCTTTCAGGTTTCGTGCATTCTGTATCGAATCGTAGTTGGCCACAATGAAAGTGGCACGTATAACGTCGAAAATAGAATTCGGACACCGCTCTGAGTAAGACCAACGTGTTGTCCACCCTCTAGACTTCAATGAGGTTAAGCCGCGATACCTAAGACAGATCTGCACTCGATGACACCTCGATAACAGCCGGTCCCCACACTTACATGTTGCTCTCCTTACGTCAGTATACATCATATCAGTCTGTGACGCTGGCTTTGCAACATCTTGCGTGCCTTTAGGTTCGCCGCGACCAACACTTACCATGCACTGACCACAAAAAATGGAGGCGCCGCAGCTTGAAACCTGGAACTTTCACGTGCCAAGCGAACGCTCTACCAACTGAGCCACGCCCCATGCACAAGCAAACTGCGCTATTCCCCATTCTTTGCGACTCAGATGCGCACGGACACGACGGTTGTTGGTTTGTAGCGGTGAAGGGAGCAGAGTACAAAGGCGCGGACCCGTTCATATACACAAAAGTTCCAAGTAGTTTCGATGCTCTGGTATTACAAATGCAAATTCCGTCTGTTTTTAACGTCTTAAATTGAAAGAGCCGTCACAAATTGCTCCGTTTTCACTCCTTGTCGACAATCATACAGCACCAGAGGTAACAAACACATCTCGAGCCCCATTGTGCACTCCATTATTCATGCCAACTCAGTGCCTCGCTCTTTACTACTGTGTACAAATCTTGTCGTCCAACTGCAAAACACTGGGCCACAACATGTTTCCGCGTCTCCATTGCACTGCGCATACTACGAAACGCTCCCCAAACTTGGCACTCACCCTCGCAGCCGACTTTTCCGACTTTCCACGACGCTCACGCTAGTGACAGCATTATTTATAGTTCGACGTCGCGCCATAGCGAATGAGCACATTTCGCCTACGGCTTAGGCCGCCCTCCTAGTGTGGCTGCTCGGTGTCTGCAGGCAGCGAGGGTCTGCAAGCTTCCTGTGTTCGCACCTATGTCACCTGTGCTTGCTTGTCAGAGACAGACTATCGCAAAACATACAACTCACTCCATGAATTGATTGCTACGGCATCTGTTATCAGCAGTCACAACTAGCAACACCAGTAGCAGCTGACTGCACGCAAAGAATAGGAATGTGCAGTGGGATTTACGTGAACTCAGCGCAAGGCAGATCTTTCCGACATAGGCTTGAGAATCTTACGGGAACACTTGTACTGTTTCTAAATTAAGTGTAGGCGTGGGAGGAGGGTGCTTCCTGCGCACTAATAACAGCACGCTTGTCAATTGTGGATGCTAATCATTCGCTTGTATCTTCCTAGACACATCTGCTGGTTGTGAATTATTCCACTTGCATGGCAAGGTGCGCATGTAGGTGTGTTAAAAATTCTGGAGGCACTGGGTATTGATCCCAGTACTTCTCGCATACAAAGCGAGCGCTCTACCATCTGAGCTACGCCCGCCCCCCAGAAGACTAATGGTGCTACATACAGCCATATAGACGACACAGACCCTTGCACTCCCATAATTCAGCAGACAAACACTACTCTCTATGTATCCGTTAGGGTGTCTTTCAGGTTTCGTGCATTCTGTATCGAATCGTAGTTGGCCACAATGAAAGTGGCACGTATAACGTCGAAAATAGAATTCGGACACCGCTCTGAGTAAGACCAACGTGTTGTCCACCCTCTAGACTTCAATGAGGTTAAGCCGCGATACCTAAGACAGATCTGCACTCGATGACACCTCGATAACAGCCGGTCCCCACACTTACATCTTGCTCTCCTTACGTCAGTATACATCATATCAGTCTGTGACGCTGGCTTTGCAACATCTTGCGTGCCTTTAGGTTCGCCGCGACCAACACTTACCATGCACTGACCACAAAAAATGGAGGCGCCGCAGCTTGAACCCTGGAGCTTTCACGTGCCAAGCGAACGCTCTACCAACTGAGCCACGCCCCATGCACGAGCAAACTGCGCTATTCCCCATTCTTTGCGACTCAGATGCGCACGGACACGATGGTTGTTGGTTTGCAGCGGTGAAGGGAGCAGAGTACAAAGGCGCGGACCCGTTCATATACACAAAAGTTCCAAGTAGTTTCGATGCTCTGGTATTACAAATGCAAATTCCGTCTGTTTTTAACGTCTTAAATTGAAAGAGCCGTCACAAATTGCTCCGTTTTCACTCCTTGTCGACAATCATACAGCACCAGAGGTAACAAACACATCTCGAGCCCCATTGTGCACTCCATTATTCATGCCAACTCAGTGCCTCGCTCTTTACTACTGTGTACCAATCTTGTCGTCCAACTGCAAAACACTGGGCCACAACATGTTTCCGCGTCTCCATTGCACTGCGCATACTACGAAACGCTCCCCAAACTTGGCACTCACCCTCGCAGCCGACTTTTCCGACTTTCCACGACGCTCACGCTAGTGACAGCATTATTTATAGTTCGACGTCGCGCCATAGCGAATGAGCACATTTCGCCTACGGCTTAGGCCGCCCTCCTAGTGTGGCTGCTCGGTGTCTGCAGGCAGCGAGGGTCTGCAAGCTTCCTGTGTTCGCACCTATGTCACCTGTGCTTGCTTGTCAGAGACAGACTATCGCAAAACATACAACTCACTCCATGAATTGATTGCTACGGCATCTGTTATCAGCAGTCACAACTAGCAACACCAGTAGCAGCTGACTGCACGCAAAGAATAGGAATGTGCAGTGGGATTTACGTGAACTCAGCGCAAGGCAGATCTTTCCGACATAGGCTTGAGAATCTTACGGGAACACTTGTACTGTTTCTAAATTAAGTGTAGGCGTGGGAGGAGGGTGCTTCCTGCGCACTAATAACAGCACGCTTGTCAATTGTGGATGCTAATCATTCGCTTGTATCTTCCTAGACACATCTGCTGGTTGTGAATTATTCCACTTGCATGGCAAGGTGCGCATGTAGGTGTGTTAAAAATTCTGGAGGCACTGGGTATTGATCCCAGTACTTCTCGCATACAAAGCGAGCGCTCTACCATCTGAGCTACGCCCGCCCCCCAGAAGACTAATGGTGCTACATACAGCCATATAGACGACACAGACCCTTGCACTCCCATTATTCAGCAGACAAACTCTACTCTCTATGTATCCGTTAGGGTGTCTTTCAGGTTTCGTGCATTCTGTATCGAATCGTAGTTGGCCACAATGAAAGTGGCACGTATAAAGTCGAAAATAGAATTCGGACACCGCTCTGAGTAAGACCAACGTGTTGTCCACCCTCTAGACTGCAATGAGGTTAAGCCGCGATACCTAAGACAGATCTGCACTCGATGACACCTCGATAACAGCCGGTCCCCACACTTACATCTTGCTCTCCTTACGTCAGTATACATCATATCAGTCTGTGACGCTGGCTTTGCAACATCTTGCGTGCCTTTAGGTTCGCCGCGACCAACACTTACCATGCACTGACCACAAAAAATGGAGGCGCCGCAGCTTGAACCCTGGACCTTTCACATGCCAAGCGAACGCTCTACCAACTGAGCTACGCCCCATGCACGAGCAAACGGCGCTATTCCCCATTCTTTGCGACTCAGATGCGCACGGACACGATGGTTGTTGGTTTGTAGCGGTGAAGGGAGCAGAGTACAAAGGCGCGGACCCGTTCATATACACAAAACTTCCAAGTAGTTTCGATGCTCTGGTATTACAAATGCAAATTCCGTCTGTTTTTAACGTCTTAAATTGAAAGAGCCGTCACAAATTGCTCCGTTTTCACTCCTTGTCGACAATCATACACCACCTGAGGTAACAAACGCATCTCGAGCCCCATTGTGCACTCCATTATTCATGCCAACTCAGTGCCTCGCTCTTTACTACTGTGTACCAATCTTGTCGTCCAACTGCAAAACACTGGGCCACAACAAGTTTCCGCGTCTCCATTGCACTGCGCATACTACGAAACGCTCCCCAAACTTGGCACTCAACCTCGCAGCCGACTTTTCCGACTTTCCACGACGCTCACGCAACGCTCACGCTAGTGACAGCATTATTTATAGTTCGACGTCACGCCAAAGCGAATGAGCACATTTCGCCTACGGCTTAGGCCGCCCTCCTAGTGTGGCTGCTCGGTGTCTGCAGGCAGCGAGGGTCTGCAAGCTTCCTGTGTTCGCACCTATGTCACCTGTGCTTGCTTGTCAGAGACAGACTATCGCAAAACATACAACTCACTCCATGAATTGATTGCTACGGCATCTGTTATCAGCAGTCACAACTAGCAACACCAGTAGCAGCTGACAGCACGCAAAGAATAGGAATGTGCAGTGGGATTTACGTGAACTCGGCGCAAGGCAGATCTTTCCGACATAGGCTTGAGAATCTTACGGGAACACTTGTACTGTTTCTAAATTAAGTGTAGGCGTGGGAGGAGGGTGCTTCCTGCGCACTAATAACAGCACGCTTGTCAATTGTGGATGCTAATCATTCGCTTGTATCTTCCTAGACACATCTGCTGGTTGTGAATTATTCCACTTGCATGGCAAGGTGAGCATGTAGGTGTGTTAAAAATTTTGGAGGCACTGGGTATTGATCCCAGTACCTCTCGCATACAAAGCGAGCGCTCTACCATCTGAGCTACGCCCGCCACCCCAAAGATCAATGGTGCAACATACAGCCATATAGACGACACAGACCCTTGCACTCCCATTATTCAGCAGACAAACACTACTCTCTATGTATCCGTTAGGGTGTCTTTCAGGTTTCGTGCATTCTGTATCGAATCGTAGTTGGCCACAATGAAAGTGGCACGTATAACGTCGAAAATAGAATTCGGACACCGCTCTGAGTAAGACCAACGTGTTGTCCACCCTCTAGACTTCAATGAGGTTAAGCCGCGATACCTAAGACAGATCTGCACTCGATGACACCTCGATAACAGCCGGTCCCCACACTTACATCTTGCTCTCCTTACGTCAGTATACATCATATCAGTTTGTGACGCTGGCTTTGCAACATCTTGCGTGCCTTTAGGTTCGCAGCGACCAACACTTACCATGCACTGACCACAAAAAATGGAGGCGCCGCAGCTTGAACCCTGGACCTTTCACATGCCAAGCGAACGCTCTACCAACTGAGCTACGCCCCATGCACGAGCAAACGGCGCTCTTCCCCATTCTTTGCGACTCAGATGCGCACGGACACGATGGTTGTTGGTTTGTAGCGGTGAAGGGAGCAGAGTACAAAGGCGCGGACCCGTTCATATACACAAAACTTCCAAGTAGTTTCGATGCTCTGGTATTACAAATGCAAATTCCGTCTGTTTTTAACGTCTTAAATTGAAAGAGCCGTCACAAATTGCTCCGTTTTCACTCCTTGTCGACAATCATACACCACCTGAGGTAACAAACGCATCTCGAGCCCCATTGTGCACTCCATTATTCATGCCAACTCAGTGCCTCGCTCTTTACTACTGTGTACCAATCTTGTCGTCCAACTGCAAAACACTGGGCCACAACAAGTTTCCGCGTCTCCATTGCACTGCGCATACTACGAAACGCTCCCCAAACTTGGCACTCAACCTCGCAGCCGACTTTTCCGACTTTCCACGACGCTCACGCAACGCTCACGCTAGTGACAGCATTATTTATAGTTCGACGTCACGCCAAAGCGAATGAGCACATTTCGCCTACGGCTTAGGCCGCCCTCCTAGTGTGGCTGCTCGGTGTCTGCAGGCAGCGAGGGTCTGCAAGCTTCCTGTGTTCGCACCTATGTCACCTGTGCTTGCTTGTCAGAGACAGACTATCGCAAAACATACAACTCACTCCATGAATTGATTGCTACGGCATCTGTTATCAGCAGTCACAACTAGCAACACCAGTAGCAGCTGACAGCACGCAAAGAATAGGAATGTGCAGTGGGATTTACGTGAACTCAGCGCAAGGCAGATCTTTCCGACATAGGCTTGAGAATCTTACGGGAACACTTGTACTGTTTCTAAATTAAGTGTAGGCGTGGGAGGAGGGTGCTTCCTGCGCACTAATAACAGCACGCTTGTCAATTGTGGATGCTAATCATTCGCTTGTATCTTCCTAGACACATCTGCTGGTTGTGAATTATTCCACTTGCATGGCAAGGTGAGCATGTAGGTGTGTTAAAAATTCTGGAGGCACTGGGTATTGATCCCAGTACCTCTCGCATACAAAGCGAGCGCTCTACCATCTGAGCTACGCCCGCCACCCCAAAGATCAATGGTGCAACATACAGCCATATAGACGACACAGACCCTTGCACTCCCATTATTCAGCAGACAAACACTACTCTCTATGTATCCGTTAGGGTGTCTTTCAGGTTTCGTGCATTCTGTATCGAATCGTAGTTGGCCACAATGAAAGTGGCACGTATAACGTCGAAAATAGAATTCGGACACCGCTCTGAGTAAGACCAACGTGTTGTCCACCCTCTAGACTTCAATGAGGTTAAGCCGCGATACCTAAGACAGATCTGCACTCGATGACACCTCGATAACAGCCGGTCCCCACACTTACATCTTGCTCTCCTTACGTCAGTATACATCATATCAGTTTGTGACGCTGGCTTTGCAACATCTTGCGTGCCTTTAGGTTCGCAGCGACCAACACTTACCATGCACTGACCACAAAAAATGGAGGCGCCGTAGCTTGAACCCTGGACCTTTCACATGCCAAGCGAACGCTCTACCAACTGAGCTACGCCCCACGCACGAGCAAACTGCGCTATTCCCCATTCTTTGCGACTCAGATGCGCACGGACACGATGGTTGTTGGTTTGTAGCGGTGAAGGGAGCAGAGTACAAAGGCGCGGACCCGTTCATATACACAAAAGTTCCAAGTAGTTTCGATGCTCTGGTATTACAAATGCAAATTCCGTCTGTTTTTAACGTCTTAAATTGAAAGAGCCGTCACAAATTGCTCCGTTTTCACTCCTTGTCGACAATCATACAGCACCTGAGGTAACAAACGCATCTCGAGCCCCATTGTGCACTCCATTATTCATGCCAACTCAGTGCCTCGCTCTTTACTACTGTGTACCAATCTTGTCGTCCAACTGCAAAACACTGGGCCACAACAAGTTTCCGCGTCTCCATTGCACTGCGCATACTACGAAACGCTCCCGAAACTTGGCACTCACCCTCGCAGCCGACTTTTTCGACTTTCCACGACGCTCACGCAACGCTCACGCTAGTGACAGCATTATTTATAGTTCGACGTCGCGCCAAAGCGAATGAGCACATTTCGCCTACGGCTTAGGCCGCCCTCCTAGTGTGGCTGCTCGGTGTCTGCAGGCAGCGAGGGTCTGCAAGCTTCCTGTGTTCGCACCTATGTCACCTGTGCTTGCTTGTCACAGACAGACTATCGCAAAACATACAACTCACTCCATGAATTGATTGCTACGGCATCTGTTATCAGCAGTCACAACTAGCAACACCAGTAGCAGCTGACTGCACGCAAAGAATAGGAATGTGCAGTGGGATTTACGTGAACTCAGCGCAAGGCAGATCTTTCCGACATAGGCTTGAGAATCTTACGGGAACACTTGTACTGTTTCTAAATTAAGTGTAGGCGTGGGAGGAGGGTGCTTCCTGCGCACTAATAACAGCACGCTTGTCAATTGTGGATGCTAATCATTCGCTTGTATCTTCCTAGACACATCTGCTGGTTGTGAATTATTTCACTTGCATGGCAAGGTGCACATGTATGTGTGTTAAAAATTCTGGAGGCACTGGGTATTGATCCCAGTACCTCTCGCATACTAAGAGAGCGCTCTACCATCTGATCTACGCCCGCCACCCCGAAGACTAATGGTGCTACATACAGCCATATAGACGACACAGACCCTTGCACTCCCATTACTCAGAAGACAAACACTACTCTCTATGTATCCGTTAGGGTGTCTTTCAGGTTTCGTGCATTCTGTATCGAATCGTAGTTGGCCACAATGAAAGTGGCACGTATAACGTCGAAAATAGAATTCGGACACCGCCCTGAGTAAGACCAACGTGTTGTCCACCCTCTAGACTTCAATGAGGTTAAGCCGCGATACCTAAGACAGATCTGCACTCGATGACACCTCGATAACAGCCGGTCCCCACACTTACATCTTGCTCTCCTTACGTCAGTATACATCATATCAGTCTGTGACGCTGGCTTTGCAACATCTTGCGTGCCTTTAGGTTCGCCGCTACCAACACTTACCATGCACTGACCACAAAAAATGGAGGCGCCGCGGCTTGAACCCTGGACCTTTCACATGCCAAGCGAACGCTCTACCAACTGAGCTACTCCCCATGCACGAGCAAACGGCGCTCTTCCCCATTGTTTGCGACTCAGATGCGCACGGACACGATGGTTGTTGGTTTGTAGCGGTGAAGGGAGCAGAGCACAAAGGCGCGGACCCGTTCATATACACAAAAGTTCCAAGTAGTTTCGATGCTCTGGTATTACAAATGCAAAGTCCGTCTGTTTTTAACGTCTTAAATTGAAAGAGCCGTCACAAATTGCTCCGTTTTCACTCCTTGTCGACAATCATACAGCACCTGAGGTAACAAACGCATCTCGAGCGCCATTGTGCACTCCATTATTCATGCCAACTCAGTGCCTCGCTCTTTACTACTGTGTACCAATCTTGTCGTCCAACTGCAAAACACTGGGCCACAACAAGTTTCCGCGTCTCCATTGCACTGCGCATACTACGAAACGCTCCCGAAACTTGGCACTCACCCTCGCAGCCGACTTTTCCGACTTTCCACGACGCTCACGCTAGTGACAGCATTATTTATAGTTCGACGTCGCGCCAAAGCGAATGAGCACATTTCGCCTACGGCTTAGGCCGCCCTCCTAGTGTGGCTGCTCGGTGTCTGCAGGCAGCGAGGGTCTGCAAGCTTCCTGTGTTCGCACCTATGTCACCTGTGCTTGCTTGTCAGAGACAGACTATCGCAAAACATACAACTCACTCCATGAATTGATTGCTACGGCATCTGTTATCAGCAGTCACAACTAGCAACACCAGTAGCAGCTGACTGCACGCAAAGAATAGGAATGTGCAGTGGGATTTACGTGAACTCAGCGCAAGGCAGATCTTTCCGACATAGGCTTGAGAATCTTACGGGAACACTTGTACTGTTTCTAAATTAAGTGTAGGCGTGGGAGGAGGGTGCTTCCTGCGCACTAATAACAGCACGCTTGTCAATTGTGGATGCTAATCATTCGCTTGTATCTTCCTAGACACATCTGCTGGTTGTGAATTATTCCACTTGCATGGCAAGGTGCGCATGTAGGTGTGTTAAAAATTCTGGAGGCACTGGGTATTGATCCCAGTACCTCTCTCATACAAAGCGAGCGCTCTACCATCTGATCTACGCCCGCCCCCCAGAAGACTAATGGTGCTACATACAGCCATATAGACGACACAGACCCTTGCACTCCCATTATTCAGCAGACAAACACTACTCTCTATGTATCCGTTAGGGTGTCTTTCAGGTTTCGTGCATTCTGTATCGAATCGTAGTTGGCCACAATGAAAGTGGCACGTATAACGTCGAAAATAGAATTCGGACACCGCTCTGAGTAAGACCAACGTGTTGTCCACCCTCTAGACTTCAATGAGGTTAAGCCGCGATACCTAAGACAGATCTGCACTCGATGACACATCGATAACAGCCGGTCCCCACACTTACATCTTGCTCTCCGACCAACTCTTACCATGCACTGACCACAAAAAATGGAGGCGCCGTAGCTTGAACCCTGGACCTTTCACATGCCAAGCGAACGCTCTACCAACTGAGCTACGCCCCATGCACGAGCAAACGGCGCTATTCCCCATTCTTTGCGACTCAGATGCGCACGGACACGATGGTTTTGGTTTGTAGCGGTGAAGGGAGCAGAGTACAAAGGCGCGGACCCGTTCATATACACAAAAGTTCCAAGTTGTTTCCATGCTCTGGTATTACAAATGCAAATTCCGTCTGTTTTTAACGTCTTAAATTGAAAGAGCCGTCACAAATTGCTCCGTTTTCACTCCTTGTCGACAATCATACAGCACCTGAGGTAACAAACACATCTCGAGCCCCATTGTGCACTCCATTATTCATGCCAACTCAGTGCCTCGCTCTTTACTACTGTGTACCAATCTTGTCGTCCAACTGCAAAACACTGGGCCACAACAAGTTTCCAAAGACTAATGGTGCTACATACAGCCATATAGACGACACAGACCCTTGCACTCCCATTATTCAGCAGACAAACACTACTCTCTATGTATCCGTTAGGGTGTCTTTCAGGTTTCGTGCATTCTGTATCGAATCGTAGTTGGCCACAATGAAAGTGGCACGTATAACGTCGAAAATAGAATTCGGACACCGCTCTGAGTAAGACCAACGTGTTGTCCACCCCCTAGACTTCAATGAGGTTAAGCCGCGATACCTAAGACAGATCTGCACTCGATGACACCTCGATAACAGCCGGTCCCCACACTTACATCTTGCTCTCCTTACGTCAGTATACATCATATCAGTCTGTGACGCTGGCTTTGCAACATCTTGCGTGCCTTTAGGTTCGCCGCGACCAACACTTACCATGCACTGACCACAAAAAATGGAGGCGCCGCAGCTTGAACCCTGGAGCTTTCACGTGCCAAGCGAACGCTCTACCAACTGAGCTACGCCCCATGCACGAGCAAACGGCGCTATTCCCCATTCTTTGCGACTCAGATGCGCACGGACACGATGGTTGTTGGTTTGTAGCGGTGAAGGGAGCAGAGTACAAAGGCGCGGACCCGTTCATATACACAAAAGTTCCAAGTAGTTTCGATGCTCTGGTATTACAAATGCAAAGTCCGTCTGTTTTTAACGTCTTAAATTGAAAGAGCCGTCACAAATTGCTCCGTTTTCACTCCTTGTCGACAATCATACAGCACCTGAGGTAACAAACGCATCTCGAGCCCCATTGTGCACTCCATTATTCATGCCAACTCAGTGCCTCGCTCTTTACTACTGTGTACCAATCTTGTCGTCCAACTGCAAAACACTGGGCCACAACAAGTTTCAGCGTCTCCATTGCACTGCGCATACTACGAAACGCTCCCGAAACTTGGCACTCACCCTCGCAGCCGAATTTCCACGACGCTCACGCAACGCTCACGCTAGTGACAGCTTTATTTATAGTTCGACGTCGCGCCAAAGCGAATGAGCATATTTCGCCTACGGCTTAGGCCGCCCTCCTAGTGTGGCTGCTCGGTGTCTGCAGGCAGCGAGGGTCTGCAAGCTTCCTGTGTTCGCACCTATGTCACCTGTGCTTGCTTGTCAGAGACAGACTATCGCAAAACATACAACTCACTCCATGAATTGATTGCTACGGCATCTGTTATCAGCAGTCACAACTAGCAACACCAGTAGCAGCTGACTGCACGCAAAGAATAGGAATGTGCAGTGGGATTTACGTGAACTCAGCGCAAGGCAGATCTTTCCGACATAGGCTTGAGAATCTTACGGGAACACTTGTACTGTTTCTAAATTAAGTGTAGGCGTGGGAGAAGGGTGCTTCCTGCGCACTAATAACAGCACGCTTTTCAATTGTGGATGCTAATCATTCGCTTGTATCTTCCTAGACACATCTGCTGGTTGTGAATTATTCCACTTGCATGGCAAGGTGCGCATGTAGGTGTGTTAAAAATTCTGGACGCACTGGGTATTGATCCCAGTACCTCTCGCATACAAAGCGAGCGCTCTACCATCTGAACTACGCCCGCCCCCCCGAAGACTAATGGTGCTACATACAGCCATATAGACGACACAGACCCTTGCACTCCCATTATTCAGCAGACAAACACTACTCTCTATCTATCCGTTAGGGTGTCTTTCAGGTTTCGTGCATTCTGTATCGAATCGTAGTTGGCCACAATGAAAGTGGCACGTATAACGTCGAAAATAGAATTCGGACACCGCTCTGAGTAAGACCAACGTGTTGTCCACCCTCTAGACTTCAATGAGGTTGAGCCGCGATACCTAAGACAGATCTGCACTCGATGACACCTCGATAACAGCCTGTCCCCACACTTACATCTTGCTCTCCTTACGTCAGTATACATCATATCAGTCTGTGACGCTGGCTTTGCAACATCTTGCTTGCCTTTAGGTTCGCCGCGACCAACACTTACCATGCACTGACCACAAAAAATGGAGGCGCCGCAGCTTGAACCCTGGAGCTTTCACGTGCCAAGCGAACGCTCTACCAACTGAGCCACGCCCCATGCACGAGCAAACGGCGCTATTCCCCATTCTTTGCGACTCAGATGCGCACGGACACGATGGTTGTTGGTTTGTAGCGGTGAAGGGAGCAGAGTACAAAGGCGCGGACCCGTTCATATACACAAAAGTTCCAAGTAGTTTCGATGCTCTGGTATTACAAATGCAAATTCCGTCTGTTTTTAACGTCTTAAATTGAAAGAGCCGTCACAAATTGCTCCGTTTTCACTACTTGTCGACAATCATACAGCACCTGAGGTAACAAACGCATCTCGAGCCCCATTGTGCACTCCATTATTCATGCCAACTCAGTGCCTCGCTCTTTACTACTGTGTACCAATCTTGTCGTCCAACTGCAAAACACTGGGCCACAACAAGTTTCAGCGTCTCCATTGCACTGCGCATACTACGAAACGCTCCCCAAACTTGGCACTCACCCTCGCAGCCGACTTTCCACGACGCTCACGCAACGCTCACGCTAGTGACAGCTTTATTTATAGTTCGACGTCGCGCCAAAGCGAATGAGCATATTTCGCCTACGGCTTAGGCCGCCCTCCTAGTGTGGCTGCTCGGTGTCTGCAGGCAGCGAGGGTCTGCAAGCTTCCTGTGTTCGCACCTATGTCACCTGTGCTTGCTTGTCAGAGACAGACTATCGCAAAACATACAACTCACTCCATGAATTGATTGCTACGGCATCTGTTATCAGCAGTCACAACTAGCAACACCAGTAGCAGCTGACTGCACGCAAAGAATAGGAATGTGCAGTGGGATTTACGTGAACTCAGCGCAAGGCAGATCTTTCCGACATAGGCTTGAGAATCTTACGGGAACACTTGTACTGTTTCTAAATTAAGTGTAGGCGTGGGAGAAGGGTGCTTCCTGCGCACTAATAACAGCACGCTTGTCAATTGTGGATGCTAATCATTCGCTTGCATCTTCCTAGACACATCTGCTGGTTGTGAATTATTCCACTTGCATGGCAAGGTGCGCATGTAGGTGTGTTAAAAATTCTGGACGCACTGGGTATTGATCCCAGTACCTCTCGCATACAAAGCGAGCGCTCTACCATCTGAGCTACGCCCGCCCCCCCGAAGACTAATGGTGCTACATACAGCCATATAGACGACACAGACCCTTGCACTCCCATTATTCAGCAGACAAACACTACTCTCTATGTATCCGTTAGGGTGTCTTTCAGGTTTCGTGCATTCTGTATCGAATCGTAGTTGGCCACAATGAAAGTGGCACGTATAACGTCGAAAATAGAATTCGGACACCGCTCTGAGTAAGACCAACGTGTTGTCCACCCTCTAGACTTCAATGAGGTTAAGCCGCGATACCTAAGACAGATCTGCACTCGATGACACCTCGATAACAGCCGGTCCCCACACTTACATGTTGCTCTCCTTACGTCAGTATACATCATATCAGTCTGTGACGCTGGCTTTGCAACATCTTGCGTGCCTTTATGTTCGCCGCGACCAACACTTACCATGCACTGACCACAAAAAATGGAGGCGCCGCAGCTTGAACCCTGGAGCTTTCACGTGCCAAGCGAACGCTCTACCAACTGAGCCACGCCCCATGCACGAGCAAACGGCGCTATTCCCCATTCTTTGCGACTCAGATGCGCACGGACACGATGGTTGTTGGTTTGTAGCGGTGAAGGGAGCAGAGTACAAAGGCGCGGACCCGTTCATATACACAAAACTTCCAAGTAGTTTCGATGCTCTGGTATTACAAATGCAAATTCCGTCTGTTTTTAACGTCTTAAATTGAAAGAGCCGTCACAAATTGCTCCGTTTTCACTCCTTGTCGACAATCATACAGCACCTGAGGTAACAAACGCATCTCGAGCCCCATTGTGCACTCCATTATTCATGCCAACTCAGTGCCTCGCTCTTTACTACTGTGTACCAATCTTGTCGTCCAACTGCAAAACACTGGGCCACAACAAGTTTCCGCGTCTCCATTGCACTGCGCATACTACGAAACGCTCCCCAAACTTGGCACTCACCCTCGCAGCCGACTTTTCCGACTTTCCACAACGCTCACGCAACGCTCACGCTAGTGACAGCTTTATTTATAGTTCGACGTCGCGCCAAAGCGAATGAGCATATTTCGCCTACGGCTTAGGCCGCCCTCCTAGTGTGGCTGCTCGGTGTCTGCAGGCAGCGAGGGTCTGCAAGCTTCCTGTGTTCGCACCTATGTCACCTGTGCTTGCTTGTCAGAGACAGACTATCGCAAAACATACAACTCACTCCATGAATTGATTGCTACGGCATCTGTTATCAGCAGTCACAACTAGCAACACCAGTAGCAGCTGACTGCACGCAAAGAATAGGAATGTGCAGTGGGATTTACGTGAACTCAGCGCAAGGCAGATCTTTCCGACATAGGCTTGAGAATCTTACGGGAACACTTGTACTGTTTCAAAATTAAGTGTAGGCGTGGGAGAAGGGTGCTTCCTGCGCACTAATAACAGCACGCTTGTCAATTGTGGATGCTAATCATTCGCTTGTATCTTCCTAGACACATCTGCTGGTTGTGAATTATTCCACTTGCATGGCAAGGTGCGCATGTAGGTGTGTTAAAAATTCGGGATGCACTGGGTATTGATCCCAGTACCTCTCGCATACAAAGCGAGCGCTCTACCATCTGAGCTACGCCCGCCCCCCCACGTTGACTAATATTGCTACATACAGCCATATAGACGACACAGACCCTTGCACTCCCATTATTCAGCAGACAAACACTACTCTCTATGTATCCGTTAGGGTGTCTTTCAGGTTTCGTGCATTCTGTATCGAATCGTAGTTGGCCACAATGAAAGTGGCACGTATAACGTCGAAAATAGAATTCGGACACCGCTCTGAGTAAGACCAACGTGTTGTCCACCCTCTAGACTTCAATGAGGTTAAGCCGCGATACCTAAGACAGATCTGCACTCGATGACACCTCGATAACAGCCGGTCCCCACACTTACATCTTACTCTCCTTACGTCAGTATACATCATATCAGTTTGTGACGCTGGCTTTGCAACATCTTGCGTGCCTTTAGGTTCGACGCGACCAACACTTACCATGCCCTGACCACAAAAAATGGAGGCGCCGCAGCTTGAACCCTGGACCTTTCACATGCCAAGCGAACGCTCTACCAACTGAGCTACGCCCCATGCACGAGCAAACGGCGCTATTCCCCATTCTTTGCGACTCAGATGCGCACGGACACGATGGTTGTTGGTTTGTAGCGGTGAAGGGAGCAGAGTACAAAGGCGCGGACCCGTTCATATACACAAAAGTTCCAAGTAGTTTCGATGCTCTGGTATTACAAATGCAAATTCCGTCTGTTTTTAACGTCTTAAATTGAAAGAGCCGTCACAAATTGCTCCGTTTTCACTCCTTGTCGACAATCATACAGCACCTGAGGTAACAAACGCATCTCGAGCCCCATTGTGCACTCCATTATTCATGCCAACTCAGTGCCTCGCTCTTTACTACTGTGTACCAATCTTGTCGTCCAACTGCAAAACACTGGGCCACAACAAGTTTCCGCGTCTCCATTGCACTGCGCATACTACGAAACGCTCCCGAAACTTGGCACTCACCCTCGCAGCCGACTTTTCCGACTTTCCACGACGCTCATGCAACGCTCACGCTAGTGACAGCTTTATTTATAGTTCGACGTCGCGCCAAAGCGAATGAGCATATTTCGCCTACGGCTTAGGCCGCCCTCCTAGTGTGGCTGCTCGGTGTCTGCAGGCAGCGAGGGTCTGCAAGCTTCCTGTGTTCGCACCTATGTCACCTGTGCTTGCTTGTCAGAGACAGACTATCGCAAAACATACAACTCACTCCATGAATTGATTGCTACGGCATCTGTTATCAGCAGTCACAACTAGCAACACCAGTAGCAGCTGACTGCACGCAAAGAATAGGAATGTGCAGTGGGATTTACGTGAACTCAGCGCAAGGCAGATCTTTCCGACATAGGCTTGAGAATCTTACGGGAACACTTGTACTGTTTCTAAATTAAGTGTAGGCGTGGGAGGAGGGTGCTTCCTGCGCACTAATAACAGCACGCTTGTCAATTGTGGATGCTAATCATTCGCTTGTATCTTCCTAGACACATCTGCTGGTTGTGAATTATTCCACTTGCATGGCAAGGTGCGCATGTAGGTGTGTTAAAAATTCTGGAGGCACTGGGTATTGATCCCAGTTCCTCTCGCATACTAAGCGAGCGCTCTACCATATGAGCTACGCCCGCCCTCCCGAAGACTAATGGTGCTACATACAGCCATATAGACGACACAGACCCTTGCACTCCCATTATTCAGCAGACAAACACTACTCTCTATGTATCCGTTAGGGTGTCTTTCAGGTTTCGTGCATTCTGTATCGAATCGTAGTTGGCCACAATGAAAGTGGCACGTATAACGTCGGATATAGAATTCGGACACCGCTCTGAGTAAGACCAACGTGTTGTCCACCCTATAGACTTCAATGAGGTTAAGCCGCGATACCTAAGACAGATCTGCACTCGATGACACCTCGATAACAGCCGGTCCCCACACTTACATCTTGCTCTCCTTACGTCAGTATACATCATATCAGTCTGTGACGCTGGCTTTGCAACATCTTGCGTGCCTTTAGGTTCGCCGCGACCAACACTTACCATGCACTGACCAAAAAAATGGTGGCGCCGCGGCTTGAACACTGGACCTTTCACATGCCAATCGAACGCTCTACCAACTGAGCTACGCCCCATGCACGAGCAAACTGCGCTATTCCCCATTCTTTGCGACTCAGATGCGCACGCACACGATGGTTGGTTGGTTTGTAGCGGTGAAGGGAGCAGAGTACAATGGCGCGGACCCGTTCATATACACAAAAGTACTAAGTAGTTTTTATGCTCTGGTATTACAAATGCAAATTCCGTCTGTTTTTAACGTCTTAAATTGAAAGAGCCGTCACAAATTGCTCCGTTTTCACTCCTTGACGACAATCATACAGCACCTGAGGTAACAAACACATCTCGAGCCCCATTGTGCACTCCATTATTCATGCCAACTCAGTGCCTCGCTCTTTACTACTGTGTACCAATCTTGTCGTCCAACTGCAAAACACTGGGCCACAACAAGTTTCCGCGTCTCCATTGCACTGCGCATACTACGAAACGCTCCCCAAACTTGGCACTCACCCTCGCAGCCGACTTTTCCGACTTTCCACGACGCTCACGCTAGTGACAGCATTATTTATAGTTCGACGTCGCGCCAAAGCGAATGAGCACATTTCGCCTACGGCTTAGGCCGCCCTCCTAGTGTGGCTGCTCGGTGTCTGCAGGCAGCGAGGGTCTGCAAGCTTCCTGTGTTCGCACCTATGTCACCTGTGCTTGCTTGTCAGAGACAGACTATCGCAAAACATACAACTCCCTCCATGTATTGATTGCTACGGCATCTGTTATCAGCAGTCACAACTAGCAACACCAGTAGCAGCTGACTGCACGCAAAGAATAGGAATGTGCAGTGGGATTTACGTGAACTCAGCGCAAGGCAGATCTTTCCGACATAGGCTTGAGAATCTTACGGGAACACTTGTACTGTTTCTAAATTAAGTGTAGGCGTGGGAGGAGGGTGCTTCCTGCGCACTAATAACAGCACGCTTGTCAATTGTGGATGCTAATCATTCGCTTGTATCTTCCTAGACACATCTGCTGGTTGTGAATTATTCCACTTGCATGGCAAGGTGCGCATGTAGGTGTGTTAAAAATTCTGGAGGCACTGGGTATTGATCCCAGTTCCTCTCGCATACTAAGCGAGCGCTCTACCATATGAGCTACGCCCGCCCCCCCGAAGACTAATGGTGCTACATACAGCCATATAGACGACACAGACCCTTGCACTCCCATTATTCAGCAGACAAACACTACTCTCTATGTATCCGTTAGGGTGTCTTTCAGGTTTCGTGCATTCTGTATCGAATCGTAGTTGGCCACAATGAAAGTGGCACGTATAACGTCGAAAATAGAATTCGGACACCGCTCTGAGTAAGACCAACGTGTTGTCCACCCTCTAGACTTCAATGAGGTTAAGCCGCGATACCTAAGACAGATCTGCACTCGATGACACCTCGATAACAGCCGGTCCCCACACTTACATCTTGCTCTCCTTACGTCAGTATACATCATATCAGTCTGTGACGCTGGCTTTGCAACATCTTGCGTGCCTTTAGGTTCGCCGCGATCAACACTTACCATGCACTGACCACAAAATATGGAGGCGCCGCGGCTTCAACCCTGGACCTTTCACATGCCAAGCAAACGCTCTACCAAATGAGCTACGCCCCATGCACGAGCAAACTGCGCTATTCCCCATTCTTTGCGACTCAGATGCGCACGGACACGATGGTTGGTTGGTTTGTAGCGGTGAAGGGAGCAGAGTACAAAGGCGCGGACCCGTTCATATACACAAAAGTACCAAGTAGTTTCGATGCTCTGGTATTACAAATGCAAATTCCGTCTGTTTTTAACGTCTTAAATTGAAAGAGCCGTCACAAATTGCTCCGTTTTCACTCCTTGACGACAATCATACAGCACCTGAGGTAACAAACACATCTCGAGCCCCATTGTGCACTCCATTATTCATGCCAACTCACTGCCTCGCTCTTTACTACTGTGTACCAATCTTGTCGTCCAACTGCAAAACACTGGGCCACAACAAGTTTCCGCGTCTCCATTGCACTGCGCATACTACGAAACGCTCCCCAAACTTGGCACTCACCCTCGCAGCCGACTTTTCCGACTTTCCACGACGCTCACGCTAGTGACAGCATTATTTATAGTTCGACGTCGCGCCAAAGCGAATGAGCACATTTCGCCTACGGCTTAGGCCGCCCTCCTAGTGTGGCTGCTCGGTGTCTGCAGGCAGCGAGGGTCTGCAAGCTTCCTGTGTTCGCACCTATGTCACCTGTGCTTGCTTGTCAGAGACAGACTATCGCAAAACATACAACTCCCTCCATGTATTGATTGCTACGGCATCTGTTATCAGCAGTCACAACTAGCAACACCAGTAGCAGCTGACTGCACGCAAAGAATAGGAATGTGCAGTGGGATTTACGTGAACTCAGCGCAAGGCAGATCTTTCCGACATAGGCTTGAGAATCTTACGGGAACACTTGTACTGTTTCTAAATTAAGTGTAGGCGTGGGAGGAGGGTGCTTCCTGCGCACTAATAACAGCACGCTTGTCAATTGTGGATGCTAATCATTCGCTTGTATCTTCCTAGACACATCTGCTGGTTGTGAATTATTCCACTTGCATGGCAAGGTGCGCATGTAGGTGTGTTAAAAATTCTGGAGGCACTGGGTATTGATCCCAGTTCCTCTCGCATACTAAGCGAGCGCTCTACCATATGAGCTACGCCCGCCCCCCCGAAGACTAATGGTGCTACATACAGCCATATAGACGACACAGACCCTTGCACTCCCATTATTCAGCAGACAAACACTACTCTCTATGTATCCGTTAGGGTGTCTTTCAGGTTTCGTGCATTCTGTATCGAATCGTAGTTGGCCACAATGAAAGTGGCACGTATAACGTCGAAAATAGAATTCGGACACCGCTCTGAGTAAGACC
Organism: Schistocerca gregaria; assembly: GCF_023897955.1. Classification (NCBI taxonomy): domain Eukaryota; kingdom Metazoa; phylum Arthropoda; class Insecta; order Orthoptera; family Acrididae; genus Schistocerca; species Schistocerca gregaria. The sequence goes on along the minus strand of NC_064929.1, from coordinate 25,627,507 downwards.
AACGTGTTGTCCACCCTCTAGACTTCAATGAGGTTAAGCCGCGATACCTAAGACAGATCTGCACTCGATGACACCTCGATAACAGCCGGTCCCCACACTTACATCTTGCTCTCCTTACGTCAGTATACATCATATCAGTCTGTGACGCTGGCTTTGCAACATCTTGCGTGCCTTTAGGTTCGCCGCGATCAACACTTACCATGCACTGACCACAAAATATGGAGGCGCCGCGGCTTCAACCCTGGACCTTTCACATGCCAAGCAAACGCTCTACCAAATGAGCTACGCCCCATGCACGAGCAAACTGCGCTATTCCCCATTCTTTGCGACTCAGATGCGCACGGACACGATGGTTGGTTGGTTTGTAGCGGTGAAGGGAGCAGAGTACAAAGGCGCGGACCCGTTCATATACACAAAAGTACCAAGTAGTTTCGATGCTCTGGTATTACAAATGCAAATTCCGTCTGTTTTTAACGTCTTAAATTGAAAGAGCCGTCACAAATTGCTCCGTTTTCACTCCTTGACGACAATCATACAGCACCTGAGGTAACAAACACATCTCGAGCCCCATTGTGCACTCCATTATTCATGCCAACTCAGTGCCTCGCTCTTTACTACTGTGTACCAATCTTGTCGTCCAACTGCAAAACACTGGGCCACAACAAGTTTCCGCGTCTCCATTGCACTGCGCATACTACGAAACGCTCCCCAAACTTGGCACTCACCCTCGCAGCCGACTTTTCCGACTTTCCACGACGCTCACGCAACGCTCACGCTAGTGACAGCATTATTTATAGTTCGACGTCGCGCCAAAGCGAATGAGCACATTTCGCCTACGGCTTAGGCCGCCCTCCTAGTGTGGCTGCTCGGTGTCTGCTGGCATCGAGGGTCTGCAAGCTTCCTGTGTTCGCACCTATGTCACCTGTGCTTGCTTGTCAGAGACAGACTATCGCAAAACATACAACTCCCTCCATGAATTGATTGCTACGGCATCTGTTATCAGCAGTCACAACTAGCAACACCAGTAGCAGCTGACTGCACGCAAAGAATAGGAATGTGCAGTGGGATTTACGTGAACTCAGCGCAAGGCAGATCTTTCCGACATAGGCTTCAGAATCTTACGGGAACACTTGTACTGTTTCGAAATTAAGTGTAGGCGTGGGAGGAGGGTGCTTCCTGCGCACTAATAACAGCACGCTTGTCAATTGCGGATGCTAATCATTCGCTTGTATCTTCCTAGACACATCTGCTGGTTGTGAATTATTCCACTTGCATGGCAAGGTGCGCATGTAGGTGTGTTAAAAATTCTGGAGGCACTGGGTATTGATCCCAGTTCCTCTCGCATACTAAGCGAGCGCTCTACCATCTGAGCTACGCCCGCCCCCCCGAAGACTAATGGTGCTACATACAGCCATATAGACGACACAGACCCTTGCACTCCCATTATTCAGCAGACAAACACTACTCTCTATGTATCCGTTAGGGTGTCTTTCAGGTTTCGTGCATTCTGTATCGAATCGTAGTTGGCCACAATGAAAGTGGCACGTATAACGTCGGAAATAGAATTCGGACACCGCTCTGAGTAAGACCAACGTGTTGTCCACCCTATAGACTTCAATGAGGTTAAGCCGCGATACCTAAGACAGATCTGCACTCGATGACACCTCGATAACAGCCGGTCCCCACACTTACATCTTGCTCTCCTTACGTCAGTATACATCATATCAGTCTGTGACGCTGGCTTTGCAACATCTTGCGTGCCTTTAGGTTCGCCGCGACCAACACTTACCATGCACTGACCAAAAAAATTGTGGCGCCGCGGCTTGAACACTGGACCTTTCACATGCCAATCGAACGCTCTACCAACTGAGCTACGCCCCATGCACGAGCAAACTGCGCTATTCCCCATTCTTTGCGACTCAGATGCGCACGGACACGATGGTTGGTTGGTTTGTAGCGGTGAAGGGAGCAGAGTACAAAGGCGCGGACCCGTTCATATACACAAAAGTACCAAGTAGTTTCGATGCTCTGGTATTACAAATGCAAATTCCGTCTGTTTTTAACGTCTTAAATTGAAAGAGCCGTCACAAATTGCTCCGTTTTCACTCCTTGACGACAATCATACAGCACCTGAGGTAACAAACACATCTCGAGCCCCATTGTGCACTCCATTATTCATGCCAACTCAGTGCCTCGCTCTTTACTACTGTGTACCAATCTTGTCGTCCAACTGCAAAACACTGGGCCACAACAAGTTTCCGCGTCTCCATTGCACTGCGCATACTACGAAACGCTCCCCAAACTTGGCACTCACCCTCACAGCCGACTTTTCCGACTCTCCACTACGCTCACGCTAGTGACAGCATTATTTATAGTTCGACGACGCGCCAAAGCGAATGAGCACATTTCGCCTACGGCTTAGGCCGCCCTCCTAGTGTGGCTGCTCGGTGTCTGCAGGCAGCGAGGGTCTGCAAGCTTCCTGTGTTCGCACCTATGTAACCTGTGCT